>NC_133103.1:700100-1913961 GCF_022965805.1 Primulina eburnea | reverse complement strand
TGTCTCAAAAATATGATCCGTAAAACTATCTGTTTCACACACGTTTTTTTCTAAAATATAAAACGTCAAACCAAATAGAAGGGTTTTTGTCTAAAATATAAAACGCCAAACCAAATAGAAGGGTTTTTGTCGAAGGGACGTGAAAGTCTTCACTCAATTCCAAGCGTGACCGTGAAGAGTATACATCAAAAAGCCGAAGTATGTCCTTCATCCCCTTCCCACACGTGTCTGTATTGGGTGATTGTGTCGTGCATGTGGTCGATTTTTCAAATAAAAAAAGAATATTCTTTGAAAATACCCTTGCACAATTCAATCAAAATCGCAATAATATAAACAATTTACAAAAGTTGTGGAACTTTCGTTTTAAGCCATATCATATTTATCCTACAATTGTTTTTTTAATTTTAAAAAACCATAGTCTAAATAGAGATAAATTCATTGTGGTGACATTTTATATTATCGAATGATATATGCAATTCACCATAAATTCTTTCCAGTTCATTATTTTGTCTTTCGGAGGCAAAATAATAATTGCAAAGCATTGTTTTCGGTAAATGTTTGAATTGGTAAAATAAGTGAATATTTAATATTCATGAGATCGAGTCGGATCCTCCTATCAATATTTTATCCGACGAGTATCTCATACAAAACTTGTCTGATATATTTTATCGTAAATTGTAGACTAATACATTAATCCAATAGTTCACGCAATGGACATTAAATTATAATTAATATGAATTTCATGGTTATAAAAAAATAATGACAATAATAAGGAAAATATTATATCATAAGCAAGGAATCTTGACTTTAACAGCTACCAATGCAACTTCTAAATTCAAGTCTTTTTCCAACGGTGTCAATCTTTATGATAGAGGGATACTATGTATATAAATTTTGTTTATATGGAAACCAAAATATGTATTAATTTAATATATTATAAAATTTCCCAAATTTCATCAATTCAATTGTTCTATTTGAGGTTACTATTTAAACATTGATGATAAATCCTACTTACATAAATGAGATCTTGATTTCTATCAAAACCCATTATGTTTTTGTCTGAAATCTCATTGAAAAATACTAAAAACTGAGTATAAGAACGACACGAGAATATTTGTTCAAGTATCGTCTCATTTTCTCTCATAAAAAATATCCTAAATTTGTTTTTGAAAAATTAAAACTATGTCTATTGGTTAGTCTAAATAACTAATTTTATCTATGAATATATGAAGCAATTTCTTATTAAATATCTAGTTTGATTTGTATATTTATCAGTGTTTTTTAAATGAAATTAGGGATGTTATATTCGATTTTCCATTATATTGTATTATATATATTATTAACTAAATTGAAATAATTTTAATTTCTTGAATATCAAATGCTTTCCTTTATTTCCCATCTTCCCATGTTCTCTTTTTTTCTCTTGTATTGTATAACCGACGAGGGGAATATAGCTCTCCGCAAAACGTAATTCCCCATTTTCCGGAACAATTCTCTTTTAATCTACGTTTCTCCTCTCTTCCACCTCCGTTACCGCCCGAAGAATCCTTTCTGTATTGTTATTTATTGACAAGAATTTTTGAACAGAGCGAACGGATATATTTGACCGTTGCTGATAGACCCGGAAACCCCTCAAATTGTTGGTTTTTGGGGGGTGGTTGGCGGGCGGGGACCCAATTCGTGTGATTTCTTCGTTATTGGAGGATTGTCGAATTGGGTCTTTTTCTTTTTTTGATCAGAAAATCGATTTCCGGGGTGTGATGACGTACAATGTCGTAGCCGAGGAGGATCCGAGGCTTGCAGGGGATTACGCGAAATTAGAGGAGGGTAGTGGTGACGCGGTGACGATATGCGAGACGGAAACATCGTCATCTTGCGGTGGTGGTGGAGGCGGTGGAGGGTGGTGGTGGTCTTTGTGGTGGTGGGCCAAGCTGGTGCTGGTGGTGTTGTTTGTTAGCCTGTTGGGTGCGGTTTTCTTCAAATGGGTCGGACCATTTTTCATGGATAAGGTTGACTTTCCTGGGAATTACACAAGAATGTCTTTTATCTAAACACTCACAACACTCACTCATATAAATTCTCCGTGAATACGTGCGATCATGCTTATTATTTTTCTCGTTCAGGCATTTCAAGATGTTAGATGCTTATTTTTGTGATTTTTTGTGTATTTTATGTTGATTCTTAATCGAATGAGGCGGATCGCTGAACTTTATATGCAGCTGTAGTCGTGACAACGTCTTGTACCTACTCTTCAGATTCCCCAATTTAGTAGTTTCTTATTTAATGATAATGGAGTTGTTGGTTTGTGGTATAATCTAGCTTGTCCCTGTAGTAGAATGACATCTATCCATCTACCCAGCATTTTTCAAAATCTTTTGTCCTCGATTTTACGTAGTGGAGATGGAGCTAGCATTTCGAGATTGGGGATGAACTGACACCATTTTCTACATGATTCCAAAGTGAATGAAAATGCAAGATGCAGTCGTTAAATTTCAAAAACAAGTTAAGCATTAAACTTTTAGATGAATGTCTTTGCTTATGACATTCTTGCTATAACATTATTGATATGCGCAGAAGAACTTCTTAACATATATTTTGTATGATCCTGAACGTTGCATTATGTTCTCATCACATTGATGCCTGATGGTGCCTTCAAATTTTTTGCATGTATTGAATTGTCTTACTTGGCTATTGTGGCTCATTGAAGAACTTTTTCAACTATTGAAGTCTTTCTGTAGTGGAGCTTTTTTCCCTTGCATTTCAGTTTTGAACACCGCCAAAAAACTTTTAGGTTTTATATGCTGATTATGTTATTGTTTAGCTGAAAATGAAATGATGATGGGAGGGAATTTTTGATCTTATGAAATTTGGATGTTGGGGTGTTTTGGACTTACAATTGATATCATATCCAAATTTATGTGTTCAATTCCTACTACTCGCAAGTTAACGCTGTTTAAAGTAAACAGCGGATTGGTTTATCACTATCGCTACTTGCTGTTATAGCTTTTGGTGAAGTGATATGAGTTTGATTTAACGTTGTTTGGACTGTATTGACCTGTAATTCTTGCATTTCTTGGTTTTCTTCCTTTTTAATTTAATCCTTGCCTCAATCCAGCTTGTAATTGCCACTTTGCTCTTTGAGACAAGTTTTGAACACGCCCTTTTTGCTCGTTTAAATTAGCTTCCAACGGGAAAAATACAAATGCCAGTATTTTGCCTCTGGGTGGGGGTTGAGTGGGCACATAGTGTTTTTTTACGAATTTTGCTCTACCAGTATGGGTCCTTTGTAACAAACAATTTACACTGATATAAATTCCAGTATTATTCCTAAAAAAATCCAAAATTTCAAAATCTCAAAAGCTTCTTTCAGGAGGTGGTGATTGGCGGCAACTAAGCCCACTAGCTGCCCTTGTTCTCTTGCATTTAGAAAGCATTTTTACAGATTATTTATGAGGTTACATTGTCTTCCTTTGTTCAGCATCTTGCATCATGATAAACGTTGTTTAGCATGTGCGATTTCAGTTCGTAACATATAATCATTTTATTCTCTCATTGCGTCTCTTGACCATTTTCATTCTAGAATCTAGCATTGCATAATTGTTTGATGTGCTTTTTTTTAGGAAATCATACCCATCATAAATTGGGAGAGGGAAACATTCAGTACCAGAACACTAGCACTTGTTGTATTTGGTTCTCTGGCAATATTTCCATCTATTCTTTTACCTTCTACCCCATCCATGTGGGTGGCCGGAATCACTTTTGGTTATGGTTACGGATTTTTGCTTATCATGGGAGCAGTGATCATTGGAGTCTCTCTGCCGTATTTCCTTGGGTCACTTTTCTATCGTAAAATCCAAGTACGTATGTTTGCATATCCTTTCTGTTTCATGAAATTTTACCCAACATTGTTCGTAAGTTTCTTTACTACAGGTGTGGCTAGAAAGACATCCCAAAAAAGCTTCTATCATAAGACTAGCAGGTGAAGGAAATTGGTTTAGTCAGTTCCGAGCCGTCGCGCTGGTTAGGATTTCTCCTTTTCCATATGTAGTGTACAACTACTGTGCTGTTGCTACAGATGTCAAGTACTGTCCTTATTTGTTGGGGACACTGACAGGAATGGTGCCCGAAGTATTTGTCGCACTTTACACGTAAGAACTCTCTCTCTCTCTCTCTCTCTCTCTCTAATTTCTTGCTAGAAGAAATTTGATAATTCCTGTAGTTGACTCACAAACCTGTTTTTAAATTTGAATGCATTACTTTCGGTATGGTGTTCACCTGTAGTAACTTCCGGCTAGAGAATTTCAATCTTAGGTATATTGTTTTATGGTAACAAAGCATTCCACTTTGTTCATTTAATGAATGCGTCGAATCTTTTTGTGTGAACTTGCATTCAGAAAGTTAAAATTCACATCTAGATTGTTTTAGCACATATCCAACACGCAGGAGATGCATTGATATACTTTTGGAATTTGGACTAGTGAACATACTGCATGACTATCTCCGTAGGAATTGTTGAGATTTCTTGCCAAAGGTAGTGAAACTGCTTGTTATGAAGTTGTATATGTGGCCCATCAGTTTCCCACCGCTTAATTTATTTGTATATTTTGTGGGTGTGTTGTGTATATATCGGACAGAGCTTATTCTTATGTTGATTTTTTCTTCTGTTCTACTTTTCTTTGTTCTTGGCATCTTCTTGTTTGATGGAATACATCAAAGAAATTAAATGTATTTTGAAGCATGATTTATGAGGTTGGTCTGTGTTATCTCACTGATCTGTTATATATCAGCTTCAGCTTGCCAGATTTCTTCTTCAGCAGAGTCAGAGTGGATAAAAGAACCTTGAGGAAACATTTTATTAATCTTGGGTTTCTAATTGGTCATCTTTTAATAAAAAGACATTATAAAAAGCAATTTTAATGTTCAGATAATATTTAGTAAAAATGAATTTGTTTCAAGGAGAAGTAGAAAGTAGAAACAGAAGGCCAGAAACTAGGGTATTTTATTTTTTAACCTCCGGTCAACTATTTTTTTAAGAAAATGACCTCAAGTATAATTCAAGTACACTTGAGGAGGTCCATTTTCTTAAAAAAAGAGTTGACCGAGGTTATTTAACAAATTTCCACATTTTCTGGTTTCTGGAAAAGTCCTTTCTCGAGTATTTTTAAAACACCTTTTCCATTTCATCACTAGTTTGTTTGGAAACCGTGCTTTTATTTTTTTTTTCAAAATGAAATCTTATCGATTTATTGGATTGCAAACACCCTTACCCTAAAAAACGGAGATAAATTACCTAGACGTGCTAAACTAATACAATCCTTATCCATCCATCTTCAGATCATGGTCTCTTTCGTGCTCGTATAGCTTCTTTTATGTGATTATACACACTTGTTATGAGTCTCAAACTTGTGCCTCTGTTTATTTTTTCTGGTATATCGAACTTCCTGTACACTAATGGGGTGTTTGTTTTGTTCAACTTGCAGTGGCATACTTATAAAAACTTTAGCTGATGCTTCACACAATCACCGCACACTGTCGGCTCCTCAAATAATCTTCAATGTCTTTGGCTTTTGCACGACTGTGGCTGCAACAGTTATAGTCACCATATATGCTAAAAGGCGACTCCGGGAACTGCAGAAGGAAGAGGAGCTACAGCTGCAGTGATCTTTCGAAATTTCCGGCTTAAGCGGATCAAGCTCTCGATGGGAACCGGTCCCCAAGAAGATGAGCTTGCGTGTGTATATTTTAAAATATGAAGAACGTCCATCTTGAAACGGGTTTTACTAAACGGCTGACGAAAAATCCCGTGTAATGAATTTTTAATGTTCTTACCTATGTTTTCCATCTTTCATGATGAATATGATGTCACGTTCCAAAATCTGGGTGGATATTTTTTCTTTAAAAAAAAAACACAATTTGATAGGTAGTTTTATTTGCCATTTTTTTAAATCTTTTGTCACTGTGTTCGTTATCACAACTTTGGTTGGATAGTTGCTGTAGTAAGTTTTGAGTACATTTTGAAGATGGCGTATTATACACAAAATAAGATGTCATAATCTCCTAAAATAATAATAATAAAAGGTAATAATTTGAAGTAACCGAAAAATAAAATTGAGAAAGAAAAAAATCCGATTTTGGTATTCGGCCGGAGCGTAAAATGGATGAGTGGAGGTTCTGCAATTTTTAAGGATATTACGAGAGTATGTTTTATTTGAATTTTGTACTTTCAAGGGTCTTATCTAGTAACATATTTACTTATAAAATGTGTTACACATCAATCAAATCATGAACGAAAATACAATATTACCTTTAATATATTTACTTTATTCATATGATATAATTATCAAAAAGTAAAACTATAGTTGACTTACTAATCTCACATTTAATTGAACAAACCAAATAATAATTATTAATTTATTATTATTCAACATCCTACTCATATAATTTAATAATTGCAACATTATCCTGTCAAATCTTATCAACCCAATTAAATAAAGCTGTACAAATGTTTTTTTTTTTCCAAATAAAATAAAAAATAAATAAACTAGAGTTATCAGTAAAGTCAAATTTCAGTTTTGCAATATGATAAGAGTAACAGTAAAACCAGCCATAGCCCTTCGTGCAACTGTTGCAAACCGTTTACAAACTCAACATACATATTTTCGTGCCTTTCTTTACTAAGGCTGATTGTTTGTGAAACAGACGAAAATCTTGCTAGTTTCTTGGCAGCAGACATCACATTCTCAAAGTGGGAAGAGAAAGGTCAGTTCGACATATCGTATACTATGGGAACTCGTTTTTTATAATATTCATCAGTATCAGCGATTTTTGATATGTTTACATACTCTTCGCTCCCGTGTGTTGATCCAACTAACATTTCATTGGAGATGATATGGATATTCTTTTCTGTGGCGAATACGAGGAGGTCGTGAAGTGTTTCTCAGACTGTATCAGGATTTGATGGGTAGGATATTATCATCCCGTAAACTTTGACACTGCGTTTCTTTGCTCGGTTGAGTGCTCGATCAAGAGCAGTAATGCTTAATTGAAGCCGTCTAGACTTCGGCATGTTACATCACCGTCAAAGCTGCATTATGCCAAAAAAATATAAGGTGACAGGACTTACTCGGGTGACTTTCGAGATCAGTCGAGAGCAAATTAAAGCCTGCCACTGCCTGCATATTAAAGCATTAGCGCAGCATTGTGGCAGCCTATGGGAAAAGTTCTTCAAATTTAACTTGATCAAAACATATCAATTTAAAGAAAACAATTGTGAGAGCATAAACATGAGAGGAGAGCTTAAATCCAAAAAGGCTAGCCTACTAGGTGGGAAAGTCACCCAAGCTTATTAGCCACTCAACAGTTTCTCCAGTAATTGATGAGCCACATAACTTCGCTCACCCCTTGAAAGTTGATATCTACAGAAGCCGGTTATAACTGGCTTTCACACGGTTTTCACACAGTTTCCAAACCACGTAGCTTAACCCAATTTATATGTTATCAATACTGGCGTGATGGTATCTATCCTACCCACATCATCTCTTCTGCGAGTCAATTCTCGACACAAATAAGAATGTTGCACACCTAGATATCTAGATTATACAACTAGCGTACTATGAGGCCTATCACTGTATATCGGATACAACTGAGGTAACATGATCTATATATAAAGTTAGATGCACACACTAGATCTCTGCAGAATATAACTAAACTGCAGGAAAATTACGTACCACTTTCAAATCCCACAGCCCATCAAATGACTGATATGTAGCGATCATAGTTATGCTCAAGTCCCGGCCAAGAATCAGTTCCTTCTCATATTTGTACAAAAAATTTTACATCATAAAAAATTCTATACAAAAATTCAATTTATCAAAATCTCATGATACACCGAATATACCACGATATAATAGTAAAATATCACGAAATAATAGCAAAATCTTACGATATAATTGATCTAAATATCACTTTACGTTGTACCTTAACATTATTCGAATTTGAAATTTAAAATAAATAACTAAAAAACAAAATTTTCGCTTAAATAGAACCAAGAAGAGAATATTAACCTAACATGTAAGAAATAAAGAATATAAATTTAACTATTAAAGTAACTCTCTTACATAACTATCTTACAAAACTAAGAACCCGATATTTTTATCTCTACTTCCAAAAATTAGATATACATATATACTCACGAATAAACTTCAATCAGTATATAATTTCTATGTTAATATTTAAATATCTCTTAATTTTTCTAATATATAAAATACTTTTATTTGACTAATGCATAACCAAATATATAATAGAAACACTTAATTTTTTTATAAAAACATTTAATCTTTAAAATATTTGGGAAAAAACAAGTGGTGTAAGTCCATAGAGTTGACCGTATGGAAATTATATTAAAAATATGTTCTCAGACCAAAGACAATTTTATGCTTGCATTTTAAAGTCTGATGATGGGACCTGACGAACGAATTTAACCGTTGAGGGTATCTTCGTAACATCACACTAAGCCGGAATTCCAGTGTCCGAATGAATGTTTACCCGAAAACCCGGATTCTGACCCATCTCCCTAACTTCATTTTCAAAATTTCAAAATTCCCCCATTAAATACTCAATTAAACCCTCTCATTCAATACCCGGATTTTAACGTGCAGATATCCATTTTTTATTCACTTTAAAAACACCGAAATCATAATAATTTTAAATTGATATGCTAAATCTAATTAATAAGATAAATTATTCGATCCAAAATGTATCTTACCAATAAAACTTATTGTAATTTTGAAACCTTAATTTATATTAAATAATTATAAATTTTACTCCATGTCTGGTAGCCGAATGAAGGGTAAAATAAAATCTAAAAAATATGATACATACGCATAATTTATTTATGTATAGTGAAATACAAAATAAAAAATATAATTATCTACGTACCATCTGAATTGCTAAGGTGAAGTAAGTGACATATCAAATGGGAACAAAAAAGGTATTATTTTTTCATTTTAAATAAATAGATAAAAAAAGTTATTTTTTTAAGCAAAAAATACCATTTAAATAACAATAAAAACCATAACTAGGGGTAACAACCAAGTTCTCAAATACTGTTCAAGTTTTTTACGTTGTGAATATGTAATCGTTATATTTGTTGTTTTTTGATAAATTTAAGAGTCAATATAGTAGCCTGCAAACTACGTTAATCTGATAAATCATATCGATTAAGTCCTGTGTAGCAGGCTCACAGCTAGGATGACGGAAACAGAGAAAAAGTGAACTATTTTTTTTTTATCTATATTGAATCTATTTTTTTTTAAAAAAATGTAAGTTACATAGTTGATTAGCGGGAAAGTTGGTGAAAAATCCTCAATCCCCAATCTTTACCCACAAAATTATGATATTATGTCATATAAAATATGGTATATTTCATGTGAAAATATGGTACTAAAAAAATATCCAGAGATTAAACACAAAAAAAATCGACGCTGAGAACTGAAGACCAATTTCCCGTTGATTAGGATGTTCATATAACCCTGTTATGGGGTGCGAATCCTTCCATATCCGTTGTGTTTCAAATTTCCAGATCCTGATGCCCCCGTCTCTTCTGACAAAACCAAATACATACAACTTCCTGTCTCTACTCACGAATTTCAAGAAATCTTCGCTTCAAAACTTCAGCTTTTTCTCCATCATATTGCTCTCCCCCAAAACACTTTATAGATTCTCCTGAGGCGCGAGGTCGGGGAGAAACGAACCAATAATGGAAGAAGTAGCCAAGGTTACTATGTCCGAGCAGGATGAGGAGATGGAATGCACGTTCACGGTGTATGAGATTGACCTGGATTATGAGTTCGACGCCGCTCGCTTCTTCGACTTCACCCGGCTCGAGTCGCCGCTGGAGGCGCGCCAAGCGGAAGTCTGGTTCCACTCAGCTGGAAGCTACCCACCTTCCCGTAATAATATTTATTACTTTCCTATTTCCCATTTAAGGTTAACTATCATCGAATCTGAAAGTTGGGGTTCTTTATCTCTTGCCCGGTGGTAGACGAATTGAAAACTCATAAGTCGTTCTGGATATGGGATTTCTGCTATTTCTTGCCATTATTTTTAAATGTTTCGTGTCTTTTATGGTAATCCCATTTAAAGTACGCTTTTTGGAGCTTGAGGCACTGGCACCAGCAGCGGACTGTTTTACAGTCTTCAAGACTTCCATGGTGTACTGTGTAATTTACAGAAGTTGGTTGAAGGGAATGATTTATTTATTTTTTTGAAAAAAAAAACGAAATCATCATTTCAATGCTATATCATGTTGGTCCCACGTGCGGAATTTGAGATAATAAAACCCGAAAATAAAGAATAAAATGGACACCGAGATTTACGTGGAAAACCCCTAAAAATTATTAGGGTAAAAACCACGGGCAAGATGAAAAGAATTTTCACTATAATATTTTGTGGTGTACAACTCACTTACTGTGTTTCCAAAGAGAATACACACTCTCTTAATACAGGAGAACAAAACACCTCATAAATATTATAGAACTAAGCACTCAAATGCTTATAAGATGAGAGAAAACTCGAAGAAGGGATGATTTCCAAATGAAGAGGGGAGCTCTATTTATAGAGCCCCTTGGCCGTGTGAACACGCGTTAAAAACGCGTTATCTGAATTTCCAGGAAATTTCCATACGCGTCTTCTCATTTATATTCACACGTTTTTTTTTATTATTATTTTCAACTGGTCCCCCCAACTTTCTATTGTTCTGCCGACATTTCTCCCACTTGGAGATTTGATTGAGAATCAAACATATCTTCACACATCCTTTCAATCTTGCCATTACCTGCTGCTTACGTTTCCGCTAGACCACTTGAGGATCTACACCACTCAAACTTTTCAGTGTTCACTGGCTTGGTCAGAAAATCAGCTATGTTTTCTTTCGTATGGATCTTCTGCATATCCACGCTTCCTTCTTTTACTACTTCCCGCACAAAGTGAAATTGTACTCCAATGTGTTTCGTCCTGGAATGAAAGGCTGGATTCCTTGCGATGTGCAAGGCACTCTCACTGTCACAAAACAAAGGAACATTCTCTTGTTTGTGCCCGATCTCCTCCAATAACCTTTTAGTCCATATTGCCTCCTTGCAACCTTGAGTAGCTGCCATGTATTCTGCCTCTATTGTAGATAACGCCACAACTGTCTGCAGTTTTGAAACCCAGCTTACTGCTCCCCCTGCAAGTGTAAACACATAACCAGTAGTAGATTTCCTCTTATCAGGATCACCTGCATAATCTGAATCGACATAGCCCCTGAGTGTAAAATCTGATCCTCCATAACATAATGCAGCATTCGAGGTACCCTTAATGTATCTAAGGATCCTCTTAACAGTGCTCCAATGCTCTCTTCCAAGATTCGCCATATACCGACTAACTGCTCCCACTGCTTGAGCAATGTCGGGTCTTGTACAGATCATGGCGAACATCAAACTTCCCACTGCTGATGCATACGGTACTCGAGACATCTCCATCCTCTCTGCTTCACTGCTAGGACACATCTCGGAGGATAACTTGAAGTTAACAGGAAGAGGGGTCGAAATTGGCTTACTATCTTGCATGTTGAAGCGTTGCAAGACTTTCTTCAAATAATTTTTCTGGGAAAGCCAAATCTTTCTGTTACTTCTGTCTCGGTGAACTTGCATCCCTAGAATCTTGTTTGCTGGTCCCAAGTCCTTCATATCAAATTCCCTAGCCAACTGTGCCTTCAATCCTTGGACCTGATCTTTGTTGGGGCCTACTACCAACATGTCATCCACATACAACAGCAAAATGATATAATCATCACCAGACCTCTTGAAATACGTACAAGGGTCTGCACTCAGTCTGTTGTATCCAAGGCTCATGATATAGGAATCAAATCTCTTGTACCAACACCTCGGCGCCTGTTTGAGACCGTACAGAGATTTCTTTAACCTGCAAACCAAGTTCTCTTTGCCTTTTTCTGCAAAACCTTCTGGCTGGAGCATATAGATTTCTTCTTCAAGATCTCCATGAAGAAACGCCGTTTTCACATCTAGCTGTTCTAGATGTAGGTCAAACACCGTACACAATGCCAGCACCACTCTGACTGTTGTAAGCCGAACCACAGGAGAAAATATCTCATTGAAGTCAATGCCTTCTTTCTGAGCATACCCTTTTACCACCAATCTAGCACGATACCGCTCCACCTGGTTGTTGCCATCACGCTTGATCTTATAGACCCATCTGTTTCCAATGGCTTTCCTTCCTCGTGGTAGTGTAACAAGATCCCAAGTTTTATTCATGTCTAAAGCCTCCAACTCTTCTTGCATTGCTATCATCCATAAGGATACATCCGAGCTTTGAGTAGCCTCGTGGAAACTCGATGGCTCATCATCCTCTGATAATAGACAATATGCAATGTTGCTTTCAATGACATAATCTGAAAGCCAACCTGGTGGTCTTCTGTCTCGAGTTGACTGTCTCACATTGGAAATCTCAGACTCAACATGTTCTTGTTCTTCGTGCTCTGGTACTGCTTCACAAGAAACTTGACCTTCGTCTGTCTTATTTTCCACCTGAAATATAGTAGTTTCTGAATTCGGTGTGCCTTTGTCTCCCTTTACTTTATCTTCCTCGAAGATAACATCCCTGCTGATGACAAGCTTGTGAACAGTAGGATCCCACAAGCGAAACCCCTTTACTCCATCAGCATAACCCAAGAAGATACATTTTCTGGATTTCGAATCCAACTTCGATCTTTCTTGCTCATTGTACAGAACGTACACAGGACTTCCAAATGTATGCAAATGAGAATAATCTGTCGGCTTCCCGGTCCACATCTCCATCGGAGTCTTCAGATCAATCGCCACTGAAGGAGAACGATTGATAATATAACAAGCGGTTTTAACTGCTTCCGCCCAAAATGACTTTTCTAGACCCGCAGTCCTCAACATAGCTCTTGTTCTGTCCAACAAGGTTCTATTCATCCGCTCCACCACTCCATTCTGTTGAGGTGTGTAAGCCGTCGTGAACTGTCTCTTGATGCCCTCATGTTGACAAAATGCATCAAACTCGTCACTGGTATATTCTCCTCCATTGTCAGTCCTCAAACACTTGATTTTCTTTTCAGAATCAAGTTCAACCCGCGCTTTGAAATCTTTGAAGACTTGGAAAACATCTGATTTCTTCTTGATTGGATACACCCAACATCTCTTAGAGAAATCATCAATGAACGAGACAAAGTATCTCGCTCCTCCTAAGGATACAACCGGTGCTTGCCAAACATCCGAATGAATCAGCTCCAATATACTTTTGCTCCTGGCAGTAGAAGTGCCAAACTTTAATATGTGTTGTTTACTGGTAACACAATGCTCACAAAAAGGTAGTGACACTTTTGTAAGTCCCGGCAGCAGCTTCCGTTCTGAGAGAATTTTCAACCCCCGTTCTGACATATGCCCGAGCTTTCTATGCCATAACACTGTTAATTCTTCTCCTGAACCAATTGATGCAACAGCTAGTTCTGCCTCTTTGTGTGTTTCTCTCATAAGTACATACAGATTTGCAGCAACCTTTTCCGCCTTCATAACCACAAGCGCTCTCTTCACAATTTTCATGATCCCGTTCTCGATCCGAGTTTTGCACCTGATGTCATCCAATTGCCCCAAGGACAAAAGATTTTTTGTCAGTCCTTTCACATGTCGTACCTCCTGTATGGTGCGAATGGTGCCATCAAACATTTTAATTTTGACAGTACCGACCCCAGCGATTTCCAAGGCATGATCATTTCCCATGAATACAGATCCTCCTGAGATTGGTTCATAATGATCAAACCATTCTCTCCGAGACGTCATGTGCCACGTCGCTCCTGAATCCACAATCCATGTGTCACAAAATTTGTATCTGCCTTCTGCAACTGTTGTTGCTTCGCTGAACAATATTTCACCACTTCCTGAAGTACTGGCCACATTTCCTTGAGATCCCTTTTCATTACTCGTACACTCTTTCTTGAGGTGCCCTTTACCGCCACATTTAAAGCAGTACATATTTTTCTTCTTACTTCTCGACTTTGATCTACCGTGCCTGTGGCTCCCACTGGAGTCACGTTCCATAAACCTCCCTCTTATCATCGGTAAAGCCTCCGCCTGCTTCGAAGTCACCAACCTATCTTCCTTATTCTTCCGCCTGCTTTCTTCTCCGAGAACCGCCGTTAATACATCATCGAATTTTAGCGAGCCCATAAGGATGTTGTTGGTTAGGTTGATGATAAGTTGATCATATGAATCTGGTAGACTTTGAAGTAGAAGCTCTGCACGTTCATTTTCCTCTATTTTATGCCCCATGGAAGTGAGTTGGGCAAATAGAGTATTTAGTGTATTGATGTGGTCGGTCATCGATGAAGATTCCGCCATCCGAAGAGTATAAAGCCTTCTCTTTAGGAAAATCATGTTGTGTAGCGACTTGACCTCGTACATCTTTGTCAAAGTATCCCAGTTAACTTTGGCTGTTTTTATCTCAGAGATACTTGACAAAACTTCATCTGCTATAGCCAAGTGTAAATTGGCAACAGCATTATCATTCATCTCATTCCACTTTCCATCATCCGTAATCTCCACCGGTCTATCTCCAATAGCCGCCAAGCAATTCTCCTTTCTTAAAATTGCTAGTATCTTTATTTTCCACAGCATAAAATTGCTTCCATTGAACTTTGCTATCTCATACCTTCCCGCCATTATGTCTACAACAATTTTATAGACTGGACAAAATAATCCTGCCTTAAATAAAAAATCTCAAAAAATCTTTTCTGATGTGGAAGATCAGTCTAGGCTGCAACCACAGAGCATACTCAGAATTTTAAGAAATTTTAAACCAAGGCTCTGATACCACTTGTTGGTCCCACGTGCGGAATTTGAGATAATAAAACCCGAAAATAAAGAATAAAATGGACACCGAGATTTACGTGGAAAACCCCTAAAAATTATTAGGGTAAAAACCACGGGCAAGATGAAAAGAATTTCCACTATAATATACTGTGGTGTACAGCTCACTCACTGTGTTTCCAAAGAGAACACACACTCTCTTAATACAGGAGAACAAAACACCTCATAAATATTATAGAACTAAGCACTCAAATGCTTATAAGATGAGAGAAAACTCGAAGAAGGGATGATTTCCAAATGAAGGGGGGAGCTCTATTTATAGAGCCCCTTGGCCGTGTGAACACGCGTTAAAAACGCGTTATCTGAATTTCCAGGAAATTTCCATACGCGTCTTCTCATTTATATTCACACGTTTTTTTTTATTATTATTTTCAACTGGTCCCCCCAACTTTCTATTGTTCTGCCGACATATCAAGGTTAATCATGATATGCATATTATTTTCATGATTAGTAATGCCATAATATGTATTGAAATGAGTATTCTTTATCTTTCTCTTTGTTTTCATTGCATTGTACTTGATAATCTTTGTGTACATTTTCTCAGCTTTCGTGGCAAACTTTGTTCCAAGAGATGAAATGTTGATGGAAAATTTATGCACCTCCCCCAAGTCTAAAGGTGTGGAGAACATGAACCCGGCCGAGTGTGTCTCAGATGTTGAGGACGAAGAAGTAATTTCAGTCGTGGATACAAATAACAGAGGTACTACTATTCAAATAGACATCCTTTTGTCCTCATCATGGTTGGAGGACTCGTTCAATGGTTCATATAAATTCTAACAATGATATCATTTTGCTGTTTTGAACAAAGCTCTTCTAGGCATGGTGGTGAGGCTTGTTCTTTTTTAGTGTTCCCTTATAGGAATTAAGAGTTACTTTGGCAGCTATCTCTGTGCATCCTGCTATTTACCAGCGTGACAATCGATTTAACTTTATTTGGTGTCAATAAAGTGGTCTGCATAGAGTGGTCACAGGCAATTTTAGTTTTTTCCACGTTTCTTCTGTATTCAACGCTTGAGTGTCCTTTTTGTCCATCTTCCAAAAAAACATGTACAAAATAACTGGTTCTACTCTGCTTCAATCAATTATAATGTTGTTGGTTTGAATTTCAAATAACTAGAACACATGATACATTTGTTGATATACGAAAAGACATGATATCACCCATTGGTTAATTCTATCTTTTATATTCTTTTCATAGATTTTGATGGAAAGGCCTATGGAACTTTCAACTCTCTACAAATTGGCAGCAGGACAAAGCTTCAGAATTCGTCTAAAAACCTACCCTCAGGTCTTCTTTTTTCTGTGATGATTTTGTGTAGAAAAATTGTTCACGTATGTTCTTTTTTAACCATTTTCTAATCCTTTATGTCCTTGGTTTGACTTGATTTAACCCAAATCTAAAATTCAATGAGGCTTTCTTGTCAAAGATCTTAGATATACCACCTTTGTTGCGTAACAGTGAGAGTTTGTGTGTGAGTGGTTTTCTTTTTTCGGGTGTTTGTGTGTGTGTCTTTCTTTTTTCGGGCTCTCTGTATTTTTATTTGTATATCTATTTGTACTTTCACTGCTTTACCTAGGTTAACAATCACGTGTCAGGCTATACTAAATCAAAACCTTACACAAAATTGTTAACGAAGAAGCCTTCTTTTCCAAGAACTTCAACTCTTCTGAAGCCAACAGCAAGCCAATTGGCCAAGCAAAATCATCCACCCCAGACTGGTTATGCTAGGTTATAATTCTCTTCTGATTCCAACGTATTATTTTATGTAGCATTTACGTTTTTGTTAGGATTGTTACAAAAATTATGTTATGATTTTTCTCTTCATTTTGTGACTTGTTGTGTCATGCCAAAGAAGAGATTTGAAAACTCAAAACTAACCTTGTTATGCCGGGATTCTTCGAAAAAGTCGAATCTTCATTTTGCGAAGCACTAGATCTGATTAGTGATAGAAAATTAGTTTGTTATGGGGATGCATCATATGGGGTTCTCATGTATCAAGATTGGTATAAGACGTTTATTCCTGAAGTGCCAGGTCAAATACATCCGTAGAGAAAATGGATAAAAGCTCTGTTTGCACTTTTGGGATTGAGAATCATGCTGCGAAAAGGCAAAAGCTTGAGGGTGGTCTTCTCCGCAAGGTACATATTCATCTCTTCCCTCTTAAACATCATGGATTTCTTGTTCTCTTGTTTGAATTTTCTTTTTCTCGCTCTTTATAGCTGTTGTTTTCAAACTAGATACCTCATGATTAAAAGTACCGATGATTATCATGTAAAATGACCTAAAATGTTTTTTTAGGACTAAGTCTCTGTTGATAACTGGTAGACACGAGGTTGCTATCACAAATCTTCTTTCCGTCAAGGCGATGCTAGGGAAACTACTTTTAGTCAATCTGTTGTTTGTAGTTGGATGAAATTTTCAGTGACTAATCAAAGAGTTTCTTTCCTTTTATGTTTCTTAATAGCTTAAACACTTTACTTAATAGGTCGTGGATGCAGAGCAGCCGCAGCAAATTAGTTTTGTCCATAAGGTGCCAAAGCAGGTATGCTGTCTACATTGTCTCACCTCTCTCATTTTTTTTACAATGCAATGATGCAAGAATCAACCGGAACAGCTTCACAGTTGAAAGACAACACTCAATTAACTTAAGTTATTTTAAATGATTTGACAGGATGGAATAACAAACCATACCAAGACAAGAATCACTATTCCAAGAGAGCCGGATCTTGAAACTTCACACCGGTCTCTGAAGACAAGGTTGGTTTGGTCCACTCAGTAAGCATTTCTATTCTGACATTTCTCTCAAAAACGGAGCTGTAGCAGGAGATTTCGTATATTACTCCATTAGTGTTCTGAGAGTCGTGCTTGGTTGTCGATTTTCAGGCCAAAAACTAGTAAAGAATCTGAAAATGGGACTTCCACTGTTCGTAGGTTCAAAGCTCTTCCCCTAAATAGGAAAGTTAGTATTTAAATCATATTAATGCAGCTTGTATACTTTCAAACAACATAACAATTTGAAACTTTCAAGTCCTTGATTTTTAGATTCTCGAGGCACCTTCATTACTTCCAAAAAGAAGCATTCCTGTCATGCCAAACTTTCAAGTGAGTGCTCGCAAAAAGTGATGTCTTTCCGACATTTTCTTGTGAGAAATTATTTATTTGATTTGTGTGCTCATTTCCTTGCAAATTTGGCATAAGGAATTTCACTTGAAGACATCAGAGAGGGCGATGCTACACAAGTCAGTAGCTCCAAAACTTTCAGTCCCAGGCCATCAGTCTTATAAGGTTATTAATTGTATACTTAATCAAAACATTTTGACATGTTTTATTAAGTTTGTTAATCTGTCGATGTTTATCTGTGTTTATAGACGTATCTATGTTGGGGCATAAGTGGGGTCTTGCCCACTAGAAATTTCCAAATCTAACTTAGTTTGTTTATATATTTAAATTAAACATATGTAGTAATTTATAAGGCTTCAAAGCCTACTAGAAATTTGATATAAAGCAACTAGAAACCATATTACGAAATAAGAATATACAATTATGTTTGATTTCTTTTAACTGCGGCTAAAATTAAATTTTCAAAGCAAATTTGTTGAGGTGTGATAATTGTGCTTTTAGAAAGCAATCCGGGTTGTAGTACGACTTAAAATATTTGAGTTGCACTATCATCATCATCGATAGTTTTTGGTAAAACGGCAAACGCTCGTTTCTATAAAATTTCAATCGTAAAGTCACAATATAGATTTCAATTTTAGGATAATCAACATTTCACTTACATATTCCAATTTCCCTGTACGATAATTTTTTAATCATATAACTTAATTGGAATTTTCGTGCAAAGACTTAATAAGATTCTATTTTCTACTGTATAGTTTTAATATTTTTAACTTTTGTCTCTTAATTGAAGATAATGTGTTACAAATTGCTTTAATATATATGCAATAAATTTTGCCAACCGTATAAAAAATTTCTAGTTATGTCTATGTCTATGTTACTCTCCCAACTTCATGGACCCACCATAGGCTGTGATCAAATAATTGAAAGATAACACGAGGTCCCTTTATTTTCTTCCTTGTTGAGTGTCCTAAGGATTAACTTGCTTAAAGCTGATGTAGAGATTTTATCCTGATTAAGATTGTGTGCCAATGAAATTAATTTAATACTTTTTGTCGCAGGCATCACACAAATATTCCACTGACATTACCACAGATCAAGGAAACCGGGAGCCTGAAAGGTAGTACTTGTTGATCCTTCCATCGAGTTCCTCAGGCCATAGTTTTTCATTTCTACTGCTCAGCCATCAACTGCTGCATGCCTTGTTAGCTATTCAAAGTTTAATGCTTCAAACCTGAGATGTCCACAGCAATGCCTCTCTTTTCTATGATTTAGTCTCATTGCTGCCTGCATTACTGCTGTGTAGTTTATTCCTTGATTTTGTGAACATATTCTTATTGTACAGGTGAATTTCTTGTTGTTTAAACTGTTTGTGCTTGCAGACCCATCCATGTAAATGCTTCAAGGCCAGAGGTTTGTGAGTCATCTTGTGGCTTCAAAGCTGTTCCCCTAAATATGAAGGTACTTCTCTCTTAATCAAGTATCATACTTTAGGTAAACATCTTAAATGTGATTCTTTATACTTGTAGATATTGACGAGCAAGGGAACTTTTGGAGTTTTCCGAAATAGTAAGAAAGATACAACTGTGCCAATGGTAATTGCCATGAAAATTCAGTTCTATAGTCTAAGGATTCCTATTATGTTGAAGTGCCACCACTAAATATAGTCTTGTCAATGTCACAGGAATTTAATTTCCAAACGGAGAAGAGATTTAATCATAATCCTCCAATTGAACTTTTCAACAAGGTAAATTGATATACTGCTGTCTACTTGCTGGATCATGTTCACTCTGCTCTTCCGAACTACTCCTGTGCGAACGTTTCCAAGAAATTAACATACTAATGCTCTGAATTTCTGGACTGTCGTGCAATTACTGTAATTTTATTTAGTCACCGATCTTGTTTATCATTGAAGGAAACTGCGCATTATTTGATGTCTTTTTCTCTTTCTGAACTAGCTCTCATTAGCGCCTGAAACACAACAAACTGCTAATCACGAGTCTAAACTGCCACGTTCCAACAGCACATCAGCCAAGGTTTCCTCTGTGATGTTAATAAATCAAAATCATGTCATATTGTTGAGTTTGACTAAATATACTATAATATTTTACAAGGGTTCAAAAGAGAACAGATGGGGTTGCTTCCAAAAAGGAAATGAGGTATTGGATGGCTCCCTCTCACATACTCTAAATATCATTGAACAAAGTTAATCCATCCACAATAGGCTTTCCTTGAAGAATTTTTTCTCGTGCTCTTACAAATTGCAGCGATGTTGTGTTCTTTAACAGATAAAACAACCATCAAAAGCGAGACTGCCTGTGCTTGTTGGAAAGCAGCATATTGGTGTTGAAGCTGAAAAAATTGAAGTCTATGCTGCGTCTTGCTTAAACTGGTAACTTGATCTATCCTTTATATACTTAGACACAGATCTTGTTCATTTATGCTTATAAGACGGTACTTCAGGAGTAACAGTGTTCGCTGAAGGTTTGAAGGGGGAACATTATCGGTGATTTTGATATTTGACGCTAAAATTCCTGCGATCTGATTGAAGTTGGCAATGAGTCTGTGTCCGAATACTGATACAACCATTTATATCTGGTCAGAATCTGAAGCTCAGACGGATGGCGCACGGAGGGGAATCCCTGAACATACTCTAAATGTAGATTACCATACAGATCAGATGCTGATATTTGTCCCAAGTGATTGTTACCATTGGAATATACAGTTTCAAATGTGAACTTTCTCCTGATCCACTAATAAAACGTATAGGCGGAACACTCTTTTTACATATGAAAGTTCGAACACTAGTTTGTCGGGAAAAGTGCAGTTATAAAACAAAGATCAAGAACGTCATGGTTAAGCTGTGCATATGATAACAGGATAGGAAGTTCAAGTCTTGCCGAAAGGAATGCTGTCCGAAACTACTCATGCCTTCGTAATTCTGCTTTTCCAAAGTCAAACTTGCTCTGTCTAAACATTATATCTATCTTTATAGAAAAAAATTGGTCAGGTCAAGATTATTACCAACTTTTATGGCAATGAGAATATTGAATTCGGTATTTGGATCAATGATGCTGGTCAAATGTGAATTTAAAAATAATTAAAAATATGAGCTACTGGGAATTAGACTATGTCTATTTAACGAATGAATGTCATTTTTAAAATTTAAAGTTCGCTGGATCTTAGTAGGTTAAATTACAACTTATGTTTCATAAATTATCACCTCATAATCACCAATGCTTAAAAATAATAGAAAAAACGCCAAAAATTAAATTATGGTCAGTTTTCGATTTAAACCGAATTCCCTCTCTGTTTTTTTTTTAAATAAATGCCATTAAAATTTATCTAGTTGGCTTAATATTTAGCATGAAAATTGAGAAAAAGGCAAAAAAAAAAAAGAATTTTGTTTGATTCGAAATGGACAGTTTTAATGCGCGAAAAGCACAAAGTGCCCATATGGAACCTAATATAAAATTATCGTTAGTGTGTGCCGCCATTTGCATTGTTAGGAGGAATTTCTTGGAGCAGGAAACAATGAAGCAGCAGTTGTCAGCCGGCACCTGATGTTTAATTTCTTAACCACTGAAATTCACTAAGTACGTACATTATAAATGCTCTAATTCATCAACCCCACCAATCAGAAAAACTAACTGAATACACTCAATTCAGGCTAGCTAGCCAAGGCCTTTGATCAAGAAACAGTTTCTTAATGGCCTCTAAAGCTTTCTTGATCGCGGTAATCGTGGCAACCGTGGTTGCTCCGATTTGGGCTACTGATTATGTGGTTGGAGACAACGATGGTTGGAAACTAGGGGTCAATTACGCCGATTGGGCCAAGGGCAAAGATTTTTACGTTGGCGACACTCTCAGTACGTGAATTTAAGTTCAAAGTTTTTATTTTTTCTTGGTTTGTTCGGAATATGGTTCAATAATTCCATTTCGTAAATGTTAAGGTAAGTTTGGCACTTCGATATTTACGTAAAATGAATACTCTTTTCAAACAAAACATGATATATATAATTATATATATGAACAAATAATAATATTGTTGATTGCAGTGTTCATGTACAAGGAGGGAGTCCACAATGTACAGAAAGTGAATGGATCCGACTTCAAGCAGTGCAAGTCTACCAACTCATCAAACAAGGCCTTAGCCAGCGGACACGACGTTATTAACCTCGCCACCCCAGGGAAGAAATGGTACATTTGTGGAATTGGTGAACATTGCTCCAACGGAATGCAACTCTCCATCACCGTCCAGGAGCCGGCTACTGCACCGGCCCCCACGCCCAAGCCATGGTTTACTACCCCGCCGCCCCCTTCGTCTTCGGCCATTGACATTTCTCCATTGAAATCTTTGGTGTTGATGGTTGCTGTCATTGCTGCATATAAGATGATCATGGCCTAAACTTTGTTAGTTCAACTTTATTTAGAGTTTTTTTGTCTGTTGTCATTAGACAAGAAGTTGTTGCCACATATAATAATAACTTGCAATGTAACTGTTTGGAAGCAAAAGATATCAATTTTTTATGAAATAAAAGATGGATATCAATTTTTTATGAAATAAAAGATGATTGGTCTTGATACTCTTTATCCATAGGGTTTCGCATGGAACTCAATTTCAGTGGCAAACTTCTTTATTTTAGAATATTTTCATCATTTCTCAATATTTGTCGACTGTAATCCTTATATCCTAAAGCATCATAGCTAGAAATCAACATGTCTCAAATCCCATTTGTTCTTCCTCTTCATCCAAATATCTTCAGAAATAGCAAATGATTCTTTTCAGACTTACGTTGTTCACGTTGATTTACCAGATCGCCAACTTATGTCGTTGGATAAATCCCGGGATTTGGAAAACTGGTATCGTTCATTCTAAAGAACGATATTCACTACATCCTGATGAATCATGCAAAAAATCTAATCGATTTATCAAGCATATCATATTTTAAAAGTGAATAATTTTTATAAAAAAATATAAATATGCACTACCAATTTTAAATTAGGTACGTAATTAAATATATTATGAATTATAAAAGCTGTAAGAATATACTTATAACTTATGTAGGTTAAATTACAACTCGTGTTTCATAAATCATCACATCATAATCACCAATATAATACCTAAAAATAAAAGCGAAAACGCCAAGAAATTTGGTCTGGTTTTCTCTTTAAACTGAATTCTTTTTTTTTTTTTTTTTTGTAAAAAAAGAGAAGCCATTCAAATTTATCTAACTGGCTTAATATTAGGAATTTAGATTGAATAATTTGAAAAGACCTTTGAATTTTGTTTCATTCGAAATGGACAGTTTTAATGCGTTAAAATCTAGAAGTGCCCATATATATGGAACCTATTATTGCCAGTGTGTGCTGTCATTTACATTGTTAGGAGGAAGTTTTTAGGATCGGAAGACAATTATGCAGCAGCTGTCAGCCGGCACCTGATGTTCAATTTCTTAAACCACAGAATTCACTATGTACGTACATTATAAATTCTAAACTCATCCGCCCCAGCAATCAGAAAAAACTAACTGAATACAATTCAATTCAAGCTAGCTAGCCAAGGCCTTTGATCAAGAAACAGTTTCTTAATTAATGGCCTCTAAAGCTTTCTTGATTGTAGTCGTCGTCGCAACGGCGGTTGCTCCGACTTTGGCTACCGATTATGTGGTTGGAGACAAAGATGGTTGGACATTAGGGGTCGATTACACCGCTTGGGCTAAGGGCAAAGATTTTTACGTCGGCGATACTATCAGTACGCGAATTTAAGTTCAAAGTTTTTCATTTTTCTTGGTTTGTTCATTGAAAAATTTGTGCCTATAATTAAGTTATGATTCGGTTATCTTTGCAATTCGTGGTGAATTGGGGGAGTTCAATGATATCGAAGCATTGGTTTAGACAGCAGGCACATGATATGCATATATACTATTATTCTTCTTATTATTAGTATTAGCTAGCATCATTGTTATTATTTGAACAAATAATTATAATATTCTTTTGATTGCAGTGTTCATGTACAAAGAAGGAGTCCACAATATACTGAAAGTGAATGGATCCGACTTCAAGCATTGCATGTCTAGCAACTCATCAAACAAGGCTTTAACCAGCGGACACGACGTTATTACCCTTGCCACCCCTGGGAACAAGTGGTACATTTGTGGAATTGGTGACCATTGCTCCAAAGGGATGCAGCTCTCCATCACCGTTTCCGTCCAGGGGCCGACTCCCACACCCACACCCACACCCACGCCTGCATGGAAACAGGGGCCGACTCCCGCCCCCACGCCCACGCCCACGCCATGGTTTACTGTCCCGCCACCCCCTTCGTCTTCGGCCAATGAAATCTCTCCATTGAAATCTTTAGGGTTGATGGTTGCTGTCATTGCGGCATATAAGCTCTTGATCACGGTTTAAATTCTTATAATTATTCAAAAAATAATTTTCACATCATGAACAACTCGAAAATATTGATGATTTACAAGAAATCGAGCAAGATGGTGAAAATGTTTATGTCCACGGAAATGAAAGAATTGAGAGATAGACATAAGAAATTCACTGCCAATACAAGGTCGACATTGAACTATTAGTTTTTATTTAAATAAATTAAAGTAGAATGTAAACATTAACCATTGTTGTTAACAATTGTTTTTATGGTTTTTAAGATTTCAATATTTTATTGTTTTGGTATGGATTTAATTATTTATATTTATACATCACATTTGTTTAGAAATCCATTATAAAATATATATATATAAATTAATGAGTTAAAAAAACACTATAACGATATGTATCCAAACACATTTATTAATTTAAAAAGTGCTTTTTATCTATTCATCCAAACACAATATTAACACAACTTTTACTTAAAAAAACACTTTTAAAAGCCAACTTAAAAAAACACTTTTTTAATCAAAAAACTTTTGATACCAAATTGGCTCTAAAAGAACTAATGCTCCATTTCAACAACCGATTAAAAATGGTTTTTACTTTTGACAAGTGAAAAAACTTAAAATATGTGTTTGGATAAGATTTTCGTAAAAAAAAAAAATTTTAAAAAAATGTTTCAATTATAGTTTTTAAAGAATAATTGAGATGTTTTTTTTTTTATATTTTTAAAATAACCAAACATCTCATCACTTAATCATGATGTTTTTCAAACACCTTTGTCGATGAAACTGAATTAAAAAAAAGTTTGGTATAAATATGATATTCATTTCATCTGTAAAGATTTCGCTTATCTATATAAATGTACATTATATCACAGGCGTACGTTTATGCCTTCTTAAAATGAACATTCAAAATACTACCCAAGTAATTTCCTAGGAAAAAAAATACTACCAGACAATATAGAGTTTGGTTATACCTTGAGCAAGGTCTCGGTTTTGATTCTCTAATTTAAGGCATATATGACATTAATGATCCAGCCGAGTCCTTGCAGTCTGGTGAATTTGATTCATAATTGGTTTTACAAATATGATAATAAAAAATTATATCGTCTCATATATATATATATATATACTAGAAAAATGCACGTGCGTTGCACGTAAAAACCTAAACTACTGAAAATATATGTACGAAATTTTGATAATATTTATTTGAATTAAAACATGGCTAATAATATTTCTCCACTGAAACAAACCAAGCCATATAAAATAAAAAAATCATGACCATAGACGGTATATGAATCAGAGAAATTATCTTATCTACTCGACACACTTTCCAATATGCTTCTTGGTTGATTTTGACAACTCAACAACTCTTTGTCGTAGTTTGTTATAATATGCATATAACTATTTTGGTATGCTCAGCAAATATCTGATCGTCTTTAACATCTTTTATGTTATTTACAATCTTTATCCGGGATCTGACATGCTCATAATTTGCTTCTTTATCACGACATTTTTTCGGTTTTCTACATTATTTCTATCTGATAATCTTATTTTTTCGAATATTTTTTTTGTTGTTAAATGATTTTTCAGTTTGTGAAATCATCAACTATAACTCCTAAATACTTTTACTCGTATAAGTTTTCACTTGTGACTAAAAGTATGTATAACATATATATTTTTCAACAACATAACCAATGAATAATGTTACACCTTCTTCAAATATTGTGATATTTGTGATATCTTTTTTATATATTTAGTATCGATATTACAACATATAGCTATAAGGTTAACAAATTTTTAACAACTATTTCTCGATTACTGTGAGAAAAATACTTGAAATCTCTTCAAATGGCTATATCCTAGAATTGTGTTCTCATTTAATTTGACGCAATTCAAGAAAGTCATCTTGATCGTCATTTTTTGGAAGCTTTGAAATAATGATTGCGTGCATCATGTCACGAGGATGATATAGTTTCAATATCATTTGTTGCGTTTAGAAAATAATATTATATTATTCATTGAAACAAAACAAATTTTCTTATATCGAGTTTATATTTTGTTTTATAATATTTTATATCTTGTGGAACGATATACAAAATTAATTATTGTATTTTAAAAATATTGAGAAGAGATACGAATAATGTAATTAAGATATGTATATGAGATATCATTCAAATATATGTCAAAGTATTTGTCTTATTCAATATCTTATCTAATAATATAACCACTTAAATTTCATGAGCATTTTATGATAGTCAAAATTAATTTGATGAAATATTGTAGAATTTTATTTGAATTTAATATTTGGCTAAGTGAATTTATTTGACGAGGAGTTTTCTATGCTACCATCATATATGTTATGAATTAGCTGGTTAGACACTTTGACTAAAAAAGAGACAAAAACAATCTCGTAGTCACCTCGAAATATATCGAGATAATATTGGAGGAAATAAAGTGAAATTGGGTTAATGTCTCAATAAAATGCACAGAATTGATCTATTATATTCTGTCAAGAAAGTTTTAAAATTGTTCTCATACCATTATAAATAGAATGAGAATTATGCACAATTTGTTTTTCATGTATTTCTTTTTCTGAAAGAAGAATTTTTTCTTTTTGAAAAACTATTTTATTGAAAAATATTAACATTTTATATGACATACATATGTCGCACAACCATGAAGTAGCAACATAATCATTACATAACACTTAACGTACACATACAATTCTTAAATTTCTTCTTCATTGTGCTTCGTTGAAATTTAAATCTGAATTATTCTTGATCTTAACATTTTGCTTTAAATATGATTTAATATATATGTATATGTTTCATGTTACTTAGTTGGACCTAATTTCAAATATCTATAAAAAAAAAAAATGTGCTTGAATTATATCATACAGAAATTAGAACATAATATGTAGGACCAAGTGCTTGCCGTTTTACCAAAAGCTATAGCTAGTAGTAATGGTGCAAATCAAATCTTTTAAACCTCACATCTGCTCAAACACCACGGTTCGGCCGCTTTACCAAGCAGGGACAATTATTGCACCCAACAATCTTCCTACCAAGAATTGAACTCCTTGCCATTAATGAGAATCGAACCCGTGATCTTAGCTCTGATACCAATTTTAGGACCGAGCGCTTGCCGCTTTACCAAAAGCTATAGCTAGTAGTAATGGTGCAACTCAAATCTTTTAAACCGCATAGTAGCTCAAGCACCTGGTTCGACCACTATGGTGCAACATGTCTCTTTTTTTTCATCCACTATGTTTGTCTTAACTTTTTTGTTCGAAATTTGACGCATTTCGTAGACTATATGTATGAAAAACCAAGAAATTATATAATTCACATAAATCATTTATTATTCTCTTCGTACAACAGAAGACCCAAAATATGTGGCTTTGATTGGTATACTCTTATACTTATTTTTATATAAACTAACCAATTGCCGCCAACAATACTAACCAAAACGTATAAAAAATCATAACACAAAGAACCTCGATAAGAAAAAAAAATGATAACTCAAAGTTTAAAAATAATTTATTTAGTACAATAACAAAGAAATTGAAGTATATACGAGCAATAAAAAGCATAAATCACTCTCCAATTAAATATTAACTCATATTATTCACAATTTGTATAAATTTTCCAATATTTTTTTCAAATAAAGAGAAGACGCCTTATTAATGTCATTGTTTTATAGATATTCATTCCACTTCTTTAAAAAAAACACAAATGAAAAATGGTGACTTGAAATCATAATAAAACCATTTAGAAAAGCAGCCGTAAAAATATAATACAAAGTCACACAATTTTTCTTAAACCATAGAAAAATATTATACTATTGACAAAATATATCTAGCAACAACAAAACATGCATTAACTTGTGATATAATTAAAATTTAGAATAATGCATAATCATTGAATTAGAACAAAATCGCATTCCAAAAATCTATTTGATATTATATATTTTAATAATTTATCCATATTTGTCGTTCATCAGAGGACTCTTAGACCGACCAAATTTTGTAGTTCACCTATTATTTTCATAATAAATAATATTACAAAAATAATATTAGCAAGAACATAAAAACTCAAATTAAAATGCCTTCTAGCAATCTAAGTAAAAAGAATTGATTAGAGAATATAATAATATCGTAAAAAATTTAAATATTGATTTATAGACAGAAGTTTGGAAATATATTTGTCTCAATAAATAAAAAATATTATCTCTTGATATTCTGATACATAAGGTAAAAAAGAAGAAATATTTCAATTTTTTTAGTATTTTGTAAGCCACTTCAAACTAAGTAATCTAAGCAAACAGATAACATGCATTATGTGTTTAAAAATTAAAAAAATATCTCAACAATAAAAAATTGAAAAATAAACATTTTTGTTGGATATTTGATTTTGTTTCTCTTTTCTTTGTGCAAACAAACAAATCACATAAACAATTCAAACACAATTACATGATCAATACAAATGACATATAACAATCAAACATGTAACGCTAGGGTAAAAAAACTCCTCCCATTGCAAGAACACAAAATAATCAAATGGAGCATATTATTTAGTAATATTTATTTAGCAGCATTTATAAAAAAAATGAGTAAATAACTTAAAAACAGTGTTTGAAATCACTTACAGACAAACATTTCTCTCAATCACATATCTCTATTGACACATAAAGAGTCTGAAAATATTTTTATTTTAAACGACAGAAAGAAATTTTGTATGACATTAATATTTATTAATAATTTATTTTTATTCAGTCCGACTCATCTCCCTTTGTCTTCCTATTATTATTTGACGGCAATATATAAATTTAACTAATAAAAATTAAATTTAAAATTAAATTAAAATAATAATTAGTTTGATTGAGTTAAATACACTATTAATGATCTTATTAAACTAAGATAAAAAATAACTTAAATAACACCATTAACATGACAAATTGTAAAACAAAAAAATAATATAATAGTAAGCTCACAAATGAAAGTCATTTATTTAATAGATTAATTAATAGATAATATATTATTTAGTAATATGTATTTAGCATCATATATTGAAAATTGATTAAATAACTTAAATGTTTGCAATGAAATCACTTACATACAAACATTTTCTCTCAATCACATATTTTTGTTGATATATAAGTAATCTATATATATCTACCTTCTAAATAGGAAAAAATGTTTTATATGACGTTAATATTTATTAATAATTTAATTTTATTCAATCACACTCATCTATATTTGTTTTCCCATTATTACCTTAATGTTCGTAATATTAACAATTTATTTAAATTTATAACATTATCATAGTGATTTTCTGTGAATTTGATGTCAATGTAAATATTAAAATAAATAATTTTAAATTTAAAAATAAAAATATATTAATGATTATTATTAAATTAATAGATGAAAAAAACAAATAAAATAAATATGTATTTATGATAGTGCTTTTATGTGAATTTGATGTCAATGTAAATATTAAAGTAATTAATTTTAAATTTAAAAATAAAAATATATTAATGATTATTATTAAATGAATAGATGAAAAACAAACAAAAAATAAACATGTATTTATGATAATGATTTTCTGTGAATTTGATGTCAATTTAAATATCAAAGTAATTAATTTTAAATTTAAAAATAAAAATGTTTTAATGAAATGATTATTATTAAAAGAATATATGGGAAAAAAACATTTATTAATGATTATTATTAAATGAAGGTAAGAATATTTATGTAAATTATTATTATTATTAAATGAAGATAAGGATATTTATGTAAATTCACAATTCACATTCATATATATAGATTTGTATATAGATATAGATATAGATTAAACATCGACATATAAATTTATAATTTCTTATTTTATGTTTTGTTAAATATAATTTTTTTTGTATTATTTGTAAAAACTAAGATTACGAAAAATATAAGTAATACATAAATTGTAAAAATAAGTTCAAAACCTATAAATTTTTTTGTAAAAAACTAAGATTATGAAAAATATAATTAATACATAAATTGTAAAAATAAGTTCGAAACCTCTATTAGCATAATTTTTTGTATTATTTATTTTAATAAAAGAACGTATAACACTAATACTATTATTTGTAAGGTATTTTCACAAAACCAATTCATTTTATAAATAATATTATTACATATTGATTCGAATCATTAGTTGTTGAACAAATATTTTGATATTATTTATAGTCATGTCATGAAAGTGAGTGAAAGAGTAATAAATAATAATTAGTCAATGGATTAATAATAATTGATTAATAATAATTAACTAATTACATAAAAAGAAGACAAAGAATAAAAGAACGTATAACACTAATACTATTATTTGTAAGGTATTTTCACAAAACCAATTCATTTTATAAATAATATTATTACATATTGATTCGAATCATTAGTTGTTGAACAAATATTTTGATATTATTTATAGTCATGTCATGAAAGTGAGTGAAAGAGTAATAAATAATAATTAGTCAATGGATTAATAATAATTGATTAATAATAATTAACTAATTACATAAAAAGAAGACAAAGTGTCATTAGAATATAATTTTAATGAGGATAATAGAGGAAATTCACAATTCAATTGGTATATTTATATAGATATAGATATAATATATATATATATATATATAGGTTTGTACGTGTTTTCACACACATTAAGAAAGTATTTGAAAGGTAAATTTTTTAAAAAATAATTCTTTTTTCTCCTTACTTAATGGATGTTTTAATTGAATAATAAATTGTTGGAAAGTAAATTAAATAGGGATAGATGAGTAAAAGAGTAGGGAAAATAATATTATTTTACGGAAATTGGACTACATGAATGAGACGAATGTTAAAGGAAATTTGGCCTAAATATGAGACATATGGAGTATTTGCCATCGAAAATTGCTAAACTCCATTTATTATAAATGTTTGTTCCGTTCTTGTAATAAAAAAAATAACAATATGAGGTTCACAACTAGTTATTGTAATTTTTATTACTTTAACAAAAATAATATGTATATCAAGTCAAAGATATTGAAGCGAGGTACAATGTTAATAAATTAGATAATATATTTTAAAAAAATACGGCAAGTTAGCAGAAACATTATTTGAACACGTAAACAGACAACTGTTTCAGATTGTTCTTTTATAGCAAGAAATACTAATGAAGAAATAAATTATAGATACGATGAGATGTTAGAAAATTGAAAGGAAATCGGCAAGTTAATGTTTTGTCGAATGAAGAAAAGAACTTGTGGCACCACAGAATCTTACAAGGCCACAAAGAAAACGACATTGATGAGGCTTTATAAAAATCAATAATTTGAACTAATTTCTCATAATTTAGTGACAAAAACCTAAAAGTCGCGATCCTTACGTAAGCGATCCCTTACAGCAAAAACAAAAAACAAAAAAATGAATGAAACTCGGATTTGAGAGGCATATTACAAGTTTACGCGTGTTTAATAGAAAAAAATACTACCAAGTAATAGAGATATTTTGTTTTTTTACGTTGACCAACTATTTATTTAAGGTCGTATTTTACCAATTTCCCCCAAGGTAATATAGTGAGCTTGGTTGCTGTGGACAAGGTCTCGGGTTTGAGTCTCGAAAAATAGAAAATACGTGTATCAATAGAGGTTAATTCTCATATAATGAGTGTGAGTTGAGCTGGCCAGCATTGTTGGCCTATATAAACAAGTCCACATTTTCACTATTCTACACCATAAAACAAACTTCGACCACTAATTAATAAATTATGAAGTTAGGCTCATTGCTGCTAATGGGTTTTCATCCCTTTCTAATTTTCATTTCATTACACAGTCTCAGCTCAGTTGTTACATCAACAAATCTTGATGTCCAAAGCGACAATTTACAAACGTACATTGTTCATGTTGAGCCACAATCACAAGATCTGCAGACATGGTACAATTCATTTGTACCATCAAATCCAGAAACCTCAGCAAGAAAATCGAGAATTATATACTTCTACAACAATGTGTTGTCAGGTTTTGCTGCTAAATTATCAGCAGATGATTTGAAAACCATGCGACAGAAGGATGGATTCGTTTCGGCACGGCCGGAACGTGTTATCCCTCTGCACACGACTCACTCACCCAACTTCTTGGGATTGAATCAGAACTTGGGATTTTGGGAAAGCTCAAATTATGGGAAGGGTATCATTATCGGAGTTTTGGACACCGGAGTATTTCCTGATCACCCGTCATTCAGCGACAAAGGGATGCCGCCTCCACCTAGTAGGTGGAAGGGCATGTGTGAGTTCAATTTCACAGCCTGTAACAACAAGATTATTGGAGCTAGATATTTCAGGAATGGGGATGGAACCCCGTTGGATCAAGACGGGCACGGCACACATACTGCTAGCACAGCTGCTGGAGCTTTTGTCGAAGGTGCCGACATTTTCGGGAATGCCAATGGCACGGCCGCTGGAATGGCACCTCTTGCTCATCTGGCGATTTACAAAGTATGTGGCACTATCGGGTGTACAGAGAGTGACATTCTTGCTGCCATGGATGTGGCAATTGATGATGGCGTGGACATTCTTTCGCTGTCTCTTGGTGGTGAGTCCTTTCCCTTCTATGAAGATAGCATCGCGCTTGGCGCGTATAGTGCAATGGAGAAGGGGATTTTTGTCAGCTGTGCTGCAGGGAATTCGGGCCCGTTCAATAAATCTTTGTCGAATGAGGCGCCATGGATCCTGACGGTTGGTGCGAGTTCAACTGACAGGAAAATAAGAGCGACCCTAGTGCTTGGAAACAAGGAGGAATTGGATGGGGAATCGGCTTTTCAGCCAAAAGATTTCCCTGGAACCGCATTGCCCCTTGTTTACCCTGGCGCTAATGCCAGCGATCCGATGGCACGATTTTGCAGCACGTCCTCGTTGAACCCCGATGATGTCAGAGGAAAAGTTGTGTTGTGTGAAGTTGGTGGCGGAAGTACAAGAATTCGCAAAGGAATAGCCGTCAAAAACGCCAGTGGCGCGGCCATGGTTCTTATGAATCAAGAATACATGGGATACACCACCAGCGCGGAAGCCCATGTTCTTCCGGCTATACACATCAGTTATGCAGATGGGCTCAAAGTAAAAGCCTATCTGAATTCAACTTCTACCCCTGTCTCCACTATCTTGTATAAAAGAACTATAATCGGAGATAACAATGCTCCATTTGTTGCCGGGTTTTCATCAAGGGGACCTAGCCTGGCCAGCCCTGGAATTCTCAAACCCGATATCATCGGCCCTGGCTTAAATATCCTTGCGGCATGGCCTTCCTCTGTCGAAAACAACACGAACACCAAATTAACATTCAACATGGTCTCAGGGACCTCTATGTCTTGTCCGCATTTGAGTGGCGTCGCGGCCTTGTTAAAAAACGCGCATCCTGATTGGTCACCTGCAGCCATCAAATCCGCTATAATGACCAGTTCTGATCAAGTAAACCTTGCAGGCATCAGTATCGAGGATCAAACCCTTCACCCTGCTGACATATTCGCCACGGGTGCAGGCCATGTCAATCCCGCAAAAGCAAATGATCCAGGATTGGTTTACGACATCCATCCTGATGAATACATTCCATACCTGTGTGGCCTGAATTACACGAGTCGGCAAGTTGGCGTCATCCTTCAACGCAAGGTCAATTGCCTAGACAAATCCAGTATATCGGAAGCACAACTAAACTACCCATCATTCTCCATTGTTCTCGGATCGGATCCTCAGATATATACTAGGACGATCACTAACGTAGGCGAGGCTAACTCATCCTTTGCCTTGGAGATTGTTTCGCCTCCCGGTGTTGATGTATCTGTTGAACCAAGTGTCCTGAGTTTCTCGGAACTGAATAAAAAATTGACTTACAACACGAAGTTTAGCCGATCAAAAGATCAGGTTGACAGTGTTCTTTCTCAAGGATTCCTGAATTGGAAATCTACTAAGTATTCAGTCCGGAGTCCGATAGCAGTTGTATTTGAATGAGAGGGAAGAAATCATGGAGCTTTTCAAATCATCTGCATCCAATCCAATAAGTGGATTTTAGATGGATTTTATATACCTCGGAATTGAAGGAATTTGGAATCCTTTGAATTAACTGAGCCAGCGTAATCAAAATTTAGAAGAAGATTTTCAAATTTTATTATAATTTTTCGATGGAAAATTGCTACAAACCTCACTCATTCTGTCTCTGTAATGAAATTATTCGAAAAACAAAAAACATTCTTAAACTTGACGATATGTTTAAAAACATTCTCAAATGATAAAGTTTGCATAAATTTTAAAATCGTCCTATACATTTATTTTCGATTCCCATACAACTTAATTTTTTTGAGTATCCTATATATATAATTGTTCTCAATAGAAGTGGAGTGAGTTGAGGGGTTGGCACATTTGTATCTCCTTATATAATGACAACACGTTATTTCTCATTCGATACAGATATTTAAACTTGCACTGCATTATTTACATTCATAAAATCCATTGCCACTCACAATCTGGCACTATTTATAGTAAGAACCTCATATTGGATACACAGATGCATATAATAATTTAACAACAACATGGGGGCCTAAGAATCTTACAAGAATAAAGATTTAAGAGATCTTAATAGAAAAGCTTCTTCAAGAATAGGCTCATTCATAACTGGTGTTGCCCAAATTCTTTTCTTTATTGACAATAGGATATTTTGATGATTCAAGCTCTTAATGATAAAATATCTAGTATTATTCAATTCAGCCCTCTTTATTTTTTTTGAAGTTCCCACTCCATTGTAAGAATTCAGTTGATCTTCTGCCCCTGAGTGAGAGGCTTCCTCGTTTAATTTACCTCTTGGACTTGCTGCCAAAGGTATTCAAAAGATTTAAATATAAAAAGTTTATCAAGTAAACTTAAGAATTAAGATCACAAACTGATGTAAGCATGTACAAAAAAGTATCATTCGAACATCCAATTTTGTTATGTGTGTGTTTGTATATATGTACAATTTTGTTATGCTGCCCCATCAACCGTGCTCACCTTTGTGCTCACTAATGAGGTCACACTCACATATTAGATCCACAATTCGGGTTAGTTTTGGATTAGTTTTACTTCTAGTGTTCGTTTCTTAAACATTAGATTTACATTTCCTGGTATATATGCTACTATATTTTCATAAGTCATCACTACATTCAGCAGCCAAACGAGATCAAAACTGCACAAAAAGGATGGTTCGATGTGTTAACAAAACTGTCACTTTCAGATGAAAAATGTGTCTGAAATAAGAGCAAAGCAGCACCGGGTGCTTGGTCTGATGCACATTTCTTGCAGGCACGCAAAAATCTTTCACCGGTAGAACAAGGACAGAAAAGAGATCTTGTTAAGCAACTTCTTGTGATAGCATACAGTTTATGAAAATCTATACCCATGCCATTGGACAAGATTATAATAAACACATATCGGCATATTATCTTTTACAGAAGCCATAAAAGTGATTGAAATGCAGCATAGCAAGTCAAAAGGCCATCAATATAGTCTATATATGTATGTGCATATACATACACATGTGTGTGCGTGCTTGCATTACATATAACAAAAGCCAAATGGTTGAAATAGAGGAATGTGTCAAGTGTTCTTTGTAAATATGAAGCACCTCTAAAGCTTATAGGGAAGTTTTACAAAATTGCGGTTACACATGCTATGTTTCTATGGAGCTCAATGTTGGGGGCTCTGAACCGAGTGAACGAGTAGAAGATGGAAGACAGAAGTCACAGAGACGAGGATGTTAAGGTAAATGTGCTGATATACGAGTATGGACAAGATAAAAAAACAGTCCAAAATTCCAACACGTACAACTTCAAAAACAGTCCAAAATTAAATAAACCCAAAACTGCCGTTCCCGATCGGTCCACAACAGTCTGCATTGAACTTCACTGTTGAAACCCCAGAAAAGATGGAACGAAACATGCTCCCCGTTACAATGGTTTATTTCATCTTATCCATGTGGGCATTGCTCTCATGATAGGATGGATGACCATATATAGGACCCACTTTTTTTTTGAAATTGTATATATGACAAGATCTTACTCGTTGAAATGAAATGAGGGTAATGTCACATAGATAGGATCTCATGTCAAATTTCACTTTAGTTCATCGATAATGAAAAAAAATTATAAACAATATCGCGTGTGCATAATATTAATAAATAATAATGAAAAACGAAAAGAAAACAGCAATTACACACGAGAATGCATGCCCGTACAAATAAGTATCAGAAGCCCAAAAGACCCACCTTCTTAGAGCAACTTCTTGTGATAGCATACTTCTTGTTAACCAACCGACTTTTTGACGTATTGATCTAGTTTGAATTTGATTATAGAGAATTGTAAGTTCCTAATTTCGTAATTAATTTAGCTGTTGATGCTCATAAATTACTAAAAATTTCATAAAGAAGACACAATAAAAGAAAGAAGGGATTTGGAAGATTATTGAAATGCTCATAGATAAAGTAAGGGGAAATTGCTCATAAATCCCCAAACCCAAACTTAACTTGTCCCTAACTCCCTAGCCATCAAAAACTTTCTTTTAACTCCCTAAACCTATAAAATTGACAAAACTACCCTTATTCTCTATTTTCTTTTAATTGATCCTCCGCGCTTCAGAAATGGTATCAGAGCTTATAAAAAGCCCCGAGCCTCTATCGTGTGATCTGACACGAAGCACGACTCTCCGTAGGGGATAACCTTGCTCTGATACAGAGATGAGGTTAGCAAACTGATAGGTACCTTTTGGGGTGTCACCCTGTGATTGATCCTTGGATCCCTCATCTCCTGATGCAAAAGGTGGAGCTCTGAGTTGGGGCACTGACCCAGAAATGGTATCAGAGCATGGTTAATTTATTTCAAACACGAAAATTTTATTATTACTAGTAACTAAATGTATGAGAAGGAGAATTTCGAAAGAATTATGAATCCGAACCTTAGTTCGAGAAAAATAATTTACAAGAATTATTCCAATACTTTGGAATATACACAAGTTCATCTAACTATTGTTAGATATCAGAAACAGGAGAACAAAGGTATGTTCCAATGGTGACCATCAAGTTATGGTACAAATCTGATGGAAACATCAGACATATGACAGTATATGTCATATATCAAGAAATGAAAGGATTTAGGTATCCCCGAAATCATTTCAATCTCTATTCCAGAAACATTAGTTTCCGAATAGATCTATTCAGATGTTCTATAAAACATCTGCAACAACTCATGGAATCAGGGAATTTATCTCCTGATGAAAGACAGCAGTGTTTGCAAAACCTTGCATACACAAAAGGTAGACTCTTACAGGCAGAAAAGACCAGATCTTCAATGATCTGTTAAATATGCCGGGAACTACCATCCAGTTCGAAATCGAACTTATTTCCCTGGAAATAATTCAATTAGAACAAGAATTACAGCGAAGTACATGCTTCACTGAATCCAGAACAAAAGGTATGCGTTTACGAGGACTAAAGAACCGTAAAAACATACTTCAAAATCTACTCAGAAGAAATTCTTCAGAGAACAATGGATCTGTGTAAACAGAAGATCTACGAAGGGAAGCAACAGCACCCTCAGGTAAAAATTTATGTTTCAGAATAATAAATTTCTGGAGATAGTACCAGACTCCTCTAAGCTCTCTCTGGATCTTAGAGAAATACAGAAAACGGTACAAAATTATGGCAATATGCTATATTATGCACCTCAAAGGATTGAAAAGGTCCTAGAGAAACAAGAAGAAATTCTTGAGATCTTAAAGGATATTCAAACAAGAATACAGAAACTAGAACAACAGCCAAGTTCTAGTAGAAGAACTTCAGGAGGTTGGCTACCACCGTCCTTTGGTACCGAACCTTTGTTACATCAACAAGGGAAGGCCAGAGTGGTGTCAAAACCCTTAACTGAAGAAGAAAAGATGATCAATCTAATCAAGTCTGTCTCAGAAAAGAAATTGATCTGATGACAACTTTAGAAAGGATTGGTTTGGAGGATCTACAAGAACTTGCGGAATCTTTCGCAAATCTCAAAGTGGTAGATCTAAAGATGAATACAGCAGTAGGTGAAACACTACCTGCAATAACCTGGTCATCTTCTCAGGAACCACCAAGGGAAAGTATGGGATCTCATAATGTAAATATGAGAGAATCTCAAACTGATTTCCATACAGGTGGAGGATCACACCCAGCGGGAACAAGGGCAAGGAGAACTCAAATTCCTTTGCACCAAACACCCTATGGGAAAACTGTTTTAGATCCTATACATCCTTACGGGGTTATGCTTAACCTTGATGTATTGGACTTCAAAAACAGAGAAGATCTCATAGACGATTGGACATCCGCTATGAGGATTGCAGCGGGAACACTTGATCTCAACAAAGAAGGATTCATTAAACTTTTGGAAATGAGTCTTATGGGATCAGTAAAAATTGCTTGGGACATGACTTCACCAGACATGAAAGAGTCAGTCCTAATGGGGGAATCTCTTAGTGAGATCGCTGGAAAAATGGCTACCCTATTCAAAGCACACTTTATAGGGGTAGACTATTTCAACAGTCAAGATACAGAGAAGAAGAAAAAATATACTCAAGCTCTGTATAGTCTGGAATTACATGATATATGTTTGGTAGATGAATACATTATGCTATTCACCAAATATAGATGGAATTCAGGAGTCGAAGAAGATATAGCTATGCAGCTTTTCTTCGCAAAAATGCCAAGTCCTTGGAGAGAAATGCTCATAAGGGAATACGTACCTGGTAATCCAGATACATTGGCAAGAAGAGCCTCTTTCCTCAAAGGAAAATTGGCAGAATGGTGTCACATGGCAGCATTACAAAAGAATTACAAACGACTAAGGGGTATCAACAAAAGAACTCCTTTGTGTTGTAAGGAAAATGATCTTCCAACAATTATTGGAAGTAAACCACAGAAGCATAAAAGGAAGCGTTTTAGGACTCATCCTTATGCACGAAGTGGAAGAAGTTCTTGGAAACCAAGAACCGTATGGTCTAGACAGAAAGCCAGATCTTATAAATCTGGACAAAGAAGCGGACCATCGAGAAGTAGGATATCATCCCAGGCATCAAGTTCATCTCGAAGCACAGGAAGAACACCTACAAAGAAAACTTTCAGAAGAGCTCATACTAGAGCCAATGAAAGTTTCAAGGATTGTAATTGCTGGACATGTGGAGCAAGAGGTCATATCTCGACCAATTGTCCAGAAAATGAGAAAAGAGGTATTAAACGTTTTGATCCTACTCCGGATATTGAAGAAGCAGTTTATTACCAAGATCTCATTCAAGTATACCAATTTGAGGACATTGCCTCAGATGAGAGTATATATGAAGAAGAGGAAGTCTTAAGTCAGGAAGAATCTGATGGAACAGAATCGGAATCTGACTGAAGACGAGGTGTTTCGACACGAAACACATGAAGATTTGTCTGGGTTTTTTAGCCAGACAACAATATCTCATAACATGGTTCAAAGAATCATGAGAGAAAATCCGAGTCTACAGAGATATCAAGGTTTCTCTGCAGGACAGGTAGAAAAGTTCTTAGGAAGTCTTGGCCTAAGAAACAGAAAGCATCATCTAATCTATAAAGTTTCTAGAAGGGAAATGGCAATCCCAATAGAACTTACAGGAAATAGAATGGAGATGCAGTTAATTCCTTCCGAAGAAATAAAGGAGGAATTACAAAAACTCAAGATAGAAGTAGCAAGGACTATGTCCTGGATTCATATAGGAGCAATCCAGATTATGATAAAAGCTACTTTCAAAGAAGGGATAGATTCACCAATTGATATCGCCATATGCGATAAAAGAATGGGGAATCTACAAGATTCAGTACTGGGAACGATCTCAGGAAACCTCTGTGCGGGAAAAATTGTAGGAGTAATCTATCCAAGGATAGCCTACAACCTGGCAGATCGAGATTTCAGCCGAGCCTTGACATTACATCAGAACTTCAAGGAAAAAAGGTTGATGAAGGAAGGCAATAGACCATATTCTATTACCTATCAGATTTCATATGCTCTATCTAATACACATCATTCTGAATTGTTTATTAGAAACGAGTTTATTGAAATACCTGAGATATTTGGAAAAGTTGCGCAGGCAATTTATCCAGAAAGAATTGAGTTTCCTTTAATACAGGAAACAGATATCCAGATCCAAGACAAACCGATTCTACAGAGAAATCAAAGTCTTAGACTGGAACCAAGAAGACTATCTTTTCAAGGAGATAGAATTACAAGTTACAGATGGGATAAAAAGCCTGTCATAGAAACCCAACAGGAGTTGAAAAGTTTTTCCACAATAGGAAAGCTCAGATGCCCAGAAGGTTGGAAGGAAGTAGAAATAGTATTTGATATTACAAAACAAAGGAATCAATTTCCTTGTAATTCAATATACTATTTGGAACAACCGATGATAGGAACTTACCAAGGACTGATTAATATCGGAGAATTGGAGGTTCATATTCAAGGAATTCCAGGAAAAGAATCAGAACGATTGATTCTTGGGCTAGAGTTTCTCGAGGAACATAAACCTTGGAAACGTCTAGAGTATGGAATGGAGTTTATGGCAGAAGATAAAATGTGGAAAATCCAATGACCACAAGTCCATTCTCCATATACATTCCAGTAGGAATGTTGTATGAACAATATAAGGCAGAATACTTTGCTGCATATATTGATTCAGGTGCTGGAATATGTACAGCAAAACGAGGAGTTTTTCCAAGTAATTTGGAAGAAGAGTTACCCAAGATTGCTGGAAGAGATTTTTCCAGAAGAATCTTAATCTTATGTAAAGGGATTAAGATGACTGAAATCATGATTGGCGGTGCTGGACAAACACCTTGGTACAAGGTAAAGACACCACCAATTTATTTTCATGATACAGGAGCTGACATATTGTTAGGAAATAATTTCCTACAGATGTTCAAGTCCTATACACAAGAAAATGAGACTAGAAGATTAGTGTTCACAACACCATGTGCCCACAAAATCATAGTCCAGAGACTTAGGGAGGCATTTTACAGAAAATTGCCAATCCAGTTTCGCAGCAAGCGTGGTGATTCAGGAAAACTTCTGAACCCAAAAATGAAGGATTCAAGACGGTTTGGAGAAACAATGCTCCAGTTAAGAGCAGATAAAGAACTCCAACCAGAAGATATAGAATGCCTTAAGATAACTCTACACACAAATGAAGTAGAGTTTGAATCTAAGGTATCACTGGAAGATGTCAAGAAGAGGATCAAAGAAAATTATAACGAAGATCCCTTGGCATGGTGGGACAGAAATCAACTCAGGGCTTGCCTTAAGATCAAGGAAGGCAAAGAGTATGAATTTGTCCGTTGTAAACCCATCCCAATGAACATCATTGATCAGAGGGATATGCAGATTATAATCAAGGAACATTTGGACCTTGGATTAATCAAAGCAGGTATGTCACCATATAGCAGTCCAGGTTTTCTGGTAAGAAACCATGGTGAAATTAAACGAGGAAAACCCAGATTGGTTATTAATTATCAAGAAATTAATAAGATTCTGGAGTTTGATGGGTATTTTATACCTAGTAGAGAACACTTGATTAGTTGCATTCGCAATGCCAAGATATTCTCTAAATTTGATTGCAAGTCTGGATTCTATCAGATTCGGATGCAGGAAGAAAGCAAGAAATTCACAGCTTTCTCCACACCTCAAGGACATTATATTTGGGAAGTATTATCAATGGGATTGGCTAACTCACCCCAAATATTTCAAAGAAAGATGGATAATCTTTTCAAAGATTATTTCAAGTTTATGTTTGTTTACATCGACGATGTTTTAATAGCATCCAAAGATATGAATGAACATGTTAAACATTTGGAGATTTTCTCTAATGTTTGCAAGAAAGAAGGACTGGTTTTATCTGAAAAGAAAGCAGTCATTGCTACAAGAAAGATTGAATTCCTCGGAATTGAAATCGATGAATCAGGAATAATTCTGCAAGAACACATAGTAGAAAAGGTGCAGAATTTTCCAGAGAATCTCAAAGACAAGAAACAACTTCAAAGTTTTTTAGGGGTTGTTAATTTTGCTGGGATGTTTATTAAAAACCTAGCAAAACACAGGAAGGTGTTCAGTCCATTATTGAAAAAGGATGCTAGATTTATATGGACAGACGAACACACAAAGGGACTTATCCATTTAAAGAAGGTTTGCAAAAATCTTCCAAAGATGGCTATTCCTCAAGACGAGGATGATCTGGTATTATATACCGATGCCAGTGATCATTGGTGGGCTGCAGTATTAACAAAGCTCACACCAGATGGAGAACAACCATGCAGATATTGTAGTGGGTTATTCTCAGATGCAGAAGCCATAAGATGGCATATCAACGAAAAGGAATTTTATGCAGTAAAGAGGGCTTTTGAAAAATGGCCGTTATTTTTACTTGCAAAGAAATTCACTTTGAAAGTTGATAACACTCAAGTCAAAGCCTTTTTGAGGAATAGAATTGAGTCTAAACCAGAGAAGGCTAGATTATTACGATGGCAAGCTTTATGTCAAAATTATATTTTTGATATTATGATAATAAAATCTCATGAAAATATTCTTGCAGATTTTTTAACAAGAGATGGACAGCATTGACATTGATGCTATTATCAAGATGCAGAGGCATTTGAGGGAACACCTTGAAATGCTTCAAACCGAGTTCAACAAGTTAGCTGTTAACGCAGAAGTTGTGGGAAGGCTACAACAAGCTGATAAGAGAATTGTCTCTGATCGAATTACAGGATGTTTACAGGCATATACTCAGTTATGGTCTGTAACGCAAAGGCCTATCCTCCAGGGCATTGAGAGACCACTGGTTTCTCAAATGGAGAGTTTTCGAGTACAGGACTCTATACCTGTAGCGGGGGATTCAAATACCCCTTGCACAAGTGTTAAGTCGGGATCATCACGAGATGAGTCGGCTGAAACAAAAATTGAGACTCCTGATCCTTATCTTGAGTCCTCAAGTCAACCCTTCACCTCGGGGATTGAAGAGGGAGAGATCAACCTTAGGCCTCGTATTGACAAAGGCAAAGCTAAGGTTGGTACTAATGAAGGTGTAATTTCTCCATTCCAGGTTTATCAGCAGAATTGGGAGAAATTAAAAACACGTATTGGCATTAACCCAGCTACAAATAGGGTTGATGTTTCGGGAAAATATCCAAGGGTATGGATGAAACCTAATTCATATCCCAAGGAGGTTAAAGCTTGGTATGAATTTGGGGCTCTTGCCTCAGTTTATACTACATCACCCAGCTTTCCGGAGATTTCATGTTTACCAAAATGGATCCAGGAAGCTGTTCACGAAACTTGGGCAAATAATGATTATTTGTCCAGAGGAGATATTCTGGAGTTGTATTTTTTCAGTGCAGCACCAGAACCAGCAGGGAAAGGCACACATGAAGCCTTTCATTTCATCAAGCTAAGGAGGCCAGATTTAAATGTCCAGAAATTCATCAAAGACCCTCCGACAGAAGAAACACCCCTGGTGTCTTCAATTACCGAAGAAGATATTTCTACCAGAAGAGCTTGGGGTATTTGGGTCTGTCTCACTGAGATGGACAAAGTCAAGTTTCCGTTCAAATTCTACAATCATTCGGTGAACGGATCATTCCTGTTGAATACCATGACAGGAAAAACAACAAGTTTCGCAGAAGATTTATTTGAAAAGAAAAGAAATCTTTTGTGGAACAGCAAGCTACCGGCAAGCAAAGAGACTCGCCGAAAGTTCTGTAATATGGCACACATAGGAAGATGGTCGGAAAACATCTGCCCTGAATGCCAAATACAGAAAGAACCAGAGTTCGGTAAAGGTTTCAAACCGAGATCTGATCGGAAGCATTTTACCGAAGCAAGGACAAGTGGGGAAGGACCACATGCACATTTTCCTCGAGGATACAAAAAATCAAAGATTCCTCGACAAAATTAAAAGAGACATGTGACCCTCCATTACAAAAGCAAGATCACTACCATATGAGTGATAGAAACAGGACAACCACTAATCAGTGGTAAAAGACAAATGGACCACCAATAACAAATGGTGGATGACTCAGCAAGCATTGGATACCCATCTAAAAGGAATCCAATGAATAAAAAATTAACTGGTCCCGAAAAATTCATCCATAAATAAGGACAGAATGAAAACCAGTTAACACACCAGAATCAAAACTTAAAAATGTATCGAGTATATTTGAAAGTTTTGAAAAGAAGGATATCATACAAGAGGAAAGAGGCAGAAGCTCTAAAATGGTTAGTAAATCATTTTAAAGAGTATAAAAAAGATGAAATTACTGCCGATATCCTAGAAACTCATCGTCATTGGTATCTAAAAGAGATAAAGGAAGATGAGAAGTTGATGTCCAGATTAATAATCTAGACAGGGACCCTTCAACCACTACATGGTCCCCTAGCAAGCTGTAAAGGCTAATGAAGATTTGAAATCCGAGTTTCAAATCCGAAGAAGTCTTCTATAAATAAAGACGGAAGAAGGAAGTGAAGATCATCAAATATTTTCTCCATTTCTTTCATACAAGGTTGTAATATTTTCTTCAAAAGTTTTATGTGTGTAGTAAGTTCAGCTACGAGGAGTAGCTAAACAAGTTTCTCCTCCTCTACAGGAGGTTACTATGTAATAAATAAATGTTTGTGTTTGAATAAAAGAGATCTTTGCTCTTAGCCCCTCTCATGTATTATTTTCAAAATTTGATCTTTTGCTGTACGCTCTAAGGTAGGAAACGAATTAGAGCTGTGCTAAGTACTGCTGAAGGAATCTGCTTAGTAACCATCGGTTGCGATCGTGTGGTTGGACTGTGAGGAGCAGTTCGTAAAATACGGTGGATATAACCCGGTGGTACTCTAGTCAAAAAGGTAAAAGATTTAATTTATTTTACGGAAGCATGATGGACCTTTTATTACAAAAGAAAATCAATTATTTGAAAAATAAGGTTGAAGGGTAGGATGGGAAATTTTAAAGAGATGGGGAGTTGAAACAAAGTTTTAGTGGGATGGGGAGTAAAAGAGAAGTTGAGAATAGGTATAGGGATTTTTTGACAAGTTGCCCATAAAGTAACGACACTAGCAACAAAAACGATAAAAAAAAAGTTGTATGAACTGATTAATTTTATATATTGTTTTTTAATAAAGACTTAAAATAAAATATTATAAAAATTGGAATATTTTATATGTTGTAATGGACACCCGTAGAGTCGGCGGATTAAGACTAATTTTCCGGCAACACAGATGGACGCTTTTAATTTCCATGGAGACATTCTGTCGAACATATACCACGCGTCCTCTCATGCATCGCGCTTCGAGCCCCACGTGTTCTCCTTTCTATCTTTTTCTTCCCATATTCCCGTAGCGCCGTCTCTCAGACAGCGAAAACCCACAAAGATGCACCTCTTCAGAACCTCCCTCCGTTTCCTCAGATCGAAGTCGCACAATTACAACAGACCCTTCTCCACTCTCGAAGCCGCCGGCCCAATCAATTGCCTGCTCAAGACCAGATCCGTCATCCGCTTTAAAGGTCCCGAAACCATCAAGTTTCTCCAGGGGCTTGTGAGCAACGATGTGCAGAGCCTCGGCAACCCACTTCCCGCTGGTGAGAATAGCGTCACTCCCAATATGCCGGTGGCTGTGTCGCCTACAGTGTACGCAGCGTTGTTGAATCCTCAGGGGAGGTTTCTTTACGACCTTTTCCTATATAGGCCAACCCGATCTGATGAAAAGGTCGATCAGACTGGGTCTGGACCCGGGCCGGACCCGGGTGATTTTGAGATTTTCGCGGATGTTGATGCGTCTGTCGTGGATGAGCTCTTGGAGACGTTAAAGAAGTGAGTATTTCAACCTTTTTCCTACAAATATTAATTTTATTTAGAACGTGTCAAATTTAAATTACGCACAATCGCATTTGAAATTTTCTTGTCGAGTTTGCTCATTTGTTTGGCTTGAAATGCAAACGAATCAAGGATTTGTCTAAGGCGTGATCCGATGGTTTGAAGAAAGCTATTGTTTGGAAAGAAAAATGAAACTTTGGTAAAGTAAAGGAAACGAAGTTCGATTTAGATTTTTATTGTCCTGATTTTCGTGCCAATGTGGGATATTTTGATTCTAAAGAAAGCGGGGAGAGAAAGGTTGATCCTTTTGCTAAAACATACTTATAAGATATTATTTAAATTCTTTCGAGAGTTGGGTTGTGATTTGAGGCCAGGTGTGAATTTTTGTTCTCGCCTGTTCTGGCCTGAGATATTGATGAAGGAAAGCGTGTACTTGTGGTAAATTTGATAGGTAGATAAGTGGAAGTTCTAGCAAGCGATTCAGATTCTCGGATTCTTGTCCGCGACAAAAGGAAATGATGTTTACTTCGTTTCGTAGAATATAATATTTCTTCCTTAGGAGGGAATATCATAAATCTAATCTCTGATGGAACCAGAACGGGGCCAGATGTGGCAATTGCTGCTTAAATTTTTTGATAGATTCATACATTTTATGTATCTAGGTAAAAACATGGTTCGCCTTCATTAAATGTTTGAGTTATCATTTCGACCTCTACACAAAATTTCCGGCTTTGCTACCATATCTGAACCAGTGTAAAATTTCCTTCTTGTGCAGATACCGTTTAAGGTCAAAGGTTGATATCGAGAACGTGGCTGGAGAATTCTCTTGCTGGCAACGGTTTAGTGGAAAAGCTTCCAAGAAGAGTTCAGACCCAGAAGAGTCTGAATCTAGTGCTGTTGGCTGGGGTGGTACTGTTGATCGCTCTGGTGTGTCAGCTTCACAAGGAAATGATCTTGGTTGGCATTGGAATAAGGATCCAAGATTATCTTGCCTTGGATGCAGGGGCATCTTTCCATCCATGGCAACACGTAAGTTGAATTATCTGCCTTATTCACCGCTCCTCTCTGATTTTATTGTGTACATGTATTATGTGTTCCGCAACAGAAGTGGCAATATGGAAAGGCCACCGTTGGCGAGTATTGGTAATGTGATGCATTACATATTGGATTAACATGCATGCACTGCATTCTAATGCGGAAGCAAAAATTGTATAATATGGGTTACTGCGGGCGTCAAATTCTCAAATGGTGGGTAATTTTAAATATCCCATCTTAATCAAACCTACAAAATGTCGTTATTGACAAGAGGGGATCTCCCACCTTGGAAGGCTTTTGGGATTGTGTGTCTTCGTAGCTTATTGTTTACCAATTTATCAGTCATCAACTATTCAAGTATTTTTACATGACCCATCCAGATACTAAAATCCACCTTCACTCAGGAATTAAGATCAGTGCACACCTTTGCCTAAAATTGGTTAATTTGCCAGTGTTTCCTAAATGTATGCTACTTGTGGTTTACCGAACAAGTTCTCTTTGAGCTTGTTAATACATCTGTGTAATGCTTCTGTTGCAGCACCTCTTGTTGAGGCGGATGAAGAAACTAGTGAAGAAAACTTTCTTATCTGGAGATTAGAAAAGGGAGTTGCAGAAGGCTCCATTGAGATCCCAAAAGGTTCTGTTTTCCTTTTCCTTTTCCTTTTCCACGCCGGACATTAAAAAGTATAATTACAAATTCAAAAGGATCGATCGCAGATCCTACCATCATTATATGGAAATACTATTAGCTAATTCCGTTGTGTTATTTGCATGTGATTTGTAAAGAATATGAATGTTAAATTTAGTCAGATTTATCCTTCGAAAATTATCTTATTTTATTATTTTTTAAAAAATCGTTCTAGGTGTGGCAATTCCTCTAGAGTACAATCTCGCTGGTCTAAATGCCATAAGCTTCAACAAAGGTTGCTATATCGGTCAAGAACTTACTGCACGCACATACCACAGAGGAGTTATAAGAAAGCGCTTGATTCCTCTGAGATTTCTGAATGATAGTGGAGTAGGTGAGTTCTCGTCAATGCTATGTGTATTCATCCATTTCTATCTCTGCGAATTATAACAATTGAATTTATTAGCTCAGAGGTCCAGCAAAAGGTTGCTCCGGGTTCTGAAGTGATTGATGCATCATCTCAAAAGAAAGCCGGGACTGTCACAACAGCACTTGGATCTCGCGGTCTCGGGCTTCTACACCTGGAATATGCTTTCAAAGGGACCGGCAACTTGACCATAAAAGACCAGGAAGATATCAATATAGAGACCATTAGACCCGAATGGTGGCCAGCAGAGTGGTTTCTCAGTCACAAAGAGCAAAGTGCGGCTGCTTAGTTTGGCTACTACTTATTCATCCTTGTTACTTCCAATGTGATGAAAAAAGCGGTGTGATCGTACTTTGATCGATCTTGACTAGGATGTGTCGAAATAATGATGTTAGGTATGAACGAATGTCTGCACATCCTCGAAGGAAATGAAGGATCACGAACTGTTGTTAGAAATACATCTTTCCTTTCAAATCTCAATAAATCTATCTATATAATTCATGTTATTTGTATATTAAATAAGAGAGCCTTTGACATTTCATTTGGCCCTTTGGCGTTTTTGTTTTCGTTTTTCCTTTTTCTTTTTCTTTTTTTTTGAAATGAGAATGGCATTTGTCAAGTGTAATCCTCTCAATCGTGAGAAATAAAAATACAAATGATATCTAACGGATGAAACACAATTAAAAGATTAGCGTCCGTTCGAGTTTATTTGTTTGTCTTCTAACATGTTGAATATTTAATCGAGTTTATTTGTTTGTCTTTTAATATGTTGAATATTTAATGAAAAGCGTGGGTTGAGAATTTGACATAAGCTGGAATTGTTTTTGTTTTTCGTGTATTTGGTGTTTCGCTTAGTTTGCAGAATTAGTCTCTTATTTTTTATAGTATAAATTTGATCCGTCTTGGCTGCTAAAGAAAACTAGATTCGATGGTGCGTTACCAGGTTTGGGTTAGATAATATTTAAATGTGGTTCGTTTCACAATGAAAAAAGAAATTTGACGAGGTTATATAAATAAATAATATTGAGAATTTAAAGATATTTGAGTATGATGGAATTGATATTTAAAAATTATTATATTTGGTATGATTGTAATGATTTGATTGACGGTGAGAAAAATAATTAATAAATTTGATTGTATTGAGATAAATATTATATTTATGTTTAGTTTTATTTTAAGGATTAAAGAAATTATTTACTTAAAAATTAACAATAACAAGAATGATGCTTCCCAGAAACAAGTACTACAATTGTTACCTTATATATATAAAGATGTTTATGTAAATATCTTACAGACATTCAACTAACACGTTTCATGTTTCCTTTTATATATATATATATATAAGGAAACATGAAACGTGTTAGTTGAATGTTTGTAAGATATTTACATAAACATCTTTTTTATGTATATTATAATGGAAAAAACACGTATTACACGTAAAAAATGATTATTTTTATCGAACTCAATATAACATAATATATGTTTTTCCATGTCAATTTGGTAAACATAGTTTATGCAATGAAATTTATTTATACTTTCGTCAAATTGAATAGAAAGTTATATCGAGTAAGTATTGGATTTTGTGCAATGTAATTTGGTGAATTGCAAATTGCTATATAGCAATTAGGCAAAAACTTGTGTGAGACGGTCTCACGGGTCATATTCGTGAGACGGATCTCTTATTTGGACTATCCATGAAAAAGTATAATTTTTTATGCTTAGAGTATTACTTTTTATTGTGAATATGGGTAGGATTGACCCGTCTCACAGATTAAGATCTGTGAGACGGTCTCATATGAGACTCACTCTAGCAATTATATAATACAATTTTTAAATATATGTCTATAAGTTCATACGTAAAATTTAATTTCATAATTACTGTAGAAATCTACAAAATGGTATGTACAAATAACAATAATTTTGTCACATTTGTCACGTCATCCATTCCATTCACACTAAAAAAATGTTTAAATTTAAACATTCCTCTTAATTCAATATCGTAAATCTGTGTAATTCAATATTTATCTTTGTTTATTTAGAGTTTTTATTGGAGATTAAACAAATAATAATAATTTTAAAATAAATCAGAGACATGTTTTGATAGTTTCTAATGTTATGTGATTTTTTTAGGTCCGAAAACAAACTATAAATTTTATAGATTAAGCATGCATGACTCCTAAATATTTAATTACGTATGGACATGAACAAACTCATGGAAGAAATATTATTTGGTAAAGAAAAAGTTCTAAAGTATATCTTTCAACCTAAATAAACAAGGATAAATTTTGGATAGATTGTTCTTGGATTTTATAGTTAAATTTTGGATAGCATTTGAAGATTATGTACTTGTATGTTACCTGGGGCATTGAATTTTCGAATTAATTGAAATTTATTTTCTAAACCATGATTGGATAATATTAGATTGCAAACTAACTGCGGTAAGTACACCGTTGCCCCAAAAAACACCCATTTCTAACATTTTGCCACGTCGAACAAATTCAAGTACCAAACATTTTTCCCGTGATCTTGAATCCGTAAAGAAAATGAACTTTGATACAGCCCAAGGCAGTCGTACGTCAATCACACAAGAACAGAAATTGGAGGACAAAACATCTCCCCTCAAGAAAATTTACAGGTGGTGACCAGTGGACAAAAAACACATTTACAAAGCCGGTTTAAATTTCGTTAAAACAATTCCGGTCAAAGTACAAGGTGCTTGTGCGGAAGATTAAACAAATTAAGAACAATATACCGTGAAAGAACTTCGGATGCCAATGCTAGCTTGAAGCATTCAATGCTGACATTGGATATCTGGGTGTTGCTGAAACTTTGACTATCAAGATTACCGGGATTGGGATCTTCTGAAGCTGGAGGAGGTCCATTTGCATCTTCGGGGCTTCTACTATCATCTTCTGGTGCATCATCGGTACGTCTGCCATCATTTTGGTCATTTGAGCTACTCCCACCAGGGACATCTTTTTGGACATCATCTGGCTTAGCCTCCACACCAACTCGCCTTAGGTGCAGCTGAATAAGATGAGATGGTGAATGAGACCTTCAAAAACATTTCCCAACATGCAGTTCACCAGGAAAATATAGGTAATATCTGTTCATCTTTCAGAAAAATCATTTTATTTCTCCGGCAAACATAGACATATCCATATTCTTTTGCAATTCTTGACAAAAAACTTGCTTTCAACTGCCTTCACATTCCCTCGTACTGTTGTTATCTTCTATCCAAAAAATCAATTCACTACTATTTAATATTCATAAAACAATTTTTAAAGAAAGAAATGATTTCAAAATATTATAACATGGAGTGACATCTATGGAAGAAAAAAACCTTTCTTCCATTTCCAAAAATGTAAAAAAATATAGTTCACATTCCAAAATTTATTTCCTAGAAATATATTTTCAGGAAATATATTTTTCGGAAATATAAGAAACAAACCAAATATCCCCATAATTTCCTCCCACAAACTAAAAAAAAGGTTCTAAACATTGAAATGTTGGCCCCTTCTCGATCAGAATCATGATTCTGTTGGGGAATTTAGACTGGTCTCGTGTATTAGAGGTTCCATAGTCTTGAACCAAATAAACATTTGAGAGAGTAGTTCAAATAACAAAACTAGAAAATTTTCAGAGTGCTACCTGAAGATGAAGATTTATTTCATCTGGCCTTGAAAGGAAGGGAAAATCACCACCAGATTTGAGGTAGGCTTGTCTGGCACCAGGGTATCTTTCTGTCACTTGATCTCTAAGTTGTCCAGGAATTGCACAGAAATCATTTGTCTTCAGGCAGGTTTAAACACGCCAGAAAAAAAAAGAAGTTAGAAATAATTTTCATTGGTTAAGGAGCAGTTCATCGAAATCCAGGAAACTAAGGGAGGCCTTGACTATCAATTCAATATTTTTTCTCCGAAATGTTGAAGAGGTAAGAGCTTCCTCCACTAAATATTAATCTCTGATTAATACTGCATACAAAGGGAAAAAGTCGTACAAGTATTTAAAATATTGGCATCTTCCTAGTCTTCAGACTTGTATGAAGAAAGACTTTACTCTTGAATTTACCCTGCCGAGAGTTCCTTCTCATGAGAAATGGTTACAATTTACAAACCGAGGAGTTTAAGATATGTTTCATCCAAATTTCTTAATTTAATTCAGCAATAAGTTTTTGATTGTAATTTACTGTTCAAATCAAGCGCTCACCATGAATCATTATCGATAGTATTAAGCACTCCACTTACATCCATTATAGTAATTAACGAATCAGAAAGCAGAAGAGGCCCAACTGATGCTGCATCAACTGTCAGACTCAACCTGGAGGCCAAGTCATCTTTTGAAAGGGTCTCAACCTGCATCGTTGGTACTCGCATAATAAGAAATGTTCACTTCCAATTTTATCTTAAGAATCAAAAAGAAATTTGTTCTATAAATTTTATAAAACAAGCACTACTCGAACAAATGAATAGTTTTCACACTAGGTAACCGACCAAATAACAAAGATTATACGTACATCGCAAGCCATTTGTATATTTTAAGTATAAAGATCAGAGGTGAGGGTAGGTTCATACGGAATTTTACCTGAGCAACGATGAAATCCACAGAATCTGCGATAAAAGGTTCATGAGGACCGTCGTGAATTCCATTTAGGATATACCTCTTCAACAGGAATGAGGGTGTCCAACCCACACTGTTAAATATTGAATTCACAACAAGCCCAATTACGATAGGATAAATATAAACTACAGAGATTGATACTCAGACAACTACTCATCCCACCCCAACAACCACAATCATTTCAACAACTGCATAAACCATTGAAATGTAACGGTTTAATATATTTTAAGTGATACGACCCTTCAAACCTCAACCAGGTGCAAAAATCTTTAAAATAATTACTTGGTTATTTAAGACCTAGCTGGCCATCCTTTGATTTCAAGGTAAATTTGCAGGTGGAAATACCAAATGTTCGCTGTCAAAACTCTAAAGTACTAATTCAAAACCTTTCTGAGAGCAATAAGAGACAAAGGATTTGGAAAACAACTCTGTAAGAAACTAAAAAACTGGGATAAGAGAACTTCTGAAGGTTTTTGTGGTGTTAGAAAAGGATGACATATTGAACAAGTAACAAATGATTTTTTGTACTGTCCCAAACTAAAGCCTCGAGAAAGTCCTTAAACACAAATGTGGTTCTTTTCAAATATTATACTTCACGAGAAGGAATTTTCTAGCAAAGAATATGAGTCACTCAAAAGTCAAAAAATAAAAAAATAAAAAAAAAAAAAAAAACCTTAAAAGGTAAAGTCATGCAGAAGCACACAAAGCAGTGACAAAAAGGGAGAAGGAATTTTCTAGCAAAGAATATGAGCTCCTGGACTTCCCCTACGGTGGGTACTGGGAAGATAGTTGTGTGCTCGTACAAAGATGCACTTACTCAAAAAAAGTGTTTCATTAAATCATGTATTTTTCAGTAGAAGCAGAAGTAGTTTTACATTTTGACTTTTAATGGTTAAAAATTGAAAGGCCTCTTTTCTACTTTTTTGTGCTTCTTAGAGAAGCTGAAGTAGAATAACCAAAAACTCCAAATTTGAGTTTCTCTAAATCCACAATATAACTGTTTTTCAAGTGCTTTAAGAAAACATTAAAGCCCATCCGAACATCATAAAATATGTATACATTTTTTCTAAGTTTAATTTTTATGATAACAGGCATCGATATCCAAACATACTTTAAGTGTATGTAGCATTGCCCTAGCAAAGGAAGCTCGCTTACTTGATTTCAACAGTGGTCACAGTTAACACTGCTTAGAAAACTAACCATGTAATCCATTATAATAAATACTAATTTTAGCAATAATGGATAAAACCTGCTATAGCTGCTGCCTGGTAGAGAATCTAAAACTTGGTAATGAAGAGGAAAAGAAAGCATAGAGCTGTCACGTGAATGATATAATATGTCCAGGGAAAAACAAGAAAGTATCATTGTAAATAGCATTATCATTAAATATCATAGTATTTTTCCTTTTTCTTTTTTTTTTTCAAAAACAGACATTCGCATTTGAACCAGATTGGAAAAAAAAGAAACACAAAAAAAATTGTAGCAACATACATAGGAGCCCATGGCATAGCTGCAGAAAAACTATTTGTCTCCAAAAATGTATTTGAGAGAATCAAAGATCGAACTCGACGTGGCCGATGCTGAGCAAAGAGTTGAGCTAAGAATCCCCCAAGAGAAGTACCATATAAATGTATCTGCAAATATGGAAAACGACCACTGTAATTTGTCGTGAAGTTAGATAATAAATACAAGAGATGAAGCTACAGTCAATTTAAGATGATGAATAACAGGAAAGGATAGGCTTGGTAAGATCTTTAGGGTCCAATCTGGAGATAACTTCTCATGTTTACCAATAGCATCTGCTTACTGGGTGTTGAGCACTTGATACAAGGGCAAATAAAATAAAGCAATCTTTTTAAAAGGTAAAAGTGAAGGTGATATTCACGTAATAAGTAATCATCCCATTTTGATCATTCAAAATTAGTCAAGGTCATACAGATCTGATCAGTGAAATGATCTGAATAATGTAACTGCCTTACTGGGATTATTGATGCTGGTTGAACATAGAAACATCCTGCTTTTATAAACAACATTGTATCGAAACTAATCCATTTTGAGAATTTAAGGACCAAAAACCCAACAGATGCATGAAAAAAATTAACGTTTCCCGTTTTTCAACCATATGGCATCCAAATGTCATTACCATCTATTAAAAGTAATAATTACTTTTGGTTTTTCCATTTAAATTCCCACAAATTTCCATCTCCACATCAAATATTTCAAACACATAATATTCAAGAACAACATTATCACATGCATCCTGATTTTATATGATTTTTTCATGATATCCCTAAGTTTAGATGGTACTATGGTAGGTTTTGTTGGTGTGATACTTCATGATTTTTGTATATTATTCTAAATTTCGCTATCTCAATTATCTTTGCTCAGGCTTAAAAATAACACATTTCATTGTGGATGTGTTCAACATGTTAAGGTAGTCACCAAACACAGAAAAGGGCATGGGATCGTTCAGATGTTTGACAGAGGAAACTAGCAAGTTTAACATCACCTATTTATTCAGCTTAAACATACCATAATGCATAACACTTATATACCCTACACAAACAACTGACCGAACAGAAGTCCTTTTAGCCAGGAAAGGAAATAGCGTTCAACATCATAGAGTGCAATGATGACAAGCAAATCTTACATGATGAACATTAATAACATCCAAAAACTTCTCAAATGCAAGAATCCACTCATGGTGATTCCACACTCGGGGAATATCAACTGATATCACTCGATAACCCTGAAAATGGAAAAAAATAATGACGTAATCAAGAATATGAAATCTGTGTTAAATAAAAACTAGAATACGTCGATAAAGTTCGAAATGAATGAATGCATTCAGAGATTTAAATGAGCATCCATGAAAATTAAGGTTGAATAACTAGGATGAGAAAACAACTTTCTAGACAGATGCATCTTAACATATTAACTGAGTTCAAATACAAAATACATATTTCTTCTTCCACTAGTCCAAAATGTCTCATCCAAAGGGAGCTTAAACTCCCTTTTATAACTTATCCTACTTAAATATATAAGTTACTTAAATCATGTGATATCATGCCTTTTTCAAGAAAAGGAAGAATCAAAACATCTAATCAATCTTTTTTCCTTATACCTTTGTAAAGACTGCTTCATCTTATACAACATAAAAATAGTCATATAGTGTATGCAGCAGCCTTCTAAATAGACGACAGAAGTGCCACCAGGTAACATTCAAGTGCATTTGAGGCTTCCTTAAGAGTTTGTGTCATTCACATTTGAAGTGAAGGGGCATTTACAGATGAGAAGTTTAAAAGAACCCAGTAGTTTTAATAATAGAAATATTGAAAGAAATATAGTTAAAGGTCATTACATGTAATGCACCCCAAAAGCCAAATATTCAAACACTGAGATCTCGATCACAACGAGATATTCAGGAGAGGAGTTTCCAACAAATTTTAAACTCAGATTGTTCAAATCCCAAAATATTCCCTCACCACACCCAAATGCTAAGCACAGGAGACCACTGCTGGTTAGCATTACAGGCTTACTGATCAATAAAATTATTAAACTTTACTACCTTCATAGATAATGACATAATTTGTTTATAGTATACATCGGCGGTTCCGGCTGTACCAGGAAGACAGATCAGTGGAGGCACAACTTTTGGCCCAAAATCATAATATCTCCATTGCTTTGAACCAATCTGCATCAAAATTTGTGAGTAGACGTTATATCCACAATTTATTGAAGACTCGAGAATAATCCAATTCAAGACTGAATTTTGCTTGCGACAAACAACGGTAATTATGTAATAAAGACCATGCTATGTAGAGAATTCCCTCATAAACATATGATTATGGGAACATATAGATTCCTTTACCAGTTACAACTTACACCCTATTGACTTCATTACTCCTTGCAGGTACCAGTATCTATATGTAAATGAAAGGTTGCAAGATCTCGCTCATTATTAACATAAAAGTAGAAAAAAATTAAGAACCATGATTTTAAATTCATTTGTCACAATTTTCTATTTCTTAACGGCGACACAGGTTGCTTCATCCAGAATAAGCTTCCATACTTAACTACCCAAAATACGGTATTTATTAGTAAGCCAGTAAGAATTCATACGCCCGAGAAATAATAAGGATGTCTCAAATAAGTTTAGTGTTATTTTATTAGTTTGTAAGAAATAGATATTTCTCAGATTTTCTTTGCTGGCATTCTATCCATTTTCCTATCTTCCAGAAAAGGTCATGTCAAGGAAGTTAGCTGATACATGATTTCCAGGATTAAGCTTTTGAATCTGTTTGCTTCTTGTAACCCAAAAGGAGAAGTAAATATAATGAGACTAGAGGCACATAGATGTTATCAGCACATCATAGACCTTGATCTGCATTGGCAATGGTTAATATTAATCTCTGTCAGATACGTGTTTGGACCATGTACTCAATAGGAAGCTATTACATCCGACTACTGCATTCTGAACTTTCAATCTTTGTAAGCATTTTATTTATCTACAACTTAAATGCTGAAATGCACATGAACTCAAAGCTTGCAAGAACCTACAACAACATTAAATACTAGGAACAAATTCCTGAGAAAAAAGAATGTGGGATAACTGAAACCAGGTAAACATAAGATCTTGATTCTTAAGTCCAAATGATATCAAACAAATCAGACATGGGATCACCAATAATTCAAGTAGGTAAAGAACTACAGACAGAATTTGACCAAACAAACTCAACATTTGAGAAATGAAGCTAAAGACTCATTCAAAAATTCGAAATAAAATTGATTCAAAAACAAATATGTGAAAAAAGACAATCTTACTGGGATCTTGTGAAGAGGGACCTGAGACTTGAAGTAGATGTAATCACCAGGCGCCGAGAAGACGCCTTTCATAGCCGATGTTAACGCTGTCTGCCACAACACGCGAATGAAATATGTCTGGGAATCTAATTTTTGGTATAAATGATCGAATTAACAACGTAATTGTTGTGGGTGGTTTTCTGAATTTGATGGATTTTCCCAAATATGCAACAACGGTCTGAGCTGTTGATTAGTGGGACTCGACGAGGCGAAGAATGATTGGGCTCAATGCTTCTGTGGGTCCCACGATCAGGGTTTCGGGTAATGGTCCATATATAACGGGTACCGCTCGAGTCTTCGATTCTTTTGAATCCGTGAAATGGATATAGGGTCGGATATTTTAACGAAGGAGATACGATACCAGTTCGTAGTATCCAGACTCTTTCGGATCGGTGAAATGGATAGGCTCCGTTTACTTGGATTTATGGAATTGGATGTGATAAAAATATATATAAAAGAATAATATTTTAATTTTAAATTCAATTATTTGATTGAAATTGTTTATGTATCTCTTCAAATTTATAAATGCAAAAATACATTACAAATTAAAACTTTAAAAATAGAATAAATTATTAAATCATTTATCACAACTCACATACGAATAATAAATCATCATCCACTGATTGACCGTATCATTTCGAAAATGAAACCAACAATGGCAAAATCTAACGTACACGCAAATTTTCTTCAAACCAAATATATATATATATTAATCGCCTGTTTACAAACTTTCTTCAAAATAATAATAAAAAATATTAAATAAGTAAGTAATTCATCACAACTGTATATTTATAAACATAAAATAAATATTACCTTCAAGAATTTAATATGGTAGAGCCCTGGAGGTGACTGAAGAGATGAAGTTACGCATACACAATAAAAAAGGAAAGATATATCAAGAGTCCACAAAATATCATCTAGTTTAAGACAAAAATTTGTGTAAGATGGTCATATTTTGTGAGACAGATCTCTTATTTGGGTCATTCATGAAAAAATATTACTTTTTATGCTAAGCGTATTAGCGTATTATTTTTTAGAGTGAGTCTAATGTGAGACCGTCTCACGGATCTTAATCTGTTAGACGGGTCAACCCTACTTATATTCACAATAAAAAGTAATACTCTTGGCATAAATGACTCAAATAAGAGATCTGTCTCCCAAATACGACTCGTGAGACCGTCTCACACTAGTTTTTGCATTTTTTTTATTGTGAATATCGATAGGGTTGACCCGTCTCACAGATAATGATTTGTAAGATCATCTCACAAGAAACCTAGTCACTTCTCAAATACAAGACAAGCAATTTTCAAATAAATAAAGTTATATTTAATTATGTTAAGTTATATTTATTTATTATTTTACAAATACGTGAGACAATATTTTTGGCATGTTATTAAAATATTGATTTTCATAATAATATAGGCGAGAGGTAAATTTGTTGCCTCCTAAATTAGTCTGCATTTAATTAGGCGTAACCAGAGCCATCATTGATTTTTAACGTACAAAACCAGCCACCCTAATTACTACAGCCCACGTTGCTATCAAAATAAATATCTTTCCCCGTCGTAATTATATCTTGTAAATAAAACTCGCAACCTCCAAAATCATATTATATTTATTAAAAAAATATTTGGGCACATTCTATTTTTTCCTTATTTGATTTTAAAAACTGGATTTTACAGTGATAATTTTGGTTGGTGGGTAAAATGACAGATGTAAATATATTATATATTACATGAGCATTTTCTCAACAAAAAAAAATTAAAAAGACAAAATGATTCACGAGTTGAGAAATCGGCCTTCAGTTCTTAGCCGTCGATTTTTTTTATGTTCAGTCTCTGGGTAATTTTTTAATACCACATTTTCACATGAAGTGTACCATATTTCCACATGAAGTGTACCACATTTTGTATGATATAGTACCACAATTTTGTTGGTAGAGAGTGAACCCAAAAAATGTTTTGACTGGAGATTTTTCACCAACTTCCCTTTCACGAGTTGTCTGCTGCTCTTAAATTAAAAAATATTTTTCAAAACACGTGGCAATGTTTGGTTATGTTTCGTATATTATTCCCTTTTATCAAAAAATGGTGTTTTGTTTTAGGAAAAAGTTGGATTCTTTCGAAGAATTTTTTTTAAAAAAAAACATCTAGCAATTTTAAGGGTCGGACACCGCACGCATGATGATGGATGATGGTTTCATTTTATATTTTAAAATTATAAAAAACAATATATACAGTAAATAAAACGAAAGGGTTATTTAAATTATTTCTCAATTAAATTTCTTGTCAAATATAAAAATTATAATAAATATCAAATACACAAGAGTTGAAGGTAAGTTGTGGGATACGCAAGTATTGCCAACACTTAGGCCATCTCCAACCCTGCACCAAAATGGTGTAAAACACCATTTTGGTGCAGGGTTATCTGCTCCAACCGATACCTATTGTTGACGCCAAACTAGTGGAGTGCTACAGTGTTGCACCAAATTTGGTGCAACACTGTAGCAATAGCGTTGGGTTTTTGGTTTTTTTTATTTTTTTTTGTAATTTTTTTATTGTCATTTTACTTAAACTTTAAATATTATATAATTAGTTTTATAATCCAATTTAATTATAAAAATGTATTATTTCAAACAATTAATTTTAAAAAAGTGAATTTAAAAAATTTGGATATTTTAATTTAATACATAATTAATAAAGATAATATGATTATGTTAATAAATTATTTGTGATAAATTAGTTGTAGTAAATAAAATAGTATAAAATTTGCCAAGAATATCTTAATTATGTAGTTATAATTAAATTAATTAATATTGAATACAAAGATACAAGTACAAAAAAAATTAAGATTTCAAACACTATTTTTTTGAAAATCAAAGAAAATGATACAAAATTAAATAAACAAACATAAAAAACACTAAATTATTAAAATTGACATTACAATACAACATAAAATAAAATAAGATGACAACACTTCAAATCAAAGATAATGATACAACATAAACGTAAAGAAGATAATAAACAACAAACTATTAAAAATCATACCACAATACAATAAAATAAGGATGACAAACATAAAAAACACTAAAATATTAAAAAATTTTAACGTAATTATAAATAAATATTTAATTAATATTTTAATTCAGTAATATATATAATGAATTTTAATATAGAAATGATTTTAGATACTAGTGATATTTTAATTGTTGTGTTTATAAATATTTTGTGAAGTAAATTATTTTTTGTTAATAAAATAATAGAGAATATTCCGAGAATATTCTTTTTAATGTAGAGTTTAGAGTTGATGGGTTGGAGATGAATTTTATATTTGGTGTAAGAATTACACTATTTTAAAGTTAGTGTGACACTAACATAGCGTAATGGGTTGGAGATGGCCTTATAAAGGTACGACATATATACTATAGAATATTCGCCAATGCTCTCTATGCAATATTTTTCGATTAAATCTCCCAAAAATATTTTTTCCAAAAAACAAAACCCACAAACTACTGAACATATGTTAACTTTGGGATCTTAGTGCATATCATCCGTACATTATTCGTATGTGTCTTATAAGACGGTCTCGCAGATCTTTATCTTGAGATGAGTCAATCATACTCATATTTACAATAATAATATTTTCGTATGAGTGACTCAAATAATAGATTCGTGTTAATAATTGATTTATAAAATAATCCCACACAGAAGTTTGTTTAGTTAACATTATCCAAAAATCAATGATGGGCTGCGTTTAATATTCTTGGTAAAATGGAATTGTTTGATATTTTTCCTCAAAAAAAGAAGAAGAATTGTTTGATATTTTATATAAGAAGATACATGGCTTTGGACTATTCATTTACGTAGATTCCGACCGACTCATGTTTGCATGTTGGTTGTCTCTTTCAAATTTCAATACTACAAGAGTTGGGTTTTAGTAAATTAATAATCAAATCATCATCTTTTCTTTTATAAATCAAATGAAATAATTTTGAGAGTTTTTGGTCAAAGGAAGACGGACGGCCACTTGAATTTCCTTCATATATATTAATAATTCATCACTGGGAAAGTGTCAGAAAATTTATTTGTCGCAGAAGAAAACTGTAGGGACGATCGGTCGTATTTATAATAGTCGGCTAAATTCCTAAAAAACAATTGGATTAATTTAGTTTTGATTCAATTCGAAAGGTTAGCTTAGTGGCATACAAGTCAAATAACAGAAAATTCAATGGTTGGATTTCGGTTGGGTTTCGGTTGGGTTGGAAGGATTAATTGAAGAAATTTAAAAATAATTAGGGATTCTTTTGAGGTTCGATAAAAAAAATTATATCAATTATCATGTAAATATAAAATATTAATTTACATTATATTATTAAATTTGAATGTTTCATATTATTATTATTATTATTAAACGTATCAAATTTAATATGACAAACATCGCGTGTCATGGAACAGTAATACTAATAAATTATCTATAAAAAGTAAAAATACATATAAAATAACACGAAAAAAACTTGAAAAAGTAAATAAATTTACTCGATAAAGAAACGCAATAACTATTCATTTTTTTTAAAAAAAACACGTGCCTAAGGACGAATATTTTGTTAACGACAATGGCTAGGTTGAAAAGGGTTTATTTAATTGAAATAATTAGGGTAATAAATCTTCTTAAACATTAATCATTAAGACCACAAGGACAGAATTAAGGTAGACATGATTATGTTTTTAGTGTCAGTGTTTGCTTTTTACTAAAATCCGTGACATTAATAAGTTTTTGACAATAAGTAGTGACCACACTCTGTGGGGGTAATTTATACAAAAAAATTCGTAAAAAATTATATATTAAAATTAAGTATCATGTCAATAAGAATAGATGTATTTTAAAATTTTGAAAAAAACAAATATATTCCCAAAATTTTGTGTATTACGATTTTGATTTATGTGATAAAAATAGTAGGCAAAAAGTCAAAAACTTATGTGAGACTGTCATATGAGCGTATTTTGCGAGACATATATCTTAATTGGATCATCTATAATAAAATATTATTTTTTATGATAAGCGTATTACTTTTTATTGTAAATATCGGTAGGATTGACCCGTCTCACAGATAAAGATTCGTGAGACCGTCTCACAAGAGACCTACTCAAAAAAATATCCTCGTCTCTTCAGCCCAATTGTCAAAATTTTAATATAATTTTCATTTTTGTACAGAGGAAAATATTTTTTTATTTTTAATAAACTGTTGATAAATAATAATATCCCCATGTATATTTGTCTATTCCCTTTTATTAAATTATCTGTCTGTAATTTAATACTCATAGATAAACAGAGATAATGAAAAATAATAAATAATAATATTATGATAATATATAGAGATGTAATGTTTAATGTGCATATGCGATGCATTTCATTTATTTATTTAAAATATCCTTTTTTTAAAGAGAGTGATTGCTGTCTTCATGCCTTGGCAACCTAATTTCACTTTTCCCAACCACAATTACTTCTTTTTTTATATACATAAATAAAATATTTTTTTAATTTCCCCGGACTTCAACCATTATAAACCAAAATACATAATTTTTTTGCTTTCCAATAAATTATCAATGAATGGCCCTATATTTAATTAATAAATTATTTAATAATTTACCAATTTTCTAAATCTCAAATTTGGACAGTCTGATTAAAGTTAGGGAAAAATAAATTAAATTAAATTAGCTTCAACCCCACAAAACTCTAATTTTTCCCATTTAAAAAAAATTTCCCGGACTTCAAATATTATAAACCAAAATACATATTTTTTTTTTTGTTTTCCAATAAGTTATCAAAGAATGGCCCTATATTTAATAATTTACCATTTTTCTAAACTCAAATTTGGAAAGTCTGAGTAAAGCTAGGGAAAACTAAATTAAATTAAATTAGCTTCAACCCCACAAAACTCTCATTTTCCCATTTTTTTCATCACCACCAAACACCAAACACCAAAATTCAATCTTTTCCGACCCCAATCACAATTTTTTCCCCAAAATTAATATTTTTTCCCTGGAAAATACGTTGTTATTATTTCTCGTTTTCACTGATATGTGAACTATTTCTGTGTTAAAAAATATCAGCTTTATCTCACTTTTATGTTACCGTTTTTTTTTTCTTGTTGCTCTTTTAAGACGGATGATGATTGTAGCTTGTTAAGTGATAAAGGTGAAATATTGGGAACGTCTGGAACTTGATTTTGGGTTTTGAAGCATTTCTTTTTTATTTATTCATTTATTTATTTTGCAAGACAAATACTTCTAATTAATCTTGTAGAGTTTTCTCAAGAAAATAATGGGGTTGTGAGAAAAGTTTGATTGGAAGTTATTTTCTCGGAGTTTGAATTATGGAAGGTACTAATACTTTGGTTAGCAGTGGAGTAACTGTGGTGGGATCAGATGCTCCCTCAGACTACCACATGGCTCCTAGGACCACAACAGAAAACCCGATACAAGGAACCGGATCAGCACCACCGCATGTGACCGTGGCGCCACCACTAGTTTCCATCACTCTGCCACCGGGTACGACAAACGAAGCGGGCGGCGCAGCCACTTTGAAGAAGAAGAGGGGCAGGCCCAGAAAGTATGGACCCGATGGCTCAGTGGCGGTCGCCCTTTCACCCAAACCACTTTCTTCCTCCGCACCACCACCCGTGATCGACTTCTCTGCCGTTCAGAAACGAGTAAAGGTCCGGTCTTTTGGGCTTGAAGGCAAGCTGCAACTTTCCAGAATGGAGACTGGGAGTTCGGGTAATGAGTTGATTTGATATTGAGCATTTTACTATGTATATGTGGATGTTCATGAAACTTTGGTTGTATAGTGATCTGTTTTTGGTACCTGAATCCTGTTGTCAATTGTGTTTTCGGAGCATTTAGTGTTTTTTTGGGGGGAATTATAAACTTAGGATATTGATTGATGAGGTGGGGACCTGTGAATGGATGCGCTATCTTGGCGCAAATGGGTAGTTGAGGAGTCAAGTGGGATTTGAGGAATCTTGAAATTGCGGCTTTTTTTCAACATCTTTTCCTTTTGCAGTGAAGGATCTGGGTTTGTGATTTCTCTTCTTGGCAATTGCACCTAAGTAAAGTAAGGGTTGACTTAATTATACATTGGTATGCCCTCACCTTAAGCTTTGACTGATTCAACTTTGTTAATTAGTATCACGTGAATTCGCAAGCTAGTATGTATATTCCTCGCGGAAGTGTAAAATCACAAGTTTAAGACTAGAGTCCAGACATCTGGCCATAAACTAGACCTACATTTGATTCTGCAATATTTTCATCATTAATCACTCCAGATTCTTTCATTTCCATGTAAAGGTAATTTCCTTTAACGCCCACCCGTTCCACCAAATACGTATACATCGCGGGCTTTGGCAATATTGTTAGTCAATTCCATAAACCGTTGTACCAACCCCAGCTCCCCCAAACAGTCCTATCGGAAACTGTCATTCTTGGAGGGGAAGTTCTTAAACTTACTAGGCGCCCCACAGCTACTTGTGGAACCGGTTTGAGACTTACATTGGCCATCCTTTGGGATTTGGACACCCACAGCAGCCTAGAGAACCTCTCGATCTTATTTGCTACTCTATGCAATTACTTATAGAATGATTGTGGGACATATAATAAAATCAAATTCATAGCAGCCATAAAAAGTTTTCTTGTCATTATTGCTGATATTTGATATTTCATTTTCAGGTGACTGGGTTTCATGCTCCGCTGGTGCCAATTTTACGCCTCATATCATCTCTGTTGATGCTGGAGAGGTAAAATGTTGATGTTATCTAAATGTATATTCATTGATAATTATAATATTCTTAGAAAACATTAGTTTTTATTTGTATTTTCCTTTCTTCTTAAGGTTAACTCTGTTATTGACTACCAAATTTCTTTGAACTTTTGTTTATAGTAGTATTTGTGTGATGTTTTGGTATAAGATGACTTTATGTTACTATAGAAGTTCAGTATGAAGTTATTTGTCACCTCTTATTTTTGAAGTTGCTCATGTCAGACTTAGGATATTAGTAATTTTATCTTTCGGTGATTTTAGGATGTCACGATGAAGATTATATCTTTCTCTCAACAAGGGCCTCGAGCGATTTGTGTCCTCTCTGCTAATGGTGTAATATCAAGTGTCACTTTTCGTCAACCCGATTCTTCCGGTGGTACATTGACCTATGAGGTACTACCCGATTTTAAATCACATCTTTTCAACATTTTTTCTGATGTTTGCAGTTCTTTGGCGTATTGGTGTTGCATGTGAGTAACCAGTATTCTTATTCATCCATTTACCCATGTTGTTTAGGGTCGCTTTGAGATACTGTCATTGACAGGATCCTTCACGCCGTCTGAGACTGGAGGAATTAGAAACAGATCTGGTGGAATGAGTGTCTCTTTAGCTAGTCCTGATGGGCGTGTTGTTGGGGGTGGTGTCGCTGGCTTATTAGTAGCTGCCGGGCCCGTGCAGGTAAATTCCATCCATGCCATTTACCCCAACTCTGACCATTTAAGCTGAGAAGTGACGACACAATCTTTTTTAATAATATCAACCAAGTACAATATTTTTAAACAAGATAGTTTTGGTGGCCAACCAAACATCCACATACAATATAGCTGTTGATTTTTCAGGATATAGATCTTGAGACCTTACCTATTTAAACCATATTGGTGTTTTATTGTGAACCAGATTGTGGTGGGAAGTTTTCTGGTGGGTAACCAGCACGAGCAGAAGACGAAGAAACACAAACCAGAGTCCATGGCCATCATACCTACTGCTGCTATTCCAATCTCGAGTGCTGGTGTAGAAGACACATATCATACTTCCTCTTCTTTCCGTGGAGATAGCTGGTCCTCGATGCCCCCGGAATCGAAGAATAACGCCGCTGACATCAACTTATCTTTACCGGAGTAGTGGGTTTATGCTGTCCCCAACTCTTCGAACATAGTTCTTACTGACTACATTGGCACAGATTCTTCCATTCATGTTTCTCATTCGATGATGAATCTCTCTTCGTTGGCATCGCCTGTAAACCTGGCTAGTAGCAGCACAAGCGCATGCACTTGCAGATGAGGTTCGTGTATTAACTTACAGTGGTAGGGTCGTTTTTTCGTCGTCTGTTGTGCCGCATGATGAATTTAGTTGTCAGATTTTATGCTTCTATGTTGAACTCTGAATCTTGAAGGTTTTCCGACGTACATTGATTTGGTTAATGAAACTATTGTGATTCTGATTTTGTTGGAGCTGTCATAGTTGTGCATTTGGTATATTTCAAAAACCCAATTTAAAAACTAGTGTCGGACTTGATTTAAATATAAATACTTGATTTAGAAAATCATCATCTGATAAACTTTCAATTTTCTCTTAAAATTGTGATATCGGAAGCCATTTCGCACATTTATTTTAGTCAACAGGGATAAAAATATTTCATGAAAAATAAAAACAGAATTCCAAATATAAATTTTCAAGAAAAATTTCCATTCAATAGAAGCAAAAAGATATTACAAAATAATAATAATAATAATAATTCCAAATTATTTATATGAAAATTGCATCTATATATATAACAACTATTATTTTCTAATATAAAACAGTTTTTTGATCGATAAATTTATACTCAAATCTTCTCTTGAAAAAATTAGAAATCAAAATCTTAATCTAATAATTGTTTCCGAAAAAATCTCATTTAATAATATTATTTGTAGCTGATCATTTGAAAGTCAACTATGAGGTTAATAATATAAGATTATTACACTATTAATTTAATCTAGCATTAATTTAAGTGTATTATTTTATCTTGTTATCAACCCATTCATGATTTTAATACTATAAGTCACAAATTTTTTAATTTTTAATTATTTTTCACCGGAATCCATATATGACTCACAGAAAATGCTTACATGATTCAAAAAATAGTTACAAAAGAACTAAACATTGTTTACGTGCCAGATATTACGTTAAAACTTGTGTTAAAAAAGGGTTAAATTGAAAAAAATAATTGCAAACTACATAACCAAAATCATAAACATATATAACATAATTAAAAATGAAAATGACCAATTATAGGTAGGGGTGTGCATAGTTCGGTTAAAACCGAAATAACCGACTGAACCGAAAAATTCGGTTTAAATGGTTCGGTTTTATCGGTTTTTCGATTCTGTTTACGGTTTTGATCCCCAAAAAATCGAAATAACGGAATCGGCCATATTATATTTAACTATAAGACTTTTTGTATAATGAGCTAATAAATGGGCCTTAGTCATGTGACAAGTCCAATATTGTCAATTGGAATTTCAAATTGTTATTGAAGCTCATATTGTTAAATGTATTGAGGTTTGTAATTCAAAATCTATGTGCATTTTGGAGTTGAAAATTAGAATTTAACGGCTGCGTATCCTTTTGCAGAGCTACTGTTTGAAATTATATTTCAAATTGTTATGAAACTTAGATTGTTAAGTCATAAGTGTATTATAATCATATATGTTCAACTCATCTACTATCATTGTTTCTTTTATATGTGTTGCATCCATCAAGCATCAAGTGATGTATAATTTTATTTATTAACAAAATAATATAAAACCGTATATAACCGACCATATAACCTAACCATATTCAAGAAAACCGAACCGAACCGTAATAAAATGGTTTGGTTTTGGACCAGATATATTCAAAACTGAAAACTGAAAAATCGAACTGTTATAGAGAAAAACCGGACCGAACCGACCGACGCCCACCTCTAATTACAGGGGAAAAATTCCTCCAAAAAATCGATTAAATTTCATAGCCAAAATTTCAGAGAGGTTACTTGAAGACTAAACATTGAAAGTGGGACATAATTATATTCCGTGGAGCCACCACCATTAATTGACTCCTAGCTAGTAAAAAAATTTGTATAACTATAATTATAATAATAATATTTTAAAATAATAATAGTAAATTGGGTTTCATCACTCGCTCGATGGAATCGATCAAATTTAGAATAATAAGTCGTATTCAATTATAAATTAATAACATTATTTTCTTGCAGGGATTAAAATTAATCTTATTTTCAATTCTTAAATTGTAATTAGTTATACTGAAGCCCCTTTTTTTCAAAAATAAAAATAAAATATATTTATACACTTTATCATTTCTTCAAATTTCTGAAGAGAAATGTAATATTAAATCATAATAATCAATTCTAAAAAATTTTATACATGTAAATTATCAATACTAATGACATGCTTTCTATGTTCCATTCTCAACTTCAATTTTTTTCTATCAGAGTTTGAGAAGAAGTTTGTTGCAATCGTGTCTCGAAGACTCTTTTTTGTCAATAAAATTTTATACCTTTTTTGTCAATAAATTTGTTCTAATCATGAATCTCTTCAATTCCTCTTTTAGCTAGTGATTCTTAAGTGAAATTATTATAGAAGTAAAAGAATCCTTAATTCTTGAGACGTTAATTTATTTAGTTAATTAAAATATCAAGACATTGTTTGTTTCGTAGATGAGATAATGAATGTTACATAATATAAAACAAATTAACGGTAATGATGCATATCACTAATTCATCGTATAAATTGAGAGCCAAACATTAGACAAATCAAAATCGAATAATCAATCAATGTCTTATCATCCGTACCAAACTTTGTGACAGCTTGTTATTCCAAATTTTTATCGAATAAATTTTAAGTTTAATTTATACTTTTCGGAATTAATTGAACAAATACATATTAGATATATATTTTTCATTGGCCGTAGAATATATAGACATACAGTCATAGAATCAATTTAATAAAAATTTATTAAAATTGTTTTCATGGCAAAATAATAATAAGAAGAAAGGAAAAAAAGAGAAAGGAGTCTTAATTACGGGAAAGCTACGTACCCAAGGAAAGGTGTAATGCCCGAGAATTTAATTATGGTAATCTGATATGATTTACTGATTATGAATTGATGTAATTATAGCCGGGCCAGTTCGAGATAAGATTTGAGCCAGTATATGAAATTATACAATTTGGGCCGAAGGTATAGCGCCCGGGCGAAAATGTTTGTCCGCCCGAGCGCCATTGAGTGTTGGTAGAAAGCCGAGAGTCCTTCGCCCGGGCGGAACTTTATGTTCGCCCGAGCGCGATTATTTAATGGATGAGGGCCGAGAGTTCTCCGCCCGCGCGGAAACTCTTGTCCGCCCGAGCGCGAGTCGTTTGGTGGCACATTTTGAGAAAGACACGTATCCGTTTACATGCAAGATATATATATGTGTGTAAACCGACTTCCTTCTTCAGAATTGAGAGAAAGGAATCGAGAGTTTGAGAGAAACTTGGATTCGTAAGTTTCAAATCCAATTTGCGAAGAATCCGGTTGTCTGAATTGAAATCCGACTTCAGCACTGTGTTTGTATCAACGCAGGCTACAACTGGACGTAAGTTTTGTTACGTTTAGACATGTTTTGAAATTATGCTATGGTCAGAATTGAATAGGATTCATATATGATGTTCTTATCATGTTAGACATCATAGAATCGAAGTCAAATTGAGAGACTCTAGACTTACGGTGTATCGAAGAGCTTTAGATGTAGATCGACTTCTATCTCAGACACTCGATACAGAATACCAAAGTCTAAATTAGATCGGGATCCCTAGAGTAGAATGAGAGATGATTCAAGTCTTAGATAGTGAGACTAGAGTTTGATTTACAGATCCGTAGTGATTATGTTTCGTAGATTACGATTCATGTTTTATTTACAGACTTGTACTGATACATGTTGTTGATTATGCTGCATGTGATAAGATATAATTCATGCTTTTATATATGTTTTATCTGCTTGCATGATTACATTGTTTATACTGGGATATTTATATCTCACCGGAGTTATCCGGCTGTTGTCTTGTTTTGTATGTGTGCATGACAACAGGTGGGGCAAATATCAGGGTCCAGAAGAAGATGAGAGATCAAGATTAGAGTGGTGATTCCGGACTGGGATGTAGATAGGTTTCATTACTAGAACTTTAGTAGTTGAACCTTAGATTAATTGAAAGACTGTTGTATATTATTGTACTTTTATACCGATATGTATATTATGTAGATACCATTACCTTCCGCATTTTTTTTTAAAAGAAAAATTTTTAGACCCTGGTTATCTTAACTGATAATTAAACCCCAAAGATGATTAAGAAGATGATTAGCGTCCGGGTCCCCACAACAGGTGGTATCAGAGCCGATAGATCCTTTAGATTGAGATAATCAGAGTTGATAGATTCTTCAGACTGAGACAGCAGAGAATGAGCGGGGTAGATTGAATTTTTTTGTCCTTGCATGTGATTGCTAGCATGAGATTTATTTCAATGTTGACTACATTGTGTGTGCTAGCATGATTTATTGCTTTCCCTATTACATGTTGTTTGTTATCTGAGTTGACTACAGCATGTAATTGCCAAGCCTGGATCAGAACCGAGTCTGAATCAGAGGCATATGATCAGAGGAGGGCTGAGACAGATTATACAGACTGTATATTGATTTTTTTTGACATTCAGATATACCGCCTCGAAGAATTTCAGAAAAGGGCAGTACTTCGTCTGAACAGAGAGATGTATCAGAAGCTCAGTTAGAAGAAAAGATGAAAGAATTTGAATTATTACAGCCGCCGATTCTGAGTGGTACCGAGACATCTGAAGATTGTCAGAACTGATTTGATGATATAGAAATCTTGTTTGATTTACTTGATTGTACAGATGAACAGAGGGTTAAAATGGTGCCTTACCAGTTACAGGAAGCCTCCAGGAGTTGGTGGATTACCAGTACAAGAATGTGGGCACAGAGAGGTACAGTGATTTCGTGGGAAATATTCAGAACTGAATTCTATCGAAGATTTTTCCCAGTTTCGTACCGAGAGGACAAGAAATTAGAGTTTGAGAATTTGAGCCAAGGGCAGCTGAATATTGACCAATATGCTGCTAAATTCTCTACTCTACTGCGTTTTGCTCCTCAGATAGCTGGAAATGATGAAGCTATAGTAAATCAGTTCATCAGAGGGTTGAACTCAGAGGTAGTTGCATTTATGAATTTGCAACGACCTTACCATTTTGCTGACATTTTGAGTAAAGCGAAGAGAGCTGAGGCGAGTCTGATTAGACAATTGACAAGGTTGTGTGTGAAACAACCCCAGACACAGCATTTCCCTCTCCGAGTTGATCGAGGCAGTACGAGTAGAAAGCAAGATTTGCTGAAAGCTCGGAAGAAGCCATTCAAGAAGCTAGAAAGTGGTTCATCTAGCTCCAGTGTTTCTGGTCCAAGTCATACTAGAGTGTATTGCAGGAGTTGCGGAGGGAGACATCTTACCGAGCAATGCCAGGGAGTGACTGGTAGATGCAATATTTGTGGACAGCCGGGACACTTTGCTAAAGTTTGTCCCCAGAAGCGTTCCCGAAGATTGTAGGGAACAAAGTTCAACTGAAAACACAGATCCAGAATTCATAACAGGTACTATTCTTTATGATTAGATTGCATATGTATTGAGATATACTAATGCATTTGTTAAGAATATCTTTGACTGAGTTGCATAGAAATATGCTGTATCTGTTGGGTCTGTATGTACTGTAGTATTGATGTCCTTGCTTGTTGAGGAAATGTTAATATCAGAGATTTCTGTATAGATTGTATACTACAGTAAGATGAGAATGGAATGGAAATAGATTATGATGTATTTGTGTTTTCTGATTTGAACGCATTATTGATATATATATGCTGAACAAGTACAGGACTATGATAGATTCCAGTTAAGAAAGTATAAGATTCAGACCAGATATGGCTGAAGAGTAGAGATTTCACAGTAAGGGTTCTAGATTTAGAATTCCTTTGATATCTGTGTTGTCTATGACTCGATTAATACAGAAAGGAGCAGATTGCATCCCTATGTATTCAGTAGACCTACTGAAATCGGGCCTAGCATTGGCAGATTTGCCAATGATGTATGAATTGGCTGATGTTTGCCTAGATAAGATTTCAGATTTGCTTTATATCAGAAAAATAGAGTTCAGAATTGAATTGAGATCAGACATTGATTGTATGTTAAATGTACAGAATGAATTGAAAGATCAGTAGAAGAATATCGACCAGGAGTTACATCTGATTTAGTGTTTCTCTTTGACATGTTTCAGTATATTCAAAGATGTTCTGTTGATTTCATGCTTATTATATCTATGAGATTTTGATATAATTGCAGCATTTGATTGATTGAATAGAATATTTGAAGATTTTATTGAATATTCTGAGAATTGTGATAATTGCATACAGAAATTGTTCAGATAAGAATCTTGCTTGAAACAGATTGTATTCAGAATATGTGTTATCTGCAGTTAGTATACAGATTGATTTTGATACAGTTGAGATTTCGATCAGTGATTGATAAGATATCGATATCAGAAAGTTTAGAAATGTCAGAAATGTATTTTGTCTGATTTGGCAAATTATTCTATTCGACTGTAGTTTTATATCTGCTGAGTATTGTCATTGCTCTAAATCAGTATTTGAGACATCCTATATTGTGTTGAGGAGCATATTTTATTGGCAGATGAGATATAACAGTTGATCAGAATGACATGAAGATGTTTATCAGAAATCCTTATTTTATGAGTTCATTGAACTCACTAGATCTGTATAGGATATTGATATTTCATCTTTAATTTGATATTACTGTGTTTGAATCTGTATATGCTACAGATTAGTGTCAACTAGAGGGAATATATACAGTTCAATTGAATCAGAGTTGAATTCAAGAGTTACAGTAATTCAAGAATGGGATCAGAATGTTCAGAACTTGTTTGTAATAATCAGAACAGAGTAACATATATGTGATTCTGTGTTTTGTATGAGATGGATTATCTTGTGATCTCAAAATGTGTCAGAATTGTACAGCAAAGCTTGATATTGATAGTCAGAGCCGAATACCAGGTAGGTATATTTTCTTTTATTTATGTTATTAACTGATTGTTTATGTCAGTAGTTCGGATCTGAAATCACAGATAGGGTCAGAAATGTACTGTAGTGGATTCAGTTTTCATTCCGATGACTGTGAATGTATTATATTCGAACAGATAGTTTTGATATAAACAGATTAGATCAGCTATGACAGATATTGTACGGAAATGTTGGCAGAAATTATATTGATATGTCTAAATTGCTAACAGCAAAGAAAGAAAGATAGAACTCGGAAGATGTATTACAGCATTGTATAGTTCTAAATAGAAATGAGAACACATTTCTATGGTTTTCGTAATGACAGTACCCTCATTTTTTTTTTTTTCACAGATTGTAAGATAATATGATTATGATTGACAGATTGGTCAATCTATATCTATTGGTTTGTACCAGATAACGTGCAAACATGACCAAATGACACAGATTGGTGTTAGAGAAGTGGTCAGAAAGATTAGAATGTCACCATAGATGATATCAGATTGTGATTTATTGTATATCTGTGATAGAATATATCATGAACTCTCTCTTAGATGATTTTACAGATTGACAGACCGTCAGAATGTATTAACCAAGGATTGGAAGATTTTTGGTACAGTTATAGAGTGCTGGATGTTAGCACTAATTGATATGACTTATTATCATGACATGATAATAGCTATCAGCTTATCAGATAGGTAATGAGATAGTTTTTGTCAGGACAGTATACAGTGAATATTACCGATTTCTAATTCTTTTGAAGATATTCGAAGGAAGATGAAGATAGTTCAGAAAGAACAGATGTCATAAACCAACATCGGATGATGACGATTGGTAGTTGAAGCTAAAGATTGTTTATGTCTTGGTTTGAGGTAAACAAATTTGTCAACAGCTGATGATATTGATATGTGATAAGCTATAGATTGGTTTATACGGATGTTGTATAGCCAGTATGATGAGATTGATTTTGTCAGAACTAGTTTAAGGGGTATTATGATATTATACTTCGTGAATTCTTATTCCAGACTGGAATCAGATATTTGAGTTTTGGTTTAAACTCTGTACGCATTTCTTCTCATATATCTGAATTGATTGTTGTGAGTTCGAGGACGAACTCAGATCTAAGAGGGGGAGAAATGTAATGCCCGAGAATTTAATTATGGTAATCTGATATGATTTACTGATTATGAATTGATGTAATTATAGCCGGGCCAGTTCGAGATAAGATTTGAGCCAGTATATGAAATTATACAATTTGGGCCGAAGGTATAGCGCCCGGGCGAAAATGTTTGTCCGCCCGAGCGCCATTGAGTGTTGGTAGAAAGCCGAGAGTCCTTCGCCCGGGCGGAACTTTATGTTCGCCCGAGCGCGATTATTTAATGGATGAGGGCCGAGAGTTCTCCGCCCGCGCGGAAACTCTTGTCCGCCCGAGCGCGAGTCGTTTGGTGGCACATTTTGAGAAAGACACGTATCCGTTTACATGCAAGATATATATATGTGTGTAAACCGACTTCCTTCTTCAGAATTGAGAGAAAGGAATCGAGAGTTTGAGAGAAACTTGGATTCGTAAGTTTCAAATCCAATTTGCGAAGAATCCGGTTGTCTGAATTGAAATCCGACTTCAGCACTGTGTTTGTATCAACGCAGGCTACAACTGGACGTAAGTTTTGTTATGTTTAGACATGTTTTGAAATTATGCTATGGTCAGAATTGAATAGGATTCATATATGATGTTCTTGTCATGTTAGACATCATAGAATCAAAGTCAAATTGAGAAACAGACTGTTTATGGAATTGTTATGATTTTCAGAGTCGATTTGACTGAGATTCGATATCAGATTTGTGTTATCGTTGAGATTATAAATTGTATTAATACCGATTATGACTCGTGGTATTATATCTGTGGTGTTCAGAATGACGGGGTATTCAGATTGTATTGTTATGCCGTCGAAACATCAGTTGATTAGATTGATCAGATTCAGTAATGATTTCGATTGTAACGTGATATCGTTGATATGAATTAGATTGTACCTTGTTCAGATATAGATCAGATTATATACTGATTTGAGTATTGATCAGAACAGGTTTTGATTCGAGTTATATACTGATGTTGTATTTATATGATTTTCATTGCCAGACTGGGTATGGACAGATCAGAATACGAGACTTCGTCTTCGTCAGACCGGGAAGACAAATGTATAAATTAATGTTGATTCGGGATTGCACAACTCGAGTTAGGTTTGACTTGAGTTTCCCTAAATCACATACTTTATTTTATTGCATTGATATTGCAGATTATCAGATTGATATGTGCATGTATTGACTTAGAACAGAGTCAGAGTTCAAGTCTAGGGCAGACAGCCTAGCTAGGGCAGAACCGCCGAGTCTTTCTCAGAACCGATAAGACTCTAGACTTACGGTGTATCGAAGAGCTTTAGATGTAGATCGACTTCTATCTCAGACACTCGATACAGAATACCAAAGTCTAAATTAGATCGGGATCCCTAGAGTAGAATGAGAGATGAGTCAAGTCTTAGATAGTGAGACTAGAGTTTGATTTACAGATCCGTAGTGATTATGTTTCGTAGATTACGATTCATGTTTTATTTACAGACTTGTACTGATACATGTTGTTGATTATGCTGCATGTGATAAGATATAATTCATGCTTTTATATATGTTTTATCTGCTTGCATGATTACATTGTTTATACTGGGATATTTATATCTCACCGGAGTTATCCGGCTGTTGTCTTGTTTTGTATGTGTGCATGACAACAGGTGGGGCAAAGATCAGGGTCCAGAAGAAGATGAGAGATCAAGATTAGAGTGGTGATTCCGGACTGGGATGTAGATAGGTTTCATTACTAGAACTTTAGTAGTTGAACCTTAGATTAATTGAAAGACTGTTGTATATTATTGTACTTTTATACCGATATGTATATTATGTAGATACCATTACCTTCCGCATTTTTTTTTAAAAGAAAAATTTTTAGACCCTGGTTATCTTAACTGATAATTAAACCCCAAAGATGATTAAGAAGATGATTAGCGTCCGGGTCCCCACAACAGGAATTTAATCGAATTCATGCTTTTAATTTCCCATGATGGTTGACTAATAGATAATTCCTTCAATTTCACATTACGCGACGATTTTTAAATGTAACACATAATTTTTGTAAGTTTTTTTTTTAAAGAAAAAAAATCAAATAAAATATAGATGACCTCAGCCTGCTGACGTCTGCATGTATACCGTCCTCTGTACTAATCTCTTTTTCAGCTAAATTTTGAAATAAGCCCATAAAAGTCGACATTAACAAAATATATAGTATTAATTCAAAAAAAGAAATAATATATATAATATGCATGGAAAATTCCTAAATTGAAGTGTGAGTGGTAAACTAATAATATAATTATGACTTGATCAAGAGTAAAGCCGTGTCTCGCAAGGATATATAATATTTTTAGAAATTAAGTTAATTTGTAGGAAAATTAATTAAATGTGTAATAATTAACTTCCTATAAATAATCGATGTAACAACATTAAACTAAACCTTGCATTATATATATGTCCAACTTTCTTTCTTCTCCTGGAAGTTAATAAATCAAACAGGTTATGAAGTTATTCGACGGGCATCTCATAATTTTTTCGTTCGTAGCATTGATCATAATATGTTATTTTTCGGTTTCGAATTATGGAAACTTTGTCGGGTTTTCTTATTATCGGATTTTCGTGTTCTGGGTTTTTAATATCATAATTTGTGCTGTATATGTCAAGTATGCTGGAAAATCTACTGATATGGATGAGATCATGAGTTCTTTTGGCTTGGTTTACGAACGAGAGGACGAAGAAAACGATGGCGGCCATGAAATAAAAATAAATGAAAATGTAAGCTGTTTTACTACAGATGATCATGATGATGGAGATGTGCATTCTCATGTAAATTCAGATGGTTATGATATGGAAAATGATTGGAGTGGCGACGAAGACGAAGACGATAATTTGGAGGGAAGAAGTGAAGACTTCATAGCTAAGATGATAAGAGGGTGGAGGGAAGAATTATTGATGGACATGATCTCCACGCAAAATTAGGGTACATATATATTTGGTTTTCTATTTGATGTTTGGTTTCTTATTTAGTTCATAAATATTACAAAATCCCAGCCTTTTTTTTGTGGGTTTCTGAACAATTATTACATACGTTTTATTGTTGGTCAATGTAAATACTTTTGTTATAAACAAGAATTTAATATGTATATACATATATACATGCATACATAAGAGGATGAGAAATTTGTAAAATATTTTACATGCGAATGTGACGGGTTTTTCTCTGTTACTTTGAGTTGACTTTGTGGAGCCATGAAACCTATATGTGGCCAAGCTTTTGGAGCCAAGAATTTCAGGCTACTGCACAGACCCTTACCATGGCTAGGTTGTTACTGCTCTTGGCAACCATTTCAATCGCTTTCTTATGGGCATTACCTGGTTTATCTCCTCCCTGATTTGGCCATAACTTCGTTCTTGAGTCCACTTAAAGCATACCTAAGCACACAAAACATCACCATTCCGATCATGTTAAGCTCGGCTTTCGCGGTGGCACTTGACTTCCCAGTCAACATGCTACTTTCCCGAGGAAAAAAGGGCTCGAAGGGGTTTCCATGGCAGCGACGACGTGGATCACTGATCTTATAGTAGTGATTTTACTCGGTTTCTATGTTTTGATCACCGAGAAGAAAGGAGCGGTGAAATGGAAAGGAGGAGGGTGGTGGGAGTTACGTGGGATTGGTGATTGGATTAAGCTTCTCAAGCTATCTGGTCCATGTTGCCTCACAACTTGTCTCGAGACTCGAGTGGTGGTGCTACGCAATAATGGTATTGCTCACGGGCCGATTACCGAATGCGAAACAAGCTGTCGGAGTTCTAGCGATAGTGCTGAATTTCGATTACTTGCCTTTACTCGGTTATGTTATCTCTAGCTACATGTTCGTCCATCCATGTGTCCTACGAACTAGGTGTGAAAAACCCTAGGATCGCGTATCGTTCGGCTTATGTTTCTATACGTGTTGGCATAGTTTTGGGCTTTCTCGGTGGGTCGATAATGGTGTCTGCAAGAGGCGTATAAGTGTATGGGGACCGTTGTATAGTGGTGATGTAGGGATTGTAAGTAACGTCAAGAGAATGATGCTTCGATGGCCATTGTGGAAGTGGTGATGGCATCGCGCGGGGGACGGCGCGCTAGGCTGTGGCTCAGAATGTATGCTAATATTTGTGGGTTTTATTTAGTTGCATTGCCTTTGGGAGTGGTGTTAGGGTTTAGAACTCATCTTGGACTAGGGGGACGTTTGTTGATGGGATTCTTGTGTGGAATGGTTGTTTGTTTGGTTTTGGTTTTTGTGTTTGTTGCAAGGATTGATTGGGACGAAGAAGCGGAAAAGGCACAAAATGCTCACTACTTCTCAACGGCAAGATTGTGAAGATCATGCTAAATCATTATTAAATAAAGTTTGTATTAAAACGATCAAGTGATTTTTGGCAAGCGAAAAAATTTGTATATATTACCGTAAATGATTGGGAGAAATTTGTAAAATAACTCTGATCAATTATTTTTTCAAAGAAAATTACTGGACTCTAATGTTGTGATTTTTAGTTTTATTAATAAAAAGATCTCTTAATTAATATGAGTTGTGATAAATGCGAGTGATGATAATTTTGGACGAAACAAATAGAATGAAAATTGTAATGTAGTAATTCTGCCAATCCATTTTAATATCCTTGCATGGAAGCCGTATTATCAACTAATCAACTCAGATTGCCCAACAGAGTTACAAAATCGGTAGGTAACTTTTAATCATCGTTCCCGCAAGAATGTTGCTGCAACAATCAGAAAGATGGGCACGTGAAGCTTACCAACAATTTGTGATCACGATCAACAGATAAATTAACCAAGACCTGCCGTAGAATCTTTTTGTGGGGCATCTGCTTTTATACGTGAAGGTCTAACTATCCGGTCGATGAGACCATATTCAAGAGCTTCCTGGGCATTGAAGCGCTTCATTCGATCCAAGTCCTTGTAAATCTGTGTATCCATGTAACGGTTCAGAGTGCATTTTCGAACTATGATGTTGAAAATGATGACAAGGAGCTCAAGAACAGAATTTATACATATATATATGTATGTATGTATGTATACCTTATCAATGGGCTGGCCAGTTTTCTTAGCCAACTCCTTGAAAAGATAATCTCTTACGCGTAGAAGCTCATCTGCTTCGTTACGAATGTCATCGGCCTATAAAATTGTTTGACGCAAGTGACTACTTGCAAGAATTGATAAATATAAGACTTAAAAGGACAAGATGAAATAAAATTTGCGAAACCTGTCCACGTGCAGAACCGGCTGGAGACTGTAATGCAATTCTTGAAAGAGGCATAGCATAGCGATAACCCTTGAAAACCAAAAATGCTAAACAAGATTATGACACAATGGTAATTATTCTCATTTCTGGGTTCCTTGTATTATGAGATTTCATAATTAATAGCTAAAGAGGATGTCACTGATCACTTCATCAAAGGAAAATAGCAAAAAAATTATCAAAGATTCTAAATTATTTAGTGTGTGGATGGACTTCTGTTTTTAAAAAAGCACTTGAAAAACCAGAAGCTAAAAACTGCTGCTTCTAGGCATTAGCTCCAGTTCCTCTTCCAAAATTTTTAAAAAACTACTTTTTCACTACTCTATTCAAACATGAATGGCTTCAACATCAGGTTAAAAAAATAATCAATTGTCATTTGAAAAAAAAAAACTCCAATTAATAAAGCACTATTTAAGCCAAATACTTTGTCCAAACTGAGGCTTTAATTACCATGATGCTAAAGGTTTCACTCTGCCTGTTGTTTTATTAAAGAAAAGGACCACAAAACCAACAAAGCTTAGTAGAAGGCAATAATATCACCTCGATTTGACTGCTTAAAATGGATATTACAAAAGCACAATAAAGAGCTATACAGCAATGCGAACACATGTTGGTTCGAGTTATAACGAGCTCGGTTTCTGTAAGGACAATCTCAAGTTCGAGATTTATGAGGTAGGCATTGGGAGAGCTTTCCCCCCAAAAGAGCCAACATGACTCAGTTTTGATTAGTTTGGGTCCACCGTTACTCATTAAACGAGGGTGTAGACCAACAAAAAGGGCTATGTAGCAATAAATATAGAGACTAGAGAGAATACCTTTTCTCCAGCAGCAAGAAGAAAGGTAGCCAGATTATATGCAAAGCCCACACAGTGAGTGCCAATGGGACTTTTCAAGCTTTGCATCGTATCATATATAGCCATGCTAGGAGTAAGCTGCAGACAGGAAGCAATTTTGCTGAAGTTAAAAAGAGTACAGAAAGGGCGTGTCAACAAAACTGACACATACGAGTATTTCAAATTAGAAGGAAAAAGAGAAGATACATAAGTCATATGGAGTTTCAAGTAATGACTTACATCTCCTCCAGGCCCATTGATGTAAAAGAAAAGCTTCTTCGAATCGTCAACACTATCAAGGTATAACATTGTGGCAAGTATCTGGTTACTGAACTCTTCATCAATGTGTTGACCAATAAAAATAACACGTTCACGGTACTGCAATTTAAAAGCCCAGTAAATCCCACAGTAATGAATGAACCAGGTGACAGTACACAGGAAGAAGCATCGTCTACATATTTATATAAAAAAAAATACACACTTGGTAGTGAAAGACGGAAATATTCTATAGATTCAATGATTGAAAAGTAAATCGACTAGATTATCGGGCAAAGGCGCAATAGCTTAGTATTCCAAATACGTATAAAAGCAAAAATGATAGTGGAGACATAAATAACATACCATTCAAATTTTTGTGTATAGTTCATTCACAAAGTCATTTATCCATCTAATTTATGGGAGGAAAGCAGAGTTGAACGACTTACAAGAGCATTCCACAGATCAACCCACTGCCATGTTCCCTCGGCAACATTCCTATATGGCACTCTAGGTGTTCCAATGGGCATCATTGAGACGCGACCTCGAGTTGGTTTGCTGCCACTAGATCTGGAAATAGAAAAAAGAACAAATAATGCTCATGTACCATATCGTGTCTGTGTCAGATACTATCTAGATACAAATATATCAGATACTTCCAAAAACTTAATAGAAGTATCTGTCAACATATGAAATGAGAATACCATATCCAACACGGCTAATAATCACATTATCGCATCTTAGCCGCACTGAATGTTGTGAGAGCTATTTTATAATCTTTAAACAGGTTATAGATTATTTTAGAATCATATATAAAAAGAGAAACTCCTAATTTATATAATTATATATGTCTGTGCTACATATCTACCATAATTTTTTTTTAAAAAAATTATCGTATCCCCTAACTGTATCTGTGCAACATATGTTGGTGAAACTTAAAAAATGACGAATTCAACAATTGAAACCATGAGCGGTCATTTATAATCATAACAAATGTTTGGTGAGCAACCACGAAAAATTAATCAACAGCTTAATACACAGGAAAACCAAGAATGGCATTCTTCCCAATATTCCAGTCACACCGAGGAAAGGAAAAAGAAGCCATCCGGTTCTAATAATTTAAACTCAAAACAAATAGATAAAGTAACAGTTGTTAATCCTAAAGGGGACTGATCAGAAAATATGGCCATGGAAGCATAACAAATAGAGTAGAACATAGTCTAATTCCCATACTTCATAATTGGAAATAAAAAAACCCAAATTGCAAATAGCAGAGAATCTCACCTCAATGCAATGCTTTTGTAAACTTGATTGTGAAATTCTACATTTAAATTGGGCTTTCCAATTCCGTAAGAATCTGTGAAAGAAATTTCAGAAGGGGGCAAAAGTACAGAGATTTTAACTATATATCAAGAAAATCAACCATGACCATCAACTACCAAAAAAAAAAAAAAACTTCATACGGACTTGGGGATTGAGCTCGTAATCCCACAAAACCTTTACTCGCACAGCTGCAAAAAACAGAAATACCGAGGAAAAAAGTCCATAAAAAACTAGAATAAATTCAAAATAATTACATAGAAAAGGGAAAACACCTGAGAGAAGTCTGAGATATATCAGTTGTGGATTGGAGACATGAAGAATGGAGGAGAGACATCGTTAGAGACTATCAGTCGGAAAATGGAGAAGGAAGCACTTCAGTACAGAAAATTCATTTTCATTTCCCTCAACGTACGCATCTATCTGTTTAAGTTTATTTATTTTTTAATAAAACAAAATGAGCTCGATAATTATTATTTATTGTAATTATTTTACTTTACAATTTATTTTAACACATGACATAATAATCTAATTATTTATTAACATAGAATTATTGATGTAATTTGATATTGATTTGAATGGTAAATACTATCAATAATCGATTTTAGTCCTTTCCAATTAAAAATAGGGATTTTTTCATTCAATAAAACTATTAAATACATCCAAAATTCCACGGTAAATATTTAGGAAATTTTTACGTATTTATGCACTTTCATACGTGAATAGAATAAATAAATTAAACTTGGTTACTTCTAGAATTTGGGAATTAATATACCATTTTAAACGTCAATAATTTTTTTAAAAAAATTTAAGAACCCATTGTACTCACTTAGGACTTCATTTTCCTTTTTGTGACAATTAATGGAGTAACTAATATCAATTAATCTATGATAAAGTATTTAAAATTTTCTTTCAATGATTATGTTCACGTCATTTAGTTGCAGTGTGGCTTTAGTGTTTACGAGGGAATCCAGAGCATTTGTACTAAGTGGGGTTGAGGCAGAGTTACACAACGGATTTCATTTGCTTTGAGGCCTTGCATTATATTTGCTTGCGGGAGAAACACAGTCGGCTTCTCATTTCAGCTTTTTAGAAACTTAAAACGCTGGTCGTACTTTAAGAGCCAACTTCTTTACAAGATAAACACATTACAAGTATCTTGGCTCAATTATTATGTCGAAGATTCCGCGACGAATCACAGGTCCTCACAGTTGAGACCAATACCATTGGATCGGTGAACTGAATCACAGGGAGCCTGAAATGTGTGCTATTTAGCAATTGAGGTCAGCATAAATTAAATCACGACATTATTATCTGAAACTGCCAAATTCCCAGTTTCACGCCAATTCAAAGAATATACTTGCACACACCTGACACCACATGTGAACTTCCAGAGAACCACAACAAATAATTTACAAAACACAGCTATCCGATGCCAGTTGATGAACCTAATGAAAGCTTTGGCAAGAAGAACCATGAACCAAACCTGTCGAAGCAGGCAACCGCATCAAAAGCAGCAACGACTGCTTCACCAGGCATAGGCAGCGAATATGATAACAACTATATCTGGGTTATCTATTATTACAATTGGTAAGCGTGCCTGCATAATATTGCACATTCAGCTTCACCAGAATTGGGTATTTAGATCTGAAGATCATCGAGAGACAATTCACTTGCAGTCAACAGCTTCAGTTTCTGCACAAAACGACCAAACAAGGTTGACGTTGATTGTAAGAACTGGTCTACACATAGACAGACAAGGAGGCCATTAACATAAGCAAGAAAGCAGAAAAGTGCTTCTATTCTGGTGGTAAAGGACTGCTATATTGGATTTGACTTAAAATACACCACATTTGTGAAGTAAATACTTTTCAAAATATAAGATAAATGGCTGTTACATTGGAACCCACCTGAAATACTTAACCCATATGTCTTGGGCCTTTAAGCCCTACCAAGATTAGCCTGAAATCTTTGGATTAGGCAATAGGAACATTTGTTTAATTGTTAGAGCACAAACAAACGAACTGTTCTTGCCTACTGATGCTACAGACAGAGAGTAACATTAATTCATAGTGCCTTCAAGCATTAGCACCCCTTGCATAAATTATATAACCTGAAGACCAACTAGCTATGGGCTTTTCCTTGTTTTTCAGATGATGATATTCAATTTAACCAAGTAAAACTATTCTCGGCCAATGAAATTCATTTTAACCAATAGAAAACAAACCCCTCCTTTGAATACTAAATAATTTTGGTATGTCTAATAACAGTTTTAGGTCAATTTTTATCGCACCAGAACTGTTTGCACTTCAGCATGGTCAATAAATGGATGCAATGTAAAGGGTACTGGGGAAAAGAAACAAGTTTTGTACCGTGATAAATTGTGGAGGATCATCCAGACTAGAAGATCCCAGAACGATTTCTCGTTTCAGCTTTGTTGACAACTTGTGGCAAACCCGTAGCTGCAATGAAACAAGTTTAAGAAGAGATCACAGTGTGCCCCAGCAAAGAAACAGAGAGGAGAGAAGGAATCCCAAAATGAATACCTCAGATCGTGTAGCTCCACCAACAATAAACACAAAAAGTCGTTGACCCATCTTTGTGAAATCACTAGACGCATGCCTTAAAATCGAGTCGCTGCATGAAAAACAACTTTTTATTTAAAAAAAAGGCAATTGTGGAGGTAAATTTACTGTATGCATCAGATAGGACATATGAAGAATGATCTGAAACTACATAGTAATACAACGTTTTTGACTGAACACAGATGAACAGTGCATAACTTTTTCGATTGACAGTAGTTTAGGGGGAAAATTGCAATGCAAACAACAAATCAAAAATCAAAAGCCATAGAATTACCTTGAATACCCATCATCAGAGTTTCGAGGACGAGCCCATGTTGGTGTCCGTTTTGATCTCATTGAATGAGGAGGTGGAAGTTGACCTGTCCTTACAGATGCTCCATGAACAGTTCCATGAAAAGTTGGACTTGGATCATTCATACATGGATAATCTTTCTCTGGTAGTTCACCTTTACTAAGTTTTTCAATGAGTTCCTGCATGGCAACAAGTAACATTTAAGCAAAAAGTTCATTCCAAGTAAAATAGAAGGCATAATAGCAACACAAACAAAAATAACTCCAAATTTCACAATTGACTCTTATAGTGCCTCTTTAATCTCACTGATGCATTCTTAGAATTATGACAACAAAATGATAATCCTTTGAACTTGCCCATCTGTTCTTAAAAGTATCACAACAAAATCAGAGTCTAAAAGTTTCAGCCGCTTATCAATGATGACACTCAAAATCAGAGTCTAAAAGCATCACAATGGGATAAACTTCATCTAACTAAACCCAACGAACAACAAAATATGTTGGTCTTTTCCTTTACAAATTATCCATAAGAAAGGTTAAAGAACCTCCAAAATATGCAAATTGAATTGTTATTTGAGGAGGAAATAATGCATTTTCTTGTATATTTGTCATTACTATGATTAGTTCACCACGTGATTTGTTTAACATTAAAAAATTGTACACCCTAATAGGTATAGGTAAAAACACATGATAATTCCACCCATCAGAGTCTCTTCCAAGCTGTAACCTTTGCCAGAACATTTGTCGGTTACCGATGCTTCTGGTTTATGTGCTTCGATTCCAACCCTCAATGTGATGTTGAAGGGATTTAGTGATAACAGATTCTTCTTCTCTTACTCAACTGCATGAAGGAAGAATCATGCAATTTCTCCTGTCTAAGATTATTTTTCAAATTATTCGTCACAACGTACTGCATTGACTCTCTCCCATTTTGAGCACCACACCCATTACCCAACAAAGACAATCAAAGAATGGTTATTTTATGAGGTTACTAGAAACCAGAAAAATACAAAAAGAGAATAGACTACCTCTATTACAGGGTAAAAACGTGATAATTGCCATGGCGATCCTTCACCAGGACGGTCTTTTCGAGCAGCATGCTTCTTCTGCAAAACCAACGAGAAAAGGTTAAAATCTAAAATCAATGCATTAGATGCAGGGGTTATTCAAAAAAGATGATCACTTTGTTTGACAACAGATCCGGTACCTTGTTAACGTCAAATTTAAGGGAAAATGGTACGATTGAGTTTTTTTTGGTGCCTGATGATGCCTCCAAAAATTTCATATTGTAAATCGCATTCATATCATCCATAGGTAGTCTTGCCAACTACATTACATACATCAAGATGTTAATTATGGTATGAACGATATACCACAAAACAAATCAGAATTATAAATGACACTGCAAAGACTTGAGTAGCCTGTTTGCGTGACCATTGTCCAGGATAAAAACCACAAAAATTAAAGCGTATAGACATTTGTGAGCGTGAGTAAAACAGACATGGCAGACCTCCATATTAGAATTATTATGCCTAATTAATATCACATCTTTAAATAAGAAACTTCCATAGAGTGGAACAAGCGTCATTCTATTGGAAATATAAACTGTTTTATGGATATCATGGGCTTAGAGTAGGTGTTAGGTTTATCAGAAGCTGATACATTTACGGTAAAATGAGTTCTAGTTGTTTCTTCATGACAGAATATTGGCACTGGTTGGAAAATTATGGCAGATGTCAGATAGGCGAAAATGCATAAGATAAGCGTATGTCCGACTGCTCACAAAGATAAGCGTAAGAGGTTGCCACATTTTTTTAAAAAGATAAATCACATTTATTTATCAGTGACAGTAAGGAGGTGCTTCCCATATCTACATAAAAAAGACATCAGCTATCAGTCTATTGAAGTGTCTACATCCGGTAGAAATCAGTAAAAGAAATGCATCATAAAGAGGTATTCCAAATTGTAAATGCAAATATAACGTCAAAAAATGCAAATATAACGTCAAAACTATTTCTTCAAGTTAAGCACTGCTGAGAGTTAAGATACAAAAAATGAAATACACCAAAATAAAAAATATGCAAAATTAAGCTACATAATTGTAAAAGTGGCACCAACCTCCACTAGTTTTGCAATTTTTCCATCCTCAAATTTCTCAGGATAAACAGCAGCATAAATCATCAATAATCGCAACTTATTTTCACGTGATACATCCTGATGATATCACACCACCAAATATGCTAAGAGTGTTTTCACAAACAAAAAATAAGATGTAGAAAAAGGAAAATAAACTAGCCTCTTTTACTCCAAGAAAATTAATAAGGTCTTTGGTACTAGCATCTCCAAAAACCAGGTCCTGCTCTAGTTGCCCAACTTCTTTAAGCCCCGATTCCCTGATAGTCTTGTTTAACTTTCCTGCAATCTGATGAAGAACAAATAATTAGGCAACAAAGAAAAGAAGCAATCCAAAAATACGATGTTGTCATTGGCTTGTTTAACACTGGTCTTTAATGAAATAAAATGTGCTATTTGTTTAAAGATAAAGCACCAACCAGGGAATGATACTACATGTCATACGGAAGGTAACATTCGATATATCAATTCATATTTTTGAAAGTGAACAGCATTTCATGCCACAAACAGGTATATATCATTGTAAAACTGAGATATGAGCAAACAAAAGCAAACTTCTTCCATTTATTCTTCAAATAAGTAGCACCTATAGGACTTATCCTGAATGATGTAATCCTAATCAAGATCAATGAGACCACACATACCTTTTCATGCCTGCCATTGGGATTTGGGATAAAAAAATAAGTAGAAAATATTATACATGTTTTATATTATTAAATTTAATTTTATTATGCGATTTTTAAGGATTGAATTCAACTATATTTTAAGGCCGCGGGTTTAAATTTTCATATATGTATATCATAGATAAATTAAGTTTTCACAAATTAGATATCTTCCATCAATTAAATTGAGGATCCACTCTCAAACTTGTTAAGAATTCTTGAATATTTGTAAATAAATTAAATTATCAAGATTCATACATCGACGCTCCATTATCTTTGTCCTATGAACTAGTGGCACCCCAAAAATCAATTAAAAAATTCATGGAATTTGATTTCCGATTATTACACAACAATTGAATTGGTTTCCGATTATTATACAACCATGAACTAGTTTCAATTTATGCTACAGTTTGTGTATTGATTGTTTGCATCACGAGGAAAGTATTTGGAGCATTTATACTGGATGTCTACAACATATTCTTGGTGTTCACATCACTAATTATACCTGCCAATGCATGAGGCGCGAAATATGTTCCCATGAATATGATCATATACACAAAATTAGCCTCATGGTAAGTTCATTGCAAGTAATAAATACAACCAGTGGCGGAACCGGCCAGCAGCAGCCACATAACCAAACTCAGATCGAATTGTTTAGCTGAGATCAAGTATTGACATAGTAAGAAATTCTAGAGACTTACATCAACATGAAGGGAGAGCTTTTCAATTTGTTCACTATACTGAGGCAGAGCTTGAACCATCTTTTGTAAATCCCGAGTAGACAGATCACAATTCCTACACATAACACGGTGCATTAAATATGATACCAAAAGCTACCAAGCAACCAGTTACTAAATAGAAATACAGCAAACAGAAGCCAATATTCGATAATCTAAATCCCACAAGCTTAATATTGTACCATACTGTCTACTTGGTGCACGTTTTAAACATCCTCCATTAAAACATAATGTTCAAGCATTTAATTGATTGTAAAAAAGTAATAATTTATAATGGACCTCTCTTCCAACATGGAGATAAATAGGGATTGGAAGTTTATTTGGTTTTAACATTAGGGCTGTAGTAATCACTCTTTGTTTGTGGATTGCTTATCCACTTCTGTTGTAAAAATTTAATCTATTGCAATAAATTAACGTTTCTTATAAAAAAAAAAAAAAAAAAAAAAAACACATGCTTCCTACAACATCTCCAATGAAGATGCACGTTTCAGATGCTAGAAACCAAAATCTTTGAACCAACCTTGAACCATGGATTTGTGCTGCTTTATTTTTTGATACAAAGTTTGTCATCTTCTCATGCAATCGATCACTTGCCTGATATGGTAAACAAGTGATAAAAATACTTTACAATTTGCTCCTTTCAAAACCAGAAATTTCATACAAATGTAACATTTTTGCATATTCTACATACATCAGCTATATGAGAGTGACGGAGCTCAAGCCAAATGGGGTCATGATCCTCCAAAAGGACTTCTTTCTTCTCCGGAAGACCACCTGTTTTGCTCGGGACCTGAGAAGTATACTAGTGATTGCAGAGTTTACACTCACCCAAACAAACAAATAAGAAACAATTCAATGACTTACCTGATGAACATATTTATTCCCTTCCATATTTAATAAATCATGGCACATCGCATCATATGTCCACTCATGTATAATTGGAGCAATCTTCATGCAAAATAGCATAACGTCACATGTGTGCACGAGACTTGGATTCAGCGATTATTTGTAATTTCAGTCAACAAACCGACAGTTCAAACCTGGTCTATAGATCTATCTAAAATTATCAGCTCGCATGTCTCCGACTGGGGGAAATTAGGGAGGCTGGATTTATATTTCATAAGACAGTTCCAAACAGCAGCAGCCAGCTTTGTAGGAATTAGATCGCGAAAAGTGGTCATTGTATTAGGATCAAGTGATTTGGCAGCACGGTAGCGCACGGATGGAAACTCCTGTCACATGACAAAGTTATGCAGATCTTGACACAAATTTGGATATGGAACATAATCTATATCCTACATACCCGCAATGATGCAAATACTGTAGCTATACGAGTAGCCATCAAATTCAAACATGCATCACCTTTACGAGAACTTTCTTCATCCCCAAATAGATCCTCAAGAGCTCTATCATTGTCAGTGACAAAACCCTGTAGTTACAATAATATTTGTCACAAACCTATCTATAGGTACAAGATTATTCCAATTTCACACCATACAACAGTTTTGAAAAATTGAGAGCTAGCAATTGCCAGGTGTCACCTCTGTATCTTGTCTTATTTTCATGCTTAATTCATACTATTTTATTTAAATTCGAAAATTCTACAGAGGATCTCTGTCACACATATAGAACCCATTATAGTTTCAGAATCCTTTCTCCTCGAAAGAAAATTAAGAGTTGGAGACAAAAGATTTCGAAAGGGGGGATAGCATACCTGACTATCAATGGAAAAATATTCCAGATTCATCTGCAGATTTCTGATCCAAAATTAGAACAAAGACCAAATCTAACAGTATGAAATAAAGATTGCACATCAAAAAGTTCAAGTGTGTGGTTATAACCTCTCTCAAGGCGCCAATACGAGATAAAACAGTTCCATCGTTCTTTACGTGACTAACCAACTCTCGAGATACAGGTGAGCTAAAGAAGACAAATGCCCTGATAGAAAACAAAATCAGGTAGAAAATGGAAAGAGACTACCAGTAAGCATTTTATAAAGACGAGGCAAAGGACTTCAAAAAATTGTTGAAAGACTGAAACAAACAATCAAATACTTGGCATACTTTCTATACAAGGGTGATCTTCCGGACATATCTGAAAGAAAGATAACAATGCTGCATAACAAGGAAAACACAGTGATGAGAGCACACATGAAAGGGTGGCATGAAAGGGGGAGAAAAACCAGAAATTTTGTCATGCACAAATTAAAAATGAAGACATATTTAAGAAGCAAGATTGAGTAGATTAAACAAAAACTATAAATGCCTTAAACTTGAGAGACAGACAGCTCTGACATCTGCAAAAACACATAAAACTCAGAAATTGAAAAATTGAAAAGATGACAGCAAACTGACAACCAAGGTCAACCGCACATCAGTTAAAGATCTCACAGCTATGGCTGTGTGACACAAATGAGCATCACAAACAAGCGATAATTCAACAGGGACTGTTGCTTATGAAATGCAGAACTTATTCCCAAATAGTTGAGCTACATGAACAGTACTATTAAGGAACAAATGACTGTCATTATATGAAGTTATTAAAAAATGATGCTAAGGTGAATTTTAAAAGAATAGTAGATGCCAAAGCATCACCAAAGTGTTATAACAACTCTGTCCTTTTTGAATTTCCCAATCCTTAACCTGATTCTTCAGCACCAATTAATAATAATTGTATACATTCTTGAACATGTTCATTGCCGGGTCCTTTTCTTGTTAAAACAAATTTGCTCACAGTAGTGAAAAAATCACTGGCGGAGGAAATGCCAAACTAATCCAATCAACCAATTTATTCATCCATACAGAAAGATGATCTGTCTCAAAAGAAAAGCACAGCAATCACTTCAGGTTCTTAGTCAAAATGATTACACCTATAAAATTGTGAAATAACAATATCCAAAACGTATTATATATCAATGAAATACATGTCGATTAAGACCCACTCAGACCTAGAAAGTTATGGGGGCAACAAAAAGATGTGAAATTTATTGAACTATAAACAAGCAGTACGATTTAAAACAATTGGTTTGCTATTCAAAAGATGAGGAAATAAGAACCATTACTTCTCTTTGGTTGGCTGAATGAAATATATGGCATCCATGGTTGGCAGTGGCTGTCTTCGCTTGTGTATGTCCTCCACCACTGCAAATATCACACAATTCATTGCCTACTCAAACTCAATAATGTCGTACTACAATAGAAAGGATGCACCATGTGCCACGACTGGTTCATGATACAACCGATGAGGTAAACTTTGTTAAAGATGAATTGAGTAAGCCACTGCATGTTCATACTCCAGAATCAATCAAGTGCCTGATTCTTATTCCAAAATCATTTAGCAAGCAATTTTCCAAATGGAGTCCAAATGCAAAACAGCAAAGAAGAATAATCAATTAAAAAATCATTAAGGTACAAGATTACCAATCCTACATTATCAAAGCAAGTCCTGTTTGATATTCAATGGACAAACTTTGACATATTACAAGATTCAACGTATTTTGCTAGTCAAGAAGGAAAAAAAACTGTTGCTTGGTTGCTGACAGAGTGATGGCTAATTTCAAAAATACAAGTGGGCAAACAAAGGTTATAAACCCCTGAAAATGATACACACTTTGATGCCCAAAATATATTCTTAAGCGATTCACATGTAACAAACATGGCTCAAGAGTCAAGACCTGTTTAGAGTTCAAAGTTCCATCTAGTGACAATTGAAAAATTGTAAAAGCATACATCTTTTGCATAAAAAAAACACCATTTCCACAGCAGGCTAAGAGCAGAATTATAAGAAAATACAAGATTAGCTAATAATGATAAATATATGATTTTTCCAGACTGGCCTTTCTATATCTTACATGAAACTCCTTCCTCCGTGATATCCGCCATCTTGCATGCATGCGACATTATTTTAACAGTTATCTTGTCCATGATAAGTACCTACAAATTATTAAAACTGGATGGTGAGAAAATCTTACCGTTCATAGTTGAACAAAAGCTACATATAATCAAAATCTAGTAACATCCTCATGACAGTTCAAACATGCACAAGAACTTATGTTAACCTGTCAAGGGTGATGGTTTACTTTCAATGTTTGTAGACTTAAACAGATAAAATCAAATCAAGAGATTTTCTATAAAATTTACACTCGGAAGCAAGGCTGCAAAGCAAATAAGTTGTTTATTGCTCCACCCAGGATTGGAGTAAATTCCTTAGCTATCCATGCTAGATCATATGCTCCAATCACCAAAACTGGTTTTCATAACTGGCCAGCAGGCCAGACACAAATTAATCTCGAACAAAAACCTTCAGTAATCTGATCAAATTGACTTCGTTTCAAGCCCCAAACTCCTGATGGATGGCATTCATGGTTGGTGTTTTTTAGTAAGCCTTCATATATTGAGCTCCTCGAGAAATTTTACAAAAAAATATGCTGCCGAAGGAGACAAAAATATTGCTTAACAAACATAACATATATCTAATAGCCCTGATAAATGTTTGAATATAGGGGTATTTAGATTATATCACTCCGGTAACCAGCAAACTTATATACAAGGATGTTCTCAATAGATATCAGAGAATATCAACATAAACCCAAACAATGAAGACAAAACCAAAACACAAATTCTATCTACAATGCTTCTACCTTCCAGCTTGACTTTGAGTCCCCTGTTTTGGCCGATCGAAGCATTTCATATAATAATCCTGAAAAATCACACAAAACAATTAAAAGAGACAAACAGCATAGACAATTCAACAAAATGAAATAACACCAGAACGCCATGATTCAGTATAGCAATGCAATCACACAAATTACACCGAACAAACTTAGTTGCAGTATAGATGTGATTTCGGTTATTTCAAAAAGTGTTTGTAACTTTTAAATTTAAGATATTATTTTAAATTAAAAATTTTAGGCCTTTGAGTGAAGAAATGTCAGCTCAAACGGTAAACAAGCACAAAATACATTTAAGTGTTCCACGACAACTCTTTCTTCGCTATGAGGGATTGCAAATTTCATTTTTTTTCGAAAGGAATATCAGCATCGCAACATGGAGATCAAGTTCAACAAATAATAATTAACTTGAATTTCAAATTCAACATGCATAATAACAGAAATCGAACTACATAACAAATCAGAAAACTCCTGGAATAGTTCACTCAACATAAATAAATAACGACTCAACTCAATCACATAACCACGCAAACATAAAAAATTAGTGAAAACAACGGAAACTCAAACACGTGAAGGACTAGAAAGGCGTAGAGATGTTAGAGATTGACTAACTGTCGCGGCTAATTTGGCGGAAATTCTTGTACTCGCCGCCTTGCGACGACGAATCCGAATCAGACATCGACATGGCACGAAATTCGATGTTCCACAAGCTATGATTTCGTGTTTTCCTAATTGATCGATCCCAACTGTCGTTGATCGAAGGTCCTGAGCTCTGCTTGAAGGGTGGAGGAAAAATCTCAGGTGAAAAAGATACAGGAAATGGCTTGTTTGATATTTGAGATTAGAATAATAAACGGAGTTCATATTCGGGCTTTACGTGTGTTTGACTGATCAAGCCCGAATATTTGACTTTCTAGGACTTTATTACGCTCTTATTAACTATTCCGGGTCAGGCGATTAACTTATTATTATATAAAAAAAATTGAAATAAACATTATTATCGTTATTGTTTGGATTTCAAAACATTATGGCATTATATAATTTAATTATAAAATATCATTTTGTTATATATATATATATATATATATATATATTTATATATAATATTCATTTAAATATATTCTCTTGTATATCTAATTTAATATTTACATTAATCGAAATCCAGCCATAATGGCGCCTTGTAACGAGACGCGTTTCTTGATAAATTTGTTTGTCGACTACGTCGTCTTTTGACCTCTCTAGATATCTATTTTTCTTACTTACAACTTATACAATACATATACCTTATATATATTGCATCTATAATCCGTTTATTTTGGATATAAATACTTAACATATTATATGAACAGCAAAGTCATTAAAATTGTAGAAAATGAAGAAAAAAAAATAGTGAAGAAATTTAGGTGTAAATACAATGTAAATTTAGTGTTAAACATTATTAAAAGAAGGAAAAGTATTTCAGGGGGACAAACGAAGGGGCAAAACCTCAACTCATATTCATTTTTCAGACCAGACGACGAGTAAATGAACTTTTCCTGGAAAAATCATACATAGAGAATCAATACATGGTCAAAATAAGCTAAAATTTGAACTTTTCCCCATACAAACTAAGCAAGATTGCACGAGGACAAATAAGCAAGCAGAAACACAAGCACAATTTCATGGTTATTATTATTACCAGATAATGAAGATGTTACCATCAGAGAATGTACAATGTCTTGACTACAAGCAGAAATAGCTTAAATTAGCAATGTGGTAGGTAACTTAACCAACAGAAACCATCTAAAATGTCCATCAAAGAGCATTCTAGCAAACTAAAGGCTGCACCATTCTCATAAATCAACAAGCTATACTGGATAGGAGCATAAACTGGAATGTGCTTTTGACAAGGAAAACATGAATATTAACTAAGCTAGAACCGCCATGTATGATATGGCGTTTCACCAGGCACTCTTTTTCTTTGAGCCGTAGTAACCGAGATACCATTCCACAAATTTTTGCAACCCGGTCTCCAGATCAGTGCTGGGCTTATAACCAAGCTCTTTCGCAGCCAAACTTATATTCGCGTGCGTGAACAAGACGTCACCGTTCGTGGGCATCGGCAACACCTTCTTCTTCGCTTTCGTCTTCAACAACTTCTCTAGGATACTCACAAGTTTCGCCACGGGCACAGGGCTCGTATTGCCCAGATTATAGATTTTGAACTGTGCAGCACCTCTTTTCTTCCCCCCGCTCCCGGTGCTCTTCTTAGCAGCATCCAAAGCTGCCAAACAACCCTTCACCACATCATCAATGTACGTAAAGTCTCTAGCAACTGTAGCGTGATTAGCCCCTTCAAAAATCTTTATCTCTTTCCCTCTCAATATATCCTTGGTGAAGAAATAGTAAGCCATGTCAGGTCTTCCCCAGGGCCCATAAACAGTAAAAAAACGCAGCCCGGTGATCGAAAGCCCGTAAATATGATTATAAGCATGTGCTATCTCTTCACCAGCCTTTTTAGTGGCTGCATACAAACTAGCAGGCTGGTCGGTCCTATCTTTTTCCGAAAAGGGTACCTTAGAATTGAGACCATAAACAGAACTAGATGAGGCCCACACGATACTAGGCTGAGGGTTAGCATTTTTACATGCCTCGAGCAAGGTAACGAAGCCATTAACATTACTATGAATATAAGAACTGGGGTTCTGCATTGCATATCGCACACCAGCCTGCGCAGCCAAATGCATTACATGGGTAAACTGCACAATCTCAAACAACCTACCAAGCAAAGCAGCATCATTGATGTCACCTTCTATTATAAACACGCACTGGCGCTCAAGGAGGGATTTCCGGGCTTTTTTCAGCCCGATTTCATAGTAATTGTTGAAATTATCAAACCCAACAACGCCGTCGCCTCGTTGTTTAAGAGAAATGGCTACGTGGGTTCCAACAAAGCCAGCAGCCCCAGTGACAAGAACAGAGAAGCCAGATTTAGAACGAGGACGTGCCGAGTTACGGGCCTTGGTTTCCCAATTCGGGTTCAACCTATGCCGGCCCGAAAACCCCGTGTTCTGGAGGCTACGGCGCTTCCCGACAGAAGTGGCGGAAGGCGGAGAGCAGAAGAAGAAAAGAAGCAGCAAAAAGAGAAACAGAAAGGACCAAAGAGTGATTCTTGGAGGAAAACGCAAGCGGTGGAAGCCGTACGCCGCCGTCTTGTCCGGTTTGACCTTTGCAGGACTGTAAGGGATGATCGTATCAAAATGGGACAGTATGGACTTCAGTTGCGCCATTAGAATTCCCAAAAAAAAAAACTCGAATTGTTCTCAATTTTCCCGATTGCAAAACTCAAAGTAGGCTGAAATGGCCGAGATTTAGAGTGTTAATTGCATTTAATTTCTTCCCACAATCAAGGGGCAAGCGATTTTCCCCTCTCACTGTGTGATTGCAACCTGCGCGATGAGGTTTATAAGGGATGGTGGGCGGCGGTGGTGCGCTGGCGATCACTAAGCAAAAGGTTCTCTGTATTTATTTCGAAGAGTCCGAGGAATTTGGGAAAATTAATTATAATATAAATTTTGTTTCTATTTTTGTTTATTTTATTTAAATTTAGTTTGAGCTTTTTCGATCATTTTTGAGTTTATTATATATTTATATTATATTAAAAAATTCATATAAAATCGTCTTACTTATTAATTTGGTGTCATAAATTTTTAATTTAATCTAATTCATAAAAAATATTATTTTTTATTATAAATATAAATCGAATCTCATCTAATCTCATAAATATTGATATATGATCGTCTTATGATAAATATCATTTTACATAGACAAGTCAAACCTATTTATTTATTTTTTTATTACAGTAATAATAATTCCAAAGCTTTTTGAAATATGAGTAATCATGAATAAATACAAAGTAAAAAAGGCAAATAATTTAGTATTTTTCCCAACATCGTAATTTATTTGATAGAGACAAATTCTAGCAATATTCTATATTTATTGAGCAACTTTTACCAATCATTCATCACCTTTAAAATTGATGTTAATTATGTCTGGATTTAATGCAAATAATTTATTTTACTGCCCCGTCAAAATAAAATCTTGATTCAACCCAATAAGTTAGCAACTGATTTCGTTCATGTGAAAATGGAAACCACCATTAAATAAAGGAAATTTCCGTTAAATTTTCCATTTATGTTTATAATTTTAAATTTCATGCATCAGGTTTAAATATTTACCTAATATTATGAGTTACAAATACGAAATAAAATAAATCCATTTTTACCTCGGAAAAATGTAGACTACAAACATCTCCTCTTTGAATCTCTCTCAGTTGGAGCAACGTAAAAAGGCAGCTGAACTTTTATATGTAAATTGTAGTTCTTAATTTTACAATGCTAAAGAATTTAAAAGATCTTGCTCAAGAACATATATAGTTTCAAAGCATTAGGCTTAATACAAAGAATTGTAGTTAAAACAAGTAGCAACTATGGATACTACACAGATGACAAGAGAAGGTAAAAGGGTCACGTTTAATAGTTTACTCTCTCCCAAATACCCCGCGAGGGTGATCGTTGCATCTGCGATCACTCGGGCGAGTGTTCCAGCTTCGGTCGATAGAAGGCCGCCGTTGTAGGTTCCACGAGAAAGCCTTGACGACATTACTCTGGAGAGGAGAGACAAATTTACTCCTGTAACAGTACAAAAACATAGTACATATATATATGGTGTTAGATTTGAGCATTAAATCTTCAAACACAAATTCGAATGGTATGTATGAATGCTGATTACTTTGTTGAGCTCGAATATAGGACTACTCGAGCTCGGCTTGCCTCATATGGCTTTAAAAGTATGTACAAACCACGATGCTTAGACCACTAGTCATGAAAAGTAAAAAAGAAAAACAGAAATTTAACCTTCCAGCACTTCAGCAGAAACAAACATGATGAGGCCTGAGCAGACATATTGTGGAACAGAATAAGGGATTATAAGATGGAAGCTGAGAAGTATTCCAAGTAAGACAACAATTTCAGATGCCAGTAATATTTGCCTGCAAGAAAGTCGACGATTAATACCGATCAGCTGCTCTATATGTAATGTTTCGAACACAATTCGAATTCATCATCAAGGCAACGTTGATTAACAGATTGATGGAAATGGTTACTTGGAAATCGGAATTGATGAGTTAAAATTACCTATCCTCGTACATATTGCTTATGTAACTTCCGACAATGAAGTTTACTGGAAGAACCATTAGGCCGAGGGAGGCAAGAAAAATCGACACTGTTCCCGTTGTCCAACAAAAATAGTAGGTTGTGACGACACTCGATTCTGAAAGTAGAATTTCCGTTGCATATTTAAGCATGAAGTAAATCAACAACTGAACCTGTAAAATAGCATGGACACTTTAAAGGATGCCTACTGTTTTATCGAGTCCTATATCTAAGATTAATTTTAGAATCAAATGCATGGAAGGTGTTACCTTTACTGAAGGCGTAAGTAATCTGTAGGCTGATCCAAGAGATTTGGCTGGTAGACGAGAGCCCTCCAAAGACTCTTCACTTTCATCACATTCTTGATCCGAGTCTTGTCCATTTTCAGTTGACGGTAGAAGTAGCGGTTGCCTGAGACCCTTCTCAATCTTATCTTGCTCTACGGTAAAAAAAATGGTTCGGATTACAAAGTGTCGTTACTAAAGTTACATGAATTTTAAGATAGAGTTAGATATACAGATTTGTCCACGCAAAACATGAACATATCTTCCTTGCAACAACTCTACCTCATAACTATACCGCCCTCAAATCTCTGAAAGTATAGTTCCTAAACTTCCTAAACGCAAAGTTTTGTCAAGTTCGGTAAGATAGCAAATAAACTCTATAGTCGACTCACATACTACCGCAATGAAAGAGGAGATCACATGGAAACATAAATAGAATTTAAGGCCAATGATACAGGTTTTCTCTCCTCTTACTATAAGTTTAATTGTTGCCGGTAGATAACCAAACAGCCAATATATTTTCTTCCAGTCCACGTTAGGTGAAAAATAAATTAAAAAATTGAAGAGATTATATACATAAATATACCAGCAGTAGTTTCTTGAGGGTCGAGATTGACTTCAGCCTCACGAGCAGGTTCTCGGAATGAAAAACACAAGCATATCATATAGATTAACCACAACAGAACCATTACCCAACCGGGCAGAGTGACTTGATTAAATGTGAAATTGTAGATCTTGAATTCAGTTTGAAGTAAGCCAGCTAGTGCTGGGCCGCAAGCCATTCCTAGAGCACTAGCACTAACAAAACCTGCTGAAGCCTGCATCCGGATTTCGACTGGCACGCAGTCACTAATGTAACGGCGATTAACAGCCCTGGCAGAGCCAAACCTGAAAATTCATGAAGGGTGGACAATGCCAATAAATCATGTCCAAGTCATTAAGATAGGAAATACTTTTGATTCTATAAGGAATGGAAGGATTCATTTATTATTTAGTTGACAGAGCAGAAAGTTTACTACCCTATTCCACGTTGGTGTGTGGGAGGATGATGAAAATGTTGGCAATATTGCACAACTTAATCTTCTACCCAGTCGAGTTAATCATTTTATTTTCGTAAAATGGCACAGATACAAAGTAGATTCTTTTTCGAGTCCCGCAGAAATAAAAGAGATAGTAGGCATGAAGAATGAATATAAGTATAATTGGATTAGTGGATAAGACTGGACACAATATGCGAGAACAAGAATGAGAGAAAATAGTTACATACCCACAAAATAGACGACCAAGCAGAAGCACTGCTAAAGAATTGAAATCATACGCCAATGCATACATCACATTGCCAACAAAAAGGAGTATGCTGCTAAATACCAGAGGTCTAAAGTATGATTTATTAGACCAAGCACTAAAATAAACTGAAGAAAATATCTGCGCAACCGCCATTGCCCCAATCACTACTCCACAGACAGTTGCTGCTGCTCCCAGGCTCATAGAGTAGTCATCTGCTGTTGGAACAATAATATATGTATTCACCATGTAAAGAAATGTGTTCACCAAGTTCAGCATAAGCGACATAAAATGGTATGTCTGATCATCAACATGTTCTTCCGATAGAGAAGGCAACTCTTCTTGCATAATAAGTGCATGTTGTCCCAAAAAGTTGAGGAAGTTCGTTGAGTGGGCTAATCTATCGATAGCTGATTTTATTAAATCGACAACAGGATCCTGCAGATAAACTATTTGAGCAATATACATAGACTACTGTGCTTTAAAGAAAACGAGCCAGCTACAATCCAGATGTCATGCCTCGGGCAGGCTCACAGGAGTGTGTAAGCAAGCTCTAGACAATGGATTTTGCTATAGCAACACAGGTTGCTAACAAGAGTTCACAGAAAGGACTATACTAGTAAAACTTCGCATTTGTTGCCAGAAAATTAAAGCATAGATTTATAAACTCACTTACACTCTTCTCACAACCAGATATGGGACATTGCAAGGAGATTCATTAAAATCGAAGAAAGCTAACTGTGTGATGAAGGTGTGGATACCTGGAGGAGAAGTAAAGGCTGGTCATAAATCGATGAGTAGCTTCCTTGGCGGTCCTGAAGATCAGCAAGATTGCGAGAAATAGCTCCAAAAACAGCTCCTAACCCCTGGAATCACCAGTCAAGCAGGAGATAAAAAAAAATGGCTAGTTTCATTAAGATAACTTTATAAGTTTACTGCCCTTTAATGCAACACTATACGACAAAGATATTGACTGTATAGGTGTTGCAAAAAGAACTAGAAAATGTAAGTAGCAGGGATTCATTTCCATCTAAGCATATTACCACATGCTTGAATACTTGTCGAAGCTGAGAATAAGGATGATTAGCGCGAGTTTTCACATAGTAATCTGTGAACTTGTAGCCAAAACGCTTATCAAATTTCTTAAGGATCTTCCGCAGACCAACGGCATTAATTTCAACAAAAAAGAGAAGCTTCAAGAGATCTTGCCCAGCTGATCTATAAGCTTCCCGTAGCTCACATATTTTCGATATGTGAGTCTCATCCTGAATAGATTCGTGTTGCTTGTTCAGGTGTGAGATTTTTCTTGCAAGATGGCCTTGTTGTTCCAACATAAAGAGAACCACAGTTTCAATCTGCAGTTCAAACAAAAAATCACATAATTTTAGGGGGAAAATAGAAATCACTTGATCTTCATATATCAGAAATTAAAAATGTGGTATAATTCAGATAAAAATGTTCTCCCGCATGTTAGTCGAAACACATTGAAAGGTCAAGACCACAAGTTTCAGTTTCCTTTTAATGCAGGTGTTGGTTGTTAACCGCGATTTTTAACATTATGCTCCCCTAGACTAAGTAAAAGTTCGATATCATAATGCCAAACAAAGCCATTTCGACTAAAACATAGACATTGGAACACATGATACAACAGGAAGCCAGCATCCACTACTATAGGGCCATATACGTCAAAAAATGAATAACTTAGAAAGACTTATATATTAATTTTAAAACAAGCAAAATACAACGCAGTTGAGGGAAGTATACCACTAAGCACTTTGATAATCTGGAAACTAATTGATAGTAAGGAACTCAGAGTATGATATCATGACAAATACCCAAAAATACTCGAGTTTAAGTATAGTCATATTCTCATGTGAGTTGTATTACCTGATTATCCAGCATTCTCTTGAAATCCTTGAGAATATGTTGATGATCTAATGTCCCAGCTTCAATTTGATTAGCATACTGTTTCACTTTTTTCTTCATTAATTTGTAGTCGATGTAATATCTGCATAGTACTCCAAACAATTCAAATAAAAGCTCTAGCAAAATCAATTGTCTAACAATTCAAATAAAAGCTCTGGCAAAATCAATTGTCTATATATGCAACAAACTTTCTTGTTTGTCCCAATTGAATCTGAACCCGAACGACTCTCCATACCCTTGCCATTCTTCAACTCTTCTTTGTTTCAACTTTTTCCCAAATGCAACCATGTTTACTGCGACAACATAACATTAATTTTCAAATTTTCATTAAGAGTAACATGAAATAACAATTTATCAAATTGGTGAACTTGAACATATCTAAACATGAAAAACACTTGAACATTTAAAGCTCTAACAGTTACAAATCTACCACAAAACCAGAGAAAGTGTAGAAACAAAAAATTAGGTGCCAAATTATTTCGAGCAAAAACTTGTTCGCACATTAACCACAATTTTCTGGCAACATCCACCACTTCTGAACCACAATTAACCGACTTTTAAGGTCTTATAACTACACCTGTCATATATCACATGAAAACATTAATTATATTACACTCGTCCAATAAAAAAAATATTCATAACCTCAAAAACCCTTTAGTGAAACAGTACAAAACATACCACAATCGGTTCTAAAACATAAACCGAAACAGAAGAATATTAAAAAGTACGGAGATTCGTTTGTGCATGCAAAAGAAAACAAGCAATATTTCGTCTTTGGCCTTCTGGATAATTTTTCGGCGAGTAGGAATTAGATAAGCACAAAAAAACCTGCAGTACTAGCACTCTCGAGAAACGGGTCCCCGAGAACTCCGATTCGGGTACGGCAAGAATCCCAGATTTAGGAAACTCGGATCCCTGATTTCTCGTAGAAGAATTTGAAGGAGACCCGAATTTATCAGATCCAAGAAATGCTTAGGATCATTGGGTGCTTAGCAGTGTTAACAGTGTCATAAAACCGTTGCATGTACATACATAGGTTTGTGTATAGTGTCAGAGATAAAAACCATGTTATTTATTCAAGGACTAGGAGGGACACGAGGTATTCTTGTTGTTTTGTGTGCACGAATCTTGAAACGATGTGGTCATGCTGAGTGGATACGTCTGGAATTATACCAAATCTTTTTGTTTTCTTTTTCTGCGTTTCTGGGAGGCAGAAATATACACTCTTTATATTTTTTTTCGTGCTCCGAATTATCATTTCTTTAAATATAAATTTTTTCCCGATACTAGTTTCGAAATCAACTAATTTCTATTACTTATTTTTAAATAATCCCAAATTCGAAATTATGAAATATACTACAGTTGTCTTTCTGTGTATCTGTTCATATTTGTAAATGTAAATTAGAGTGAGTTGTCAACGAGTTCAATCTTTTCTGGAATTTTATTATCTTTCTATAAAAGAATTTTTGGATTATTGATAGGCTATTTTTTCAGGTTACATTAAGTTTAAGAAAACTAAATCAAACTTTATCATGAAGATAATTTTATATATTTAACATTTTAATAAAAGATGAAATCAAATCTTTTATTAAAATATATGATCATTTTTAAAATATCTAAGACAAATGTCTATGGATATATATGAAAAAAGTAACACAAATATCTATCCATATCCAAAATTAAAACACATGAAATTAAACATTTTATCTAAAAATGAGATAATTAGCAAAATAACCTTTGTCAATTTTTTTTCAAAAATAACCCTCAAAATTCGAAAATATTTAAATACACTCAAATATACAAAAAATTATTATTTACAAAACTAAAATTTGACCAAGATTATTTTCTGAAATTTTCCTTTAAAAACCAGTTCAACTAAATTTGCATGCCAAATAGTCCATGGTGTCAAAATCAAAATTTTTCTTTCCTCCGCTCTCAATAAGAATAACTCTAGATTATATTCTTGAAAATTTTCTAATTTTTACCCCAAAAAACTTAAATATTTTTAAAATATCTTACATTTGATAAATTACGTACATTAAATTTTAAAAAACCTGTATGAAAATAAATTTAAATTATATCTAATTTTTTAATAAAATGCATATCAATAAGATTTAATATTTTAAGATAAGCATTATGAAAGAATAATTTTTTTTATAATTATATACATATATGAGATGTGATGTTTAAACGGTCATATTACTTGACATTTTTATTATATTTTGCTCATTCCTAGTTTACTTTTAACAAATTGCTCCTAATCTTTAAATACTTAGGAATTTATTTTCTAGATTATATATGTATATTTAGTCGGATTAGAATTTTGATACAACTGGATTTCGAATTCGAGATCTAATCCCGAACTTTACACCTTGAAATGAGCTGCCTAATTTATATTTATGTGTGCATGGGAGTATTGGACGACAGTCTAGGATAGTTGACGGGCTGATTTTTTCCCAACTACGATTATAATAAGATTGTATTCCAATCGCAAATTATAGAAGTACGTAACGTACAGCCATGCAAACATGTATCATAGAAGCAAGGATTTGGAAATTTCTGGGACACCTATTTCAATTTGAATACTGTTTATTCTTGTTTCAATTTATTGATTTTTTTCAATATAAATCCAACCTACTTATTTGAGGTAGGCAATCTATAAACCACTCACAAGATATAAAATACTTCTGCACAAACTTGGAACTTGAGTCCAAATTTGTATGCTTGCTCGATAAATTCCAGCGTCAAGTTCAAACCAAATTAAGAGAGAGATTATTTTTCAAATTTTGAATTACTCTTACCTACTTGGAAACATCTAATTGATCTTAACTGAACAATGTATCGATTGTATACAATTTGATTAATTCCTTTGTTCTTTATACTGAAGTGTGTTTAAATTTACTGGAAGAATTGAGGTGACAGTTTTCACAGTTTATACGATAGAGTGAAAATGTAGTCAAAATCCCATATTCAAACACGAAAATCTCAAATTAAAATTTCAACTAGCAAAATTTGCAGGCAAATATATATTATTGACCTTACTATCTCGACAAACTTTGATAGAGATCAATGGGGGAATAAAACCAACGCAGACAACAGTCCAAAATAATATAAATCTGAAACTATTGTATGATTCTCACATGACCGAGTACACAAGGTACGCTGCTCAATGACAGCCTGGCCTAGCTTGTGAGATGTTTTTCTTGATCTCCAGAAAATATACAAGTTAACATACAATAGTGCACATCTCGGGAATTACCCAAAATTTTAATTTATGGTTCTTCTTTCAATCTTCAAAAATTGACCCGTTTTCAAAAACCAGGAAAAATCATTCCCTTGAGTAAAACCTGGAAAAGCTTGCAGGGACTTGGAACTCTTGAACAAGATTAAAACGAATGTTTGTTCCATGTACGTTCATCATCAGGCTGCAGGTGCATATTCCTGAATAACAGCTGCGAGTTTATCCCGATCCTCTGCAGTCTTAGTTCTCATCAAGAAAGTTCGTGCAACAATGTTATCATTGTTGTCACCATCAGCCTTTAAACAGAAAAGAGACCAACAATCAGAAAGTGCTCGAGAAAGTTAATGCAGCAACATCATCGTTGTTGTTGACCCCTTCAAATTCACAAAACCCTATAGGATGAGAGTTTACCTGTCAAAAGACAACCTCATTGCTTTTTCCTCATAACTTTCTACAGTTATATTACACAAACTTATTCGTGTTTCTCGAAATGATTTCATTACAGAGATTTAAAATAAAAAGTCTAATGGTGCATGTGGTGAATCATAAGCAAAGTTATGATAGCATATTTTCAACCTAATTTCAGCCCAGCCCTCATTCATACAGATCATAGATAGACTCAGAGCCGTGCTGCCCTAGTAGAAATTCATAGTAAAGCACAACAAAAAGAAATCAAAGTAGAGGTGATTCAGAACCCTGAGCTGTACGCAAATCTTGTTTACTTGTATAGTTCTAGCAAGCAAGATTCTACTAGTTTAGTTTCAAAGGAACTGAAAAGCTACAAATATTAGGTATAAAGAGAACAAATACGATAGATCGGCAGAAATAAATAATTTTACAAAGTAAAGATGCATTACTGATGTATGAAATATAGCTACTACTGAATTCTTTTGAGTGTTTGTTTTGATGCCTGGATATAGCAAAGCATTCAGCAACACTTTCCCCACCTGCAACAATTGAAGGAACCACAGAAACCAATGTCACAGGTTGAGCAAAAAAATAATAAATAATACCACTAATTTGATTCACGTCAATTGCAATAAATGCATTCTTTTTCATACCTGGCTTCCTACAATTTGCAGGTTACATCAAAAGAAAAATTTAGAGAAAATATATTTCATTACTTTTTCCTTCCAAACAATTTTGACACCATTCCTTGCTTAATGAAGTGTCTAGAGTGCATCGATGTGAGAACATGACACGAAATAAGGGATGAACATCCCCATAAAGGGCACCCAAATAAAGCAAAGGAATATACAAGGAATGAAAGGAAAGAAATCGAGGTATATATAAGAATAAAACATTAGGTAAGTATTCAATATTGGATTCTTGAACTGTGGATACAAAGTATCTAAGAAATAACATACAATCATTTCGTATGACAAGGTCACTTAGGTAGTATTGCTAATCATTGGATTAGGAAAACATCCTTGAACTCGTGGGATAATATGTATATATAAATACATCAATTATTCTTGAACTGTGGAATTATGAAATGAACATACATCATTTCGTATGACAATGGTCGGCTTTGATTCCTTGGTTCCCTTGGTAACACCTTCTTTGCATTTGATGCTTAGTTGACCCATGCCTTTATCTCTCCATGAATCTTTGTCTTCCTGATCAATTGACTGAACACAAGGTAACCAAGGCAAGAAGCTCAAATGACATTCAATAATTAAGTGTACAGTAACATCAATAATCTGGTATGTCCCCCAAATTCATTGGAGTAAAATTCATGCAGTTGGAAAGATAAACTCATCATCCAGCAAGTCGCAATCTATCAAAAAGCATGAGAGTTTCCAAGAAAAAAGTAAAAGACAGAAAAACAACTTAAAGCTTTTCCTTTATAGAGAAATATGGCAAATGCATGTAAAAAGTGATACACATGCTCAATAAAAAAAGTAATGTTGCATAATCTGCAATTAGCAAAACACAAGTATTTAATTTTTTACTCAAATGATGGAACAAAAGTCAATACACCAATTATAGCACGGTGAGCACCTTGAATCATAATGTAATTAAATATGGTTGTATAAAAGCACGAGGTATAGATACATAAAATATGCACCGATGCACGAAGTCACAGTTTTTACAGTGAGCATCTGTGTGCTGTTGCTTGGATTTTACCTACTTGATACATGTAAGCTCGATGGTTTTACACAAAATTCAGTTATATTAAAAGAACAGTTCAGACTCCAGATACTTCAAAAAAAGACCACAATCAATTCAATCAAAGCCCAGTGATTGATATAAATTTGCAGCAATTTCGATTTGGAATTCTTTTGAATTCATTAGCTTTCTTGATCCCATGAATAGATGGATGGAGCAAAATTTAACTTTAAATCTGATATTCATTTTGAAATTATCTTAAGATTTTTATATGATATTAATCTAATCACAAATTAATTTCCATTTGGCCAAAATCTTTAGTTGTCCTTGGATTTAATGATCTTATTTGAGCAATAGCTTAGAATGAATTTCGAAATTGCTACATCAAGAAATTCATTATTTTAATAAAAATATCACGAGGGAGATATGATATCACCCCGAATATCCAATGATTAATTTGCATACAACTAGCAGGAAGTTTCCCGATTATCTCGCTTAGAAACAGATTAATTAACTAAGAAGTCAGTTCTCACCAAAAGAATAAATCTTAAAAGCATTTCAAGGTTTCAAGCATAATAATGACCATTTTAAAAAAAGTGTAGGCCATTATCAAAAGAACAAATAAGTTAAGTGCATTTCAAAGGAACAAGCAGATAATTAGGATTATAACTGCTGGCACATTATTACCTTCACATAAAGTTTGCATTTGACTTCATGTACGACATGAATTCCCTTTTCATCACTCCTTTTTAGGGATGGGCTGCTAGGCTGTTGTTCAGCATCATCTTCAATGGAAGACATAGACAAGCAAAGAAGTACAGAACTAAGACAATATTAGTCAAAGTCCTAATTACACACTTCAATGAGATCGCAGTTGTATCCATGTGAAAAAAGAACAACAATGTCGTGTAGTACCAATAACCATAATATTCTGGGCTGTAATATAAGTCTGTCATCAAAACTCAGAAACCCAAAACTCCGGACCACACTGGTGAAAAATCCAATTCAATTTTGCCCTAATCAAACCCACTTAATATTCAAGTGGGTTATTTTTATCTGCTTAATTGATCCAGAATTATTAATTGATAACAAGTTAATTTTTTAAAAAATTATCCACTAAAATATCCTAATTTACATCATATGTTTGATTATTTTCTTGCAGTTTTTTTTTAAATTTAAAATATATAAAAGATAAATAGGACTAACCCAATCTGGACTGGTTGGTTAGGTTGTCTTTTATGACAATCTGACTTGATATTAAACCAGCATGGACCCATATTGGCTCAAAACCCAGTCCATTTATACCCTTAGTCCGTGGTGTTCTGTAGATGATATTGAGAAAATATGCGACGACTTCGCTGGGATAGCAATATTCAGCTAGATGTGTTTCAAGACTTCACTCTATGAAAGTTTTTAACATTTGTAGTGAATTTGACAGGTCTATGAAATTCTTTAATTGCTAAGCACATATGATTTAAAAATGTTCATTTATTCATTATCTAAGTAAAGTAAGGAATATTACAATAATTTTTATGTTCATTTATTCAGCCTAGATGGGACAACTTTTGCATATACAAAGTTCAGGCACTTGTGTCTAAAAAACTAATAAAGATCAACATCCAATACATAAAGAAGATACCACTGAACTACAGTGAACGTAAAATATACGTTTGAGGGAGGCCATAATCCACTGATTTGAACGCGCATACGAAAAATCTTCTTATCTTCGGATCATGGTGAAAAATGAAGATCAAGTAACACTTTATTTCATCTCAGATATAGGTGATTTTTTTGCAAGTTTAGGAAAAATTGTATGGTGAAAAATTATACTTCCTTTCCTATTGTCACATTGTTGCAGTCAATCAGCTAACTTGACTATTTCTTTTATACACAACTGGCAAAATGAATAACTGAATTAATTAATCTTGCAGGTATTTAATCATATGATAAACAAACCAAGTATTGAGATTTGAAAATTTTATTATACACGCTAGTCAAAATCAAATCATTTGGTTGCGTAGCACATGAAATATTCATTTTGAGACTACAAGAGTCTATATACATTAGTCAGTTATAGATATCGATGTTAAAGAATAACTTTGTAAAAGGACTTCATTAGCCTAAGGCTTTCACCCATAAACCACCAAAAGTTAAATATATCCATCTGCCATGAGAACCACACCCGATTTTCAGTTCTATTCTAACAGTGTTCATAAAGAAGATAAAGTTTATGCTACCACAAATACATGCATGCAAAGCAGAAACCGGAAATAAATGTCCATACACAAATCATAGAAAAGAAAGTCTGATGATAGATTCATCATTCCCTAGACATGGAACAGAATAAAGTTTTTGGAAGGGAACACGGAAATGATATGATCAAACAAAATGCCATATGAATCCCGAACCAAACATATTTAATTTTTGTACAGATAAGTGTATAACATCATATGACACGATAATCTAGGTAGATAAGAATTTATAAACATGAAGTCAGCCATTCAAATTTATAACTTTGAACTCTTACTAACATCTTCCTCATTGGAGCCTTCATGATTAGCCGGAACCGAATTCACATTTGCAGGAGCAGAAACCGGATTTCCTAGAAGATAAGAAGATATAATCAGACAATCCATTAATTTTCAATTCCATATCCGTAAAATGATGGTCCAGAGGAGAATACTTCTAAACTGAAGTCGTTCAATTCAAAGGTAAGAAACAAGATCAGAAAGCCTTTGATTGAATGGACAAAATATATCGATAGCCAATATACCCTATAACAAAAAAATGTAGAAGTTGCTTCAAAGGGTACTAAAAAGGCTTGAGTGTGGCTTGGATTACTGTCTGGAAAGGCCCTATTTTCTGGCTAATACACAGATGAAACTACGCTTTCTTTTTATAAGCAATTAAAAATTTGTTGGATATGTTTCAAGGATCGCAAGTTTGGCTGGAGAGGTGGTAATCTCAATCTGTATTTATATTCAAAGTCTGAATCATATTAAAAAGACAAGATTACTTTCTATAAACCGCTTATAACTTCATATATATAAAAAAAGAATGGCTTATAACTTGACTTGTTCTTACATTAAAAGTGGATTTAATTTAAATCAGAACAAAACAAAAAATCCAAGTCATTAGTTTCCCATGATGTCAGTCAGAGTAATGACAGATTTAAATGCGCTTGTTCTTGGTTATAAATTTCATGAATCACGACCATGAACCAACAAAATGTTCACCCCCTTTACTACCATTGCACCTCACTGAACCAAGAAAAGGTTTCTTTCCCAGGCTGATATTTTTAAATATAGCTTAGTGACACATATTTTTTAAATCATTATTTGCGCATTAAACAAGCTACAACTTCCATTCCGCGAAGAACACATCATATCCCACCCATATAATAAGATATCACAAATCTGTTATCTGCTAAATCCTAATGCTAATGTGCCTTCCACATTCCTTCAAAGAGTAGCCTGTGAAAAATGCATAACAAATGTATTTAACTTCTTAGCAGTATAGAACAGGCATAGGAACCTCACAGGTAAACACTGCAATAGATAATTATTTACGCTAGAAAGTTGCATGTCTGCAGATAATGTTCTATAGAACAATACCTCCAAAGGCGAATGTTGCATTATTATTATTAAAAATAAATCCAGGGGACCATGAAGTTCCAAACGTTGCATTTCCAGCTGGAGGAAACTCAGGTCTGTGATTTATTTTGTCAGCTTTCAAGGGTGGTTTCACTTGAGTATCATTTGAATGCAGCTGGGATGAACTCTCTCCAAATCTTGCAGTTGCAACTGGAGGAAAACCAGGTTTTGCCGAAAACAAGTTGGTAATGTTTTTATCAGCTTCCAATGCTGGTTTCATTTGAATATCATTTTGCAGCTTGCCGGAATCCAGTCCAAAGCCCACAGTAACAGTAGGGGAAAACCCAGGTTTTTCCAAAAACAATTTGTTACTGTTTATGGCAACTCCCATAGAAGGTTTCATTTGAGCATCACCGAGTGGCTGGTGGGAACTCTCCCCCTTTGAGGCATTCATCTTGAGCCAGTAAACAACATCACTAAATTTTTCCTGCAAATATATGGACATGTAAATACCACAAATGGTTTATTTAGAGAGAAACTATTTCAAATCCTCAGGAGTGTCTGCATTGTGAATAGAACTATACAAGTGTTATAGACAGGGCTGAGAGGCTCAGTATGTATACAGCAAAATTCCTTGTAAAAAATTTGTACTCTACTTTCTCTTCCTGCCGCAAATGTTCTATCGAAACAACTCCTTTTTGGGAGCTCAACCATTTCGGCCACTTTACTTTGAGCATAGGCACCCGCTAGGCCACCCTCGGGTACTTGGATATGCATTATGCCACAGATATGGGTGAGGTGACATTGAAAGTTTTTTCTTATCACTGTAGAAGGTTTAGATGCCCCCTTTTAAACCCAAATGCATTAATTCAATAAACAGAAACCACGAGAAAATCCAAATCAAACCCATTCAACCAAATGCACTAACTCAATATATAGAAACCACAAGAAACTTCTAATCAAACCCCTTCAAAAAAAATTAAAACGAAAAAAGCTCTTCCACCTATACTTCTTAAATATTTTTTACTCTCCCATTACTATTCTCACACTTCTTGCTAATTGTGGGAGAACTTCGCACTCTTCGAAGGCAGTAATGTCTGTTGAATTGGGCTTATTATAATTTCTCCTTTAGTAGCTTTTCTTTTATTTAAAAAACTGCAAGTACTTGTATAGTTTGATACATTTTCTTCTGAAAAAACAAAACATTTATCTCACGGCTTTGTCATTTCACACATTTTTCAAACTATCTCAAATCAAGTGCTACAATAATTAATCATTCTTAAATCAGTGCTACTTTATGCTTTCTGCACCTCCACTTCAACATCCCTTCTGTAATATTTTTCCAGTTTTTTATATTTTCTATTTTGTTTCTAATTTCAAACATAAATCCACATTTCAGGGTTTATGCTCTGCTTCAAGACACGAGAAACAACTTTCTCAGCACCTGGCTCTCAGAACTAGATGAGCGCATTCATAAAAGTGTTGAAATCTTCAAAAAAAATCAAAAGTGGTCAGCTCAAATTACTAAATGAATCATAAGATTATTTAAATAATTACAATCTTACTATATAATTAAACATCCTCTGATAATAGACAGAAATTTGCTATACACTGTAAGAAGAAATCCAATTATAATCCTCACATTACAACAGGCAAACTTATTACTAATCACAGACAGCACGAGTCACATCAAAGTAATTAGACATAGTAAGAAGTAGGAATAACCACAATGCTCTTAGTGTGATTTAAATAATCCTGAACGTCATCTTCCCAAAGCTCATCCGGGTGGCTTTGTAATTGAGATTGTATCCAACTGCTCAATAAAAGAATTACGTATGTTAGCATGCAAGAGATTCAAATGTAGAATTGCAGTACTATTACACCCATAACCGTAAAAGAGATCTACAAGGTCGGCTTAAGTAGCAAGTTAAAGGGTTTCATTAACAGAAAAGTGTGAACATCTTCAGCTACTGCATTTTGAAACTTACTTGCAACTACTTATATACGTTTATGAGACATTACCAATTATTTTAACATTCAAAACAAGGGCAAAACCACTGGACCACTAATACAAGGTAACAATCAGATCAGCTGACTATTAGCAATCCAGACGCCATTTTTCATTCGATCTAACAGAACAGATCACAAACTCTAAGATAGGTCATATCATAATGCTAACAACAATCTAGTAACATAGCTTCCACTGACTACTCCGAGAATATAAAATTAGCTTAAGTCGCAGCAAAGTTAAACCATCATATAACACTGATGGTTTGTTATTGGTTGTGAAGGTGCAGCAAAGTTTGTTCCCAGTTCTAAAGCAATTTCACCCAAATAACTTCAACGAACATAAAATGAGGCACTAATGCAATGGAGGAATAATAGTTTAAATAAGTATATATTCATAATAACGGGATGTAAGAACCTTGCAAATTGGGAATTTAAAGCTCTCACGTGCTGCCTCGAAGATTCAGCCCTCATCATATCCAACGGCTGCCGCTGCTGGATTGATGATGGTTCAGCCTTCTGTGCATCAAACTGAGATCCCATTATTAATCTTTTGTTTTGCATCTATAACGGATCATAAACATACAACTCATTGAAATCTAACTACAAGATAATGCCAAAACACAATCAATTCACTAAATCCATCAGAAACAATTACAGAAGAGTCGTTGGAACTGAAAAGAGGAGTAGAGTCGGAGATTGCAGAACGTTTTGTCCCTCTCATTGTTTTCTGCTTCGAATTCTGAAAAAATTAGGGTTTTTAATGTGTGCACAGAAAAAGAATGAGAAGTTTTTTCGTAGTGGGAGGGGAAGTACGCCTTATAGCCGTTGGACCGGGTGGGGGAGCGGAGGTTTAATTTGAGCCGGTGGATTATATCGGATTAATATGTAGCCATTGTAGGTGAATGACATGGGCTATTAGCTGGATCAGAGTGTGGGCCACTTCGTCATATGGAACGGGCTTATAATTGTGAGTCATGGGCCCATCACATTGGCAGTGTTTAATGTTATAATTGGACTTATAAGGGAAGTTGTACTTGAATTTAGCAGTACTTTGGCAAATTTTCATTTTGGTTCTGATTTTAGAAAATTAAAATTGTACTCTCGAACTGCCTCATAATAAAAAAAATCCAATATACATTAAAAGGAAGTGTTATGTTGATATCGCTTTTCATCTAAAACTTGAATTTTTAGTGGATTTTATATGTAAATATTACAATCTACAAGCATCTTTGTTATTAATATTGTATTTTAAAAAAAATTACATATATAGTGTTTTTAAGGGTCAAAGTAAAAAAGGTTATTTTACGAGAAATTGGTCTTCAGTCCCCAGTCGTCGATTTTGTTTGTGTTCAGTCCCTGCGTACTTTTTTAGTACCACATTTCCACACGAAGTGTACCACATTTTGTATGACATAGTACCACATTTTTGTGGGTAGGAAGTAAACTCAAAGAAATGTTTTGATGAGGGATTTTTCACCAACTTCCCCTATTTTAACCTAAGTCAACATTTTAAAAAAAAAATAACCTTATTTAGTGTATTTGTTCAACACATGGAGAGGTTAATTTTTTTAAAAAAATGTTACTTAGTCTATTTTCCCAAAAATCCCAGTAAAATAAAATAGTGTCTTTATGAAGCATATTCTTTCAAAAATAAACAAAATGCAGCCTCGTTTGCTTCCAACAATACACGGAAGAGTCGGATGTTTCACGAGGGACTCTTGCATGAATAATTCGAAAAAGGGATGAAACTTAAAAAAACTAACTCTATTACTGCACAATTTCAATGTGGTTTTGCCAACCCACAGATGTCATAAACTGGATTCCGCAGATCGACAAAGCGAACTTTTTGAATGGTTCCTTTATTCGTGTTTGCAGCAAATTTCGAGGCAAGTATGGTGCTGTCTGTATTGTTAGACACACACTTTTGTCGTCTTCATTGAACTTAAAAAATCTAACTCTATTATCTTCATGATCATCTTAGAAATCAGGCTCGTCTGGTTTAAAAAGCTTTGGCATTCTTAAACTGGATTCCCCAGGTTCGACAAAGCGAACTTTTTGAATGGTCCCTTTCTTCGTGTTTGCAGCAAATTTCGAGGCAAATATGGTCGCTCCAAGTTGTTGTGCATTGCTGTCTATATTGTTAGACACACTTTTGTCGTCTTCATCGAACTGTTCATCTTCTTCATCCGACGTTTGTATGTAGTACAAGCTTTCGTTTTGCGACAGTTCCTCTGCAAGTTTCCTTCTCCTAAACCTTCTCCATGCCGCTTGTATTATGCAAGCTCCCCAACTTCTCCATTGGTGAGAATAGAATCTAAATGCATGTTGTAACTTCTTGCTGTGGAGACGTTTAAACTGATTTGCTACGAATCTGAGGTCTTCTGCACGAAGTGCGAAGGCTTCTACTTCAGTAATTGATTTGACTGTCCGAGTAGAATCTGGAAAGTTTGCATTTGAAGCAGGAAGTAAAGCCCAGGTTAGCAATTCTTCACCACAAAAATCCCCCGGTTTCAAGGTAATGGAATTGAAGAACCCTGAACGCCCGCCATTGGTGGTAGAGCTCTCAAGCTTCCCACGAATTATGAAAAGCATCTCTTTAACTGGATCGCCTTCACGAACAATGTAGGTGTCTTTCGTGTTTAGAGATGAAACTAGGTGTTCACATATTGCATCTAAAAGTTGTTCATCCATTTGTGAGAAGAAAGGGACCTAACAAGAAAGAAATTATAAGGTTTATCGAAACACAGCTTTTTAGCAGCAAAAAAATGGAATTATTGTCAAAAGCCGAGACCATCACCACAACCCCAACTACTCCACCAATAAGAAATCTCTTTCACGGTCCACTAATGCAAGCATATTTGATCCAATGACATTGTATTGTCAAGAACCGATCGAGTGGTTTCACAAATGATATGGTGTATGATCAAACATAAAAAAGGAGTATAACTAAAAGAGAAGCAATGGACTCACACGACGAACAAGGGCAAGACAAAGATGCTTCTGAATTTCTCGTCTTAGGTCTAATGGTAATGATCGTAGAATGACTTCTTCATTTGCTCCTCTTGTGGACAACCAATTATACTGAACGAACCGACGCACTTTAGCTTGCAGTTCAGGAGGTAGTTGCCTGTGCCTCATCCATTCTTCAGTATCTCTTCTTTTGACTCTCCACTCTTCGAGTCTTGCTGTTGTAGATTGCAGATAGGTCTTCATACATAAAAATATTTATCAAAGAATAATGACAATTGTATCAAAATGATGCTATGAAGCCACACAAAAGGGAATGCACTACTGGAACTTAGTACCTGCATGTTTCCTATGAGCAGTGAAAAGAGAACTAAGCCCAGAAGACATATTAGACTGCTGAACATTGTTTCAGACACATAAGTACTTGATTCCAGATTTTGTCCATATGAACTGCAAAAGCAGTAATCAAATGGTTTCTCTTATAATAGCACACATTCAGTTATAGAACTATTATCAGACAAAAAGACATGAATTTGATTTCCAGACTTAAATTACTAAAAACGAGATCGGTGGATATGTTTTAGAAACCATTAATAATTCTCGTCGGCTAGTGTTGTAGTCTACATGCTGGAACAATAAATATGAAAATGTGTTTTAATGTTTGTTGGGATCAATTTGAGTACAAAGGTTAAAACTGGTGGTTTTTTTGTTTGTTTGTTTTTTTTTTTTTGACATAAAATGACCTTGGATGTTAATATAGTGACGTAATGTAACAAGAACCAACAATTGGATTAAACTATTTAAAGACAAACCTTAGACTTCTCAAACCCCACCAAAGACAGTAGAAGTATTTGTCGAAGAAATCTGCTGAAGCAACTTGATCATTTAAAGAATCAGCAAACATTCCAAAATCAAAATCTGCTGCTTTACTCTTGGCATTACACTTCTTGAAGACCTGGGTGTAGTTCAACCAAAGATCACGTTCTGGGCCTTCATCTGTACAATCAAGATAATTGATTGAACACGGGAGATCCATGTTTTCCATACGACATTGCTGCTTCCAGCATGAAAAAGTGCGTTCAACAGACATCAAGTACCATACAGCTCCTATTACCTGCAAACAAGCAATAGAATATTTGTTACATTTACAACAACATAAAATCTCGTGGCGTACCCAGTAGGGATGAACATCAGTCGCCCTTCATTTAGGATCTTGGGCTCGCCACTGAGTTCTTACATAAGCAAAACTATTCAAGAAGTTACATGACTTGCTAACAAGTACAGAACGAGGTTGTAAGCCGCTCCTGACCAGGTAGTCTTTGCCACAACACCAGTGTTTTTTATTATCCGCCAATTCAACGGGAAAATTACGATAAGTCGTGGGAGGTACTGAACGATGATGACTAAAGAGACTGCATGATTAACATGAGCAGTGGTTTTTGATCGGGTTAATGGCATCACACCCCAAACAACAAGCTGTCAAATGAAAGAGCAGACAACAAATGTCATGTTAGAAAACAGAAGCCAAGAACTCTTCTGAAAGATTATTGATCCGCCTCCTAAAAAGCGATGTAGACCATCTTCTGCCGGGTAACGAAATGATGAGAAGAGTTGTATTTGATTTTGAAATAAAAAGGTGATTTTGCAATTGTAGCCACACTATTTTAGTTTTATTTCACACACTGTAATACCCTTTGTCCTCCATAGATCAAGACTCTGGTTTTGTCCAAAAAATCATCCACTCGGCCATTTCGATATAATATTATGCCAAGTTTTACACCCTTGCTATGCGAAAGGCATGTTGCAAAAAAGTAAAAACACCTTCAAAAACGTAAAAATATTTGATCCAAATGACATCTTATCACGTAGCAATAAATGCATGTATTAGTTGTATGATATTAAAAAGTCAGTTAAAACATTGGGAAAAAAAATTTACTTGAGGGAGTGGAAGAGCAGCTGCAAGATCAATAGCGAAATCTCCTGTCAAATAACGAACAGCAATCTTGTATGGATCCCTAACCAAATCCCCCCTCCCAAACACCCTCGAATTTGGTGCGATATAAGCTGTGCGGAATTTCATCACAATGTGCAGAGCAGAGAATAGATCCACCATGCAGCGCGTGAAGACAACGAATCCACCCAGAGCATAATCCGTGGATAGACAATTGTTAGTGAATCCAAGCAGGTAGAAGAAGAGGGGATCGATGAAAAGCGCAATGAGAGAGGTCAAAAGGAAGATGTGGTTCCATTGATTGACGATCTCGCCGCTAGGATCTAGAATCCGGCGCCACGGTGCTTGGTGGCGATGGCCGATAAGGGAGGTGGGGTTGGTCAGAGGCACAATGCGGAGATTGAGGTTGTTCATGGCGGCGGTGGAGGCAGGTTTGTGCGGGAGGGAGTAGAATGTGGAAAGCCATTGAAGAATTTTGAAGAGAGTGTATGGTATGGCCGTTAAGTACGTTGGAAGCTCGCCACTAATTAATAAAGTGAAATTTTGAATTTTATTTTATTTTCTTTTAAATAAATATATTCCAAACAATTATTTATTTATACCAAAAAAATTGGATTTATTATGTAAATAAAAAATTATCGCATGAAATATAAGTGCAAGATATAGGCTGTTCATGTACATGTACCATATGTTAGCTTTGAGATTTTTATTAAATTAAACAAAAAACTAACGGAAATATGTGATTAAAAACACATAAAATTGATTTTTTTAAGCGATTATTAAAAAATTGTTTTTAAAAAAATTGCAAACATTTCTTTAAGATCGTATACTTGAAATTTTTAGTAAGATGTATTATTTGACATACATTAGGCAAGCCCACACCAATAAAAATAATATTATTTTAATGAAAATGTCTCATTTTGAGTTTGTCCTTTTTTCCGTAGACTGATCTAACAGACTTATTGAAGATGATTCTCCTTTTCAAAATATTTTTATGTACGTTCATATGTTCGTAAGATAATGAAATATCATGACAAATTTAATTTAAGATTGGATGTTTATATGAGTTTGCATACGATCATAAATCGATCTAGTGTTGGGGTTGGTGTAGGATGATCAAGGAGTAGTTCGGCGTGCGTTAGCTTGGTGCATTCGACACCAAGATTGGACTAAAAGATGGAAATTGACGATTATATCTTGGATATGGATTTTAACAAAAGTTATCCAATATTGGTATTTATTCTAACTCAATGGAAGTCGTGCGAGCTGTGCACAATCCTGAAGAAGACGGGATCAGATGGCATATGGGCTCTAGAAATCTGATCTCTGCTCGAACAGGTTCCATTTATATCGCTCCAGCACATGAGGACGGCTAATGGGGGCGGCGCATTTATTGGCAAGAAAAGCTCTTTCGTTGTCTTCTAATTCAGAATGGATAGATGATCATTGCCCTGTGTGACTTAATTCCATTGTAGCTCGAGACTTTTCTTCCTAGTTTATGATATCTTTTATTTTTTTAAAAAAAAAAGAGAGATGATGAAATAATCAACCATGAATTTTTAATTAATTTATTTTTTCTAACTTAAAATTAGAATTATCTCTAAGAATTATGAAGGGTATGATGGTTAATGAATAAAAATATGACAATATTATTATCTATTCTATATCTATATAAATATATAGATTGAATTGTGAATTTCCTCTATTGTCCCCATTAAAATTGTATTCTAATGATACTTTATCTTCCTTTTATGTAATTAGTTAATTATTATTATTAATCCATTGACTAATTATTATTTATTACTCTTTCACTCACTTTTTCAAGAAAATCACTATTATAAATAAATACATGGTTATTTATTTTTTCATCTACTCATTTAACAATAATCATTAATATATTTTTATTGTTAATTTTAAAATTATTTACTTTAATATTTACATTGACATCAAATTCACAAAAAATCACTATCATAATGTTAAAAATTTAAATAAATTGTTAATCTATCCTAATTCACAAAAAATCACTATCATAATGTTATAATCTATATCTATATCTATATAAATATACGGATTGAATTGTGAATTTCTTCTATTATCCTCATTAAAATTGTTCTCTAATGATATTTTTTCTTCCTTTTATGTAATTAGTTAATTATTAATCCATTGACTGATTATTATTTATTACTCTTTCACTCATTTTATGGCATGACTACAAATAATATCAAAGTATTTATTCAACAACTAATGATTCGAAACAATATGTAATAATATTATTTATAAAATTAATTGATTCTGTGAAAATACCTTACAAATAATAGTAATAGTGTTATATATTCTTTTATTAAAATATATAATACAAAAAATTATGCTAACAGAGGTTTCGAACTTATTTTTACAATTTATGTATTAATTATATTTTTCATAATCTTAGTTTTTTTACAAATAATACAAAAAAAAATTTGTGTTTAACAAAACAGAAAATAAGAAATTATAAATTTATATGTCGATGTTTAATCTATATTTATATCTATATATATACTAATCTAAATATATGAATGTGAATTGTGAATTTACATAAATATCCTTACCTTCATTTAATAATAATAATTTAATTAAATATTTCTTCGTTTTTACGTTATGTCTCAGAATATCAAGAGATAATATTTTTTATTTATTGAGACAATTGTATTTCCAAACTTCTGTCCATAAATAAATATTTAATTTTTTTACGACATTATTATATTCTCTAATCAATTTTTTTTTTACTTAGATTGATAGAAGACATTTTAATTTGAGTTTTTATGTTCTTGCTTACATTATTTTTGTAATATTATTTATTATGAAAATAATAGGTGAACTACAAAATTTGGTAGGTCTAAGAGTCCTCTGATGAACGACAAATATGGATAAATTATTAAAATATATAATATCCAGTAGATTTTTGGCATGCGCTTTTGTTCTAATTCAATGATTATGCATGATTCCAAGTTTTAATTATATCACAAGTTAACACATGCTTTGTTGTTGCTAGATATATTTTGTCAATAGTATAATATTTTTCTATGGTTTAAGAAAAATTGTGTGACTTTGTATTATATTTTTACGGCTCCTTTTCTAAATGGTTTTCTTATAATTTCAAGGCACCATTTTTCATTTGTGTTTTTTTAAAGAAGTGAAATGAATATCTATAAAACGATGACATTAATAAGTCGTCTTCTCTTTATTTGAAAAAAATATTGGAAAATTTATACAAATTATGAATAATATGAGTTAATATTTAATTTGAGAGTGATTTATGCTTTTTATTGCTCGTATATACTTCAATTTCTTTGTTATTGTACTAAATAAATTATTTTTAAACTTTGAGTTACCATTTTTTCCTTATCGAGGTTGTTTGTGTTATGATTTTTTTATTCGTTTTGGTTATTATTGTTGGCGATAATTGATTTTTCTGATATTATATGATGTGTCTTGTTGTTTATAAAAATAAGTATGAGAGTATACCAATCAAAGCCACGTATTTTAGGTCTTCTGTTCTACGAAGAGAATAATAAATGGTTTCTGTGAATTATATAATTTTTTGGTTTTTCATACATATAGTCTACGAAATGCGTCAAATTTTGAACAAAAAAGTTAAGACAAACATAGTGAATGAAAAAAAATAGACATGTTAAATAAAAAAAATAATGTTGTGTATTACTATGTTGGGTGCAATAATTGTCCCTGCTTGGTAGAGCGGTCGAACCGTGGTGCTTGAGCTACTGTGCGGTTTAAAAGATTTGAGTTGTACCATTACTACTAGCTATACTTTTGGTAAAGCGGCAAGCGCTCGGCCCTACAATTGGTATCAGAGCCAAGGTCACGGGTTTGATTCCCATTGATCGCGAATAGTGCAATTATTGAGAGGGAGATTGTTGGGTGCAATAATTGTTCCTGCTTGGTAGAGCGGCCGAACCGTGGTGCTTGAGCTGCTGTGCAGTTTAAAAGATTTGAGTTGCACCATTACTACTAACTATAGATTTTGGTAAAGCGGCAAGCGCTCGGTCCTACATACTATGTCCTAATTTCTGTATGATATAATTCAAGCACATTTTTTTTTATAGATATTTGAAATTAGGTTCAACTAAGTAACATGAAACATATACATATATATATTAAATCATATTTAAAGCAAAATATTAAGATCAAGAATGATTCAGATTTAAATTTAAACGAAGCACAATGAAGAAGAAATTGAAGAATTGTATGTGTACATTAAGTGTTATATAATGATTATGTTGTTACTTCATGGTTGTCCGACATATGAATGTCATATAAAATGTCAATATTTCTCAATAAAATAGTTTTTCAAAAAGAAAAAATTCTTAATTCAGAAAAAATACATAAAAAACAAATTGTGCATAATTCTCATTCTATTTATAATGGTATGAGAACAATTCTAAAACTTTGTTGACACAATATAATAGATCAATTTTGTGCATTTTATTGAGACATTAAGCCAGTTTCACTTTATTTCCTCCAATATTATCTCGATATATTTCGATGTGACTACGAGATTGTTTTTGTCTTTTTTTTTAGTCAAAGTGTCTAACCACTAATTCATAACATATATGATGGTAGCATAGAAAACTCCTCGTCCATGAAATCTAAATGGTTATATTATTAGATGAGATATTGAATAAGACAAATACTTTGACATATATTTGAATGATATCTCATATGCATATCTTAATTACATTATTCGTATCTCTTCTCAAGATTTTTAAAATACAATAATTAAGTTTGTATATCGTTCCACGAGATATAAAATATTATAAAACAAAATATAAGCTCGATAGAAGAAAATTTATTTTGTTTCAATGAATAATATAATATTACGTTCTAAACGCAACAAATGAGATTGAAACTATATCATCCTCATGATATGATGCACGCAATCATTATTTCAAAGCTTCCAAAAAATGACGATGAAGATGACTTTCTTGAATTGCGTCAAATTAAATGAGGACACAATTTAAAGATATAACCATTTGAAGAGATTTCAAGTATTTTTCTCACAGTGATTGAGAAATAGTTGTTAAAAATTTGTTAACCTTATAGCTATATATTTATAATATTGATACTAAATATATAAAAATGATATCACAAATATCACAATATTTGAAGAAGGTGCAACACCATTCATTCGTTATGTTGTTGAAGAATATATAAGTTATACATACTTTTAGTCACAGTGAAAACTTATCGCGAATAAAAGCATTTTTTCTTAGTTGTTATAGTTGATGATTGTCAAAAGCTGAAAAATCATTTAACAATAAAAAAATAGCCAGAAAAATAGGATTATCAGATAAAAACAATGTAGAAAACCGAAAAAATGTCGTGATAAAGAAGCAAACTATGAGCATGTCAGATCTCGGATAAGAATTGTAAATAACATAATATATGTTAAAGACGATCAGATATTTGCTGAGCATATCAAAATAGTTATATGCATATTATAACAAACTACGACAAAGAGTTGTTGAGTTCTCAAAATCAACCAAGAAGAATATTTGAAAGTGTGTCAAGTGGATAAGATAATTTCTCTTATTCATATACCGTCTATGATCATGATTTTTTTATTTTTTATGGATTAATTTATTTCAGTTGATAAATGTTATTAGTCATGTTTTAATTCATTTAAATATTATCAAAATTTCGCACATATATTTTCAGCAGTTTAAGTTTTTACGTGCAACGCACGTGCATTTTTCTAGTTATTATTAAATAAACGTTTTCAACGCCGGCATAAATGCAATCCTCGAGTTTTTCTTCCTTTATGTCATTTTCTTGCGATCAACTCAAGAAACTCGACCATAATGCCGGATTCACAACAGAGAAGATTCCCAAATTTGTGTACTTCCTCTCCAGGAAGCTTGTTGGGAAGACTAATCTTTTTTATACAGTATATGTACATGCACTTGCTGTGGTCGTTCAAATGTACATGATACTTTTCTAGGACCCAATTGGAAACCAACTCTGGGTTGGTCCCTCTTTCCAAGAATGTATTTTTTTTAATAATTTTTTGCTTTGATCATTCGTGGAAGATTCCACCAGTTGGCTTATTTGAAAGATTTAATCAAGTTGACCGATCTTCCTGTTAATTAAAGTTATGTATTGGGTTCTTAGTTCTTACCTCATACAATTTTTGTCTTTACCTTTTCCCTTTTCAAGTCTTTAAACGCAGGTAAGATATCATATTTCCGAGCCGAACATCTTTCAGAGCTGTGCAATTATCAGAATTTGTTCCAAAGTTCCGGTTAGTTATCAGGGTAGGTGGGATTTCCTAACCATTTGTGGTTTGACTTTGTGGCTCTTGCCATATTTTTTCTCAGATCCTTGATCTGCTGTATGGCGTAGTTTTTCTTCTTTATGATAAGTAAGAGAAGTTAGATTTTTCTTCAATTTTTTGTAAGCTGTCATTTGGACCATGAGTCGATGCATTTTTTGGATTGAAATTACAGTGATTATCGGATAGCATTTTTGTAACATTATTGAACATATTGTGTATGAAGGTTGAATTTTGATTTCTGTTGGGACCATTATTTGAGGAACTTTCAAATTTTCTTCATTTTTTTAATTCCTCCACCGGTTCAAATTCCATTTGAAGACAATAGTAGATCTTTCCAGGAATTCAGGTGCGGAAAATTTATCATGGCCCACTTAACTTATTCTGATTCAATGTCCGAGAGCTCACAGCACGGCCAAGGTGTACAACCTGTGCCTTTTAAGACCTCTACAGGGTCACTTAAGGTGTTATTGATGCATGGGAATTTGGATATTTGGGTGAAGGAGGCGAAGAATCTTCCAAACATGGATTTATTTCACAAGAGCCTAGGTGATATGTTTGGGAGATTATCTGGAAGGTTCATGAGCAAAGTTGAAGGAGCCATGCCCACTAAGATAACCAGTGACCCTTACGTTACAATTGCGATATCTAACGCTGTAGTTGGTAGGACTTTTGTGATTAGCAACAATGAGAACCCCGTCTGGACGCAGCATTTTTATGTTCCAGTAGCACATTACGGAGCTGAGGTACACTTTGTGGTTAAAGATAGTGATGTCGTGGGATCTCAAATAATTGGAGCTGTTGGAATCCCTGCAGAACAGCTATTCTTAGGAGCGAGAATCGAGGGTACTTATCCGATACTAGGGGAAAAAGGGAAGCCATGCAATCCAGGGGCTGTTCTGAGTCTATCGATTCAATATATACCTATGGAGAGGGTACCCCTTTACCACGGTGGAGTGGGATCAGATCTCTCATATCAGGGTGTGCCCGGTACTTATTTTCCACTCAGGAGAGGAGGAAGGGTCACTCTGTATCAAGATGCTCATGCAAATGACGCTACTCTTCCTAGTTTGTGGTTGGCTGATGGTAGGCTTTATCAACATGGACATTGTTGGCGTGATATTTATGATGCAATTCGCCAGGCTCGTCGCCTAGTTTACATCACAGGGTGGTCTGTTTACCACTTAGTTGAACTTGTGAGGGATGATCCTAATGTGAAAAATAGCACTTTGGGCCAGCTTTTGAAAGACAAGTCTCAAGAAGGCGTGAGGGTACTGCTCCTTGTATGGGATGATCCTACTTCTACGAGCATATTGGGCTATAAAACTGTAAGAACAGTTTATTTTTACTTTTCAACGCAACTGATCTGATTCAGAATACATTTTGTTTTTTGGCATCATTTGACAAAGTGCAGTTTCCATATATGGACACCTAATGCATTATAGTATTCTGAATACAAGTTCGAACTTTAATATTTGTTATAGACCCAAGAATGGATTCCCTATTTTATTTGACTTTCTTATATGTGCTTATATGACAAAACATTTATTTGACCATCTGCTCTTGATATGTATACTTGACAGCTTGTAAATGGTGTAATATTTGTGGTGCAATAACTGATAGCTGTAGGGATTTTGCAGAGCTGTTGCATAAAAAATGCTTTATGAGCATATGATGTTGGCTTTTAAAGTTGTTTGCCAAGGTTTCTTGTCAAATTTTCAGTTCAAATAAAAACCACATCTCGAGTTTACTTAACCTCTGATTAGAAGATGGATTTTTTGTGGTCACACTTTTCTTTATTGACATTTAGGATGGTGTAATGGGTACAAGCGATGAAGAAACACGTCGTTATTTCAAGCATTCATCTGTGCAAGTGCTATTGTGTCCAAGATCAGCAGGAAAAGGTAGCTGGGCAAAAAAGCAGGTAAATTCGACTTTGCATTCTCTTCCCTGAGAGAATAGACCTAATTAAAGAGTCCTTTCTGCAAAAGGCCCCTAGTTTCTTGTATTGATCGTCTCGCTGCAAATAATACTCTTGAATTTTATTGACAGCTTTATGCCCATTGTGTCATCAATTATGAACGAGAATTTCATTTTATATGCCTTCTTAACAAAAGGGATCTATAGTATCTGTCTAGTGAACTGCTCACGTGCATTAGTATGTGTCTGTGATCTGCCTGTTTTTATTTAATGCATGTTAAAGTTAAATACAGTTGATAGATGAGAGGAAGCTCAGCTACGTTGGATTTTGTTTTCAACATTTTCTGGAAAATAGTTTTTAAAAAATGTATCAGGGCATGCATTTGATTTATGTTTGGTTTTGTTATCTGGAAAAGGATTATTTTTTTGTAAATATTATTTCATGCAAGAATATGTCGAGGTGGCAATGTTATATCATACATGTATAATCGTTTACTACAGAGTATTTTAAAATTTATCATATTGGGTCAAATTTTAATATGAGTTATTTTGGGAGTTATGAAAAGTTAAATTCAAAGAAGTGATGACTCTGGAAGATGTAAAAATTGCTGAAAACGAGTTTTGCTGAAAGAAAATAAAAATAAGAGTGTGATGTTTATTTTATATTCGGGAATGTAAAGAGTTTGGAAAATGAAGACTTACGTACCCCTACAGAGCAACTTTCTGAGGGCAGCCCTCTCTGCTTGAGTTTGACCTGTAAATTTTTCCCCCTAGAATTAGACTGTGCAATGACTTACTTTTGATTTTGGATATCAGGAAACAGGAACAATATACACTCATCATCAAAAAAGTGTTATAGTGGATGTCGATGCTGGTAATTATAGGAGAAAGATCATGGCATTTGTTGGAGGCCTTGACCTATGCAAAGGAAGATACGATACCCAACAACACCCGGTCTTTAGCACATTGCAAACAGTTCACAAGGATGATTATCATAATCCCAATTTTGCGGTATTTTCATATTGAAGTCTTTTCGGGGATATTTTCGGTCAAATATTTTCGGTGTTGTAGTGGTTCGGAGTTTCCTCGCATAGCGGATATCTCATCCGCCTAATGTATTGTAAACCTTAATATTTTAATAAAATATGTTTCTTGTCAAAAAAAAAAGTCTTTGTCGGTTCTAATAGGTGTCCTCTATTCTTCATGACATTTGATGTGTTCTTTTTCCTTGTTCTTTCCATGAGTGCTCGTTATGATGAATAGTCCTATGGTTTATCAACACACAAATTAATCTAAGATGTAACAGAAAGAAATACCATTTTTTTCTGAAGTAATGATGATTGCGTAGCTTCTTTGATGAATGCGATATTTGGATGGTTAAAAAATGGCTCGGTTGTGAATTCTTTTGTTTCTACAGTTCCATTTTATTACCATTTGAATGCATTTTTTGTAACTAAATAGGGGCCTGCTGTTGGTTGTCCAAGAGAGCCATGGCACGATTTGCACTGCAGAATTGATGGTCCAGCTGCGTATGATGTCTTAAAAAACTTTAAGGAGCGTTGGGACATCGCTTCAAAGCGTCATGTGATTCAAAAAATGAAAGCTTCACATGATGACTCCTTACTACAGCTTGAAAGAATTCCAGACATATTGGGAATCGAGGAGGCTTCCTGCCTAAGTTTAAATGATCAAGAGATATGGCACACTCAGGTATCACCTCAATGAGGCCATATAGTTTCATTTTTGTTTCTGGTGCTGAATTTTGTCCGTGCTGTAGATTTTTCGTTCAATAGACTCCAACTCCGTTGAAGGTTTCCCCAAGGATCCAAAAGAGGCTTCACAGAGGGTAACATAATCTCTTGTTTCTTTGTTCTCTTCCACCTTCGGAGCGGTCTCGGTTTTATGATTGTAGTGAATGAAGTTTTCTTGCATTGAAACAGAACTTGGTATGTGGGAAGAATGTACTGATAGACATGAGCATACACACAGCTTATGTAAAAGCAATACGCGCGGCACAACATTTCATATACATTGAGAACCAGTACTTCGTTGGATCATCTTTCAATTGGTCTAATTATAAGGACCTAGGTGAGACTCTCAAATCCATTCAATTACATGGCCTACATTGATACCCCTTACACTTGATCATAATATGGAAACCTTCCTTGTGGTTTGAATTACCACGATAATATATGCTCTTGACAAGATTTTCTCAAAAATCAGTTGCATTGTTATCTTGATACTCTCTTAGGTTGGTCATAATTATGGAAAATCGCATTGTCATAAAGCCTAAACTCATGGGAGCTAATTTAATTTTATTTTTTGCAATAATAGGTCGAAATTTTGAATGACCGAACGAAAGGACTGAAATAGAGATTATCGTACAAAATTTAACTTATTTGATAGGTTCTGTGATGTGCTAAAGGGTTAAATTTTCCATTCGTCCTCTTTCTTTGGTATGAAAGAACAGCTAACGGAAAGTGCTTTATAATTTCAGGTGCAAATAATTTAATTCCTATGGAAATTGCTCTCAAGATTGCAAACAAAATTAGAGCAAGGGAGAGATTTTCTGTGTACATTATTGTCCCAATGTGGCCGGAAGGAGTTCCTACCAGTACTCCAACTCAAAGGATTCTTTTTTGGCAGGTATATCATGACTCAGGGCCCTGACCAGTTCCGAATTTTCATATCATATACTACTGTCACCAAAAGCTCAATGTGGGAGGTTCGCCGACTATAGTTAAATACTTAACATGCTTCAGAATAAGCTGAAAACCTCTGCTCAAAAGGAATATTCAAGACGTACATATTAATATTGTTTGGTATTAGAAAATAAAGGGTCCGAAACAAGCACTGAAACCAAAACATCATGTTAAAAGCTGTGTTTTTCACAAGTTTGTGCTTATGTGAGATATGGCAACTATAGTTTCGTAGGTTAATATATGTTATTGCGAAATTTCATGCGCATGCAGTATAATACAATGCAAATGATGTATGAAACCATCTACAAAGCTTTACAAGAGGTGGGGCTCGACAGAGATTACGAACCCCAGGATTATTTGAATTTCTTCTGTCTCGGCAATCGTGAAGCAGGAGACAATGGAAGCATCTCGGACACAAAAGCATCTTCAAATTCTCCACAAGTGCATTTTTCTTGATCTCTATCTAGCTATACGCTGCTTCATAATATTCTTGCTTCTAGCCAGTTGCACCTGACTTCTAAATCTCCTGTATCACTCTTTTTGAAGGTGCTAACTCGGAAAAACAGACGTTTCATGATCTATGTCCACTCAAAGGGAATGATAGTTGATGATGAGTATGTGATAATTGGTTCTGCTAACATCAATCAACGATCTTTAGAAGGCACGAGGGACAGTGAAATCGCAATGGGTGCATACCAGCCAAATTATACTTGGGCAAGCCGACATGCTAATCCTCGCGGACAGGTGAACCCTTTGAACTTACAGGAAACAACACATATCTTTATTTACTTTCTGGTTCAACTACTAACTCGGTTAGTAATGGTAGTTAATCATCAACTTCTTGAGAACATCACACAGAAAGTCTCTAACTTTTCCCTACAGATTTATGGGTACCGAATGTCACTCTGGGCTGAACACACGGGTACTTTAGAGCCATGCTTTGAGCAACCAGAGAGCTTGGAATGTGCTCGACGCGTAAGATGGATGGGTGAGCATAACTGGAAACAGTTTGCAGCTGATGAAAATAGTGAAATGAGAGGACATCTACTGAAATATCCAGTTGAGGTTGATAGAATGGGGAAAGTTAAGCCTCTTCCTGGCTGCGAGACATTCCCCGATATGGGTGGCAAGATAATTGGGACTTTCACCGGAATTCAAGAAAATCTCACGATTTGATCAATTACCAGTATGATGTGAAGCCTTTGTGAGGATGACCGATATTTTATTTCAATTTAACTCTAAAAGATGTTGAGTAATTAGTTATTTTTTCAATCCCCTCCCCCCACCCCCCCCCCCCCCAGGTTGTGATATCTTGATATTTAATGAGGTGAGAATGAGTTGTTTGTAACAATACATCGATGTTGTATTATCTTTAATAAATTTTACTTCTTTTTGCTTCACTAAAATCTGAGATAATTATTGCTCATGCATGAAAAATGAAGTGGAGACAAGCTTGAAGGTAGCCTTTAACTACAACATAATTAAATCCAAGTACGCTTTATTACTGGAAGACATGTGTGCATCCACATTGTTGTATCCCCCAAGAAATATAAAAAACAAAACAAATGATCAATCTTTTAATTTATCAGTTCCAAATCTCTCCTCCAATATTTTCACTCCCATGTACCTGCAACAAACACCAACAAAATTTATCCAGAAAACTCGTGAAGTTTCAACACTCAACAAGCTCTAATCAAACAATTACCTTCCCAGCATCATAACAGTGGCCTGAGGATTTGTTCCGGGTGAATAATTAAAGGTCGATCCATCGATAACCCGCAGGGCATCGACTCCAAGAACCCTATACTCAGAATCCACCACTCTTCCCACCTGACATCCCCCATGATAATGCCATATAGTCATCACTGTGTCCTTACAGAACTGCTCCAACGATGTTGAAACGTTGGTATGTTTGGGCAGCATATTCACTGGTGCATTGGCTGTCATGTTAAGGAGTGTCGGAAGAGAAAGGTAATCGTATCGGAACTGGGAAAATGCCTTCGATTCGATCACGGTTTCAATGACTTTTAGGCCATCTACACATCTTTGGAGGTCGTGGGGATGCTTGAAGTAATTGAATGTGACGATTGGATTGTCATTTGGATTCTTGTTTCTGAGTTCTAAATGCCCCGTGGAGATGGGGCCCATGACCTTTTCAAGGATGAACCCGCCCCTGAAGGCGACAGGGTCGAGGGTTTCCATCGCAGCGATGGCTCGGGACAAAGTTATTGAGGTTCTTTGCTTTGGTGGAACCGTGGAGAGCTGCCCAATCTGAATTATTTTGTTCACTTGCACTTGTTATTTGTTAATTGACGACACTAAGCAAAATGCCAAACAAAGTAGACAAGCACAAAGGAAAACACACCACCAAAATATTAATGAAATGTTGTACCTTAGGAGAAAACATCCCGTAGTCACGTCGATAACTGCCATCGCCTGCAAAGTTTTCTCCACTGGCGGCTTCTATGTAGCTCCCAAAAGGCGTGATCCCGACCACCTGAATAAGGGAGACCTCGACCGGATTAGGTGAAGGCACAAATATCGCGTTCATGGGGTTGTCGGACATGCCTTGGCCAACCAAAGGTTGGTCCAACACCAATGTTATGTTATGGGCCATGAGATGATCCATTGGGCCTATCCCACTAAGCATCAATAGTTGTGGGCTTCCAAGAGCCCCACTTGATAATATTATCTCATTTTTAGGCCCATCTTTTAAGTATGCCATGTGTTTATTCCCTGAAGCGTCTCTGAATACCACTCCATGAGCTATGGGCCTCGCTTTCCCTGTTGCATAAAGGTGTTGAAGTTGGAAATTTCTTCGATTTATTCGACCATACCCTAACTTTGGTTGACCAATGCATTGAATTATATGAAAAATAACGTAACATTGATGAAGGATAGTGCCGAACCAACCAAGAATTACCCCAAGTATAATAGCGTCACGTTAACCAAGAATTTTATTTAGCAGTTGATAAGGGAGTGTACTTTAATACCTTTGTTTCTGAACAAGATTTTATGAACAGAAGCATGCAGCAGCACTGTGAGCCCACTGGGATTGGCATACGTCAGAAGATCAGCTGCCGTGTGGCGGCGGCCTTGGGAATCAAAAATGGTGCCGCCGATTTTAGTCCCAACCACATGATCGTACGTGAACCCGTTGTAAGGGTTCACTCCAGCCTCCAACAGACCATCCCTAACCGCTGACTGCCACTGCTTCATCGGCGGCTCAAACGCCACCTCCTTCTCCACCCAAGCATAAGACTCGTTCACCAGAGCGCCGTCCCATCCGGCGTCCCTCACGTAATCCGTGGCGGCGCGTGTGTAGAATCCAGCGTTCAGGCAGCTTCCTCCTCCCAGCACGCGGGCACGCGCGTTGATGACGCCGTCTTCGGAAATGAAGCGTTGGGAAGGGGACGAAGGGTCGGGGTCGGAGAGGGCTCGGCCGAAGGCCGAGAGGTTGGTGATGTTTGGGTTTCCGTAAGGTGAGCCGCCGCGTTCGAGGAGGAGGACGGTCCCGTTTTGAGAGAGTGTGGCGGCCAGTGGGCAGCCGGCTGTGCCTCCGCCGATTATGATGTAGTCGTAGTAGGAGACTGCTGGAGCCGAGGTTCCTTGTTCCATAAAACTGTATGCGGGTCCTACTAATCGACTCAGGTAAAATCAGTTTATTAAATTTAGAGCTTCATTTATTAATTATTTTTGGAAATTTTTACGTTATATATACCGATTAATGCAAGAAATTTCCAATGCATCGAAAAGAATAAATGTTTCAAATGGGTGTACCTTCTTCAGATGAACATAATCCATAGAAGATAACAATTCCAGCAAATGCAAAACACAGCAATCTCTTCGTACAAAATCCCATGAATTTACTCATCTTTGATCCTTAAATTCCCTAAGACAAAAAACAACTCTCGAGTTGTAATGTAAAGGGTATATGGATTTGTAATGTCTCTCAACTTACCTCTTTGTATATATAGTTACGATGAGTTTCATGGATGGACCAACGAATTAGATGGCTAAAAACTTTGAGGGCAAAAAGATTCTTTCAAGATTGGACTCTCGGACAAGTGAAGCTATAATGTAGAACCAACTTCAAGAAGATGTACAATTTGTGAAACCAAAGGTCACAGCTTTCTAACCAAACATCATTAATGAGCTTTTGTCGTCTGAACACTTTTTTGGCATTCTTGGAAATATACACCACCCGATTATGATATTTTTGTATTATTCAACTTAGTTTTCTCCTAATTGATTGAATTGTAGCTACAAATCAAAACTTCTCTCAAGACTCGATCGATATTGTGAATGGACGACTAATCATATCAAGATTCAAAATTTTGTGGTGCTATTGGTATCAAATTCCTAACTTAGGGGGACGATTGCATATATTATCATATTTGAGATGCCGAATGTTAAATTTCACTGAGAACAATTAATCGAAGAAACTGGATATACCAACCCCCAAGGGTTGAGAACAAGATACATTGGCTAAAGCTTGAGAAAAAACAAAATGGAGGAAGATTAACCCAAGCCATTATCCCAAACAAAAAAAACTCACCATTCAAGTTCAAATACACAACATAAAAGGTAAAATAAATAATTTTTTTCCAAGCTTGCATCAAGGTGGCCTTAGTCATTCCAGCCATCTCCGTTCCGGCATCAGAATGACGAAAACAACCATGAGTTTGATTTCCTCAATTTATTTCCACTCAAAATGTCATCTTATAAGTTTCAAATTGCTCCCAACATCTCATTCAACAGCGTACTAAATATATCGATTTCCAACTCCAAAGCTACTTCCATATTTTCTTGATCCAATGTCTTCCAAGTCCCATCTTTTTCCATGTCATTGATGTAAGATTGTCTATTCGCCTTCACTTCCCATCCAAGAAATGGCTCGTGGGGGTTTTGTCCATTGATCCAAACTTCGACTTGCTCAAATAGTTCCTTATCAAACGAAGATACACCTTGTTTACCACGTGCGTTTGTTACTTGTTCTCTGAAGAAATCCGAAACCAGCTTCTCAGTCGTCGTTTTGGGGGCATTCGATGGGTGTTTGTGCTTGAAGAGATGAAGTAATTCCAACGCTTTATGATTGTTTTCCTCTGCTACTTCTTTTTCCTCTATCTCTGAGGTGAATTTACCGATTTTTGATTCATAAGGACATTGCTGAGGCCATTCAAGTGATTCATTATCAGATTCTGGCTGTAAAGCAAATCGTTCAGTTAAGTTCAATGGCTCAAGTTCAGCAAGTGACTCAAACCGCTGAATCTTCTTCTTGTTTTCTGATGACATGAAACACATTTTTCTCATTAGAACCTGTATCTTGATCTCGTATGAGGTGTCCACCAATAATTTTACACCTTGTATGTCATCTGTGAGTGGTGATTCACACCCGTAAAATGTATAACATGTAACAGAAGGTAGGGAGATTGATTCACCTGCTACATGAGCGACTCTATGTCGGTAAGGGGACGAGACCTCATCATCTTCATCATCAAATGGGCAGTCCATCACAGACACTGGACTCAACTGTTCCTTCTCTTCGGTCGACCATAGCTTCTCCTGTTATTTATCATTTCAATAAAATATGAGGGACAAAACTTGGAAAAAAAAGGGATTAGCTTGATTTTTTCAAAAGCTAAATAAATAAATGGATCAAGAAACTAGTAGCTTGGCTTAATTTTGTCACAATCAATATGTTGATTTAGGATCACATAAGTCGATCTATATAGATATCTATATTCAATTCTCTTCAAATGTATTAAGCCATATTGATCTCAGTCGACCCGTATGTCCTACCCCTGCACCCCTCATTTGACATTTACCATGACAACAATGTTCATCGTGCACAAGCTCAAAGGCCGTCGCAAATCGACTGTTACTAGAAAACTATAAGTTCAACCATTTAATTTGCAGAAGCACAGTTTCTGTCTATTTGGCATGGGTGAGAACTGCAAGCTAGCCAACCAACACGTGTACGTTTGTAGCTCATGGGCGACTCGATCAAAAAGCAGAGTTGGAGTCCAACACAACTAGCTGGAAGTACACAAATCTTAATCCCAGCTCAAGTATTATTGTCTTGGACTGAGACTCTGACTGGACACCTAACTGAGACATTCACTGAATGGTGATTTTTTTTGCCTGAAATCAATGCCCATGTGATTTGACCATGGATTAACTAAGATTTGTAGGGACCACATGCATGCATGCACAAATAAAAATCAAAGATTATTGTAAGAAGTGGGGTTTCTGCTATAAATTCAAATATCAGCTTGCTTATTTATTATAAGATATCTTGTAACTCGCTCTCTGTATGATTGATTGCTAGGAATATTATTCTAATTTGTCAGATAATACGGCAGACCTAAACCGGGGCCCAAAACTAATCCTGATTAGAGGTTAAACTTCAATCCGGTCCTACCCGACCCGATCAGTCCTTTAAAATTAATCTTATGATGATTTATTTTCAATCAGTTTCAAAAGCCACATATATTCAGGTAGTGAATTTAGTTGTTTAGTAAAGAAAATATTTTGAGAAAAGCATTTTGGGTCAGACAAAAACTTGTGTGATGGTCTTATGAGTCGTATTTTGTGAGACGAATCTCTTATTTGAATCATTCATAAAAAAATATTATTTTTTATATTAAGAGTGTTATTTTTTTATTGTGAATAAAATATATTGAAATTAACGAAATATGTTGATATCATATATCAAAATCAATTTGTAAAATTAATAAAATTTGTGGATATAGAAAATCAAAATTCCAACCAATTAAAACGAAGCGGTACAAGGGACTGAGTTACCTTCGAGTTGGTGGTGCTGACCTCACTCCCATCACTGATTGTAGTTGAGGCACCCCGAACATTACTCTGTGGCACACCCATTGTCTCGCCATTACTCGCTTTATTGTCCTTTAATGGAACCTCTACGACGCCGTTTTGCCCCTCCTCCGTAAATTTCAGATCACCGCTGGAACATGCCTCCCTCGCCGCAGTAACAATATCGCTCTCCGGTCGGCAGTTACCGTAAGCATCGTTCGGGGAGATTTTGGAACGATCCGAAGACACGGGATCCTCCTTGAGCAACTCATCGAACGATTTCATCCGTCCGATCTCCTTCTCGTTTGGCTTCCTCCTCCAGAAAGTGGAGCTCTTCTTGTTGATCTTTTTCGAAATGCTTCGCGCTAGCATCGAATTCTTTGGTTTCTCCGTCTCCGACGATCTCCCGGCGGCGAAGGGGAGTCTCTTTATGGCGGTGATGACGTGCTGAAACGCCGAGAGAGCGGATTTCGATGGGCTTTTCAGTAGGGCTGGTGGGTTTTTCTTGAAATATGAATACTGTTGGTGTTCCTGGTTTTTTAGCTCGATATCGAGAAGGAATCGTACGGTGGTGCAGCATTGTCTTCTGGGGAAGGAGCCGAAGCCGTTGGACGAACAAGAACTCATATCGTCCAACAAGTAATCTTTCAACGACAAGGGTCTGGCTCCAACATTCATATTTTTGTAATCCATGATAAGAAAGGAGCAAAAAACAGTGTTTTTTTTTTTAAAAAAAAATTCCTCCTTTGAGCTGCAACGAGAATTTCTATTTAGAACGAAGCAAACTGAGAGAAATCAAAACGCTTCGTTAAAAGCTGCTACCTCTACAGAAATCAGACTGCATTTATTGAAAGTTGATTTTCAAATATCATGGAAAATCTTTAAGCTTATCTACAAACAAATTCAAAAAAACACAGCAGCAGACGGAGTCAGCTTTGCACATAAATGATCAATGCAAATCAACAAGATGCAAATGATGGCTCTTTTTAAAACGAGGAGGCTACGAAAGTGAGAGGCAGCTTCTTCTTCTTCTTCTGGTGAAGATCTCTAGGCTAGCTTATTATTTATCAATAACAGTTGAAGCAAACCCATTTAATTTAATCACTGCGTGTGCTCGTGTGTAGGAAAGAGAATAGTACAGTGGGTTTTTCAAGGTAGATGGAGCACAAGAAGAAGGAGCTTGCATGGTTCTTGATGTGGGGGTTTTAATTTGGATCTCAAGTTTTTTTATAATTTTGTTTGAATTCGGGTCAGTCTTGTATTAATTTAATTACATAACTTATAAATTATACTAATTATATAAATTATACTGAACAAACTTTGTGACAAGGTTTTATATTGATTTTTATTTTATTTTATTTTATTAATATTAAACATGCAGTAGTCGCAAATCTATTAGGTCGGACTCGGCAAAGACCTCAAGTTGGCGGGGTTCACGTAATATTATTATTTTATGATATATATATTAATTAATTATGAGATCAGGCTATTTGCTGGCACAGTCCCCAGACACTGCAATAAATAATTTGTTGGAGGAGTTGTAGTTTTTTGTTATTCGTGTCCTTTTCGTGACGAGGAAAAAAGAATTACAAAAATCAAACTTCTTAAAATATTAGAGCAAAAATTCATTTGCAATGACATTTTTTGTTATACGGATCATTGATTGATAAGTGTACAAAATTGTATATTTAAAAGTTACCACATTAATAAAACATAAAATTTCATGTAACGATCTCACGAGCCAATTTTGTGAGACAAATATTATATTTTGATCACTCATTAATATTTATTATTTTTTATGTCGAAAATATTATTTTTTATTGTAAATATAAACATAATTTATCTATCTCACTTTATGAAACTATATCAAAAAAACCTATTATTAAAAAAAACATAACATGTGACAATTAAATGGGTGTTACATGAAAGAGACACGATATTTTTTTTCCAAATATTAGTGTCACATATGTGACACGCTGTGTATATACATATAATTATTAAGTAAAATTTATGTTTTGCTGTACGTAATTATTGACTCCATTGTCTCGAGCATGCTTCTATATTCAATTTTCTTATGTATAAGTATTAATGTTAAAAAAATTAGAAATTAAATTTGAAAAAAAATAAAAAAAATTCAAATTTATGATTTTAATAGGTTTTTTTTTAAAAAAAATAGAGAAATTTAATATTCATGCTAAAAAAGAAATAAGTGGTAATTTGAAATTCTAAAAAACATACCAAGATACTAATGTCTCTTTATTAGACTCGACTTTAATAATAGAGAAATTTAATATTCATGCTAAAAAATAAATAAGAGGTAATTTGATATTCTAAAAAACAGTTTTTGAAACTTTTTGTGCGGTTTTTAAGCTAGATCCGTCGGAGAAGTTGTTTTTCTCTTTATTTATTGATAGTTTTTTTGGTCAACATTTTCATTCAACTTGTTTGATACTACGTTAACGAACCAAGTCAATTATCATACGTAACACAAGTTTAATTAATAAATTAGTGCATCGAAGCACACGTTGCATGTTTGTATAATATTTATTATAATTCATTTAATTTATATTTAAATGAGGATCAAAATATACTTATAAGAAATAGTGAGAGACTACACTGTAATTTTGGTATGTAAATTAAAAAATAAAATAACAAAAAAATGACCTCAGAGAAAATTAAACCTATAACATATGCTCTAAAAAACAATTATTCTATCTACTGAACTACATGTAACTTGCATTGAAATTTGAATATTTTATTGATATAATTATTAAAACAGATCATGACACCAAAATTAGTTACTTTAAGTATCTCAAATTTAATAAAATAGTATAGATGTATGTCGTAGGCACGTGAAGCATGCATAAACATGAAAAAAATTATGTTAAATAATATTCGTGTGAACTTCAAGATATTAAATTAAAATATACAAATAACAAAATATTTTTATACTATTTTTTATGTTAGAGGTAATATAATTATTCGAAAATTTAAAAGCATAGATAAAGACAGTGAATTGTTCGTATGATCTATTCTATTTTATTAAAATCAAAAACTTGTATGAGACAGTTTAACGGGTTGTATTTGTGAGACGGATTTCTTATATGGGTCATCCATAAAAAAATATTACTTTTGATTGTGAATATCGATAGTGTTGACCTGTCTCACAGATTTAGATCTGTGAGATGGTCTTACATGAGACCCACTTTTTATTAAAATTGAAGATATGATAGTAACTACTTAAAAAGGACATCAACTTTTTCTTCCAACTTTATCTTTATATGATACTAATATTACACTTTTATTTTTTGTTTTTTAAATTTCAACACACACTTTTATTTTTTTGTTTTTTAAAAATTTGTATCAGACGGTCTCAAATATCGTATTTTGTGAGACAGCTCTTTTATTTTGGTCATCTATGAAAAAGTATTACTTTTTATACTAAGAGTATTACTTTTTATTTGGAATATCGGTAGGATTGACTCGTCTCACAGATAAAAATTCGTGAGACCGTCTCATAAGAGGACTAATCCTTCCTAAATATCCCATTTTAACGCCTGTGAATTCTCCAAGTTTTACGCATGAATCGTGATTTCTTTTTTTCTTAAAAAATTTATTCATAATTTGGGTAACTGATTAGCTTATTTTCGGCATCCAAATCCAAGAACCAAAATTTAAAGATAATATAAAACTTGAAGCAGAGCAGCACAATCTGGAGTGGCACGGACCCATCGGGCAATCATTCAGTAATCATTGTATGCATGATTCGAGATATGCACTAAATTGTGAAAAGATACGTGAACCAAACAACACCGGCTATGCCACACAATCAACACGACATGATTCACCACCGTTTTGGTGATGGAAAAAAATTATATTTTTAGTTTTGAAATTTTTATAGTTGTTATTTTTATTTTATTATCCATCCATTTATGTAAGTAGTAGATGCGAATGATACATAGTTCGAACTTAAAAAACGAAAAAATCTCACACCAAACCCCAATGCTATAATAAAACAAATACTCAACATAACGACATTTCTGAAAAATTCATATAAATGTGTGTGCAACTAATCATGTCGAAATTGGGTAAACCGCGCCTGAAAGATGACGCGTTTTCTTTTCAAATTTAAAAAATATTTATAATTTTTTTTTTAAAAAAAGTTAAAAAGTATCCATGCTTGTAATATTTTGACTCGCTAATATTAGTGAATTAAAAATAATATTAATAATTTCGCAAATTGAAAATTCATAGGCTTAAAGGAAATATTAATCACAAATTAAAGATGTATAAAGTAAAGTGGGAATGAATGAATTAGTAACTCCACAATTCCACTTCAACGTCACTTTCCACCTCATCCCAACATAAATTCCACCCCAAGCACCGGGGCGGAGACGCGGCCAGAATCCCATCACTGGCCACTCCGAAAGTATCCACCAGACCTTCATTCACGTACAGAAAATCGTTAAATTCCGCCCCGTTGCTGACGCACAACCTCCCACTCTCAGCAGCATGCTGATCTTCACTCCTCCCCTCTTCACAGCCACCTTGTCCCGTGCCAGGTCGAAACTTCTCCGCCGCCTCGACCGCCGCTTTGCGTATATCCTCAGGATCCATAGACACCGGAACACGCAACAGCGATACCGAGTCGGCGAAATTAAGGCAAGCCGTTTGCCCCCTCAATGCCAAAGCCGCCACGTCGTGGGCTCTGGCCGCCATCTCAGCCGTAGGATAAGTCCCAAGCCATATCCTCTTCTGCTTGACCGGCTCGCGCACTTCGCAAACCCATTTGTCGGAGTTTCTCCGCCTCACACCGCGGTAAACCGGGTGGCGCGTCTCCTTAAACTTCTTCCTCCCTGCTCGTTTCTTGGGGTGATTCGAAGCCAGAATCACATACTCTTCCGACTGAACAGCTGTACTCGAAGTTGGTGAATCGATTTCCATAAATGTGAAGCTTTTTTTATGTATGGAAATTTATATCTCGAGCTTGAATTGATTGAGAGTGAGCACACTGTAAATCAAGTATTTATATATTTCGGGTGGAAATTTTTCACGTGGGACGTAATATACGCGAGAACACGGATTGTCCGACAGTAAACACTTTATGAGGAAAATAACACCCGGAGTTGGGAGTTGGGACCCATAATTTAGAAACGTGCCTTTTAATAATAATAATAATAATAATTTAGAAACGTGCGTACACACTATATATTTATTATCCAAAAAACACTCTTACGAATCACAAACTGCATAGTCAGTCACCACCTTTTAGTTTTTAGACATTCGTGTGAAATGATTTAATTTTATGAGTTACGTATATTTTAATTGAGTTACACAGGAAAAATATTATTTTTTATGTCAAAATATTATTTTTTATTGTAAATATTGACAGGATTGATATATCTCACGAATAAAAATCGATGAAACTGTCTTATAAAAGACCTACTGGTTAATTTCCTGGACACACTTAGCTATATACATATTAGTGGCTGGGTCATAGAACACGCTATACATGTGATTTTTAAAAAAAAAAATAGAAAGAAATATTGTTTTAAAAAAAATTTAAGATTAATAAATCGTATCATACATAATGCATGTACTCGGTAAAAAATATGAAAAAATAAAACATAAATTTTTTAGAAATGAAAAAAAGAAAAGATCAACTTTTTCGATATGAAAAAACACAAAAGAAAATGTGATGACGTGAAATATGAAGTTGAGTGAATAAATGATATTATTAGAATTATAAAAAAATGTTTATCGATATGCCAGATACTAAATATGATAAATGTTTAATTTATACTACACATTCTGCACACATGTGACAATCTTTTTTATCATTATCGATAGACTAAAGTGAAATTTGACAAATTATGGAGACTAAATTGATATTTGAATGATTGAAATAAAAAAAATAAAAATAAAAATGTGTCTTGAAATAAAAACAAAAAACAAAAATGTAATATTAGTATCATATAAGGGTAAAATTGGAAAAAAAAAAGTTGGTGTGTGTCCTCTCTAGGTAGTTATTATAATGTATATATATATAAGGGTAAAACTGGAAAAAAAAAGTTGGTGTGTGTCCTCTCTAGGTAATTATTATAATGTCCTTACACTTTATATATACATGTGGCTAATATATTAAATATTCATGATATTACAACATAATGACGTCACAACATAAAGAAGAGAGTTTTTTTTTTCACGGTGGCTAGTTTTGAGAAGAAATAATATTATTTTTCACGTGAGCAGTTTCTTTATGACGGTGAATATAATATTATTCTTTAAGAAAAAATATAATATAAAAAATGAGAAAGGGTAAAATAGGAAAGAAAGTTGATGTCTTCATAGAGTGGTTATTATCATGGGCTCAACTATAATAAAATAGTAAATAGTAAATATAAAAAATTAAAAATTAAAAAAGATAAAACAAGAAAGAAAGTTGGTGTTCTCATAGAACGGTTATTATTAGGGCATCATATTTAATATAATAGTACATATATATTGAGATGTGTGTGTGTGTGTTATGGGGGAAACGGTTCGTTAAGTGAATGGAGTTCAAAAGTCAAATTACGTCAAATGTGGGCTCTATATTCCCCCACACAATTCAATTCACACTAAATTGTTGTCAATTTGGATGACAGCCTAGCTTACACAGTATTTGCTGCAGCCGACGTACCATTATCTTATCATTTAAAATAAATTAAAAATAAAGCAAAAAACTAAATTTAAAAAGAGAGCCTTGAATTTTTTTATTTTTTCAAAAAAAAAAATACCATAAGAAACAACCTCGGACTAGTAGTACGAAAAATGAAGAAGTCGTGAATTGGAAAATTTGTATTAGTCAATATCATTGAAGTTACGAGATTCACATAAAATAAGTGATCTACATAAAGCCAATGTAAGAGATGCTGAGTAAGTTTAATCATCGAAGCCAAATAATTTTAGAAATTGACTTCATTGAGAGGTTTTATTTTCTTCCGAATTTATGTTTAAATAAAAGTTGATTTTTCCTATCTGATAGTTAAAAAAATTTTTTGTAAAAAAAAATCGAATCAGATACACAATTAGTTGTATGCTTCTTTACAAACTATAAGTTATAATGTTTTAATTTTAATTTTAACTAATCAATTTAACTAAATTTTTAAAGCAATCTTTTAAAATAATTTTTGTATCCAACCTCACTGGTGGTATTCAGATAAAATCCCACCCAGGACTACTTTTAAAGTATGAAATATAGTAGTTAATAACTGTTTGATGAATCTAATAAGACATTGATTGATTATTTTGTCTAATTTTTTGCTTAGATTTTATAAAGTATTAGAGTCATATACCAGAGGCATTCACTTTTTAAAAAATTATTATTATATAAGATATATTTTATTATTTAATATATATATTATTTGACCATAAAAAAATAAAGTCCATAATTAGTTTAATGGTTATAGACTTTCAAAGTTTACACACGTGGTCCGCGATCCATTCTCTGAATTTTTTTTTCGAAAAACTACGTAACGGGCATTTACAAAGGGTCAAAGGCCCAGCTTAAAACTTTCATAATTGGTAGTGAACCGACCCCCAAACATATAATCATGGATCCGTCCATGCATATGTCATTATTTTATCCAAATATTATATTGATGTGTAATATCAACCATAATATTTAAATCTTATATTCATTTCACAAATCCGAATGTGATTTTTTTGATGAAAAAATTAATTTATTCATGGACGAAGAAGTACTTGTTAAACATATTTTTAGAAGGCAAAAACTTATGTGAGACGGTCTCACGGGTCATATTTGTGAGATGAATCTTTTATTTGGGTCATCCATGAAAAAATATTAATTTTTATGCTAAGAGTATTATTTTTTATTGTGAATATTCATAGATATGACCCGTCTCACAGATTAATATTCGTGAGATGGTCTCACATGAGACTCACTCTTTCTAAAATTGTATAGAATCATTTAGAATGTTCTAGAAAGATAAGAAGATTTTGGAATTCTTTGACAGATACTATAATATTTTGGAAGCCTCTAGAAGCATCAAAAGACTCTAAAGATTATGCAAGACTATAGAGAACCATAGTCAGCTCCTAGAAAACTATAGATTAAAGAGAGCTACTCCACCTATAAATAGGGCTGTACAGACATTTATATCTATAAAATATAATTAACTTTAAATAAAAATGATGTTTAGATAAAGTAATGCCTCATACATAAAATTCATTATATTAGTATATATAGTACACAATTGTACATAATGACAATTAGATATCGTTTGTTATGGGATGAGATATTATTAGTTAATTAACTATCATTGTTTTGTTGTCTCAAATTCTCAAAAAATCAAGTTTAATAAGTTTAGATTATGCAGTTGAATTTAAGAGATGTGATAACAAGATCGGATTTGATAAAATTTGTTGAGTATAAACATTTAAATCTTATCATTATAGAGTTTTTCATTTAACATTTTTTTTCATGATGAGTGAAATGAAACTAATTTTTTTTTTTAAAAACATGATTTTTCAATTAGTTTTAAAAAAAAATCAAGAAGAAGTTATTCTTAAAAAATGGATTTTGTCCGTTACACAATTTTATTAATAATAGTTAGTACATCTATATACGTGTTGTGTGTTTGTAATTTTAGTTTTTATAAATACTGAAGTTAAATTTAATAATATTTAGACTAAGAAATTTATTTAAAAAAAACCAGGAATGGTAATGATATCTCACAAAACTCAATGTAAAGTTCTCTTTACATGTCTCGTTGGTTCTATAGGAAATATTTGTTTCTCTTTAACGAGCTTATTGCATCATGCATGATTGATCATGTCATGGTTGTGGTCAATGGATTTTCCTAGAATCGTACGTTCATATGGGGTCATTGACTTCTTGGTTTAGGCATTGGTTGGATTGAATATTATGCATAAACCTTTTGCATTATTGTATTTGTCTTTCCTGCAAATACCTAGGAGCATTGAATATCTCTTTCGAACTCTCCATCACCGTTGGAATCCTTGTTACTTATTTTTTGGATTATTTCACAGCTTGACATGAAAACGGGTGACATATTAGTTTAGGTGCCGCTACAGTACATGTAGTGATTTTTATCATTTGATCTGTTTTTCTTAATGATTATGTTATCACTTGGATCTATCATATCTGCTAGACTTTTTCGGAAGGTGGCCTCCAAACGCTCATTCGTTTATCTTTCATTCATGAAATTTCTATCATTTCTAATCACATTTAAAAGAAAATAGATGCAGCTTTTTATCACAATTTTCATTGTGAAATAGTTTGGAACAAATGAGAACCCCATAGATTTGTCGAAATCGACTGCAACGATGATTTCATGGCAATCTATGTATACATAGTTGGTTTTGCTTGTCCTGAGACCGTTGAGATGAATAATGCTGAGTGAAATCTTGCCGCTCGAGGTTCGATTGGTAGAACAAACCTGGACTTCAAGTATGGGTTGTTCATCTTTTTCGCTTCTTTGTGTATGGATGACTATATTCATCATCAAATGCTTTCCAGAGACGAAGGGCATTCCGATCAAGGAGATACTAAAATTTGGAGACTCGCCCGAGATGGAAGAAGTATGTTTCATAAGGGAGCCAGGATGGGGACGGTAAAGTTGAGATCTCAATGAGACCATCACTATTGTCAAGGATTTGTCTTAATAAATTATCATTTCTGTTTGAGAAAACATTTGTCAATTCTTTTTTGGTATTTTCGTTCTTTCCATTACAATTTTTATTTATTTATTACCATCCTTTAGTACATCTTTAACTTGAAATGATGTTTAGTGATTCAAGTTTTTATCACAAATTTTAAAAAAAGTGCAATCGGATCATCTTGCACAAACTTAAAAAGAATGACAGACCATTTGTTTTTAATTGTCATACTCGTTTGTATTTCGTAGTTCATTACTGTTTTTTCTATTTTGACATTCATACATTTTTTTGCTTTACTTTTCCATATGTTTTGATCAAAATTGTTTAACTAATTATTTTCTTTGTTAAATTTTATTTTATTATTTCACTTAGATGAGTGATTTAATAGATTTTAAATTTACGTTCAGTTATCTTATTTTAGAGGAATGTTTTCTTCACACAATTTAATTGATTAGCATATATCACTAATATAATTTATCTGGCACAAAACGCGCGTGTTATTTTAATTGCATATAAACATATTTAACAAGATTTAGTATTTTTAAACTTTGAGTAGGTCTCTTGTGAGACGGTCTCACGAATCTTAATCTGTGGGACGGGTCAACCCCACCGATATTCACAATAAAAAGTAAAACTCTTAGCATAAAAATAATATTTTTTATGGATGACCCAAATAAGAGACCATTCTCACAAAATACGACCAGTGAGACCGTCTAACACAAGTTTTTACTTAAACTTTTTAGTTTTAAAACTATAACGTCATAGATACGAATGAACTTCAAAATTTTCTTATAAATTAAAAAATTAACAAGATCTAGTATTTTATAAAAAAAATTGTTTTTGTTCTTGTTTTAAAAAAATTAATTAAACATACAAAATGGAATACGTCCAAATCCTTGGAATTTTTCAAACCCAAATCCAACCGTCGTAAAATTCTGATGCGTGGATTTCATTTTTCTTAATTTAACAAAATCTCAACCGAATATTATAATTATATACGATACAAAGCTCCCAAAATATATAAATATCTTAACCCCAAATATCCATCCAAAAACTTGCATAATTGTTATCGGTTCTGATTTACCTGAAATTTTATGGGATGATATAGGATGTTAATTAACAATAATAAAACATGCCATTATATTTCAATTTTTTTTAAAAAAAACATGCCATTATTTCATAAAAATGAAGGAGAACGCCTAATTATCTAATTTTACCTAAGAAATAAAAAAAAAATTCAAACCCAAACTTGTAAGAACTTTTTTATTCCTTTATATAAAATAATGATACATAGAAACTCCGCACAAGACCACCTGCCTCATCCCACACCATTTTCAATATACAAATTGCAACGAGATACCAACTTAAAATCCACATTATCTCCTAAATACCATGCATGGAGTGCACCACCATTTTATTCAATGTAAATTTTTATGGGGTACATATACATACATACATATATATATATATATAATCAAAATGTTTCCCACTTTGTTGTTACAACCACTCGCTCTGAGTTCGTCTTCGGAGTAAAATTCCTCGGTTTGTTCTGTTGGTCAAGAATATTAGGTGGCAATTTGCTTATATCTGAGTTTTTTATCTTTACCAAATCAAGAATTTCAATGTATTTTTGCGTCCTTTTCACCTAATAACCAGTTAATCGATGAAAAAAAGTTAATTACTATAACATTTAAATTAAAGAAGAAAATTATTAATTATCTAGTAAGTAGATGTAACTAGCTACCGACCTGCATTCTTCTTTGCAATTTGATTTCTCCATCCGCAGAAATCCCATCTAAATTTATCAACTGGATCATCAATGACTCAATCAAGTTCAGTAAAACAATCTCCTCAACTTTCTTGCCACTATTAATTGTTGTTTCAATTGAAGCCACCTACCAATATATCAAGAATGATTAAGATAAACTAATGCAAGAAAAAAAGCCAACTTAACAAAACCATTAAATTAAGCAAGTTTCATCCCACAAAGTCAACTCCCTCAACTAATCTTGGTTAGCAAAAATGGTTTGAAATATTATAAGTAATTAAAAATCTTGATTGATTCAATCTCTGTTATTTTTTCTTTGGAATTAGTCTACCTGTTTTGCAAGCTTGTCAACTTCCAATCTAATGGCAGCAATGTCTTTTGATGCTCTCTCCATTTTAGCATTTCTGCGTGATTCAAGAATCCTTCTCTCCTTGCTCAATTCATCTTCAAGAAGAACAATCTTTGATCCATCTTTCACACCAACAACGTCAAGAAAAGCTTTTGAATCCCTCTCCTTTTCCTTGAATATCAGCTTTTGATCCTGTGGATTCAACCCAATCTTCCCTGCCAGCATTTTCTTTAATTCCCCTGCACCATTCGTCGCGATATTTAGTAATCCGAGACATTGGCTTACCATGGTATTGTAACAATAATGAAACAAGGATTGAATGAAATAGTGGGCAAGGGATCATAATACCAAAACTTGCTTGAGAACTAAGAGTGACTTCATGAAAATATGAGCCATATTTCACTTTGACTTTAATGTTAGGAACACAAGCTTTTGTATCTTTGCTCCTATTTTGAACATACATTCCACAAGGCCTGACCTCCAATCCTGCGGCTGACTCGGAGCCACCACCTTTGATCGGAGACGGGAATGAAACTCCGGTGACCTTAGGCTTCATTTTCAACATGTTGTCTTTGTTCATTGTACTCGAGAAAACCTGAATTTGGTATTTATAAAGAAACAGTCGATGTAAAATGCATAGAGGAAGCTTTGAAAGTTTATTTTTCCTGTAACAAGAAATGAGACAAAAAACTTGTTAAAATAAAAGAGAAAAAAATCTTAGTGCTTGTCTGCTAAGCGAAGAAGATACCATATATATATAAAAAAGAAACAATTTTTGCCCCACGATGTCAGACCAACAACAAAATTTTGGTCTTTATATGTGCATACAAATATTTGAAAAATTAATAATGGAAACCCATCTAATATAACAAGTTTTAGCAGCAAAATATTATGTAATCAAGTCATTTGGAAAGTTTCGCTGATTATATATATATATATATATATATATATATATATATATATAATATATAATAATAATAATAATAATAATAATAATAATATATAATAATAATAATAATAAAATTCGGGGGGTGAGAGAGAATAATGGGAACATGTAAGTTGTTGATGGCGCCTTTTGTTGGTTTGTTGGTATTCTTTTCATCTTTATGTATTTATTTAGTTTTTTATAGTTTTTTATGATTAAAAACTCATGGTGATGTACACTAATTAATAAATGATTGATTAAACGTGGTGAAGATTCATGTCACACATACAAAAAAAAAAAAATCTATAATTAAGTTATTTAAAAGGAAATACAGATTAAAAAATATTTTAAATCACTGAAATTTTTATATTTAGTTGTACCGATTGGAGAAATTTCAAATTAAGTTCAATATTATTTGGCTGTTGTCTTGTTGGATTCTTAACACGGATGCACCTTTATTTGGCCTTGATCGATATTATATTATTCTTTGATGTTTTATATAATTATATATATATATATATATATATATATATATATATATATATATATATATATATATATATATATATATATATATATATATTTGGTTGAGTGTGACTATTCATTTACTTTGGGATATGAATAATTTACTTCAAGAATGTGAAATAATGACAACCATTACATGTATATATATTTGTTAGTATATTTCCAGGCCATTGACTCTTTCGAAAATATTCCCTTAATATATAATGTAACTCCATAAGAAAACTCAATCAGAAAAACGAATGCTGATAAATAGATGAAACAATATTAAAATATCCCCAATATATTGGATATTACACATGACGATGAACTATATGCATACTATTTTGGTCATTTTTTCAATTTACTCACACCTTCTTTCGATAATATTAATCTAACACATGCAAAAATTATTCTTTATGTCTTAAATATTATTTTTCATTACAAAAAATCGTGTTTTTCTTAGTTATGTTATTTTAAAAAGACATTGTATAATATATGCTTATTTAAATTAAAACTATTATTTTTCATTGCATGTATGAATCGAGTTGACTCGTGTAACATATATAGATTTGTGATATTGTTGTACAAAAGAGCTAGTGACCCGTTAATAAAATTCAAGATCAGGAAACCGGGTAGCCATTAAACAATTTCAAGGTCAAAATTTCAGGGAACCAAACACTCCATTTATTAACGCGTTATAGGAGTTGCCTCGATGCAGGCGTGACCAAACCAGAAATGGCGAAATTTTACGAAGAAAACAACAAGAAAACTCCTTAATAATTAATAATAATAATATTATTAGTAGTAAATAAATAAAATAACAACTAATAATAAATAAATAACAAGAAGGCAGGGCCAGGTCTTAATTTCTTGGCCATCCACATTATAATTTATTCCATAAAAATCTACGTTTAGTCAGCATATGAGATATTATTGCTTCAAAGAGTTAGTTTGAAGTCATTTCAAAATGCTAATGACAATGGTGAAGTAAACATCACAAGTGAATTGATATGTGAAGCATCTGTCTTTTGTTCAGTAGTTTGGACAATTACATTATATCTTCGTATTTGAAATAACAATATTATAATAGTACTCTAAAAATAAATTCATATACAGTCTTAGACACTCGGTGCAACAAATAGTTCTGATTTTACTTTCTATACACTAGACTAGTTGTCAATTTCATGTACAAAATGATAGTCTCCCGTCTTAGAGCAAAAAAACTACAATTCAAATGAAATTAAGAAAAATTATGGATGGAATTTGAATAAAAAAATTTCCTTGAATTTGGCTTTTGCATGTATTAGCTCCGAATACATCGAAATTTAAAGAGTTTTAATGTTACTAATTGACAATGTACTTGTCATGCTCTGTTTTCAAAAAAATGAGTATTAATTTGGTGCTTGTCATTTGTCATTATCCAAAATATATTCAATTAATCTAAAAAAAATCTAAATAAACCAACCAATAAATATTGATATCAAAATACTCGTTAATTGTTTTCTTACTATAATCCTTGCTTAATATGTTTGGAAAATTACAAATTTTGACTAAAATTGTTTTATTTTATGGACTTTTGAAGATCGATAGACTTTCCTAGAATCATTTGGTACTTTTCCCTAATATGTATTTAGTTTAAACGTCCATTCCAATAGTCAGTGATAGTTTAAACATCAAAATCTAATATTTCTAAGAATTAATTTCAATTATGGCTCAGCCAAATCACACGATACTCCTTGATTACTGCCCTCTACCAAAGACATTTAAATTAATAAGCATTAATCCCAATTAATTGCTGAATATTGGAAGTAAACCAAACTACTAACGGGTCATGCCCATAATTAAATGTAATCAATCTTCCCCTATCATTTCATGAGATTGCAAAAAAAAAAAAAAAAAAAACATGTCAGTCAATATTGTTTGTTTTATAAAGAAATAGGGAAAAAAACATTATCAATCAACTTGTCTTGTTTGTATAAGATAATAGCCAACAAAACTACATCATCCAACTATAGAATATTATGTTTACGTGATTGATAATTGGTATTAAAGGTCTATTAGAAATGACAATTGAAATGTAACTTTTGACTATTATACACACCAAAAGTTTGTATTGAAATTATCGCTGGAGTTGTCAAAATGAGCTAGACGCAATTTTTGGATTCGTCAAAATGACGGGTCAACCCTCATGTCTCACATAATATGAAAGCCAGACATGCCAAAACCGGCTAGGTTTACCGGGCTAGTGTTCGTCCAACCACGTAAAAGTAAGCTGGATTGACAATTTCTCGACATGCCAAAATGACGAGGCGATCTACCTAACTAGCATGTTCTTGCATTACTTATATCATTGTTTGGCCAAAAAAACTCACATTGGAGTTACAAACTTGGATTTCATTATATTCATGCTTTAACATTAATAACTCTGGCAAAATTAAAATCATTTTATAAAACAAACGAACGAACAAATATCACTTCAATTACTAATTGAGACGATTATAAAGCCAAATATTGGAATACAAATATACTGGGAACATGTCTCAGTTGGTATATATATAAGCAAGCAGCTTTATAAATTATATTATCATACTTGATCCAAGACTTGTGTAACCGTGACTGCACAATGGTCTCACATATCAACTGTTTTGTATTCGTTCGCGGAAAATGATTAACATAATATTGATATAAGAGTTTGTCGAAACTCCTTACATATAATAAACAAATTCAAATATATATGTGATCTAAAGTATTTAAACTACTATGACTATCAATTGTACTTGATGTCTAGATACTTATCGTCAACATTTCAAATAAGAACATAAAAAATTCCATGGGGGATTTTCAACTTCTCCTTGATATCATGATGATGAGAAGGTGGTGGGGTTTGAGGCCAGTTCATTGATTGAATTCAGAGAAGAACTGCACAATAATGCGGGGTTTGGGCACATGCATGAGCACTGAACCTACACATACAAACAATCTTTGTTTGCTTCGGCCAGTGGCTGAGCCATATACAAGTCAAGGTAGGCAAGTTTTTTAATTTTTTTTTTTTTTTTTGATCCTGTATTGTTGCACATCCTGCAAAATAATAAAATAATTATTAATTAAAAATGTTATCCCCTTCTCTTCGAACATGGCTCCGACCTTGGTTCAGCTATGCATGACAAGTGGTCCAGTTTGGATTTTTATTATTAGGGGGAAAATGGCAGCAAAGTCAGCTATCCAGCTGCCTTCTTTCAGGCATATAGGTTTCAAGACATAACTAGTGACATACTGGTCCTACGGGAAATATCGGAATAGTTGTCCGGTGGCGACCATCGTCCTCTCAATGAAAAAATACCATTCTTGTTATTGTTTCTATTTTATTTTTTTTCCAAATGTAAGTTATCCCATAAAATATATGAAATTGCGCTCTACTAAATCCTCCCGAATTCGATACAGAAATAAACAAATAGGTATCTGTCGAATTCCATCGTAAATTTTCGCGTCCTCCAAGACCATGCCGGTTCACCACCGTTACAATTTGGTTGATAAAAGCTTTAGAATGGAGTTGATTTCATTCTGTACGTTCTTTTGTCTTTCCTTTGTAATAAGTTACCTAGTATGGTTGCCATATGTTGATGCAAAATCGAGTATAGTTTGATTGGATATCATTGTATATTGAGCGAGCACTTCCAAGGGTTACGCCAAATCACAAATCACTCTTTCGGGTTTTGGATTATTACAAGGACAACTCATCTATAGGGAGTGTCACAAAAGTTGAGAGCCAATTGATTTCCAATTATTTTCGACTTGGAAATTTTAATAGTAATTTATGGAGTTTGAAAAGTTTTTAACTTGGAAGTTTTGCTTTGTTAAATTTGTGTTCGACGAAGTTTCTAATGTTGACAAATACTTGAAATCTTGATCATGAAATTAAGCTAAAATTAATGAACCAACAACGTTAGATATTTTTGAAACTACAATAAGTATTCAGATTATGTTCGACGATCCAACGGCTCATCCCAATTCCCAAGCTCTCAAAACATCCAAAAAGCAATTCAAAGATCACTCATCTTTCCGAGCTTTAGACCTGGCCGGACTTGCTGGCTTGATGATTTTTCCAAGTAATAGTACAGCTATTGGGACAATGGTTCCAACAAAGTAAACACTCTTGTATGCAATCAATGTTTCGTGCAGGCTTAAAACCTGTTTTACAGTAGAGTATAATATAATTAAGCTGAATGTATCAGTGGTTGATAATTTAAAGCAATGAATAAAAGTGAGGGGAGAGGACTAACCATGAAACCCACGCTGGAGTAGTTCAGAACCATAAGGGTGTATGCGAAGTTCATCAATACAAGGATGTTTCTGAGTACAGATGTTTTGCTGGCTTGTTGCCATCGGTAAATAACTGTCGGTAAAATGAAGTCAATCAAGAAACTATGTGCATATAATGAAGTCGGTCAATCGAGAAACTGCTTGCCAGTTCAGTCATAGTTGTCAAACCTGCACTCAGGCGCCAGGCACACATGACCCAAGACAGTGTGCCTTGGTACATCCGAGGTTCACTGGCCTCACAGAGGCACATGCCTAAAGGAAGAGGTGTGTGCCTTTAGCCCAAAGGCGAGGCTTGGGTGCATCCTTGATGCACATTGCAATCTTAATAACTATTATGTCGTAAAAGTAACTAGATTAAATGGTTTGCTAAGGATATGATATCTTCTGTCCTTATCAATCAATTTTAAAGAAGACAAAAAAATGTGTCGTGTTGGGGCGCATACACAGCTCGAGTAACAACTTAAAATAAATTTAAAATTACCAAATAAAAAAATCCTGACTCAAGCTCATACAGCTTGACCAGCATTCAAACTTGATTTAAATGTACTCAATGTGGAGTTAACTAGCTGCTCTTGAAGCTCAAGCTCAGTAGGTACTCACAAATGGTTCGACTAATTTGCATCCCTACTATTTTAGCCCATGCTCGGAAATTAATAAATTTATATTTGCCATAAAAATTCACGTAGGGTCTGAAAATTACGACCTGTAAGGAAAGTATTTAGAATGCATGTGACTAGCTTTCAAGCAAATGAAAAACATAGCAAATTTACCGTACCTCTTGAACCAGCAATCATTAGTGCAGACTGAATGAAGAATATGATGTACCCAGGATACAATCCCTGTCAAACAGTGAAATGATGCTGTGTCAAGCTGCTACATACTTGAAATGATACAATCCCCCTCCAAAATATACTTGAAATTTTATGCGCAATATTTCTTTTAAGATAAAAGTTTCGCTTAACAAGACCATTTAACTAACCCAATTGACATGCCCCAACCCCCATTTTTAAGTGTTCAAATATACTTCGAATCAAATCCAAATTTTAAAATGGAAGGGTAATTTGACTCAATTGAAATAATGAGGATCGCCCGCTTCAACACACTTGATGGCCAGGAGAATAACCAAAACCGAAATATGAGATTGCAACTCACAAAGAACATACTTACAAAAATAACATAATTGAATATAAGTAGAATATTGGTGGGAGGAAGAAATATAGCGATTAACTATTATTGAAAATACAACATGACCATTGAGTGTGGATTAGCTTTCAATGTTACAACTAAGTTGGTTCAGTTTTAATACATGGCCCCTAACCTGCATAGTCTTATACTGCCGCACAACTATGATGTAACCCACCTTGCATAAGCTATCATCACCAAAATCATGAAGTTCAACAGAGAGTGACATTCCTAACCCAAAAGGTGAAAATTGATGACAATGACACGATAGTATTCTCAATATAAAGCTGTGTTCATACACTTAGCTTAAAGTTAAAAAGAAAGCATGCCACAAAGGCGTCATACATAATTTTGTATAAGTACGACATATTAATGCTTACATGCCACACTGCACTGACGGTTTGGGTTGCCAGCAACTGGAAGAAGCCAGGTCTTTTACCTTTCTGAACTAACCTATCATAGACATCTAAATAAAACAGCAGAAGTTAGTTTGGCACAAAGTATTTATATAACTATTAATCATTCAGAGCTGTCAGATCAGAACGCCTGAAAAAAAGAGGAATTTTTTTATTAACAGTTAACACCAACATAACCACAAGCCTCCATCAATAAGGACTCCCACATTTACTTGCCTAGCCAGTGGTGTATCATATATAGAATAGAATCTGTACCAGAAAATATCAATGGGTTCCTTTAATCTGTCAGGTGAGAGTCTTTTTCCCAGATTTGTTCCAAGGTTTTTGCATAATTGAGAAGTTAGAAGCTGGCTATAGATCAATGTGCATTTTACATCCCTATGTAACATAATCACAAACCTCTAACAATATGAAACTCAACTACTTGGCCATGCAATAGATCTTATATCTAGAATAGAATATGTTACAGACAAGATTAGTTGATTGACATCTAAATTTATAGGTAGAGAACCACTTTCATAGACCTGATCAAATTTTTTACACAACTGAAAAGTTAGAGGATCGCGACAGATCAACGTGTATCCCTAGCACGTCCTTAGCTGTGGTTTCCCTCCAATCCTCAGGTAAAGAGTGAAAACATTTTCAAGATGTGATATGCTCTAGAACAAAAATGCGGCATTGATGGTACCAGAACCTCTCAGGTACCACCCAATCAGACTCTCTAAGACTTTTATTAACTCTGATTCGCCTCTAGTCCTACTTGTCATGACAGGTATCCTTATGCCTACACACCTGAAAATTGTCTCTAAACCCACTGAGCGCAATGTAAAATTCAGCAATTACTACTGCCGAAAATAATGGATTATGAACTAATTTACTCAAACAAAGCTTATAAATTGCCAAAACTTTTCTTTCACGGTAAAGTGGGAGAAGAGTATCAAGAACAAAATTCCAATTAATCTAATTGAACATAACAAGTACGGATGACATGCCTCAAGGGCCTCTCATTCAACAAGTCCCAATATCAAAAGTTTGGGAATGTCTCAAGCACGTTTGAGCAAGTCGAATTGTGTTTACATCCTACACCCATCCTACAGCCACAAACTATACGTGAACAATAGTAGTATAGTACTGCAGCAGTTAAAACTTCTTTTAACTACTTTGATAAAATTTTTGATATGCACTTAGCCTCCATGGAGAATATGAATTGGCTTCTTCCAATAATTACCAGCATCCTAATTTGATAACCTTGTTGCACCATGTTGGTCAAACAAGCTAGTGTATGAAACTAAACCAAGAATCTATTTTCCACAACATAGCATGTATAACCTCTAAATTAGCCAAGCTTCTTTCCCCAAAACTTCAGATAAGCCGAATTAATCGATGCATTTCCTGATTAATGCTTTAAAGTGATATGATTATACTTGGATCACAAATGATTACTGTCTCTAAACATTAACTCAGTCATATAACAAAAAGCCACAAGCATTATAAAGTTACTTTGAAGCTCTAATGCCAACAAGGAGTCAAGGCCATGAGTGTTCTCATTTGGACATCTAAACATATTTTTCCTCAAAGTATGCCTAGGTTACAATCATTAAACTCAAAGTAAGATGACAACAAACATAATTTTGTCCTAAAAAATGACATCAGATTCCATACACCTATAAAGAGTTTCTTTAACCACAAAATAGAAAAGCATTTTCTTTCTCTTATCAAATTTGAAGAAGTATTAACTACCCAAAGTAAATCTTAATCATTTCTTATTCTTCTCTTATGTTTTTTTTACTATGTTATGTCAGTTGTTCATACTAGCAGTTGCAGAAAATAACATGGCAATGGCTTCTTCCCCCTAAAAAACAGTAACTATACATTAAACCAAAAAAAGAATGGCACATCAACTCAGGTCAGCTGAATAAATGGAAAAATAAGTTTGACATGCTCATAAATTTGTGCTTATGGACACAAAAAAGAAAATGTACTTTGAAGGAAAGTTCACTTACAGTGTCTAAGCCAAGTGCTAACTTGAATGTTCCATGCTAGGGGTATCTGCACAGCACTCTTAGCCAACTCAACACCTAATACATCAACATTTATTGCACGATCCCATCGAGGTGTGGGTGGATTAGAATCTGTCCAGCCACTAAATCCCAGCCCAGAAATAATTATAGAAGCTTCTGAAATGGACCAAATGAAATAATATTTCCACCGAGCAGTAAAACCACACATGTACTGGTAAGTCAATCGTTTCCAGAACCCATAATCTTGGTATACTGGTTCAGTGAATCGAGTAAGTGGAAAATGTGGTATAAGGTACAGATACAATCCCATACAGACACCAGCTTGCAGAACAGCCCTTAGAGTTGCCCAATAAGGAGAAGGGGATGATCCCTTTTCTGTAGGTTTCCACATCTGTTAAAGGCAATTATAATTCTTACTAATGACTAACATGCATTGGCCATAAAATAAATTTAAGTTCAAATATAATACCCCTTTCCTCTCAGTCCATTCAATATATGCTGCCATTTCATATACTGGACCAGCAAAGTGACTTCCACAACAAAGACAGTAACCAAAATATTCAAGTAACGATGGCAACTTCTGCAACCGGTTTTTCTTTTGTGCATCACGCATATCTTCATCTTTTAGCAATCCATCATTGTAATTAATGGCACATGATATAATTTTCAGTGTTATCACCATTAGAGATCCTGCAGAATTGTAAGATCAATGACAAAGTAGAACTTGACGCAGAATATACATGTAATGAAAAAATTTATGCATAAAAAGTTGCCATATTCAGTCCTTCGGAAACTAATTCGATGAATTTGTTTGGATGAATTGTACAAGTAACTAAATAAAGTCTAAAAGCACAAATACTGATTGAGATGGTGCTGACCTGTAGCATCAATACCTCCTTCTTTCCATGCATCTCCACTCATGTAGTATACATGGCTACACGTGTATACCAATGGTCAAAACATTTTGAATGTTTGCAATGAAACGAAAATATCTCAAAATGATGCTCAATGACACATGTTTTCCCATAAACACATAAAATAGATTCAACCAAACATGTTTTTCTCGCATCACTAAGGATACAAGTCAAAACATCTCTGTGAATTTTTGCAGTTGTTGGCATCAAAATTTTCAACTAGAGATAAGAAATATATAGAATCGTAAAATTTACAGACTCCAATTTCCATTCATTATAAAATACCATCACACTATCATCGATGATAAACTGTAAAGCAATTCAGAGTGCTTTTGATAATTATAAACTGGAGTTTCTGAAAAAGAAAGAAATAAGGAATGTAAATCGATTTTAATTATACAGATGCATCAACACACAACTCCAAAACAGTGGAAATTCAGAGTACAAATCAAATTCTCTTTACTGCAAATATTTTGAAACTCAGGGCAAATTTTTCTGAAAAACTTTAGACACGTTAAGGGGTGAAAGCTTCATAACCTAGAGAAAGGGTATGATCCAAATCCTTTCTATCTTCAGAAGCCTAAATCAAGTGATTGTGCCTAATACTACAGCATGAGTGATACATAACACCCTTGGGATCAGTATTTTTTTGTACAATTGTTGTGAAAATGCCAACGCCTGAGCAACAATCAAAAATTCAAATTTATCTAGTTAAGTACCATCACCGAAGACTTAAAATCGCCCCCAACTCCCAAGCTTATCAAAAGCAAAAGCTAACAACTTGTAAAACCACATGCATTTGCGTCAATGGACCGAGGTAACAAAAACTTTGTTTTCCTTTCATATCAAAAGTGTTACCAATTTTCAGAGATTTGTTTGGATTAAAATGGCAAGGAAAGGAAAAATGAATTCAGCAATTAACTCAACCAAGACTGTTCTTTTTAAAGCAATGCAATCAATTCACCACTTGTCAAGGAACTATTTTCAGAAACCAAGTAGAACAGCCAATTACATAATAAAAACTCCAGACGGTCAAATTCTTGAATCGGAAAATAAAAATTGCGACGTTAACGTAAGCAAAGTGAAAGGTACCATCCAATGAGGTAACCGAAGGCGATGAAAAATGTAATAATCCCGCAGAACTTTCGGAAGAGTGCCATAGAAGCATAGCCTAAAAGCATCGGTACCAGAAAATGCAAGTTCGATGAAAATCCAAAGGAGAGGTATGAGAGAACCGCCCCGGATAGGGCGGCATAAAGGTGGCGCCCCGAAGGTCCTCCTGGGACGAAACGGTGGAAGAAGCTGACCGGGATGGTGACCGCAAAGCATAGCAAGAATCGAAGAACAGGCACAGAGACTCCGATCGCCGATGCCAAGGGACCCATCTCCGGCAGCTCCATGCCTCGGATTTCGTGTGGTTCAACTGTACTCACGCTGTTAATTAATAATAATCTGGGTAGCTGTCTGGTTTTAGTTTTGGCTCGACACGCGGATGTGTGCTTCCGGAAGAAATCTTCTCTGATATTTGGTTATTTTTCTCAAACAAGCTTGAATTACATAAATTATTTTAAATTAATATAATAAACAAATTTAATTAAAAATCATTAATATTTATTTAATCAGTTATCATGTTTAAAACACCAATTATAAAAAGAAAACCAAAAACTTCAAATTTTTAATTAAAAAAAATTCTAACAAAAAAATTCAAAATATTTATTTTTTCCTAATCAAATTAATATAATAATATACCTACATATTTTATTATTTTCAAACTTCGGAGGGATTTCGCATCGTGGGCATGCAAGTCGACACCTATTCCCAAATTAGGAAGTATCTGGCCAGGAGAAATATATATATATATATATATATATATATATATATATATATATATACACAAAATATATATATATATATATATATATATATATATATATATACACATAAATTTAATATTAAATGAATAAATTTTATAATGAGCTCAAATTTTTTTTTAATGAAGAATAACCAAATTAGTTTTTTTAAATATTTTATATTATAATATAAAATAAATCAAATACTAGTAGTAAATAATATATGCTTCATCAAACCGTTGCATTTCACTTGAGTTTGGCATGGTTTCTTACAAGTTTAGAACACTGCTTTTTTGTCTCAAAAAGTTCTCTATTAGCTTATAATTTTTTATATCACAACCTTATATGCATACCCAACAACTACCATTTAAGAAAGATGTAACCTTTCTTGACTCTCAACAGGATATATCAGCACAGAATCTACACAAAGACCACCTTTAGGGTGTGTGCAATCGATTTGTGTCATCGAGAATTTGATCTTGGTCGATCCGCAAGAATTGGCAGCCACAACAAAATCCCCGGCGAGATAATGATTCCATTTCCCGGGATCCTTCAAGTAGCATTGCTTTGTAGCTTGCTGACCATCCGAAGTTGAAACCTGGAATCGGACCGGCTTCTTGTCCCAACCATGGACATGCTCGGAGTTACAAATGCGCCGACCGAATCTTTTATGGGATCGTCCCAAATGCACTCTGAAAAAGAGGCTGTAGGAACCTGCCGGAAATGGGAAATCAAGCTCGCCGTCGACTTGGAACCACCATATTTGCTGCAGGTATGCAACTGATGAGAACCTACGTGGAAAAGGAGAGAAATTTGAGATTAGTACTTCACACATTTCAGAATTTTTTAGTATAGAATCTATAGCTCCCACTACCAGTTCAACTTGAATTTTTAAACCATACAAAGAACTCAATCACCACATGATTTCTCAAGTTATGCAACATATGCGGTCTAAAATAACAGTAGAGATAATCGCTGCTCCTCAACAATAAAAGCAAGGTACATGTAGGATTCAAGAAATCATATTCCGGGCTACGTCCCGAAACGAAGAGAATTTCTGTCGCTCAAGTCATTAAAGGCGCAAATTTTGCAAGGTAGTTGTATATTTTAACAGTTAATAACTTCTACAAAAATGGAAAGTTCGACATCATCTGTAGATATAGGCAGCGCCATAGTATGATCCCAGCATGAAAATATGGAAAATCTAATTGTTCGCACAATTTGCCGCAGACAAAAACTTCAATAACAGCAGTAGACACAGTGCATCAGAGTCCCTAAAAATGATACTGAATGGCAAAGAATCTTATATATGTTTGGAAAATTTCACGGACAAATTAAATTGCCTAGATATTAATTCTTGGATTCAAAGCACCGATCTAATCAGAACACAACAGCTTTGTAAACCCCCACCTTGATTCTTCGGTTTGAATTCGAGTCCAGTATCTCCTGTCGTCGATCCCTGTTATCATCAATTCATTCGACGGTATTGATATACAAGTCTTCCCAACAGTCTTATCCAACCAAACTTTCTGCACCAAAAAAATAGATGATTTAAGAGATGGAGAAAACAGTTGTCTAAAGTTTCTCCAAAACCCTTTACAAATACAAATAGATTTTATTTTATTTTTTTAAAAAAAAACAAATTTATTCCCATAATTTTCAAGCCAAAAGAATTTTGCTAATAGAAGCATAGCTATGACAGATCACCCAATACACACAAAACAACATGCAGAATGTTAAAAAAAATGGAACCTTGGTGCCACCATCAAAAGAATTTGGCCTGCAAAGCCTTGAATAAACATCCCTTTTACACAAATTTCGAGACAAGACATCATCTTTCTCAAACACCCTGGCAACAACAGCTTCGTAATTCGAAGGCAACTTAGATTCCCAAACGAAATCCGCATAAGACGCCATTCTCGTGGCTCGGTTCAACATTGCGAGCTGACATATCTGCGGAGGGTCCAGGTACAGAAGCACCGACGCCACGCAGCTCTCCGGCAAGTCCCCCAGCCCTGTTCTCGGTGGAAACCTGGCGGCAGAGCTTCCTCTCCGGGCCAAGAACGACAAACATAAACCCATTTCTCCACGGTAACAACAAAAATAATTATGACAATTCGCGTAGATAGATTCTTGGAAGGAAGAGAAGACAAGGGAGAGTTGCAAGAGATCGAAATGTCGAGCTGATGGATGGTATACAATAATAAATATGGAGTCGTCTTGTCTCTGTAGAAATTTCTTTTAGATATTTTTAGTTTCCTAAATTCTTTGTATTTTTTTGTCCTAAAATATTTGCAAAATTATATTTTTGGTCAAATATTTCAATTTAATTAATTTAAAATTTTACGTTTATACATATGCTATGAATCCATGTGTATTAACATCAAATTACGTTAAGCAAAAAACCTAATCAATCAAGTCTTCCATCCATATGTAGTCTGTCGTGTGGCAATGGGTTGATTTCAGTTTTATACTCTGATTATTAATATTAAATTACCGAAATAATTGTAGCCATCAATTTTTATATTGAATGAAAGCTACACAAACCTAGTATCTTCAAAGAATGTAATAATTTAGACTAAGATAATTATATATTGTGGGATAGGTGTTAGAATATGGTAGCATCTAGTTTCGGATACCTTTTGCTGGTTATAGATTAAACATTGTGTTAGTGGAGAATCCGAAACTTTACACTTTTTGATGTTCTTCCCTAATATAATAATATAGTTGATTGAGCGTTGTCAGATTACTTTAATCTTATGGCATCGGATTTTCAACCTTTGATGCATGAACGACAAGTACTTTTTTTTTCCCGTCACTACTAAAAGTAATTACCCTAATCTTATTCCAAAAGAAAATAGAAAGATTTTTTGAGTTGGGTTTTTTTTTTGGCATTTTTATCATTCAAAGTATACAATTACAAATTTTTATTTCTTTTAGATTGGATACTGCGTAGATTAATGTATTAAGTCATTGCATGCCGGGTGCATGGTTTGATTTTATAATGCATAGGATAAAATAATGGACTTTAGCATTACACATATCAGCGTTCCGTCGACGTCATATTAACATCACATTGGAAGAAGATTACAAATTCAGGAAAAAAAACTAGACAAAAATAAAAACGATTGATTAAAAGTAATATTTGATAACATAGATAATCAAAAAACTAACACTGTATATTCATGTGGGAAGTATGAACAAAACTCAGCATACCGACAACTTAACCGCTACCTTTTCTAATTCATGTGGACGAGATATATCAATGAACAAGGTGGAGACGTGCAAGAGTCGACCACAATTATCTGGATTACCTCAAGAAACTGTACATACAATCTAGATCTAGTTCGGAAAAAAAAACATACAATTTGAGGGTCTTTAGAGAGAAGTTGTATCATGGGTTAATTGAGATTCAGATTTGAAGTCTAAACATACGTTATGATTCAGTTTCTATATCAGAAAAACTTAGTTTTAACTTCTCGATCTTACATATTTTTCATTTCAACTTCCTCAAATTAAGAATATGAATACAATACTACATGACCCAATTTAAGTTGATTAATACTTCATTTAAATCATTTGGTACTTGAAAAGCATATGTACATCTTATTTTCAACAATATGTACTTTATTGTTCCAAAAAATATGTTAACATTTCATACCTAAAATTTATAACTATTTACCTAATTTAATACAGTCGATAATTAAAATTTGTATATATATACTATAATCTCAATTATTTGTACTTATATTTATTGTCTTTGTTTTCGTATCTTACATATGACATAAATAATATACCCAATTAAAATTAATTGATAATTGAAACTCATAAATTTATGCAACAATTTGTACCAAATTGAACTAAATAAAATAACATGACACTGAAATAATAAAAATATACGAGCTCAAACTAAATTTTCTAAAACGAGGGATGGATGATAAATTGTATATCATATTTCTTGATAAGTATCAGTTTGATTAGAAGACAAATTTTCGATCCCATGATTATATATATATATCAATCAGCAGAATATCACAAAAAGCATGCATGATCACACACACACACACACACATATATATATATATGTATATATATATAATCAGCAGATGATGCACAAGTGTGCGATTGTAACCAATGCAAATATCACGACACTAATTTGGGTGTCACATCAATCACTTGGGGGGCTGTGGCCCAAAACCCAGATTTTTTTTGCTCCGTCTTAATTATTATTTTTAAATCTTATTATAAAAAAGACAACAGATATTTAGCTGTATTATTTTTAATTTTTATATCAAAAGAATACCAAAATCCAAGATATATAAAATTGTTTACTTCAGTTTTAGCTATATTATTTTGAATAAAGCAGGCAGTTTTTTTCACTTTCAAGATGTTATTTATTCTAAAGTTTGTCAATATTTATAGTTCATAAACTAAGAAGAATTTATTATATTTTATGTAGGGTGTTTTTAATGCCTTTTATTTTCATCCTTGAATCTAATATTAGTGAGCCGTGGATTAAATATTATATTTTTGTATAACATAAAAATATAATCAAATTTTGTATTTTTGGCTGATAATTTTATTATATAATATTTTATTTGTGATAAGTGTGATCGTGTGTGTGTGTATATATATATATATGCTATTTCTCCTTTTCATATTTATATGAAATTTTATCTACCAGATAATATATTTCTGATTAAAATCAGTGACATTGAATAATGACATTTAGAGGCCAAAATTATTTCAAGCTGACGGAGATTGGGAAAATAGCAAAATTGGTCTTGTACAACGGTGTAATTGTGATTTGAGTCATATATTTATTCAAATTTTGGTTTTACCTCGTCAACTTTGTTTCTTTAGCAAATAATTTTTTTTTTTTATATAGTAAATTCCGATTTCATCAGTCAAACAACATAAGGAAGCAGCCCCAAACTTACACAACAGCCATTCACTCATTAGTATAGCTTGTTATAAATGTAAACGAATCCACAATGTAAATCTTTGTGAAATAGAAATGATACCAATATTCAATTCGTTCGGACTTGTTTAGTATTGAATTAGGATCAAGACAAAAAAACTCTTCTAATGAAGCAGCCTGTACTTCTTCTGCTGAAATAAGAGCAAATGGTTTGATTGCGTACTGTACTAATATTCAATGTCACATCAACATTCGAACATTAACAAACTAGAATCGCAAAAAATGGAAACTATTGCACTAAGTTGAAATATAACTAAACCATTGAGCAGAATCATATTTAAGGAGAACCAATTTACAGAATCAATATAACAATTTTGAGATGTATAGTCCTCAGGACCTGTCTACAACAAACCATGAATTTGTAAATAATTCGGAGCAGCCAATGTCTGAACAGATACCCACTCAAAGTGTGGAACCAGATCAATCCATTATAACTAGGCTGAACAAAATTCAAAGGAACTATTTTTGCACTAGTTTTCTTTTGATGTAGAACTATCCATAACGAATTGATTTCCCGATACAAAATTTATAAAATAGTTTCACACGGAGATATTTTCAAATCTACAAAATATATTACTCGGAAACTTGTGGGATCGTCTCAAATTATTTTTCAAGATAATAATTAAATAGATGTTCATTATTTATTGAAAAAATAATAAGAATAACATCCTGAATTTTAGCCAATATTGGATATTTAGATGTCGAGTAGGTCTCATGTGAGACCAGTTTCACGGATTACAATATGTGAGACGGGTCAATCCTACCCATATTCACAATAAAAAGTAATACTCTTAGCATAAAAAGTAATACTTTTTTATGAATTATCCAAATAAATATCGTCTCACAAAATACGACCCGTGAGAGTCTCACACAAGTTTTTGCCTTAGATGTCATTGTTTTCGTGTTGAATTTCCTCTCTTCACTATCATCCTGTTTTAGTTTTTTTTTAGAAAAAACATTACAACCCAATAGATATAATCAGAGAGTGAAGGCCTTAAAAAATATCCAGGATATAAAAAATGACAAAAATCCATTAGGTCAAAAAATAACTATCTCCTTGAACTATCCTCACTAATGTAAAATTAACTTGCTAAAGTTCACTAATAAATTAAAATAGCAGGATAATTATTGTATCTCAATCTAATCTTTTTTTTAATCGTAGAAATAAATTTACATGAACGTTTTGATTTAATTAAGATTGTTTTCATAAAATATGTATCGTAAACCCAACACTAGCTATTTTATAAAAATTTATAATTGGTGGTAACGATGCGCAACTGAAATCTTTTAAATTATGTCATGTCGCATGCTCTCATGGTAGAAACAATTATCGTATCACAACAATATTCATCTCAATAATTGAATTATTTGCAATGAGTGAGAAGCGAACATGTAACCTAGGTTGTGATCTCAAATATAGAACCGAACGTTTGTTGTGTTGCTAAACTATACTTTTAATACAATATATATCATATTACACAAATACTTGAGGTCAATTTAGGGAATATTAATATGTTTTAAACTACACGGTTTTTTGTCAGTGAGAACCTAAGTGGAATGGACTTTTAGATTTAAATTGTATATCATGAATTTTGGGGGGAAAACCTTTTAAATTAGATTGTATGGTACTGTGCGTATTATTTATTCATTAATGTTTCATAAACTTTGATTTTAAGTTTTATATATATATATATATATATATATATATATATATATATAAGACGAATGGTTCTAAGTGTATGAACGTGGCGCAAATCTCTTTTAAACTATATTTAACTCACAATGCACCAATATATATATATAAACACACACAGAGATTGTTGGTGGATAACGTGCTTAGGAGTAAATATGGTCAAACCCAATATTTCGGAGCTCCCCGACAGATGCTTAGGGAATTTACACATTCCATTAAATTAATTTGCCGACTTACTATATATATGTTTGCATATTAAAAAAAAATTATATACGACATATATAATTATTCATCTTAAATAGACAAAACTGTAAAGGTTGTAATATATAATACTTGATCGGCAAACACTCTCATACAAGAGGTCATTGCAAATTATATATATATTTTAAAAAAATTTCAATTTATATTTCTATAAATCTAACATATAAAAACTAAAATTGGGAGGGAGCAATGCGGTAAATATTTTTTTGTAATTTATTTCTAGTCGTTGTACTTAAAAAAATAAAGGCTCAAAACAGGGGAAATTAAGTAAATAAAGCAGAGTCTTTACATATCTGGCTTTTACGTGGGTCTCATGTGAGACCGTCTCACGGATCATAATCTGTGAGATGGGTCAACCCTATCCATATTCACAATAAAAAGTAATACTCGTAGCATAAAAAGTGATATTTTTTCTTGGGTGACCCAAATAAGAGATCCGTTTCACAAATACGACCCGTGAGACCGTCTCACACAAGATTTTGCCCTGACTTTTAATGAATAAAATCATCAATATTGTCTTTCTTAAATACAATATTAAACACATTAATGTTTAGAAAACATGGAATAGTATAAGAAATTGAGTATAGGAATTAAAACATTACAGTTCTCACATAAGAAATTAAGAATAGGAATGTTTGAAAGGTGATCATATGAATACAATGGGGATGTTTAGACCACTTTAAGAAATTTACTGTAGGCAAAAAAGTTTTGACAAATTGAAAATTTATTTCAAATTGCTGAATCATCTTTTCACTTTGATACATTGGAAAGTTCTTGCAAATTGCTGCATGATCTTTAGCCTATTGACCAGGATATTGTCTTCACTTTAAAAAAAAATTATCATGCTCAAGGCACACACTAGGTATGAATTGTTGCCCTTCATCTACTTAATATTCCATGGCTTGTTTTCAACTATTATTTATTTGATAAATATTTTCTGCAGAAGAAAATAATTATACAAACCCTATTTTTTTTTAAAAAAAGAATTGAGTTAGGTTAATTAATGAAACAAGGATCTTACATATAAAAGGATAATTAACCAAGTCATGCATGATTTGTCCGAGTTGGTGAAATATGTAAGCACTGAACAGTGATCAGCAATTTGATCCTCTATACCAACACATTCTCGGATGATCTTGTCATACAAAGACCGCACGCAGGTTCTCGTGTCATTTAAAAAAAAAGAAGATAGCAACACTAATTAGTCTGAGTAATATGATATTCCGATTATAATCAACAATACAGAGGACATAGGCAATTTAATCTTCACGCTAAAACCCCACTTGATTTATTTAGTGTATCTATATATATATATATATATATATATATATATATATATATATATATATATATATATATATAAACCCTAGTTTGCTATCAAATAAAAATACAAGTATATACACATTTGAGCGCTCGAAATGATTGCTCCCGTTAAAAACTAACGAATTGATTATTAAAGATTAACTATTTTTTTCAGAAGATAGAAAATATAACTTTCGAACTTCTGCTTCATATGTCAATTTTTGTTTTTTAAAAATAAAAAATACTATTATATCCAATAAAAAAAATATTAAAACTGCTCCGACTCATATATATGTATAAACGATTCTTAGATTTTATTAAAAAATAAAATAAAAATTATAATTACAACACAATTGGACTTCAACTACCTTTTTTTATACCCTTCTTAAGAGAAGTTTCTTTATTTTAGGAAGTCCTAACCCAAGAACTAATTGAGCTGGCATTATTCCCTTATAGCTACTCTATTTGACGAAATCAACTTAACAAGTCTACTTGATAGACATACACAAGAACGAGAAGTATCCATGTCCATCAATATGATAGTATCACATTTTTACAATATGCTACAATAAATACAACAGACTTTTATTACGTCAAAATCGTCATTTCAAACTCTTATTATCCAATTATGTGATCCTAAAAATCTGAAAACCTCCACTCAAAAGCAAATTTCTTTAAACACAATCGGCTGTAGGTGTAACTTAGCAAATCAAACGCATCACCATGTGTCCGAGATCTATGACTAGAAATCCAACAATTCCACCTCTAATCAACTACAGTTTTTACAAGAACTTGTTACTTTACCTCAACAATTCAAGATCTCATGTTCCTTTGACTATAAATGTTCCAAACGGCACGAGTATTGAGGGTAGTATTAAAAGACATAAAGTTACCAGACAGTGTTTCTAGATCAGTGTGCAAATATAACCCAAGGCCTTAAATATAAATTCAAAGTCGCCCATAAAGGAATCTTGATCCATTACTTTAGTGAAAATGGAAGTCAAACTAAGCAAACATGAAACGTAATCTGCTACTAATGACAATAATTGAGTCACTATACACAGTAACCTGTCTACAACTGTTGTTGACTGAATTTGAGACCGTGGCTCAAAGGGCCAAGGGGTGGTGCTCCATGTATTGAATGGTCATATGATTCAACAAGCTAGCTTTATTTACTATGCCATCACATTACAAATGTCGACACGGTTGAATGAAAATATAGAAGCCATCATTTTAGATAAGATTTATAACCGGACACAGATAATGTACAGCTAATGAATATCTAGAATGAGATCTAAAAAAACAAAAAAGGAACTGGTCTTCTTGCATCTACACCGCTTACATAACAAAGTATTTAGCATAGATATTGCCTATTGGAAAGATTTGTGAATAAACTGACATCCTTTGGATTCTATTACTTTATGGTTCATCTGATTGTTTCCAACTAATTAGTAGGTAGAACCAAGAATGAACTCTTATTAGAACCAGTTTTTTTTTTTAATTCTCGGGAACAGACTCTAGGTTACCCCAACTATCCCCCGGGTTATCTCCCACATTACATTAGTTCGGTGAATGCTATGAGCATTTGTTTTTGTGTGTGCACATGAGTTAAATAGAAACTATACATATGGTTAGCAACCTGACTGATACCGCAGAGATGCAACAAGAAATCTCAAATAAGAAACGAACGGACAATAATGTAATTTTTGCACCATGCTGCATTGCACTTTTTATAAATCTTCAAAGATGAAAATAGTACGAAAGATTGGGAGAGCCTAGAGGAAGTATCCTGTGAGGTTAATTATCCTGATATGGTAACCACACAAAATGATACATGCGTTGACAAAGGGAGGGCTCCTAACAAAGTTATATTATTATATTTTTTTGTCATTATAACAATAGGTACAACTTTTTGAGCGACCAACTTTCAAGTACCAATAGGCCATTTTAAAAAATTATTTTCTAAATTAGTTTAAGATTCTTTACTGCCTATATAAAGCAGTATTCCCGTGGATATCAGATGCAAACCAGAATTTCGTTTTCAATCTCTTCTCCTTCGTCATTTCTCCAACCTCAAATCTAATCTCCGGAACGAGCAGGAATATCTTTATATTGTCTACTGAGATTTCCTCTAAACATGTTTCCCATGATATTCTACATTGGAACTTTATTGATCATCATCACTACAACCTGGCTTTACAATTGGAAAAATCCCAGGTGTAATGGAGTCCTCCCACCGGGTTCAATGGGCTGGCCACTCCTTGGGGAGACTCTTCAGTTCTTTGTTCCTAACACATCATTTGATATCCCTCCTTTTGTGAAGGAGAGAATGCAAAGGTAAATAATAATGATGATGCCGTCAGTTTATCTAATCATCTTACAAATGAAAATAATGCTTTTGGTTGTTTTCAGATATGGACCTATATTCAAGACTAGTTTGGTGGGGCGTCCAGTTATTGTATCTACAGATGCAGATCTTAATTATTTCATCTTTCAACAAGAGGGGAAATTATTTCAAAGCTGGTATCCAGACACTTTTACAGAAATATTCGGTAGACAAAATGTAGGTTCTATGCATGGTTTTATGTACAAGTACCTAAAGAACATGGTGCTGAATCTATTTGGTCAAGAAAGCCTTAAAAAGATGCTTCTGGAGGTTGAACAAGCGTCTAATAGCAACTTAAAGAGTTGGTCAGCAAAGACTATGATTGATGTCAAGGAAGGAACTGCACAGGTAATTAAGATTTATCTTTTCCCCAGTAACTTCACTGACTTCTTTTATATAAGTTTGATCAACACTATTGTCAATGTTTCTTATGTAGATGATATTTGACCTGACTGCAAAAAAGCTCATCAGTTATGACTCCGGAAAGTCTTCTGAAAATCTGAGGGAAAACTTTGTAGCTTTTATACAAGGGTTAATTTCCTTCCCTCTGAACATTCCCGGAACAGCCTACAACAAATGCTTGCAGGTACGTCCACACATCTCTCGCCAATCTTGATGTAATCATAATATACTAGCATCCTGGTTAACAGAAAGACTAGTTAGTGAATTCATTATTTTTATCAGGGAAGACGGAAGGCAATGAAGACGCTGAAAAATATGCTACAAGAAAGAAAAGAAAGGCCAAGAAAAATTCGAACAGATTTCTTTGATTATGTCTTGGATGAACTTCAACGAGAGGATACGGTACTCACGGAGGCGATTGCTCTAGATTTGATGTTTGTTTTGCTTTTTGCCAGCTTTGAAACTACCTCCCTGGCACTCACTCTTGCCGTTAAATTTCTTGCTGACCATCCACCGGTGTTACAAAAATTGAAGGTGAGTGAAGATAAAATTACCATCAACCAAACAACCGAGTTCTATATTTGTGTATTTTGTCAAGCCAACATGCTCTAAATATGTGACAGGAAGAACAAGAATCAATAATTAAAAGGAGGGAAAATTCAGATTCCGGACTAACATGGAATTCGTATAAATCAATGAAATTCACATTTCAGGTAAACTATAAATATTCCGTTTCCCTTAAGCCTTGGACTATTCGGAAGTAGTGGCAATGTTTCGCATTCTAACAGAAGCTAATTGTAGTTCATCAATGAAACCGTAAGGATGGCCAACATAGTCCCAGGAATTTTCAGAAAAACAATAAGCGAAACCAAATATAAGGGTATGATTTCTTTAATACTTAATTTAGAAGAGACTCCGGATTGGTTCGTAAGGCATACCTTAATATAATTCTCGGTTGGGCAGGATATACGATTCCCGCTGGTTGGGCTGTTATGGTATGTCCTCCGGCAGTGCACTTGAACCCAGCAACATATAATGATCCCCTTCACTTCAATCCATGGAGATGGGAGGCAAGTACTTCCAAATTATTATACTTCAATTTGATGTTCTTCCATCTATCTCGTAATGATGGAGATATAAACGCCTATAGGGAATAGACACGAATGACGCATCAAGAAACTTCATGGCCTTTGGAGGTGGTATGAGATTTTGTGTTGGCACAGATTTCACCAAGCTGCAGATGGCCGTCTTTCTCCATTGCTTGGTCACAAAGTACAAGTAAGAATCAAGCATTCCATAAATTTTATTTAACATTTCATGTAAGGCTTGCAGAGATGATTGACCCATTTTTGCCTGTCAGGTGGGAACCAATCAAAGGAGGAGACATTCTTAGAACTCCTGGTCTACAATTTCCAAATGGATATCACGTCCAAATCTTCGAAAAGGATGCATAGAAATTATACACATGCATTTCATTTGGCTGGATAGACATGAAACTGACAGATTTTAGCTCTCTCCCCAAATGAATCACCAATATTGTCAAACAGTTTCAAGTGAAACTGATAAAAGCGACCTCATAGATACCTCTCTCCACATTTTGCTGCACACAAAAGTTACAGTCACAATGTAAGAAAAAATAGTTTGTATACATCATCCAACATAAACAGTGGTAGTTCTAGGAAACAGAAAAGCAAAGATCATTAACTTAAAATACAATACATGGTCAGTGTTGTAATTATCAAGTATTGTCGAAGTACAAATTTTTCAGCATTAATCTTTTAGAAACCGTGTTCAACCATCAGAATATTACTTCACATCTTGAAGAAGATGCTTTTCTATGGCCTTTTCAGCCATTCTAACGGTCTAGGGTCAGGAGTGATTGACATTATATTATAATGAACAAATATAATAAACTGAGAGAATGTCATGGACTTGGATAGGCAGCGATGCTTTCATTCCACATAATTGTACTCCCTCCCGGTCGTCATATGATCTGGATTCTTTGTTTCAAATAATCATCTTGTTACTCATCTCGTGCCCTGGGTGTTTTCCAGTTCTCGCCAGGGGTTATCTTTCTTTCTTCTTCTCTGATGTCTAGCACCGCCATCCTCCATCCTGCCCATGTGAGCTTCCCTTAATATTCTCGAGCTTTTGTATCTTCCATGCTTATGCTTGTCCTTGTGTACATGGTGAAGATGGTAGTGGTAATCACTTTCCCCGGTTAAACTGCTGCGGCAGTGCTCACCAGGAATGCGCCGCCTCTTTTGAGCATCATGCTTGTGGTGCCTTTTCTCATGCCTGTGATGTTTCTTCAAATGGATAAGTGAAAGGTCGACATTTCTGTCATGCTTCCATATGTTGTCACTTGCATCCTCAGAAGCCCATACATGATCATCCCACCAGTCATATAGAGGGTCAAAAAGACCTTTCTGGTGTAAAAGCCAGAGTAAAACAGCAGCTGAAACTCAGAAAGACAAAAAATTTCATGAATTGGCCACTGAAATAAGTCAACTAACAATGTATCAGAAGATTTCCAGCAACAGAACATGAACCTGTTGGAAAGATTGCTAAAAACAAACCGAATGTCAACATCCAACTAATGCAGATATACTGTATATGGCAGATGAAGTCAAAAAACCCAGAGCACTTCCTTCTGCATGGCACAAGAATCAAATCTGAGGTTGTTAATCTATAACTGAATTAGGTTGCATATGTGCATGCAAGCCTTTGGTTCGAAATCCGCTGATAATTTTCCAAGAACATGAAAAATTGTTTCAAAGCCATGGGAGATTTGAAAATAAAAAATGTACATGCATTAAAGCCCTGTGTGGCATAAAACTGTGGCACAAAAAATTTCCAAATGTCCTTTGTGAATTTTTATTTTTAAAAAAATCGAATGGAGACATTTTTCTATGTTGAGACAATGCCTGCAACTTCTCCCAGTGATGAAATCTTGCAAGCCAGCCCATAGCTTGTTCCACAGCTCCTCAATAGATTCAAAGAAGCCATTCATACTGGTTTGTGGAGGTTGGAATGGAATCTGGACAATGGCATGATTGATGTAATTCAGTTTGGAAATGTGAGTTGATTTATTATTTTATAATATAAGATCACAATTCTATTTCAAAGATTGATAATTTGCTACATACTGAGTGAAATATTAATATTGCTATGATACAATTACGTAAGACATAATTTCTGTTTTGCTATAAAGATATAATTGCTGGCAAAACATGTGGTCTCGTCAACATTCCCAACAACTTCATCTATCATTGTTTACATAGGGAGCTTCTTAGTAATTGCAATAAAGACACACGAACAGGAATCGACTTAAGTGAACACAAAACTAGATGGCTTTACACACCTGTTAAGTAAGTTCCTTTATCCACCTGCGGTCGAATATATGTTTAATACATGCTGTTCTAGTCGTGTAAAGTATCTGTTTCTGTCTAAGATCCTATGGCATAACTTAAATTTTTTGCAGATATTATCTCAACCTGTTAATTTATCTTTTCCAATGTTCATATGAGTCCACATGCCTTCTGAGGAGATTTGTATTAGATAGTGATCAAACCTGAGATCCATTTTCGATAACAGTGGCCATAGTTGTAAATTGACACTCAGCTCTATCAATTTCCTTAAAATCAGAATCTTTCAATATGGCTGCAGAATTAAAAATACCATAGTCAAACTTCAATTTGATCTGGCATGATATAAAGCAGCAAGGATCTAGTATCGAACCAAAATAATATCCAGAAAAAGCATTTGAATCATGTGGTTGACTATACCTGCGCATGCGTATCTTGCAGCTTGATCAGTTGTTGGGTACAATTTGAATGATCTAATTATTACTTCTTTAGGCTTCATTATAAAGAATTGTTCCTGAATTTGTCAAAAATAATATGGTGTAATAACAAAGGCAATCCCATATGTGTTGACAGAAACACAGTTTTATGTAGAAATTTGTACTTGATTTACCTCCATTTGGCTGACTCCAGAAAAGCAATCAAACTGCACATAGTACATCAAAAATTTAAAAGTAGTTTCTAACTTCGAATCTTTTCGTTTACTCTGGATTATTAAATGCAATATATGTGTATGTATGGGTGTATGTATTATAAATAGTGTGTGTGAGTGTACATCATTTAGCAATTTTGAATTTTTTTTAACACAACTCGTACAGTGAGGCTGTAGGATGCTTCAACTTCACCAATATTTTTTGTCGTAATTGTTGCAGTTCCAAATTGAGAGAGAGCTTCGAAGGTTGGAATGGTGATGCCTAAAATTTTCCCCGGGCTCCTGAAAATTGGTAAAATTCCTCAATAATCACCTCTGAAACTTGACAGAAAAATAACGAGCTTGAAAAAAAATGATCTATTATATTGGATGAGAAATATCCATGGTCTCTAACATGCCTCTCACATGTAGAATTTCCAATCTTCGGCAATAGTTGCTAGCGCGATTCCAGCTATGACTTGTCTTTGATAAAATATATGCACTATCAGCTCATCTATAAACCAATGCTAATAAAAGGTATTGAGCAATTATTGTTTGTTGCCTAACTAAACCTTAAGAACAGTGCATTACAGTAGAGCCACATTAATTTAATTTCTCCTCTCATTCCCAATCATCTGATCTTTTTCCATTTAAAATCAACACAATGTACTCTGAAGTGAGGGAGCTTTGAGTATAATATTGGATGCCTTGACATTTAGGACAAAGACCTTGATCAAAAGATGAAAATGAAGCTCGTAATATCTTGAGATTAAAGCTGTTAAAGAATCTTCGATTTTGAAAATTACAAAACACACTCACCACATAACTAAACTAAAAGTAAATAGAATTCCAAATTGGACCACACTCATAATCTTATTTGTTGAAAATTAGCTTTAAAACACTGGTACGAAACACAAATAAAATGAAGAGTATTAGGCACCTATGCTGTGAAAAAGTTGTATGACAGTACATAAAAGACGAGCTTCATCTAGGAGCATAAAGAATACCTTTGATAGACAAATTCTATGTCGTCAGCCCTCAATTCCAACAAAAGATTTGTGTTTAGAGCTTCAGTAATTCCTATGGAAAATTCATGACTCCCTGCACTCTGCAGACCGAATACGTTGATAAAAATTTCTCTTTATAATGAACCTCCTCGAGATTTATAGTTTGAGTAAATGCTGAGAACGTAACTGGATGTTGATTTATCCGTTCAAACCTTCCTTGGACACGATAAAGTGGAACCTGATTTCTGTTTATTCGATTCTGGTCTGCCTGAAAAGAGAGAAAACAAGCCATCGATTGGATCACATTTCTTTCAAATCACAACAATGTAAGCAAGTGGTCAGTGCATTAATATCTCATGCTCATACCCAAGTGGAAAAAAATTCCAATGTAACAAAGATCTCAAAATTTGGTAAATAAGCCAATTTGCACCAATGATGTAATCAATACCAGCTAATGATAAAATATAGGAGCTTGATAAATTTTGATGAAAATTTTGTGAGACGTAAATCCTTTTGAGACTTCAAGAAAAAGACGTTTAAAAGTTTGAAAATGTTCATTCCATGACATCAAGAATGGAACATTGCTCAGAATTCAATGAAATGAGTCATTATATTAACTAACATCCCAAAAGTTCCACAGTTGATTATGTAAGCAACTCCAATATGGTGCAGCGCAAAAGTCTGGCTGAGCATTGAAAGCCTCATGAGCAACACCAATTTTGTTACATTCAAGACCATCTAGAGTAAACCTGACTCGTTCAAGAAGCATCCACATGGAAAAATTGCTCCCCAAATTTTGAGGTTGCCCTTGACCACCCTTCAATAAGAGAAAAACGAGTGATTTATCAAGAATTTTATGAGTTTGCAATACCAGGGGCAGATCAAGCAGGGAATTAAAAAATTTTGAAATTCCATATGCTATTCTTAAAGATAATATTTTGCCCATTTCCCCATATTTTTGGGCTAGCCCATGTAAAACTATAATGCGGTTCTTGCCAAAACCAAGATCAAGACCAAGCAGGCGATGATACCTGTTTCAGTATAATATATCGCTGAAAAAGCTACCTGTCTAGGGATAACTAGGTAGAAGTCATCAAATGATGGAATACTGGTATATCCAACATAATCTCCAACCAGGTTCACCCTTAAAAAATTATCACCTGATATTGCTGCCCTATTCTCTGGACCCACAATCACTTCCTGCCAACAAATTCCCAAATTAGCAAAATGGAGATGAAGACTAATTTTTTCAATCACCTGTGCAAGGCATGCTTTTACTGAATGCACTAAAACAACAGTACATGATAGGAGGTCTAGACATTTTGAAAACAATTATACAAATATATTAACAGTCGACAGTAAAGCGCCAAATGCAAAATTTTAGAGAAAGTTTATAGATATGGACAATTGATAGAACTTTTTATTATGGAATTTATAAAGAATGTGTTAGTGTGTTCACTTGTCAAAAGAAATATGATGAAAATAATTTGAAAAGGTTTGACATTAATGAATGAATCCAACAACTCAGTGAATGAGAAATTGAGAAAAGATCTACTTTGTATAGAAGTTTGATTGGAAATTTATTGCATCTCACTGCCACATGGCCAGATATCATGTTTGCGACAAATTTGTTGTCAAGATTTATGAACAATCCCAGTCAAGTACATGTTGGAGCTGGAAAGAAGGTATCGAGGTATATCAGAGGGATAAGCAACCTTTGTATTAAATACTGAAGAGGTTGCAGCCTACATGTTAAATTTAAATGGATGTTGTGACAATGATTGGGCCTGGTTGTTTTGATGATACGCAGAGTACCTCTGGTTTTGTTTTTACTCTTGGTTCAAAGTGTGTTTTCTTGGGCATCTAAGAAACAACAAATTGTTGCTCAATTATCTGCAGAAGCTGAATATGTTTCAGCTGCAATGGTGACTTCTTAAATCATTTGGTTGGACAAAATTCTTGAAGATGTTGGGGTGAAACAAGAAGTTGCAACTGAATTATTTTGTGATAACAAGTCAGCAATTGCAATGGGAAAGAATCTAGTTTTTCATAGCGAACAAGGCTTGAAGATGGTGGGGTGCAGTTCACATTTTGCAGGTCCAAAGATCAATCAGCAGACATCCTTACAAATCACTTCCCAAGAATAAGTTTCTGAAGATAAGATAACTTCTTGGAGTAGTAGATCGGTACATTAAGGGGAGAAATTTTGCAATTAATGTACGTTTGATTTGATTTACTATATAATAGTGGATAGACATTATTACTAGTTAGTAGGCTTATATACGCTAAAACATTGTAACGTTTTAATGTTCCATCTTCCTCTATTATTAAATGAAAAATGTTTCATAGCACAATTCTTGTTTCCATCTCTTTTTTTGAACCTAAAAATATAACACTATTTGAGTGGATAATATGAACACTTGACTACCAAACAAAGGCGGTAGCCCGGGTGGTCCATTTTTTTTCTATTTTTTATACATTAAATTAATACAATTTATCAATAGCCCCATGACCCAATTTTAATGATAAAAAGATACCAACTCAACCCATAAAAAAAAGAGAGCTTAGAAAATTCTAGCCCAGATAGAGATAAAAAACTGGTTCCGCCTACCAAATGTCATTTTTAAGACAGAGATCCTCGAGATTATATGGCATCATCAACTAGAGGTTAAGCACACTAGAGAACTGAATATTTCCCGCATTCTCATAAGATTAGCTTTTATGAAATGGTTTTTCATCTTTAACTATCATAACATATGAGCAGAAGGATGAGTATTGCCAAAACAAAACTAGGGAAAATTTTTTAGGGAATAATAGGAGATGCCAAAAAACAATGACAATTATGCAACACATAGACCTTAAACTCATAGTTCTGGTAGGAAAGGGTTGTACCGATGTCTTTGATCTTGTCTTGACTTCAATTCGAACGCTGAAACCGACTGAACGCTGTCCAATTCCAAATACGTGGAACCTAGCATCACTCAAAAAGTGAAACAAAAGACAAAATGAAAAGGCACGAACTCCTTACCATGCTGTTAAGGAAAATCTAGTTCAGCACATGATAAGAAGGCTTTAGCTTTCAAGTTTATTTTTCAAGCACCACCATGTCCAAAATCTATAACACTTGCAACTCATAAAGACTTATGCAATGATTAAAAAAGCAAGATTATGTAACTCTTTGTTTCTTTTAACTCAATGGTTAGAAAGGTAAACTAATTAATATATTGAGTTTTGGTATCTGACAGGAACTTAGATTAAAAAAATGAAGTAAAAAAGAAACAGATACCTTACCAATCATCTGTAAATCGAAGGCAATGAGCTGTATTTGCTTTTCCATTGATCACTTTGTCAACTAAATAACCAAAATTGTAAACCTCATACTACATAGTCAGAATCAATTAACATGCATTGCGAAAAGATTACTTCCAACCAGTTTCCTAACTTACAAAAGTTTCCACAGGATGATGGAACCCTGCGCTGTTCTCCACAAGGGCAACAAGTTGGCTGTATGAGAATAAAAGAATGGCTGTATGAGAATAAAAGAACGTGAGACTAAACTAAGAGGTTTAAAATATGCTCAAACTTAAACCAGCTGCCAGCTTACAAAACCTGATATTTATGAAATCAAAACTTTTATGTCAGCAAGGTTTATCAAGTACTTTGTTTACAAACATTCACAAAACAAAACAATTTGTGTCAAAACAGTTGAACTTCTGAAGCTTCACAAAGAAAAGTCACTCATTTTCCTCAACCAGTGAGATGGATGATGACAGCAAAAATGGATTATCATTCTGAACACAGATCAGAAACCTTCTAAATCTTACCCGAGTATTCTCAATAACATGACCATTTTCATCCCGCAACCTATACAACAAATTTTAGCAGAAGTAAACCCAACATGAGAGATGTTTCTGAAGTCAATAGACTCTGTACATGATATATTCATAGACAAGAGAATATATAAACAAAATTGAATAACAATAATATAGGTTTATAGAATCTAAGGACAGAGAGGTTAATTGCAAATTGTATATTTTATGACCAAAAGTACATCAAGTCCAAAAGCACATGCTCAAAAGAATTTTATGAAAGTGTGGGTCAAACTTACATAAAGGAAACGAGTAAATGAAAACAAAGTCAAACGTTTTCTTACAAAGGTTACAAGATTAACCAAATAAGAACAAATTGATATCATATCATATCATATAGTTAAAAAGCATGCAGGCAAAAAACCAAGGTTTCTGTAAACACAGTGCCTTCAGAGGATCAAAAAGTTATTTTTCAACAGCAAACATATAAAGTCCATCTATGAAATATAAGAAGTAAAATAAACTGGCAGTGAAAGAATGTCCAAATATTTTGGCTACATAAAATCCTGAACCTAGAAACTTTGTCAATTACTGGTTCACATAGAATTAGGACTTCCAGAGGAATCTTTAAACGGTACATGAAACACTTCAAAGTTATGAAAATAAATGTCATTTATGTGCCTGGTATACACTAAACGACCAAAGACAATCACACTTAATATGTACATGGATTCACAAATACCTTTATCAGTTAAAAACAAGAAAAAAAATAATCAGTAAGACAAAGATCAAGAATAATGATAATTGGAGAGCAAAGCTCATCACAATGTGCACTTGCCTCTCACACATTTGGACAACATGTGATCCAGCATCAGGCTCACATTTTCGTGTTTGAACATATAACTCTTGGGGCTTGTAAGCAACGTCCTACAAGAGAAATTTATCGCGTGAGTTTCCCATAATTTTATCAATTATTGCCCAAATAAATAATCTTCAAAATCCTGGGTCCCACATAAGCCCCCCAAAAACTGGAGAATCATTAAGTCAGGTTTGAGACATTTTATCATTAAATACCAATACATACTTATTTCTCAGGCAGCACTAATCATATTATCAATTACTTTCACTAAAAATAATATTTTTTTATTAATAACTTAAACTATATTAATTACAATAAGTGGATTAGTGATCCACCGGATAAAAAATAATAATTTGCTCGGCAAACTTGTGAATTTCATCAATTTCAAGTATCAAACAAAGCGATTACACTGTTTGTCAATTTTATTTTCATCAATTAGAAATATAATTATGTTATTTCTACATCATTCAATAAAAAGAAGAACACTACAAACAAAAAAGAACATTCCGGGCATGTTCTTGAACCCCCGAATCTACGCGGAACATGCATCAAACTCACAGCTAATACTGTATCAACCCTTTCTCCAAAACTAAAAATTATAAAAAAAATAACAGGATATGGAAGGAAAAAACTTAGCATATGATTTTTACATACCTGTATGTACGTTAATTCATACAGCGCATAAGCTGCAGACTTGTTAATAGTTATCACTGGTGGGACTCGGAGCGTACGCATGTGGTTGGTTGAATTCTCCTCCGCTTCCACTATCTCCGCCACCAACGATGCTTCCCTTCCACTCTACGTACACCCATACATAAAACATGTTTTATTCAACTAAAAACGTGATGAATAGACACATGAGGGCTAGCACACCCTATAGGGCAAAACAGCAGGCGCAGATACTAATTTTCAGAGAGAAAGAGATAGAGCACCGATTCACTCGGAACTGATAAATCGAGAACAATCTTGGAAGTGCAGTTGAGCCCGTCCGATTCAGAGACCTTTTCGCATTTTTGGATTGTTGATTTGGAGAGGATTTGAGTAGCATGCGCATACTTGGATAGTGAAAAGATGGCAATCGTTGTAAGGACGAATAATTTCATGGCATTGTTCGTCGGATTTTCGGAAATTTGCGACGAATGATGATGATTCTGATTAGGGTTATGGAATTCGGAAGTTGGGAGTAACGGCTATAAATCAAATTGGTGAGGAGGCAGAGTAACTGCCTTTTAAGGATCGACTGGAGATTTTTTCCAAAGAAGTCCCTAATTTTGTATATATTGACAAAAAATGCCATTTTTTGTTATAATTACGAATTCATATATTTTTAATCTTATAAACTATAAAATTTGTATTTGGATAAATAAATTTGAGTGAAGTTATCTAATTTATAATAGATTTCAACTGATACATATTTTATATGAATTTGAAATTCATAATAATTGTTAGTAGGATAAATAAATTTGAGTGAAGTTATCTAATTTATAATAGATTTCAACTGATACATATTTTATATGAATTTGAAATTCATAATAATTGTTAGTAAATATATCTAAATTAATTTAGAGTGGATTTAAAATTAACCTAAATTTAAATTATTCAAACTAGTCAAATGAATTTGACACCATCTAAGTTATTTTTCAACTTACGAAATTATATAATTATTTAAGGATCATAACTAAATTTTACCTGTTACGTCTATTTATTTATCTTTCAATTTATTATTTATCACTTCATTTTCGTAGCATAATATTGGTATTATTATATAATGTGAGTTTTCATTAGTGTGTTTTGCCACCAAAAATGGCTTTTGTCCATTTATAAAACCAAGAGTGTTCATAGATCAGTTCAATTTTACATAATTTATTTTGGTTTTTCCAATTTTCGACTTTAGAAATATATAATCTGATATCCAACTTATTTTCTTTAATTTCATGAATTAATTCTTGAAATCAAATTTGAAAAACCGCAAAAAAAAAAATTAACATTTTGGTAAAATAAGTAGGATTATTAATATTTGAGGATGATAATTGTTTGTTATTTGAATTATTATTATATATAATGTTTTTCGTAAAATGTAATAATTCATTTTGTATTGTACAAAATGTTTATATTCTTTTAAATAAATAAAAGCGTTTTGCGGTTGGTGGGGGCGGTAATCACTCAACTCAGTTATATATAATTATATAAATTAATTTATAGATATATTATATAAATAAATTATCCCCACAGACAGTCGCACGTGATAACGTGCTTTGTATGTGCTGTTTACTTGTACTAAAAGTGTGATCTAAAATCTATAAGTCATGCATGAATTATGTTCAACAATAATATTTACCAAAAAAAAGGTATCCTTTTACAAAATTGGGCTAAGTGGCTTTCTTTAACAATTCAATACATCAATCCATTATAAAATCACACAAAAATTGGGTGTAGTATCGTCCAACCCTAGGCAGAAGGGAGGAGAAATGGCATCACAAATCATCCCCACTGTGGGATTGCCGGCCTTTCCTCGATCATGTTGTAATACAGTACGACGTTATCCTGCGTTCGGCAAGGTTAAGAACAAGTACCCTAATTACCGGGTTTGGAAAAATGTGCTCATATAATGTCAAAGTGGTAACTCGAGATTATAAATGATTATTTTATGTTGATTTTATGAATAGAATTTCTCCTATGTTGCTACCTGTCTTACAGTCTGCCATGTACTAGGGTCGAAACATACGTAGCAGCCTACTTCATACGTAACATTCTTTACGGAAGGCGCTGAGTTCTCTACCGGAGTGAACCACGTGCGGAGCTCTCTGTGGTAGTACCACCCTCTATCATGTCTATGCAGAATTGTGTCATTTCATTACTGCGCGAGAGAGAAAAACTTTACGGAAAATAACTTTTTTAGTTTACTAGTTTTAAGGCATATTATAACAAGTTAGAGTTTCGTATGAACATGAATCATGGGTTAGTATATATAAACTTGGAAAGGTACATTACGTATTAATTAAATAAATCCCAACTTTCCTCATATGCATGGGCTGTTCTTTCTTGCAAAATTGCTATGGCTACAGTGAAATGCTGACTCAAGTAAAAAGAGAAATGTAAATCAAAGATCACGATGAAAAATTCTTACAGTTCGTTTGCCGCTAAGAGCTGCGCCTGGTCGTTTGGCATACTGCAAGATAAGAGACAATCTACAAAGATAAGCCCTGCTGAACCAACATTTTAAATTATCGAAAGGCCTTGAAGTAATTACCTGTAAAACACGTAAAATAACATCGGTAGATGGAACTTCTTGAAGTGACTTCGCTGCACGAATACAAGGCGACCCATTAATTAATTAATAACAACGTTAATTTAATATGTTTGCATTACTTGACCAAACGGAATAGATCAAGAACACCTGCAATGGAGGAGGCTGTTTCGAAATGTAGCAGTCAGGAATATGATACTTCGGTCCTTCTTTGACATGTTCGTCAGACCATGGAGATGCAAATTTTTGGTGTAGAGGTTCTAGAGAATTCAATTCCAGGACGAGGGAGTGCGGATCAACTCCCATAGCAAGAGCGGTTTTAGCCGGATTGACGCCTTTTATGATTTTTAACAAACCAAGCAAGCCATAGTCATCAGGTCCAAGTCGAGAGCCTTGCCGAGGATTAACTTCTTTGCGTCTTAAGATATTATAGAAGTGAGGTTGAGATTGCTGGACATGCTGATATTGCTGCATAAGATGAACGTAGAATCACAAGTCATTAGATATCCGAATTCCAAAACATCCTTCATTTCTTATTCATTGGGGAAAAATCTGCAGTGAAGAAATTTCTTGGAAATTAAGGAAACTATAAAAATTACTTGATCATTTGAAGCTTAAAAGATAACAGAAAGAATAGTTTGTGCAATACCCCTGAACCATGAAAATGAAGATCTTGATTGCCTGGCGGTGGAAAAGAAAACCCCGTTCCGGTTATTGAATTAACGTGGTTTTGTTGCAAAGGATGATGTGAGTTTATGGCACCGGCATCAAACATAAAATCCGGAGATCTTCCCATCTAGTAGACAAAAAGGTATTTAAGAATTAGATACTGGATACGTACGTATTCACAAATGTTTAAGTAAACCACATTGCCAAGTACAAAAACTTACTGAATATTGTTGAGGTTGCACTAAATGTTCTTTCTGGTGCTGTGTTGCGCCATAATCAACGAAATTCCCGATGTTCAGACCACCTATCGTAATTCCAAGAAAGAAAACCAAATGGATTCATGGTATCAAGCTCGAGTAATGATAAATAGTCCATTGAAATAAGACTAGAAAAGGTGAAATATTTTTGAGTTCGCAGATAGATGATTAGAATCTTCTCTTTGTAAATATCTGATACAAAGTTTTGGAAGCTTGATGTTCACCGCTAGATAGGAAAGAACTCCACCTCTTATTGCAAGGTTGCAAAGTACAAATAGGCATATAATTTCATTAATAAAGTATCCAAGTTCAAAGCAATCTTAGCAATATATATAATAAAATCCTCTATTTAGTTTGTGATCTCTTGCCTTTTCTAGGTTACATAGTGTATTTTGTGGAAATATCGTCTAGATTTAAAAATTTAGCATTGGAAGTTTATTAAAATTCTTTACTATGAGAATTAAAACACCTTCATATGGCAACCAAGAGGAAAACATACATTTTGAAAGCCAAAATATTGATTGTGTTGAAAAAAAACTAGAGTTATTGGTTCGCGCGCTTTGAACATGTACATCAAGAAAAACAACTCATTATGATAAAAAAAAAAAAACAGTTTAAAAAATGAAGTGGATCTTTAATTATAATTACCTGGTTGACTTTGAGGATCACCAACAGAAGAAGAATAGTATCCGGATAGGTGGCATAAGCCATTGACACCAACATTAGCAGCAGCATCGACATTTGAGTCATTTAGCAATCCCATATAACTAAAATTATGACCGGGCACGTCTGGAAATTGGTTTTGTGGAAGTGGCATGGGCGCCCCGATATGAGAATTTCCATGATTGGGGACCATACAAGGAGCTAAAATAAGAAAACCAATGTTACTTGAATAGTAGCAAAAGAGTAAATGAAATCGGGTGAAGATATTTTGCAACATCTAGTTTTGCATGAATTGTACGTATATATGTCTATAAATCCAAATAAAAAATGTTTCTATTCAACTTAAGTAAAATTCTGCAGTATTAAGCATCCAAAACTAACATAAGGTTAAATTAGATTATTCATATAGAACATGTAATACAGAACTTCTCGCGCGGTTTCTAAGTATGATGCGCCACTAGTACTACTTGGGAAATCATATGTGATACATGCATAGTATTTACCTGACAAGTTAAAGCCAAAAGCAGGACTGGGGACAACAGCCAACGCAGGAGAACTTGAACTGCTTCCGTCTCCACTAACAAAACCACCAATATTATTGGAAATTCGCCCCGTATGTCCCTTATTTGGAACCAAAGGTGGCTTACTTGGAAAAAAAGGTGGCCTAGTTGGAATCAAAGGCGGCCCTGAAATCACACAATACGATAAAAGGCTAAAGATTCAATACATAGCAAACAAGTTATATTTAAAGGTTTGAAAAACTTATACCCCCAGTATTTGTGACGCTAGAATGCCCATGTGAACTTCCAAAACATAGCTGCATCAGATGGTCAATTAAAATTTAGGATTTCTCAACAAACTAGATATATAATAGAGATGTTTAGAAGTACTTTGAAGATATTTTTCTCACTGCAGTTTTAAAAAATTAGTTGTAAAACCTGGGAAGGTTCATTGGTTAAAAAATATGGTGTATTTCTCACATTCGACAAACTCCCTTGAGCTTGTTGGACACCGCTTGGAAGACCGACATTATTTGTTGAACTTCTCGATGCATATGATCCAGGCAAATACCTACACTCGTGAGTACTGTTGTGGAGCCCTTTATTATTGTTTCCTGAGTTGGGAAAAGAAATTTTTTGTTGTTTCTAACATTATAACATCTATAAAAAAATATATTTTACTAAATCGAGCAACTTTGAGTGTATACCAGTACCAGACTCATTCGAAACAACACTGGAGGAACCAAATGAAGTAGAATAAGGAGTCATAACAGTTCTTCCATTGGTATCTACACGGTTTGAATTAAACTTATTTGACTTCTTTGGTCTCCACATTTTCAACTTAAATAACTGCAAGATAATTTAAAAACAAGCACACATTAACAAATCCCTTTGATTAGATTTTCTTGACGGTTAACGGTCGAATAAATTTGTTTTTTTTTTCTTTGGGCATGAAAATCGAATTCTACGTCTATAAACCCACAAAACATGGATTAGATTTGTCTTTTAAGTTAGATAGGCATCAAGATCTCACTTGTGATAAAGTAATTCTCTTAGAAAACTGGTTTACCGAGTCAACCAATCTCTTCATTCAATGATTGCAAGTTGAAATTATTTGCTCATGAACTAAATCCATTAAAGAAAACTCCAGGAAAAAGAAGAGATCTAAGAGGAAATCGAAATCTTTAAACTTCAATTCTTAACCCATGCAATAACCACATCCACTCATACAAAAGAAATTCTATAAAAACAAAAGGACGTCATTTTTTTTAAATAATTCAAACGCATGCATGTTCACCCAGATGGTTATAAAACCCTAAAACATACTAATTCAATCAAAAGATTAATGAACATCCGACTTAATCAACCTGTATCAGGGAAAAGAAAAGAACAAAAAAAAAAATGATAAATATCTCAGTCACCTTCAGAAATTTGGAAAAAGGAAAAGAGATTAGAATTTTGAATGCAAAAACAAATTTAGACGTGTTTAATTGGTGAAAAGAAGTTCTCACTGAATCTTCAGTCGTGAGCAGGAGCCGTTGCGAAGAAGGGTGGTTTGCGGCCTGGATGGCTGAAATTGATACAGGACTCTCCTTTATATAGGAGGACTCTACATTGTCTATGGTCCTGGTATTATACAGTTCTCTACGATGGTCCTTTCTAATATTTATTTTGGGATAATAAAATTTATTTTTGCAACATGATTTTACTAGACTAGTTTTTATTTGATTTTCATTTCCATAAATTCTCTTGATGTTATTTTCTTGTAAATTATTGTAAAAAATCTGGGCATTTTTTGTGTATCGCGAATTTTTTACGTATGTATGTGAATGAACATCGATGTTGAATATAGTACAATATTATCATTTTTAGATAGTGAGCCTTGTAATTTACTATGTTAAATATGCATAAAGTTGTTTATTTTTTTATCCTTAAATTTATAATAATATATAATTTTCTTATGAATCACCAAAAAGAGCTCATTTGGATTACCTAAGTTTCTCCAAAAAATATTTAACTTTTTGAAAAAGAATTTTAAAGTAATTTGTCAACATTTATTGAAATTTCGATAAAACAAAAATATTTTAAAAGTAGAGATTGCAAATTGAAAAAAAAAAAACAAGCACAAAAAATGAACTTTTACTTTCTATGTCAAATTCAATCACATTAGGAAATTTTTCAAAAAAAATCTGATTATCATATTCATTATTTTATCTCTACAATAAAAAAAAAATCCACTCAATCTTTTAAAAAAATTCCAATCAAGTCATTGTTTCACATTTCAAATCAGCAATTCAAAACATAATTATATTACAATTGCATGCATATTTTTTTGGCTCAACCTTTTTCTAATAATTATTATTTAATTCTATATTCCACCCATTAGTACTTGGTATCGATTTACATTTGAATTTATTTGTATCTCATTCTATTTAAATTTAAATAAATTGATGTTAGAATCGGAATTAAACTATTTGATTCAAAATAAGAATGATCTTGTTTTTTTTTTTTTCTCAAATAAGTATTAGCACAATCGATAAACTCTATGCATCGACTAACCAAATAATTTACCACATATAAAATATTATTTTTCATAAAATTTATATAAAAAATTACTGTATCATCATATTTCACCAAATAATTTACCACATAAAAATTAGATTTTGTATTTAATTGCATGCATCATATGTCGGTGACTTAGCAAAATAGAGGGAAAATTAATTATGGCCAAGACATTTAAATTATTAATGTAATCATATATCTAAATATTTTTTTATTAATTCTAAATAATGAACGATTATATTATTGTTATTTAATTATATGTTTTATTAAAGATCAATTATAAGCCTTCGCGTATCATGAGATTAATAAAATATTTAATAATGTAACAAAATCATCTCGCTAAAAAAATACTATTTTTATCCACTAATTTGTTCAATTTTTATTTTGGTTCACTAAATATTCAAAGTTTGGTTTTGGTACACCAACTTTTAACTGTCAGCTCTTTTGGTTCAATTGCTGACGTGACACTAGAAAACACTATCATGACACCGTAAAATGTTGTCATGTCATTAAAAATGGTGACGTGAGATCGAAAATTACTGCCATGTTACATTTGATATTAAAAATTAGATTAAAATAGCCGAAAATTTAAATTTGGTTGATCAAAACCAAACTTTAAAAATTTAATGGACCAAAACCCGAAATTAGAAATTTTAATGTATAAAAAAAATCATTTTCCCCTTTAAAAAATAAATAGGGTGCCCTTTGAAGGGTTCCGTTTCAAATTAATAAACCCAGCCGGTGGAAGGGGTTAAGCAGAAAATTATAAAGTATAAATAATATTTTCCTATTTTTGTAATATCTCATTAGATTATATATTTTCCAAAATGTCAATTCTACAAATTTCATACCAATAATCTGGCCCTTTTGTTGTATTTGAATCATTTTATGTTTATTTTTATCATTTTATACTTATTAGGATAAATGAAAGGGTAAAGTTTTTCCATTATAGTTTTATTACTTTTTCCAAAACCCATTCGTTTGCCTAGAAACGACGACGAAGGCTTAAAATATAAATGAAAGGACAATTTTTTTTATTATTTTTTTCATTTTGAGATTTGCTAGTTTGCTCAAAAACTAGATACTGTTTGTATTAATTGTATGGACATTGTGTGTTAAATGATGTAAAATTTATGGTCAATGTTGGGAAGAAATCAATTTTGATTTTTTAAAAAAATAATAAAAATTAAAACTTACAGTAGTAACAAAAATATAGAATTAGAAAAGATATATGTGAAACAACTATCTATTGAAAATTTAAAAATTATTCAAAAATCATAAACCCTTTACTAGAAAAATCATAAACCTCACTTAAAATTACTAAAATAAAAAACTAATCAAAATATCATAAAATTGTCATTTATAAATTCTTGAAATCAAAACCTTATAACGAGACAGATGACATTAATTCTTGAAATCAAATTTGTATCACCGGCAAAAATATAAAAAATAATAATAATTTGTGTAAACTAACTAGGATTGAGTAAAATTTGAGGATGGGAATTGTTTTTAATTTTCACTACAATATAAAAAAATTTCATAAAAAATATTATACATTTTTTTCATTGTGTTTTCAAAGTGTGGTTTTCGTGCACTAAATGTGATTTTTTTGGGCTTTCAATCCTTTTTAATGGAGTGTTCGTCTGTTCGATAACACGTAGGCAATTAGATCAAATAGCTGAAAATTAAAAATTGTTGTACTAAAATTAAACTTCGAAAACCTAATTGATCAAAACCCAAAATTGTACAAGTTAGTCGATAAAAAATCGTTTTCCCATTATATATTTTTAAGCACAAATTTTGAAAACAGGGCCTCAAAAGTTCAAGCTCTTCTGGAGACAATTCTCAAACTCCTTATGTTCGATTAAATGTCTGCACGAATACAAGACGACCCGCTCATTAATAACGTAGTTAACTGAATATGTTGGCACTACTTGACCAAAAGGAATAGAAAAGAACACCTTCAATGGAGGAGGCTGTTTAGAAATGTAGCAGTCAGGAATACCATACTTCGGTCCTTCTTTGACATGTTCATCAGACCATGGAGATGCAAACTTTTGGTGAAGAGGCTCCAGAGAATGCAATTCCAGGTCGAGGAAGACCGTATCAACTCCCTTAGCAAGAGCAGTTTTAGCCGGATTGACGCCTTTTATGATTTTTAACAAACCAAGCAAGCCATGGTCATCAGGTGCAAGCATAGAGCCTTAAGCACAGGTTTAGACAACTAGTGGCATTATTACTTGAAATCAAATTTGCAAAACCCGCGAAAAAAAGTTGAAAATTTCGGGTAAAATTTGAGGATGAGAATTGTTTTTAATTTTAATTATTATATAAACTTTGTTTTTCTTAAAAATTTTATAATATATTTTGTACAGAATAAGAAGTTTATATAATATAAAATATATAATAAAGTTTTGTGGGTGGTGGAGCGGTAATCACCATATCCAGTATATTTATAAAATTTAATTTTATAAATAAATTATCCACCAGTGCGTCACACGTGCAAAACGTGCTCAGTACGTGCTAAAATGTGCTTTGTATGTGCTATTTACTAATACTGATAAGTGCCTAAAATCTATAGTCATGCATGGATCAGGTTCAACAATAATATTTGCCAAAAAAAGTTAATCCTTTTACAAAATAAGTCTCGGTGGATTTCTTTAACAATTCAATATACCCATCCATAATAAAATCACACATAAACTCGGTTTTTGTTCAGTCAATGTAACAATTTCATTAAACAAATTACATAATAAAATTGGCAATCCCAAATATGTATAACAGAAAGAATAGTTTGTGCAATACCCCTGAACCGTGAAAATGAAGATCTTGATTGCCTGGCGGTGGAAAAGAAAACCCCGTTCCCGTTATTGAAGAAACGTGGTTTTGTTGCAAAGGATGATGTGAGTTTATGGCACCGGCATCAAACATAAAATCCGGAGATCTTCCCATCTAGTACTAGACAAAAAAGGTATTTAAGAATTAGATACTGGATACGTACGTATTCACAAATGTTTAAGTAAACCACATTGCCAAGTACAAAAACTTACTGAATATTGTTGAGGTTGCACTAAATGTTCTTTCTGGTGCTGTGTTGCGCCATAATCAACGAAATTCCCGATGTTCAGACCTCCTATCATAATTCCAAGAAAGAAAACTCAGCCCATAATAAAACCATAGGAAGTTCAATAAATTCATTACCATGAGAATTGAAGCACTTTCATATATATGGCGACCAAGAGGAAAAATATTCATTATGTTGAAAAAAACTAAAGTTATTGGTTCGCTTTAAAATTGTACAGTAAGAAAATTTACCCAATATTATTATAGGAAAACAATTTAAAATTTTAGTTGCTCTTTAATCATAATTACCTGGTTGATCTTGAGAATCACCAATAGAAGAATGGTATCCGGATTGGTGGCATAAGTCATTGACACCAACACTAGCAGCATCGTCTCCATCTGAGTTATTTAGCAATCCCATAAAACTAAAATGATCGGTCTCATCTTGAAATTGGTTTTGTGGAAGTGCAATAGGAACCCTAATTAATTGAGAATTTCCAGGAATGGGGACCATACTGTTGGTCCCACGTGCAGAATTTGAGATAGTAAAAACCGGAAAATAAAAAATAACTGGACACCGAGATTTACGTGGAAAACCCCTAAAAATTATTAGGGTAAAAACCACGGGCAAGATGAAAAGAATTCCACTATAATATTTTGTGGTGTACAACTCACTCACTGTGTTTCCAAAGAGAACACACACTCTCTTAATACAGGAGAACAAAACACCTCACAAATATTATAGAACTAAGCACTCAAATGCTTATAAGATGAGAGAAAACTCGAAGAAGAGATGATTTCCAAATGAAGAGAGGAGCTCTATTTATAGAGTCCCCTGACCGTGTGAACACGCGTTAAAAACGCGTATTCAATTTCTTTACGAAACTTTGCTTCCGGCCAACCCACGTTTTAATTTCATTCAGCTTTGCTGCCAGCCATGTGCATTTATTGCCATGGTCCTGCCGACATTTCTCCCACTTGGAGATTTGATTGAGAATCAAACATATCTCCACACATCCTTTCAATCTTGCCATTCCATGCTGCTTACGTTTCCGCTAGACCACTTGAGAATCTACACCACTCAAACTTATCAGTGTTCACTGGCTTGGTCAGAAAATCAGCTATGTTGTCCTTTGTATGGATCTTCTGCATATCCACGCTTCCTTCTTCTACTACTTCCCGCACAAAGTGAAATTGTACTCCAATGTGTTTCGTCCTGGAATGAAAGGCTGGATTCCTTGCAATGTGCAAGGCACTTTGACTGTCACAAAACAAAGGAACATTCTCTTGTTTGTGCCCGATCTCCTCCAACAACCTTTTAATCCATATTGCCTCCTTGCAAGCCTGAGTAGCTGCCATGTATTCTGCCTCTGTTGTAGATAACGCCACAACTGTCTGCAGTTTTGAAACCCAGCTTACTGCTCCTCCTGCAAGTGTAAACACATAACCAGTAGTAGATTTCCTCTTATCAGGATCACCTGCATAATCTGAATCGACATAGCCCCTGAGTGTAAAATCCGATCCTCCATAACATAATGCAGCATTCGAGGTACCCTTAATGTATCTAAGGATCCTCTTAACAGTGCTCCAATGCTCTCGTCCAGGATTCGCCATATACCGACTAACTGCTCCCACTGCTTGAGCAATGTCCGGTCTTGTACATATCATGGCGAACATCAAACTTCCCACTGCTGATGCATATGGTACTCGAGACATCTCCATCCTCTCTGCTTCACTGCTAGGACACATTTCGGAGGATAACTTGAAGTTAACAGGAAGAGGGGTCGAGATTGGCTTACTATCTTGCATGTTGAAGCGTTGCAAGACTTTCTTCAAATAATTTTTCTGGGAAAGCCAAATCTTTCTGTTACTTCTGTCTCGGTGAACTTGCATCCCTAGAATCTTGTTTGCTGGTCCCAAGTCCTTCATATCAAATTCCCTAGCCAACTGTGCCTTCAATCCTTGGACCTGATCTTTGTTGGGGCCTGCTACCAACATGTCGTCCACATACAACAGCAAAATAATATAATCATCATCAGACCTCTTGAAATACGTACAAGGGTCTGCACTCAGTCTGTTGTATCCAAGGCTCATGATATAGGAATCAAATCTCTTGTACCAACACCTCGGCGCCTGTTTGAGACCGTACAGAGATTTGTTCAACCTGCAAACCAAGTTCTCTTTGCCTATTTCTGCAAAACCTTCTGGCTGGAGCATATAGATTTCTTCTTCAAGATCTCCATGAAGAAACGTCGTTTTCACATCTAGCTGTTCTAGATGTAGGTCAAACACCGCACACAATGCCAGCACCACTCTGACTGTTGTAAGCCGAACCACAGGTGAAAATATCTCATTGAAGTCAATGCCTTCTTTCTGAGCATACCCTTTTACCACCAATCTAGTACGATACCGTTCCACTTGATTATTGCCATCTCGCTTGATCTTATAGACCCATCTGTTACCGATGGCTTTCCTCCCTCGTGGTAGTGTAACAAGATCCCAAGTTTTATTCATGTCTAATGCCTCCAATTCTTCTTGCATTGCTATCATCCACAAAGATACATCCGAGCTTTGAGTAGCCTCGTGGAAACTCGATGGCTCACCATCTTCTGATAATAGACAATATGCAATGTTGCTTTCAGTGACATAATCTGAAAGCCAACCTGGTGGTCTTCTGTCTCGAGTTGACTGCCTCACATTGGAAACCTCAGACTCAACTTGTTCTTGTTCTTCGTGCTCTGGTACTGCTTCACAAGAAACTTGACCTTCGTCTGTCTTATTTTCTACCTGAAAAATAGTAGTTTCTGAATTCTGTGTGCCTTTGTCTCCCTTTACTTTATCTTCCTCGAAGATAACATTCCTGCTGATGACAAGCTTGTGAACAGTAGGATCCCACAAGCGAAACCCCTTTACTCCATCAGCATAACTCAAGAAGATACATTTTCTGGATTTCGAATCCAACTTCGATCTTTCTTGCTCATTGTACAGAACGTACACCGGACTTCCAAATGTATGCAAATGAGAATAATCTGTCGGCTTCCCAGTCCATATCGCCATCGGAGTCTTCAGATCAATTGCCACTGAAGGAGAACGATTGATAATATAACAAGCGGTTTTGACTGCTTCTGCCCAAAATGACTTTTCCAGACCTGCAGTCCGCAACATAGCTCTTGTTATGTCCAACAAGGTCCTGTTCATTCGCTCCGCCACTCCATTCTGTTGAGATGTGTAAGCCGCCGTGAACTGTCTCTTGATGCCCTCATGTTGACAATATGCATCAAACTCGTCACTGGTATATTCTCCTCCATTGTCAGTCCGCAGACACTTGATTTTCTTTTCTGAATCAAGTTCAACCCGCGCTTTGAAATCTTTGAAGATCTGGAAAACATTTGATTTCTTCTTGATCGGATACACCCAACATCTCCTAGAGAAATCATCAATGAACGAGACAAAGTATCTCGCTCCTCCTAGGGATACAACCGGTGCTTGCCAAACATCCGAATGAATCAGCTCCAATATGCTTTTGCTCCTGGCAGTAGAAGTGCCAAACTTTAATCTGTGTCGTTTACTGGTAACACAATGCTCACAAAAGGTAGTGACACTTTTGTAAGTCCCGGCAGCAGCTTCCGTTCTGAGAGAATTTTCAACCCCCGTTCTGACATATGCCCGAGCTTTCTATGCCATAACACTGTTAATTCTTCTCCTGAACCAATTGATGCAACAGCTAGTTCTGCCTCTTTGTGTGTTTCTCCCAAAAGTACATACAGATTTGCAGCAACCTTTTCCGCCTTCATAACCACAAGCGCGCCCTTCACAATTTTCATGATCTCGTTCTCGATCCGAGTTTTGCATCCGATGTCATCCAATTGTCCCAAGGACAAAAGATTTTTCGTCAGTCCTTTCACATATCGTACCTCCTGTATGGTGCGAATGGTGTCATCAAACATTTTAATTTTGATAGTACCGACCCCAGCGATTTCCAAGGCATGATCATTTCCCATGAATACAGATCCTCCTGAGATTGGTTCATAATGATCAAACCATTCTCTCCGAGACGTCATGTGCCACGTCGCTCCTGAATCCATAATCCATGTGTCACAAAATTTGTGTCTGTCTTCTGCAACAGTTGCCGCTTCGCTGAATAATATTTCACCACTTCCTGAAGTACTGGCCACATTTCCTTGAGAACTTTTATCGATACTCGTACACTCTTTCTTGAAGTGCCCTTTACCGCCACATTTAAAGCAGTAAATATTTTTCTTCTTACTTCTCGACTTTGATCTACCTCGTCTTTGGCTCCCACTGGAGTCACGGTCCATGAATCTTCCTCTTATCATCGGTAACGCCTCTGCCTGCTTCGAGGATACCAACCTATCTTCCTTATTCTTGCGCCGGCTTTCTTCTCCGAGAACCGCAGTTAAGACATCGTCGAATTTTAGAAAGCCCATCAGAATATTGTTGGTAATGTTGATGATAAGTTGATCGTATGAATCTGGTAGACTTTGAAGTAGAAGCTCTGCACGTTCATTTTCCCCTATTTTATGCCCCATGGAAGTGAGTTGGGCAAATAGAGTATTTAGTGTATTGATATGGTCGGTCATCGATGAGGATTCCGCCATCCGAAGAGTATAAAGCCTTCTCTTTAGGAAAATCATATTGTGTAGCGACTTGACCTCGTACATCTTTGTTAGAGTATCTCAGATAACTTTGGCTGTTTTAACTCAAAGATACTTGACAAAACTTCGTCTGCTATAGCCAAGTGTAAATTGGCAACAGCGTTATCATTCATCTCATTCCACTTTCCATCATCTGTAATATCCACTGGTCTATCTTCAATAGCCGCCAAGCAATTTTCTTTTCTTAAAACTGCTTGTATCTTTATTTTCCACAGCATAAAATTGCTTCCATTGAACTTTGCTATCTCGTACCTTCCCGCCATTATGTCTACGACAACTTTAGTAGACCGGACAAAATAATCCCGCCTTAAATAAAAAATCTCAAAAAATCTTTTCTGATGTGGAAGATCAGTCTAGGCTGCAACCACAGAGCATACTCAGAATCTTAAGAAATTTTAAACCAAGGCTCTGATACCACTTGTTGGTCCCACGTGCAGAATTTGAGATAGTAAAAACCGGAAAATAAAGAATAACCGGACACCGAGATTTACGTGGAAAACCCCTAAAAATTATTAGGGTAAAAACCACGGGCAAGATGAAAAGAATTCCACTATAATATTTTGTGGTGTACAACTCACTCACTGTGTTTCCAAAGAGAACACACACTCTCTTAATACAGGAGAACAAAACACCTCACAAATATTATAGAACTAAGCACTCAAATGCTTATAAGATGAGAAAAAACTCGAAGAAGGGATGATTTCCAAATGAAGAGAGGAGCTCTATTTATAGAGCCCCCTGACCGTGTGAACACGCGTTAAAAACGCGTATTCAATTTCTTTACGAAACTTTGCTTCCGGCCAACCCACGTTTTTATTTCATTCAGCTTTGCTGCCAGCCATGTGCATTTATTGCCATGGTCCTGCCGACACATACAACGAGCTAAAAAAAACCAAATGGTACTTGAGTAGTAGTAAAAGAGAATGAAATTGGTGTAGATATTTGCAACATTTAGTTTTGCGTGATTTGTATGTCTATAAATTCAAATAAAGAATGCTTCAATGCAACTTTAAAGAAAAAAACAAATTTGCAGCATTATTATTGCTATGCAAGCAATGCTAAACTTCTCAGTTTCTTTGTATGATGCTACCACTATTGTTGTACTACTTGGGAAATCATATGTAATAAATGTATAGTATTTACCGGACATGTTAAAACCAAAAGCAGGACTATGGACATTAGCCAACCCAGTAGAACTCGAACTGCTACCGTCTGCACTAACAAAACCACCAATAGAATTGGCAATTTGCCCTATATGTCCCATATTTGCAGGAACCAAAGATGGCCTACTTGGAATCAAAGTTGGCCCTGAAAACACAAAATATTATTGAAAAACAAGGTTATTAATTCAATACATTGCAAACAAGTTGTATTTATGGGTTTGAAAAATTTATACCCCAAGTATTTGTGACGCTTGAAAGCCCATACGAGCTTCCAAAATACAGCTGCATCAGATGGTCAATTACAATTTCGGATTTCTGAACAAACAAGGTAGTAGAGATGTTTGTACTTCGAAGATATTTTTCTCACTGTAATTTTTTTTCTTTTAACAAGGGGGTGGGATTTCTGTATTTAGAAGCCATGAGCCTCTCCCAAATATGAGAGAGGTGATGCCACTAGACCAAGTGGTTCTCAAAACAATTTTAGATAATTAGTAGTATAGTTATACCTGAGAAGGTTCGTCGGTTAAAATATGTGGTGTGTTTCGCACACTCGACGCACTTCCTTGAGCTTGTTGGACGCCACTTGGAAGACCGACAATATTTGTTGAATTTCTTGGTGCATATGATCCAGGCAAACACCTATTAAAGCTCCCGTGAATATTGTTGTGAAGCCGTTCATTGTTTCCTGCGTTGGGAAAATAAGTTTTTTTGTTAATTCAACCATTACAACATCTATAAAAAATTAGATTTTACTAAATGGAGCAACTAATTGGAATGTATACCATCAGACTCGTTCGAAACTACACTGGATGAACCAAATGAAGTAGAACAAGGAGTCATAAAAGTTCTTCTACTGGTATCTGCACGGCTTGAATTAGACTTGTTTGACGTCTTTGGTGTCCACATTTTCCACTTAAATAACTGCAAGATATTCAAATAAGCACAAATTAATAAATCTCTTTTGTCTTTCAAAATATGTATGCCAAACTTAATTTTATGGCACATGCAACACATTGATTGAGTTTACAATATAATTATCGATGGCATATCGCCAAAAGGAATCATGACGCATATAACAACTAAAGATTGCAAAAAAATAAGAATCTAAGAACCATTTTCCTGTCCACGTGCATTTTCTTAGCACGCATCGTAATTTTCAGATAAATTTGAAGTTGCTAATATCAATCAGTGCATCCACTGTGCAACCATAATTTATAATGCAATTGACTCAAACTTGATTCCATGTAACTAACAACGGTAAATATACAACGACGATTTTTTTTTTAAGTACGCATTGTAATTTTCAGATAAATTTGAAGTTGCTAATATCAATCAGTGCATCCACTGTGCAACCATAATTTATAATGCAATTGACTCAAACTTGATTCCATGAATCTCGTAACTAACAACGGTAAATGTACAACGACGATTTTTAAGCAACACAAATGTAAGTGCAAGATCGATGGTCACAAAATAGATTTTCTTAACGGTTAACGGTCGAATAAATGTGTTTCTTTTTCTTTGTGCATGAAGATCCAATCTCTGTCTAAAAACCCAACAAACATAAGTTAGCTAGGTCTGTCTTTTGAATTAGCTAAGCACCAAGATCTCACTTGTGATAGAGTGATTCTCTTAGAAAAATGGTTTACCAAGTAAAAAAGATCTCTTCATTCAAATTTCATTTATTGTTCCTTGAAATCATTTTTACTCAACTAAATCAATTCCAGAAAACTCCACGAAAAAGAAGAGATCTAAAGCAAGATAGAAAGCCTTTAAACTTCAGTTCTTAACCCATGCAATAACCACATGCACACAAACATCATAAATTCAACAAAAAAAAACCCTTTATTTTTTTCTGGAATTCGATTTTTTTGGGAAAAAAATAATTCAAACATGTGCATGCTCACCCAGATGGTTATAAAACCCTAAAACATATGAATTCAATTAAAAAAAATCAATGAAAATCCGATCTAATCAACCTGTGTCAGGGGGAAAAAAAACAAAAATGATAAATATCTCAGCCACCTTCAAGAAAACTACTTTTTATTCGCTTTTTGTTTCCAATAATTCTCTTGATGTTATTTTTGTGTAGATTATTATAAAGGAATAAAATATATATGATTTTTTTTTTGTCTTTCAAAATTTTTTACGTATGCATGGGACGGGCATCGATGTCGAAGATACAACAATCTTATTTTTTTATTTTGAGCATTTTTTGGGGGATCCTGTTGAACTTCAAAGTTACTATGTCAAATTTGCATAAAATTTTATTTTCCTCACGTGTGCTGAAATTTAATAAAAACTAGTACAACGACGCATGCGTTGCGTGCTTGTACGATATGTTTTTATAATTTATTTGATTTTTATTTAAATGAGGATCAAAATATATTTATAAGAAATAATGAGTGGCTACGTTATAATTTTGATATATGAACTAAAAAATAAATTAAAAAAGAATAAAAAAGACCCAAGCAAAAATTGAACCTACAACCTCATGATTAAGAAACATAGGCTTTATCCACTAAACTACATGTGACTTGCCTTTTTTTTAACACTTTATTATATATATAATTTGTAATGTAGAGAGTGGGGGTGAAGAGTATTTTAGGTATTTTAAAAAACAGACCAAGGAAGTTACTCTAATCTACTCAGCCTTAATAAATAGTAAGAGATGTTCAAAAAAATCATTATGACTTACTAAAAAGAGTTCATTTGGACACTTGTATTTAACTTTTAAAAAGTAATTTGTTAATATTTGATTTAATTTTCAATGAAACAAAAGGATTTATGTTAAGATTGGAACTTGGACCTAACTCAACCTCAAAAGCTAGCTCAAGGGAGGAGGATTGTGAGTTATTTATCCAACCGATGTGGGACAATTAACACACTCCTCTCACGCCCAGGAATGAACATCTGGAGCGTGAAGTTTACAAATGACCCAATTATGGGCAGAACGTGTGGCCTAATTATAGGCAGTCCAACACATAACGGTGGAACCCGGGTTCTGATACCATGTTAAGATTGAAACTTGGACCTAACTCAACCCCAAAAGCTAGCTCATGGGGGGAGGATTGTCCAATCCCATATATACCACTCAAAAGTTATTTATCCAACCGATGTGAGACAATTAACAATTTACATCCCAACAACGTTAGCAACCACATTTTTTACAATACTAAACCCTGAAAAAAGATTTTAAGATGTGTGAATTCAAACAATCAAGGTAATATTATGATTTTTACAAATCAAGGGAAAAAATCAAACATTAATGCATGTGATATATCTTCATTGGCGATTCTTTATATTTAAAGCAAGTAACTTTATAATTTTTAATTAAATGGAGCTTATCTTGCGGAAATTCTTTACATTTGATTGTATATCCTTCTATTTAAATAAATTAATATAAAAATCGAAACCATAAGTTCTCGATATGCATTTACATATGTTAAATTGCATCGAGGAAAAAACGCCTTGACAAACAATATTGTACTTTATTTTACTTTAAAAGAAAAGCTTCACTTTATTTATTAATTATTTAACCATCTTACCTTTTTATTAAAATCAATTTTTTTTTATTTGACTTTAAATGTAATTTTTACTTTTGTCCCAAAAACACGTATTATTTCCCAAAATGCCTCCTTTTACATATATTATTATTATTCATAAACTTGAATTCAAAAAATACTGTATCTTTTTCACCAAATAATTTACCACATATAAAATTAGATTTTGAATTTAATTGAGTGCATCATTTGTCAAGTTTTCCTGATAAACATAAATGAGAATTTCAATATATACATAAAATTAATTTTGGCGGTTCTTTCCTCTGAAAATTATTAAAAATATATGCCAAGATCATAGCAATGGCATAATAGAGGGAAAACTAATTATGGCCAATACATTTAAATTATTATGATAATCATATGTCTGAATCTTTTTTTTATTAATTAATTCCAATTAATGAATGTCATTATATATTATTGTTATTTAATTATATGTATTATTATAGATGGATCATGCGCCTTCCGTATCTGATTTTGTTATACTTCACAAAATAATCTAACTTTTATTTTTTTGTGAAGAAGGAAAGCATTTATATATAGATTGATTAAATATACCTACTATATATTCTAAGTGAGTGAAATTCATTCTAGTAAGTAAATTATTGGTTTATTATTAAACTGACATCATTTTAATAAGAAAAAAATATTGTGGGGCGAATAATACCTGAAAGTATTACATACAAATATATATATATATATAGCGAGAGATATAGAATAAATGGAGGATAAGAATCCCTAAATGAGCATAATGTTTTTAAAAAAATATCGAACCTCGAATTTGTTAGTCATAAGTTAAGTATATATTTATCCACTAGTTGTAGTTTAAATTTACGTTTGGATTGATATATTTTAAATTCACAGTGGATTTGAAGTACACTCGAAATTGATTTCGTTTAAAATTCCATTCAAAAATCCCTTCTTTAATTCGAACACTTCCATCCAAGGGCAACATTATATTTGAGTTCTCGCCGAGTCCATTATAAATCAAGTTTGGTAAATTAGTAAACTGCAGCGAAAAACTTTTTTGTGTAAAATCGAATGCATTAAAACTCCGTGAATTTAAAAATCGTGAATAAAACATCTTGCAAATTAGATATAATATACCTGAGTATGTAACACATGGCATAAATTAATGTGCTTATTTTTCAAACAAAGGGATGTAAAATCCCATTAATTATATGTAAGGGGTTTCATTATTATTATTTTTTTCAATTTTATGAATGTGTAAAATGCTATTTGGACTTTGTTAATTATGTTCTTTTGTTTTGCGGGAGCGACGAACAAGTGGATAGGGAAATGGCTTAATTTAAGTTGGGCTTTCTATGACTTATATAAATATTCGGGCTTATTAAAAAAAAAAACAGAAGGGCCAAATTAAAATTTTTGGCCGCCACAATTGTTTTTCTTTTCCAAGTCATAAATATTCGGGCTTATTAAAAAAAAAACAGAAGGGCCAAATTAAAATTGTTGGCCGCCACAATTGTTTTTCTTTTTTTAACTAAAGTTAGGGGTTTAAAAATGAGGCACGATTCACCAACCAAATACGATTCAACTAAAAAAAAAATTAGGTTTTGATTTGGGATTTTCGTGTTTGGGTCAGATCGAGTTGTACGCGATAACTACTCCCGAAAAAAATGATCGGGTTGAGTTGTATTGGGTTCGGGTCAACCCGAATTGACCCGAAATTTTACATTTTTTAAAAAATAATAATTAATAAATATCGCATATATATCATAAATTTTCATAATTTAATATTTATTTTGAATATTTTTTTAAATTTTTTAAACAATTGTTTATTTGATTAGTAAATATATTTTATATTTTTACAATTAGACTTTAAAATTTAAATCATATATATGAAGAAGATTTTGTTATTATGTGTTTAAATTAAATTTTATTATTTATTTAATTTTCTTCACAAAAATAAAAGAAAATTCAAAATCGGGTTGATCGAGTTAATTCGGGTTCGGGTTGAACAAATTTTGAATAATGCTATCGCTCAACTCGATCCAAACCACCTGAATTGACATCTATATTCAAAGTACCTTAAAATGCCTTACATCTACACCAAAGGATGGTAAAAATGGATACTGTGTATTAGAAATAGTGTTTCATATTGTGAAAGCGTATAATTTAACTTGTGATAGGATACTGTGTAGGCATAGGTTGAACTCTGGTGTTAGCTAAGTTTACTTCATTTTTCCAGTTCAATGCAATCTTTTTCCTTCCCGCCATGCTAGCTTTAACATCTTATTCCTGACTCCTTAACTTATACTGGATTTAGACCAATACAGAGTTAACTCGGAAGAATTGGTAACAGGGAAGCTCTTTTAAAATGAATATGAAATTCCTTCATGGTTGACAAGACTTGGAATTTTGCTTGATTAACATGAGACATTGTGGTGCTGCAGATAAATATTTTATATGAAAAAAAAACAGAATAAATCATTTCAGAAATTATTATTATTTTAATAGACAATACTTTTTTAATGAATAACTCGCCACATGCATATCAAATCAATGGGACAGGATATAGACGTAGCGGTAGGTCATAATATGGAGAAAAAATAGGGGTAGCAGACAAGGACGTACAAATCCATGCACGTGATGCGAATTCCCAAACTGGCAGTAAAAGTAGTGCTGCCATTTCTGTACTTTGCATGATTTTTCTATTTCATGTTTTATTATTATTTATATTTATATTTATATATACTTCTGTGATAAAGTTTGCTGTGTTGTCTTTTCAATTTTGATTCAGCCTGAAATCGGGTCCCATAATTACAATTCATGGTTTTTTTTCGAGTAGTTATAATGTGATACTGTTTCATGAATCATAATCTGTGAGACGGGTCAAATCTACTCATATTCACAATAAAAAATAATATTTTTAGCATAAAAAGTAATATTTTTTCACGGATGACCCAAATAATAGATATGTCTTACAAATATAACCGTAAAACCGTCTCATACAAGTTTTTGTTTTTTTTTTCCAACTCCAAATAACATTTGTTAGGAATTAATTATTTCCTCTCGTATATAAAAAATATTAATATTCACCATTGGAATTGTCCCACGGATGACATCGAACTTTCTAATCTCTATAATATATATCAACGCATTTGTTTGGGCTGTTAAATATTCTATATTGGTTAGATTAAATTTTTGAATATTTTATATATAAATTTGAATTGTTTTTTATTGTACTAATTTTTAAATTAAATTAGTTTTGATTTTTAATTTTAACATAGTATAAATACATATTTTCATATGGGGACCAAGACCATGGCCGGTTCCGCCTAGGGCCTCCCTTGGTTGGGGCTCCAATTTTTTTAAAGCTTTATTTTTCTCTCAATTATTTTGTTGAAATTACGTGGTCAACTTTTTTTATATTCAATTTTTCTTTTCTTTAAGTAAAATAATTTTGTAATTTGTTCGTTCGGTTCTTTTACTGATTTTTAAGTATAATTATTTCTCACCTCTGTTAGTGTTTAAATTATAATTTATTTTGTTCAGTTTTGTTTTGACAAAAATCGATTATTTACCTTTCTTTAGTTTGATAATTTTTATTTTGTGTGTGTGTGTGTGTATAAATATGGTTATAGCTTTTTAAGCAATATTCATATAAATTAATGATACTTCAACTATCTATAATGAATTTAATTTCCCGTAGGTAGCTCCATGATGGAAGTTCCATTATTGGCTGCGCCAATTTATTTGACCACGGCCGCATTCACACGTTGCCGACTTTTTTTTAATTCTTGTCGGGTTTTTCTTTAAATCGAAAAAAATAACGTCAAATATCTCGATCAAGGTACAATATTATTTTTATCAGCATTTGAATATTTTATATACATATATATATTGACTTGTTCATTGATAGCATTAATGATCGTCTGCGACTTTTAGTTAATATTCAATTTTGCACATCGTATTTATAATTATATTAAATGGCGAATTCAGAAAATTTTGATGTTAAGTGCAGTGGAAGCCGAAGGTGTTTGTTTTATAATATTGAATTCGAAATTTCTCTCCCAACGTTTATTTTGTCTATACCATTATTAATCTCAAACATCGATGATATATATTATATATATCTTCAAGATATATATAATATATATAATGAGAAGAAGAGAAGGACCAAAAGAAGTGAAGAAAAAAGTAGCAGTTGTTTGGATTGCAAAACAGGGATCCAAATTCTACGTAGATTCTTTTGTCAGGTTTTACTTGTGATGCACACATTTTTTGTTCTTTCTTCTCGACCCGATTTGATGAATCCAAACACCCACTGCTCACCCGTATTTTTTGTCTCCATTTCTACATTTTTTTTTATATTTTCCGGCCCAAAAATTATTTTATACGAAGTAAAATATTTAAACTAAAACGATTTTATAGTGTGACCTTCGAGGGTAATTATTAATAATAGATAAAAATAATAATGATTCATTAAATATATATTCAACCACATGATGCTTGTTATAAAAAAAAATTTAATGATTTAAATGTGCATTAATTTAACCGATTTACATAATCGACTATTTGGTTATATATTTAATTCAGTGTATAATTTATTACTGCATTCTGTAATAGTAATTTATTGATTTGTATTTACATTAATAAATTAGAAACATTCAATCATTTAAATTATTAACCTAAAAGTGTATTATTTAAATGTTTTAAGAAAAAAAGTATAATATTTCTTTAAAATATATTTTATTTTGTAGGGGAAAAAAGTGATGCTACTCGTATGAAGGTCAACTAAGCATTTAGAAAAGTGTCATTAGTAGAAAATAAGGAAACAAAGCAAAAAGGTTGCTTCCCGATTAGGTCGGTGGCAGACAGGCTGAATTAGCTATTCCGAATCCCAAACATATGATGCGACGTCGCTCTGACCGTAACAACTGGCTCGTCTTTAGAGATGTCAAAATACGACACGAACCGCCAACTCGACACGATCCAACACGAAAAATATCAAATTCGGATTGGGGTTTTTCGAGTTCGGATTGGGTGGATTCGGGTTAGTGTCATGTTAGGCAGTTAGGACGGGTTTCGGGTTGGGTCGCGGGTTGACCTGCAAACTTTTTTTTTAAAAAAATATTACCTATATTTTTATGCATTGTATATTTATATGATAAATTTTCAACATTTAATATTTATTTTACATATTTTTATTTTTTTAACAATTTTTTATTTGATTTGGTAAATATACTTTTAATTTTTTACGATTAAACTTTCAAATTTAAATCGAAAATTTTGTTATTATGTGTTTAAATTAAAATATTATTATTTTTTATTTATTTGAATTTTTTTCATTAATTTCTTTAAAAAAAATTAATAAAATTCGGGTTAAGCGGGTCAGACGGGTCATACGGATTCGTGTTCGGGTTGGTTCGGTTTCGAGTTGGGTTCGGGTTGAAAAAACATAAAAAAAAATTCGCGGGTTGACCCAAAACCCGACCCAACTCACCCGATTGACACCCCTACTCTTCGTGCTCTCTTGTTTATTTTATTTTGTATAATAAAAAAAACTTGTGTGAGACGGTCTCACGGATTGTATTTTATGAGACATATATCTTATTTCGGTCATCTATAAAAAAATATTATTTTTATGCTAAGAGTATTATTTTTTATTGTTAATATCGGTAGGGTTAACTTGTCTCATAGATAAAAATTTTGAGATCGTATCACAAAAAACCCACTATTTGTACAATGGTTATTAATTGATTTTAATTTTTTTGAAAAATATAGCAGTCTACTTGTGTATAAATTTTTATAAAATATTGCAGAGAAAATTAATAAATAGAGTCACGAGTAATCATCACGTTGGAAAATATATGTGCTAATGATATATATAAATATATATATATATATATATATATATATATATTATATATAATTATATTTTTTTTAAAAAAATAAAATATTTTAAAGAAATAACCAACCACTAATTGGAATTTTTATCTACTAGCTAGTGTGTCGGCAATTTCGCATAGACAACCTAAACGAATGGTTACAAAATTATTTTATAATAAAGTTTTCCGTATACTACCTATACCAACTTTATAATCAATATAAAATATTAATATTTAAATATTTCACGTTTTGGATTTTTCGCAGCCCAAAAGTTCGATAATCGTAACAAATGTGTCATTTTTATACCTAAAAATTAATATTTTTTTTTTTTGGGAAGTTATTGAAAAATTCCCAATCAAAAAATTTTTTTGGCTTCACTCCCTACCCACAAAATTGTGGTACTATGTCATACAAAATGTGGTACACTTCATGTGGAAATGTGATACTAAAAAAGTACCTAGGGATTGAACAAAAAAAAAATGGAGGCTGGAGACTGAACCCAAATTTCCCGTTTCGGCTAACCGACAGGCCACGGCATGCAAACGTTGGGAAAAACAAAAGAAATCAAAATTGATTTATAATCTATTTTGTTGATCAAGTCCACATTACGTTTGACTCCTATATATGCACATTCATGATATGAAAAGGGACATGCCTTGATACTTGATAGTGATGTCTCACGGTTTTATAAAAAGTTCATTTGTACATCAACAGGATAATAAATTTAATACAAAAACCAAACCAATAATAATAATAATAATAAAAGATCTATTTAATTGACAAAAAATTTCTTTTAAAAAAATATTTAAGATACGAGGTCTTTCATATTATTTATTAATTTGGGAAGAAAAGAAGCAAAAATATTTGGTTTTAAAAAATAATTTATTTTACATAAATAATATTTAATTGGGGATGTTAGATCGGAAATATTCCAGGCACATATATAGAAGATATTGATGTCTGTCTGGAAATGATTTCATCTTGTAAATTGTTTTCACTTTAAATAATGTGATGGGACTCGTTTGGCGTCACATTATTACTTTACACAAATTTTTTTTTTTTAATGTTTTTCAGTAAAATAAATAAGTTTACTATAGACATCTTTTTTTTTTTAATTTCAAATTCAAAAGATATTAAATTTACATATTTTTTTATCAAAAATTTGTGTGAAACGATTTCACAACTCGTATTTTGTGACAATAATATCTTATTTAGGTCATCCATGAAAAATATTATTTTTTATGCTAAGAATAGTTTTTCTTATTGTAATTATCAGTAGAGCTGACCCATCTTACAAATAAAAAAGATTCGTGAAACTGTCTCACGAGACATCTACTCTGAAATTTTTACGTTAACCGGTTGTTGTTATTGTTAATTTTGAGTCAACAAGCTACATCATTAAACCCTGAATATTAATTATTAAATACAAGAAACGGAATTATTCCATATTGATTATGTTCTTTATTTCTAGTAAATGGTGGGTAAAACACCTATATTTGGAAGTTGAAAATACATGTTTCGAAAGTAATTATAATTTCATAGTTTGACATTTTTTTAAAAAAAATATTTAAAAATATATAATTCAAATTTATTTATTTTTTTATACAAAACTCATTTTTCGATGGGATTGAATTAAATACTTTACAAAATTAAAGTTTTAGATTTTATCATACCACAGCACGAATCGTAATAATTTAATCCCTTTATTGCTTTATCGATCCTCTAATTTACTGATATACAGATTATCTAACCAAACTTCATCTTGCTGGGAAGCAAACAAAATCGACTCAATTTAGAATGTGTTCAAATATACTTTCTGATCGATCGTGAAAGTGTGAAATATATTATTATTTGCAAGCCGTTTATTATATTTAATTAATTTTTTTTATGGAAAAACATATTTAATTGTACATTAAAAAAATGCCATGATTCTATATGCTAGTCAACAATCCACTAAACAAATTTAATGTGAACTCGAAATTTAATTCAAATTGAACTGAAATTCTCACAAGTTTATTTATCGAAATTTGAGCAGACCATCGTAGCAACTCAAAAATCTAACAACGTTATTTAATTTATTCGGTTGCAATCTTAAAATTCACAATTATTATAAATTAATTAAAGATTTTTTTGTATTTATTAAATTAAAATTAGTTAATAAATATTTGCCCTTTTCTTAAATAAATTAATTAATAAATACTTCCATTTTCTTTACTATTTAAGTTATTATTATTATTATTATTATTAGTATTCACTTGCAGTAAGTACTGAAGAAACATCTGCACTTTCTCTCACAAAATGGCTTCTTCTTCATCACACTCTGATCACTCGTAAATCAGCGAACCATGGGAAAGGCTTCGAAATGGTTTAGAGCTCTACTCGGACTCAAGAAATCGGATCCAAACCCGAACACACACCAAATACCTCAACCGCCGAAGAAAAAATGGAGCTTCGCCAAGTCCCACAAAGAAAAAGGTCGCCAGAAATCACAGCACTGTCGTAGTCACGGACGATGATGACCCCAGCCGCCACGCAGTCGCTGTGGCCGCAGCCACAGCTGCTGTTGCGGAGGCTGCCGTCGCGGCCGCTAAGGCTGCAGCTGTGGTAGTTCAGCTAACCAGCGGCACCGGGAAGAGTACATCGACGGTCCCGGGATTCAGTCGTATGAACACCGTGGCGTGCGTTAGCAAAACTGGCGCAGGGCGTGGGAGCCGGAAGGATCGGGCGGCCGTTACGATTCAGTCGCATTTTCGTGCTTACCTGGTATGTTAAGCGTTATGTACTTTCCATTTTATATTATATTATCCGTTTACCCGTACTTCCCGTTCAATTTTCGTACTACGCAATCGGAATTTCATTTCGAGTGATGGTCCCTTTTTAGATAATTTTTAAACCAGTTGGCAATGAACTGGTCATCATGGAATTAAATGCCCAGTTGCTAAAAATTTCGGAATCAAATTATCTCGGCGTACTTACTTTCCAATTTACATATACGGGTATCTCTTTCTTTATGCGCATCTGAGCTGTTTTCTTGCAGTTACCTTTCATATTCTAAGGTGTGTTCAGATCGATTATGTGGCAATTTTAAGGGAAAGGTTGTGCCTTTCAGGATGAAACTAGAAATTTTTTCTTGAAATTTTACAGAAATTCCTTTGTCTTGCAAGAGTAAGAGGGTCGGTAGTTTTGGTTCTGATATTTCTAAAAAATTTCTTAGAGTTGTGGGCATTGGTGTATTTTTTGTTTTCATCAGTTCACAAGAAATTTGCTGTTCTGTGATATGTATGAATGACCCATTAGCAGGTGAAGAAAAAAAGGATGATGCGAGATGGGGTCCAAGTCTAGGCTCGAAGCCGTGTGGACCTGCATGCATTAATAATAGTAGTTACTCTACAATGGAGTTATTTTAAGTATCTTCTTTGAAAATACAGTGACGTAAAGTTTTAATGCATTTATTGATCTCAATATTCTCGCCTATAAATTTATCGACTCTATTTAATTCCGGATGGGTTTTATACGTATTATTAAACAAGAAAGTTTCCTTTCTTTTGTTTCTCTTGTGTACAATTTCGGTAATTATATCTACACAGAGTAAAACAGTGGATACCTACTGGGAATGGTGTGGTCTAGCTAGGCATGCTATTGTCTCAGATAGAGGTTTAAAAATTGTGTCTTTTTTTTCTTGAAAAATGAAAGAATATGTCTGTCAAATGTGCTCCCCCCACTCGACTAATCGTTCGGGTATGCACATGGTTCGGGTCATAGTTCTCGATGAGTTATTTATGTTGGTTAGGGGTGAAATATTTGATATCAAATTGCCCCAATAATTTGGTGTTTGAAAATGCATTATATTATGATGATAGGAAAGTATGTGTCTATAATGAATTTGACATGTGAATTTTTTTTTGCTTCCAATTTATTTCATTCAAATATTTGGTTAATGTAAGTTACTAAGTTTACGCTCGGGTGATGAAATGAATCAAGAATCTTGGGGGTACGGATTAGTTAAATCCAAAAGTTGGGAACTAGTGTCCGTCCCCATTTGCTTGGAGAGTTCTTTCTCGTTCTATTTCATTTTAGATTCAAAGTTTTCCAAGTTGAGTTTGCTTTATATCTATTACTTTGTGTGTGTAAGAGATTTTATGTTCACTTTTTTCTTCACTTTGGGTCTGATTCCCATTTCTTTAAATGTCAAGACATTCAACTTGAAAGACTTTTGAAGTCAAATTCAATTTTCACGTGGCGCCAACATGTTTGCCAACACCTTTCAATTTTTTATTTTTACATGGTATGGCCCATGGCTCCATTATTGGTGATGGTTGTTTAAGTTAAATGCTAATTGATTTTGTACTACTTTCACTTTATGTAACAATATATATTAATAATGAATAATTGTCACTTGTTACGGTTTAGTCTATTGCACTTCTCTGTAATCAATTTCTTGAATGGTGCTCCGCATCTGGCTTGATTTACAATTTCACTTTAATGTTCTGAGTATTTCATATTTTTATATATTCCAACTTTTATGAATGTCGATTTTTTTCACCTTCATGTTCTTTTGCTTCGAATTCGCACCTTACATATCGTTTTTTCACCACGGTTAATTTGACGAATGTTTTGTTTCCCACCCACTGGATATTCGGAACCAGCACGATTATTGATATTAATATTTTCGGAACATGTGTAGTCAAGAAGAGCTCTACGGGCCTTGAAAGCACTAGTCAAACTTCAAGCATTGGTGAGAGGTCACCTTGTGAGGAAGCAGACTGCAGATGTTTTGCGACGAATGCAAGCGCTTGTACGAGCTCAAGCAAGAGCCCGAGCTGGGGGCTTTTTGATATCTGATTCCCAATATTCTTGCCTGAACTCTTCCCACTTCAGTTATCATGTAAGAAAATTCTCGATTTTCCCTCTTCCTACTTTTTAAATTTTGAATTGGTCAGTGTCATGGGTATGGACCATTCTTGACTGTCTTTCTTTTTTCTTTTTATTTCCAGTCACTGAAAATACACACTACTTTATGAGACGAGCAGTTGCCATGCTTGTCAAGTGTGTAAACAGGTCATGTGAAAAGTTGCTAAAACAAATTTTGTGGTGAAACCTACTTTTTATCTTTATCGCCCCTGGAGTTGATGATATATAATATCTGATTTTTATTTGACTTTATGAACGTTAGAAGTGTAGTTTCGATTAGATTTCGTACCCTGTAGGTGAGTTAAACATATTGACCGTTCAAAATCTAGGCCAACATTTTTGTATCGCTAGGTGTTATGGTGCTCAACTATTTTGCAGGGGCCACCAACTCCTGAGAAAATGGAGCATGTTGTTCGGACTCGGAGTATGAAGCATGAACAATTATCGATGCTCAAGGTGATTAAACTTGGCCTCTTTTACCCTGGATTACTGCCTTTTCTTTGAGATACAACTGATCATGACTAAATGTACATGTAGAGAAACAGTTCAAGATCTAGTGGCAATGTCTCGTTTGATGCAGAAAAACTACCAACAATCTGCAATAGAATGGATTGTAGATTGGGTGAAAGATCACGGGAACAAGGACTCCGTGCAAGCAGTGGTCCTGCAGATGATGAAAGAAGTGATAAGATTCTTGAAGTTGACACAGGAAAACCCCCCCATTCCACTCCCAAGTGTAGAACAATCTTCCATGCTTCTCATCCTAGCCTTGGCTCCGATCTAAATTGTCAAAGCTTTTCAACATCCAAGGACTCCACAGTGCATCAAACAGTTTTGAGTCCAACCTCTGGTGAAGTTCAATCTATGAGCCCTCTGAAATTTCCACAAGACATTGATGAAACTGCTTTCTGTACTGCGGACAACAGCCCACAATTCTATTCAGCATCATCAATGGGTGGCAGCTCTAAAAGAGGAGCATTTACCCCTTCGAAAAGTGATGGCTCCAGAAGTTATCTAAATGGTTACACCGACCACCCAAACTATATGTCTTACACTGAATCTTCAAAAGCCAAGGCACGATCCCTCAGTGCTCCAAAACAAAGACTTCAATACGACAGATCAGGGTCTACAAAGAGATACTCTGTACATGGATGCCATGAGTCAAGGTTGAATGCCCATACCCAGAGAGTTTCTGCACTGCATGCCAACTTCGCAAACAAAGCTTACCCAGGGTCTGGTCGATTGGACAGGCTTGGAATGCCCATCGGAGAAGATATTACTGGTTTTAGTGGTCATTGGCACAGATATTAGTTGCTTTTGGTTTGATTTCTTTTTATTCGCTGATATCATCCGTGGTTCAACTAGCTTCCTTAATCTTGGAATGCCAATCGGAGAAGATATTACTGGTTTTAGTGGTCATTGGCACAGATATTAGTTACTTTTGGTTTGATTTCTTTTTATTTACTGATATCATCCGGAGTTCAACTAGCTTCCTTTTCCTCAACATGTTGCAGGTTAGATTTGCAGTAGTTTAATCGGTCTAAACGTTCAAAGTTTCATATTCAACAACATACTAAAGTAACGATTTTACGCAAGTGAGTGAAGGAAAAACTTACGTAATTGTTTGGCGTAAGTGAGTGAAGGAAAAAATTACATAATTGTTTGGCCCTGTCGCATGTCTTTAGTATTGCATGGATGCTACACGTTAACCCTGAAAAGCTATGGGAAAATAATTCAGTAATTAATTGAATCCAGTACGTAGCCGGCTGAAAAGGTAAATTACGTTGGGTTATCATTGCCAATTATGATGGAGACGCTATATGGTTCATTATTAAAAATATTACCTTGAGGCGTATTGTTCAAAATTATTGTCTATGCATGTTTCTATAACTTGGAAGGGCTGCTGCTGCAAAACGGAAAATCTATTCGCCAAAATATACGTGCACAAGGTACGTCGTATCAAGCGTTTCTTTCAAACGGAAGCCAGAAGATAGAATTACCACGCAATATAAGTGTGCAAAAAAACAAAGCCGACACAAAAGGTAATAGTACGGAACGATGTCAACACCAAAGTTACAGGATAAATAATACGTAGCAATAATGCAAAAATTAACGCTTGCCACCACCGCCTCCCAGCTTAGGGCCACTTCTGGGTGCAGCACCCTTGGGCACGTTACCCTTGGAACCTTTCTGCTTAGACAAAACTTCAGCCTTTTTCGCCTTCTTCTCATCCTTAGTTTTCTTGATTCTTTCCTTAATTTCACTGAGATAAAAATATTAAAGGTCATGAGGGGCTCTCTCATTACTGAGCACATACCCACCATTATGGGGTTTGAACTCTTTAACATACCGTAAAGCAGCTTCACGTGCAGCATCACGAACCTCTGGCTTTTCCGTTCTTCTCTTCTGAATAACTTCCAATGTTGCGCCAACAATAGACCTTGAGTAGGGTTTCTTTGTGGCTCGGCGCCTCTTCTTCACAGCTTCAGCAGCACTGTCCTGAGGATCAGTAACGGAAATTAGAGCACGACAAGATCAGTAAAGCGTGAGTAAAACAAACTGAGAGAAAAAAGATAGTCTTAGTAAGAAATTTACCTTCTTATGTTGTTTTCGGTAGATGGCAGTCCAGTTCAGCTTTGCTGGCCTCAGGCGGTTGTGGAAATACCTCTTGCATTTTGAGTTAGCAAAGAGGAAGACCTAAACCAACCAGACAGTAAGGCTATTACAAGAAAGAAACTTGGATCGATAATAAATGTACCACCTTCTTTCTTATCCAACCTGGGAGTCGGAGCGAATAAATCTTATGCCTTTTCCTGGATATATCTTGGCACCACTGAAACGACAAAGCTCTGTCCTGATAACCCAAGATAAACCGTAAGTATAACATTCGGTTGAATAAAATTTTAGAATTTGTGAACTTATATATATGTATACAACTTGAACTAAAAACAAGCAGTGAAAACAGTAACAGTTCCGCAAGAAGTCTTGGTTCAGAAGAACAGAACTCTCAAGACATGGAAACCCTCTAAAAAATAATCATTTCTGCAATCAACTTTTCCACAGTAAATCACGGCATATACAGCATACGAAGTTCAAGTATTATGTACCATAGGCTGGAACAAAGTCAAAACAGTGGAATGAAAACTGGGTTAAAGCACTACCGAGGCGAGGATTATAACACCATAATTGAGCATTCAAACTCTTCGAAAACAAGTAAATATACGCTATAAAAGCTCCAAAAGCACATGTTTCTGCCTCCCAAACCATGTAGTAAATAAGTCAAATGCGATTCAGGTGAATAGTTATAAGAAGAAAAAAGCAATTTTTCCACGCAAATCACATTTCAAAATCCACTCAAACAATGCTAACATAAGCTAATTCTCCATTAAAACATAATTTAACCCACGTTATCGACCAATACAAATGCTTCCATGGAACATTGAAATTTTATCATACAAGATATTCTATGTTAACTCCTCATTATTTGAACCAATATGGTTTGCTTAAATCCTAAGAACGCGTGATTAGAGCAAGATACACACAAATGAAACACCGATCTCATCAAAAAATTGAAACAACAGACATCCCACAAAAAAAGATCCCACAACAGCAAAAAGCTAGTTCAAACGCCAGAAAAACCACAACACCAATAAAACATTAGATTAGACGAATCAATTTCACACACAAGAACCGTAAAAGGTTCAGTTTTGCACGGTATAGAGGTAGAGAGAGATCAAGAATCATACTTGAGAACCATTGTTGTACACGGTTTGTAGAATCAGCGCGGCTAGTAATCCTAAAGAAACGCTGAAACCCTAGTTCCCCAATCGCATATATACGGTCACGCTTCTCCATGATACGGAGTCGAAAACGGACTTGGGCTTTTGAAGCCCATTTTTGTAGCGTGGGCTACATTTTCGAACAATTAAAGGGCATAATGGTTTATCGCTAAACAAATTAATTAATATATTAGAAAAAAAGTTGATTCCCTATATTATATTATTATTTACCGATATCATAATTTAACTAATAATTATAAAAATACTAAATTTTATTATATTGATATTCTGAATTTCATCATATTGACGTTCTTTAAATTTAAATATAGTACATTAGGTTATATTTTGATAAGTAATTTTTTTTTTTTTGAAAAATAATCGTGTAAAATTTGATTGAGTGAATAAATAACTTGATTTTCTCAGGTAACTCGAAAAGTAATCTTGTTCAAAATATTTTTGTGCAATTTTTAGAATTTAGCAAGGTTCTAAAAAGCGTGAAGTGCCCCGAAGCCCAGATGTCGAACTCCAAACTTTTCATGCTTAAACGAAATTAGCACATACTTAAATGTGAAAAACATTTTTTTATCTTTATTGTAATTGTAATTATCTCAAACTAATAAATAGATAAATATGAAAGTATGATGCATTAATTCTCATATTTATAAAAGCATAAAAATCTCAAAATTTCAATCTTTATTTGTTTTGCAACTAGACCACATTAAAAAAATATTAAATATTTGTCAAATCATTATCAGACATGTTTAATCATAATTAAAATTGAAAATAAACATTTAAATTATAAATTTAATTTATTATTTTAAAATAAAAAAGACATACATTCAAAATAAAAAAAAAATCATAATTATAGCTTTGTTTAATAGTATTCGGACAAAACGAATGGAACTCAAATTGAGCAAATTTCTAATATTTAAATAATTGTATGATTTTAAATCCCACCCCAAATCCATAAAAAGATAAGTAGAAGGAAAAAATTTGAAAGGCAGGAATATGTGTGGAATATTAACGGTGACAAATGCTCAAGGCTTGGATTGATAGCCCCACGGATTCTGGCTTGCCCACTTCCATTGATCCCTGCACATTTCTTCTATACCATAGTTTGCCCTGTATATAAATGAGATCACAAAACATGTATCATGCATTCAGCTATTAGAAAATCATGTTTCTCGACTACTCTCACTCCTTTGCGTACAAGGCCAGAATAGCGCCTGAAACCCGGCTCACTAGGTCTGTTTTCATTTCACCCTTACCTCTTAGGCCAGGAAGAGCCACGACTTCCTGCCCCAAGGCCCTGACGGATTAGAATTTAAAAGTAATGTGGTATGACTGGTTTTTAACTATTTCAGATTTCAGTGGAACAATGAAAAACTATGACAAACCCCGGACAGAGTTCAATGCAAGATTTGGATGCAAAGAAGAGAAGTACTTAAAAAAACTTACTTCCAACCGAGCTCTTTCTCGGCTTTCTCTGTGGATGCATAAACAGCCGTGGCATCTCCTGGCCTTCTCGGACAAAGTTTGATGGGTATTTTCTGCGAGATAGGAACAAGCTTTACGAGTCGAACTAATCATGTAGAAGCACGTAAACTGGCGACTTTATGGACAAGACTGGGAGATAGGGGTGAAACCAATTTCAACAACGATCCAACGTTTGATTCTCGAAAAAGTTACTGATAAAAATCGTATTTTTGTCACTGACGGGTGGTGGTGTTTTACAGCATCTCTCGCCCCATCGCTTGGTACGTCATCCTGGGGGAGAGAGCAAGGGAAAGTAGTCACCTTTCCTGAAGCCCTTTCGAATGCAGCTACCATGTCAAGAACGGATGTGCCACGACCCGTCCCCAAGTTGTAGGCAACACAACCTTGAAAGAAACCCTCATTAGATAAGGTATATCATACCCAATGAAGTCATGAAATTACAAACTAAAATTAAAAAGATAAGAAGTTTCGAAATAGCAGAATAGTTTCACAACAATGGTATACAATCACCTATATCCTTGTTCTCGAGAACCCTTTCGAGTGAAACTACGTGACCATCGGCCAAATCCATGACATGGATGTAGTCTCGTACCTGTTTCGGATGGTATACATAATGAAACACAATTTAATCACTCGATCTTATTGGTATGCTTTTATACACATCAGAAATGCAGAGAAAAGGCATCCGAACAAATTGAGCACCGGTGATTTTAATCTTGAATGAGCCAACTTACCGCACTACCATCGTGTGTTGGATAATCGTGACCATAAACATTTAACTCAGGCAATCGGCCAACAGCCACTTGAGTTATGTAAGGCATAAGATTGTTAGGGATTCCCTTTGGATCTTCCCCCAATATGCCACTCTCATGAGCTCCAACAGGGTTGAAGTATCTGAGCAAAATTGTTCTCCATTCTGGGTCGGCCTTTTGAATGTCCCGAGCGATTTCTTCGAGAAACAACTGGTTATATCAAGATTCAAGGAAAGAACATTGTCACGTACTATCTTCCTAAGCAAAAATACAACAAAATAAAATGAAAAGACACGAGTGAAATTGTAATGCTGAGTACATACATACCTTTGTGCGACCATAGGGATTCATGGCCTTCAATTCATAATCTTCGAGGCAAGGAATTTTATCCGGTTGGCCATACACGGTTGAAGAAGACGAAAAAACCAACTACATACCAGAACGAACGTGTACAGAAATAGGTAAAATTCACAAAAGATATAATTTGAAGAACACCTCAGTTTCGAAAATCGATTAAAAGATTCATGCGAAGCACACACCTTCTTACAATTATATTTTGCCATGGTTTTGTATAAATTAATCGATCCGATCAAATTATTGTCAAAATATCTCATGGGGTATGCAACACTTTCACCAACGGCCTTCAGCCCCGCAAAGTGGATCACTGCATCAAAACTATCATAAGAACAATACAAATTAGATCAACCAAAAGATCAAATCCAAATCTGTAGAAATTAAAGATCTTTCTTCATAGATTCATACTTGGTAGAAGAGAACAACTTCTCCAAATCCTCCACATTCCGGATATCCCCCTGCAGGTTAGGCCAGAAATTTAAAAAAAAAAAACTTTCAGAAAACATCGAAATTCATAATATCTTGACAGCCTTAAATTATTACTTGAAGAACAGACATTACTCCGACTTTATTTTAAGCACGCAAAGCAACAGAAAACAACAGAACAGAAGCAAAATTTTCACCAAGAAAAGATTCAATCACAAATCAATGAAATGCCATACACAACTCAAGATCCCCACTCAAGCACATTACCCCCACAGAATTTACGTCAGTTCTTGATGAATAAACCATCCAAAATTCGTATAAATACCAAATGGAAGTCAAGATTCTGGGAGAGTTGGGGCCCGGCCAACTGCCTTAGTCTATGAACCGCCTCTTCCACGGAATTGTCGAGATTATCGATGATCGAGACCTTAAAGCCTCGCTTCAACAGCTGCAACACCGTGTGAGTGCCGATGAACCCGGCACCACCCGTCACCAAGATACTCCTTCTCTTCATGCCCGTCATTAAACTCGATCTGAGCTTGCTTCTGGGATCAACAAATTCCGCGATTGTTCACAATGGAGGATGGAGATTTTATGGAGTGCTTTGCAAGGCTGTTTGCGGATAATGGGTCTCACTGTGATTGAGACGCATTAAATATAGTGAGAGAGAGAGAGAGGGGGGGAGAGAGACCTGCGTTGAAAAGAGTTTGAGCAAATTAAGGAAACCTTTTGACGTAAGATTAGATAAGCAATTTTCTATGATTGGATTCAATAAATAAATTCAGAGAGATATCCAATATGAATATAATTTATTATAAAATATTCTGTTTAGCGCCAGATATATCGACTCTCCCAAAACTTGCCAAAACCCTTTATTCCGCCGCGCCTCGTTCATTCTCCGACCACCTCCACCTCTATCGATAGGTTCAGTTCGATTAGTTTTCTCTTCTAATTCAACTGTATTTGACCGGGGGGAGAAATGGCGGTAGACAAGAACAAGCTCGAAGAGGAAGCTTGTATTCTTCGATTTTACAAGATTGTGCTTTCCTGGGATTATCTCCGCATCCTTAAAGAATCCGAGGTATCGCATTCCCTACTCTCTTCCCTTTTCCTTTTTCTCCTCCAATTTTTTAGTGGGTTTTTGGGAATACACTATTGGTGCAAGTTGCGTTCTTAACTAGCCTTACTGAATCACTATTCCGCAAATTCTAGCACGCACCAGTTTTTTTTTTTTAATATATATAAAAATTTGATTTTACGGTGGTCATGGATTGATTATCAACTCTAGTTCTTTGTATTTGAGCATCAATTAAGGTTTTCTCACTTTTTTTATGAATTGTTTAGAAACGGAACTACGATAAGAAGATCGGAGAAGGTTGTGGTGTGGGATTGAAGAAAGTGAAGGACACATATACAGATGTTGATGACTATCTCAACACTTTTGATCCTTTACTTTTTGAGGAGGTCAAAGCTCTGATATCTCAAGGAGATGACGAGGAAAAAGGTTTTTATTTTCCAGCATTTGGTTTATGATAATTTCAATTTTCTTTTCTTTGTTTCTTTGCATTAAAGTTTTGAATATCTGGAGTCTTGATTGAGATTTCTTTCCAGTTTGATTGTGCCCAGGGAAGTAAATTTATGAATGTTATTTAATGCTTCTCTTCATAGTTAGGTAAATTTATTTGCTTCATTGTTGTGGATGGAACTTGTTTAAATATTTCCATGATTTATTTTTTGTTGGCTTCAATCAAGGAGACTCATAGTTCTAATAATATTTTTTTAAGCAAACAGCGACTGCGTGGCAGCAAGCAATCATAGCAGAATGCAGTGAAGTCAATGGATTTTATCTACCTACGGTTATTTGTTCTGATGCTGATGCAATATCACAAAATGATATTCTGTTGCTTTCAAACAAGAAGGTTCTTTAGATGTCTAATTTCCTTTTCTGAATTAGATTGAGATCGAGAATTTAGTCTCTCTCATTTTTGCGTTTCATTGACATGGCACCTTAAATTTGTTAGTTTACCAGAAACTTATGTCTTCCATTGATTTGGTTACAACTTAACATTGTGTCCATTGCTTTCACAGTTTGGTGAGGGTAAAGAATTACCTACTGCATATGCTTTTGCCCTAGTTGAGCATCGTCAACAAGATAAGCTAAGATTGCGGTTATATTTAAGTGGAGAAGTTAAAAGGTTCGATACAGATGATGTCCAAACCTGCGCCAGACTTTTAAATATGCTTCCACTTGTTTGTGAAGTTCAAAAGTATTTATATGTTCTGAAGGTAAATCTACTTGTTCAATTTTATCTTTATGGTCTTTTACTGCCAGCTGTTGATCATTTGTCCTATAATCAGTGCTTGGAGCAATCTAATCTTCAATTGTGAAAGTGGGATTTCAGAACCAATTGTTTACTCTGGTCTTGATGTTTTAGAGATTACTTCTGATTCTCTCCTAGTGATATTCATCATTTCTCATGGCTGTTGAATTTCCTTCATTTAGTTAATGATGCTCAAATGTATTTGTATATTTGGTCGCCACTTCTGTTTTTGACCAACTTAAAAAAAATTGTCCAGATTTGCAGCTTATCGACTATACTTCGTGAATATGTTGCCCTGAGATCCATATGCTCTCTGCCATTCAAGGATTTGATATTAACTGCTGTGGACATTGACAGCAAAACTGAAGATCGTGCTTGGAAAATTTCTAGACCCTTGACTAATTTTATCGAATCCAATCACAATAAATCTCAGCTAGAGGCCATAAACGTGAGCTTCTTAGCAACTCGGTTTTGACTTTGTTGGCCTTCCACAGTATAAATTTCTTTCAATATATGCCAACTATAAGCATTAATATAAATTGGCTGTAAATCAGTTCTTGTCATCTTATTAGAACAGTTAGCTTTTTCTGTTTCTAACTTTCTGAAGCTCTTCTTTGTTGTTGAGTCTATACATACCATGCTAAGTTAGTGATTAGTTTGGTTTTTTTTTTTTTAATTTTTTGACAGTAAAATGTTGAATAATGAATCTAATGTGATTAGTAGTTAGTTAAAATACAATAAAGCCTGGATATGTCACTAAGAAAAAAAATACCTGCTAGGACGTGGATATCATACACATTTGATAATATTTATTTTTTCAAATAAATCCAACAATGATAAAATTGATGCCTTTTCTCCTCATGCTTACTTTAGATATTGAATTTTCTCCCTGTGTACAGGCAGGTCTCTCACGGAAACCCTTTGTCTTGATACAGGTTTGACTCGTAATTTATTCTCTTAAATGTGGAATTCAGTCCTTATTTTTCTTTCCTGCAGTACCATGCGTATTAAATGCACAATCACATCTGAATTTTTGATGCAGATGTGAATTTCAAAAACAACTTTCCAAATGCTATAGTTGACAAATGTTCCATCATCTTCATCTTATTGATCACTTTTTTTTTATACTGTCACGGATAATTCAGTGTGTTATTACCTACTACGCTGTCTTTGACATGATATTCCAGTAATGCTAATAATGGCTTGGACCAGTTTATAAAAATGAACTTGTTTTAGGGACCCCCAGGTACAGGAAAAACGCAAACCATCCTTGGGATCCTCAGTGCCATTTTGCATGCCACCCCAGCTAGGGTACAGGCCAACAAGTAAGAATCTTGTTTTGCCATTCTTTGTCTCCTGATTGCTTTGGAGAGCAAAAGCGGGGAATGAGAAATTGGTGATTCTATGCATTTCAAGTATGAATTATTTGATCTCTTATTACATGCAGGGGAAATTTGGCTGGAGTAAAACTAGGGCCACAATTGCCAATTCAAGAAAAGTATGTTTGATCTTGGCTTATCAGTTCACTGATGTGTTATAGTTTTTTGAGTGAATTTTGCGGGTGATTATTGTGCGTGAGCAATGTTTTGTATGCATATAGACATATTTTTGTATTTTCATTTTTCGCTGGTGTACTTTAGCAATGAGTTACTGTTCTAATCATCATAACACGAACTTCCTTTATTTTCTTGGGAATTAATCCATACCTCTTTGACACGGTTTATTTCATCAACAATGAAATAACTGATTTTTCAACCACTGGTGAAAAAAAGCTTAATGAAAATAATACTTTTTGTGGCTAAGCAAATATATAAACAAATTATTCGATTCATGGTGAATTGTTGCAAGAAATAACCTTCTACGGCTAAGGGATGAACTTCATAAGTTGGTAAACACCATAACAGTTTACTCCATGGACTGCACGCATACTTGGAAACAGCTCTCCACAGATGCTATAGTACAAAGCCTTTTTGATTTGCAGATACAAGCATTGGGAAAAAGCATCTCCGTGGTTATATGGCATCAATCCTCGAGATCAAATCATGCCCATAAATGGTGATGATGGATTTTTCCCCACATCTGGCAATGAGTTTGTGAGAGTCGCCGCACTTACCAGAACAGTGGTTATGATTATTTTGCAAATTTACATTCTCAAACTTTTAAACCAACGTGCAGAAACCGGAAGTGGTCAAGTCCAGTCGCAAATATCGTGTTCGTGTTTTAGTTTGTGCTCCATCAAATTCTGCTCTGGATGAGATTGTCTTGCGTCTTTTAAATACTGGTAGGTTTCTATTGCATCCTTCATTTGTTTCATTATATTATATGGATTCACTATCTTGATTGCGGCCATGGTTGATTGCTTGAGTAACAACATGCTTTAGGGGAACTGATATAATCATCCTAAACTTTCTAAAACTGGTCCATACTGAAAACTGGGAAATAATTAGAAGGAAGATAAGCTTATACAAATATTCTGTGATGGCTTTGTGGTGGTAAGGCTGCTGCGTCAATGCTGTCTATTTCTGGTTGTGACCCTTATTATTGATGGTCAAGAAGCTTAACACCAACTTTACTCTTACTTGAAAGTCTGATATAATAAAAGAAGATCAAACATTCCTACATCACCCCGTTTGGTCATACACCATTGCCAATTTTTTCTTTCAAGCTATTGATTATGCACAAAACATGTGGGTTTGATGTTCAATTTCAATTCTGAGTTCTGAAAAGTATTTGGTTCTCTATACTACTTTAGAATGCTGCATAATGACTGTAGTGGAATTGGCAAGTCAGTCATTAGTAGCTTAGCATAGGATTTGTATGGGTACTTTTATTGTGGAATGAGTGTCGTTTTCATATTTATATGCGCTGTTGTAACTGACTCTGGTCTGTTGAGACTTCTCATTCGCCATTTGATCAGACAAATTTCTTTGCCGTAGCTATCCGTCCTTTAAAATTTATTGTACCCACTTGAATGGAATTATGTGACCTCCAAGCAAGAAATTTCAGATGATGCTTTTTATGTTACTTTTTTGTTTGCACGACAGGAATTCATGATGAAAGTGACCGTGCATACAGCCCTAAAATTGTGCGCATAGGTCTTAAACCCCACCATTCAGTCCAGGCCGTCTCTATGGATTACTTAGTATGCAATCAGTCACTATTAATTTCTAAGATTTCCTAATTAGTTAATACATTAATTTATGTAAAATATGCATGCTTGAGGCATAGAAATGGTTATATTGTAGGTAGAACAAAAACTTGCTGGCATGGACTTTCAAGCTAGCGACAAGCATAAGCAAGGAGGCATGTTGAAGGATAAAGACAGTATCCGTGCTTCTATACTAGATGAAGCAGTCATTGTATATTTCTTTTATCCTTCATGTTCATCTATAAATTTTCTTTGCTCTGTTGAGATACAATATGCAAATAAAGTTGGTTGTTGCCAGGTATTCTCCACTTTGAGCTTCAGCGGTTCAGCTCTCTTCAGTAAATTGAATCGTGGTTTTGATGTTGTGATAATTGATGAAGCCGCTCAAGCTGTAAGCTAATTGTCTCGTGAACTGAAAATGTGTCTCATTTTATTACTCATTGACACACTCAAACAGTAGTTACTAAATGTACCTTTGCAGCCGGATAAGTCGAATTTCTTTGTGCATGGGTATAATGAGATGTTTTAGCGATTTGGGTCAATTGTTTTTGCCGAGCAAAGGCTACGCCAGTTTGCTGGCAATGAAACTTCTTACATGATATTTACTTTTTTGCAGCATGCACATTGGTTTTCTGAAATTGTTTATTGTTTGTTTCTTTTAATTAGTTATTTGTCTATTTGAAAATTGTACTAGTATGAAATGTTTCCCAGTTAGTGTTAGTTCGTGTAGAACCAGACAAAAGGGGGCGGGCAGTGGGGTATGCACCTCTTTCTAATTTTATGAGGCCTGTTGTGCTCAGGAAATTGCTTAGATCTGATTATTATTAAAAATGACAAGCTTTAATAACTTGTTTTGTTGGCCACTTTTACTTAAAGCAAAGCACTCATTGATGCAGCCAAGCAGATAAATTTACGTTTCTTAGCAGTTCTGGGCTGTTAAAGATTTGTTTTCCATTTGTGCTAGTATACAAAAGCAACTTATAAAAAATGCCCAAAATAAATGTGAAGGTATTTTAGAGGTACGAAGGTGGTGTGATTCTTCGAGTCTTGTCCTCTTCCCCAGGAATTGGATCTATTACAAGACTTTAGAATCCAAATATCCCAACAACCACTACACATAATTTGAGCTGGACCACCAGGAACTCAGGCTCCACATTGATTGGCCCAAGTTTCGATTGCATGCACGTAGTTCCACACACTAGTCATTGTACATGGCTAGGACTAGGAATACAAATATTTTATATACGTCAGTTTTCTTATGAATCTTTTCACTTAATCATGTCCGAGGAAGAGCAGTTCAGAATGTATGGCTGAAGGACATACTCCTGACATGTTTGTTAGAGCTTGAAGAGTCACTTAGCTTTGGATAATGAGGGGCTAGCTAATTGACAAGTGTATTCTCTCTTCTTCTTAATTCTTAGCCAAGTCTGTTGTTTTGCTATTTCATCTGCTTTGTTGCCTGTTCTGCTTAGAGTCTCCTCTGCTCTTCAACCTGTGTCCTCTATTGTTTTTTCTCACACTTCTTCATAAACTCATACAGTCATTCTATATATGTTGTTTTCTTTGTTGCTGGATGTTGTTCTTAATAAAGTTAACATTGTAAAATAAGATCAGTAAGCTTGTTATCATCCATCATGTTTACATATATGCATCTAACAGCTAGTTTCTTTCCTTTCAATATACTGATTAAGTTAAGGATATTTTAATATGTTGAACTTTCAAATAATTATATTTAATGTGGCATAAATTTGTATTAGAATGTCTTAGCAATATCATTTGGTTTATGTTTCATGACAGGTGGAGCCAGCAACACTCATCCCACTGGCTAATGGATGCAAACAAGTATTCTTGGTATGCACTTTCCTATGTTTATCTGAATTAGGAAATTAAACAAAGGAAGTTTTGTAGATTCCCAAACTCTTCACCAAAAGTTGAATGCAAGAAAAAAAACCTCGAAAGTTCTTTGTGGCTGTAGTCCTATGGGATAAACTTTCTATCTGGTTGATTGTGATCATCCATGCTAATTACCATCTTTGGCTCACCTCGTAATCAATATACTGATTCATGTAGTTTGTTTGTGCTAGATGGTATGCGACATGAGAAAGATTATGCGAATGTGACTATTATTTTTTGTCTTTTTAGGTGGGAGATCCAGTTCAGTTGCCAGCAACTGTAATTTCCCCAGTGGCAGAAAAATTTGGGTAAGAGCAGCATTTTGTGTTTACTTGTTTTATCTTAAATCAGCGTGATTTGGTCAGACGGCCATTTCTTTTCTGGGAACTCTAGTTGAGAAAGGTTGCTAAAGATGAATAAAAGACTTTCCTGAACTTTTACAGATATGGAATGAGCTTATTTAAAAGATTCCAGAGGGCTGGTTATCCAGTACAGATGCTGAAGACTCAATATCGCATGCATCCTGAGGTCTCTGCAATTCTTTATTTCTCTTTTTTCTCTTTGGTGACAGTTACAATTTGTTATTTATAGTCCTCATGGAAATTCAGAAGCTGTGTGCATTGACATTTAGCAGAGTAGAAAAGGTGTAGTTTTTTGAATTTTCCATCATCAAAATTTTTCAGCAGCTTTGAAATTGTAACACTAAGTAACTAACCTCTTGAGTTCGTTTTGACCAATCTTATTCAAAATATCTATAAAATGTGCAGAGATACTCAGTTGCAGATAGGAGCTTAGAGTTGGTTCCAGTTTTGTTTGACTCGTAATTGTTCTTTTCATTAGTTAATTTTTCACGGTTGATGAATCATTCATATTCTGCAATTGTCAATATCGCTTGAGACAAGTCATATGGTTGACATTTCTTTAGTTTTACATATGTGCAAGATTTTCCTTTATCTTTCGCTATTATCATTATTATTTCCATGAATTAAATTAATCATGAATCACCAGTTGAAATAACTGGACTGTTTGAACCAATAAACCACAGCCTATAGCTTTGTAGGATCTGTTTAATAAAATTCCTTGAATTTGTTTACTGATTTGTGACTAGGTTTAGCTGATAAAATGCACTGTGTCAGCTGTAATTGAACTGTTCGTACAGATTAGGAGCTTCCCTTCCAGGGAGTTTTATCATGATGGATTGGAGGATGGCCCTGATGTCAAATACCTGACAAAGCGCCCGTGGCATGGATTTAGTTGCTTTGGGCCTTTTTGCTTCTTTGACATACATGAGGGGAAAGAGTCTCAACCATCAGGAAATGGTTCGTGGGTAAATGTTGACGAGGTTGAATTCGTCCTCGTCATGTACAGCAAATTGGTGAGTAGATACCCTGAGCTGAAGACAAGTTCTCGACTTGCAATAATATCACCATATAGACATCAAGTAAAGCTTTTCAGAGAATCTTTTCAAAACACTTTCGGTGTGGAGTCGGACAAAATTGTAGACATTAATACTGTTGATGGATTTCAGGTAATTTATATATTATGTGACAAGCATGCATGAGGCAGTCTTTTCTCTAGCCATTTTTGTGTACTTCAGTTAATAAGTGTAATGAATTGATAAGAAACTCTTCAGGGTCGTGAAAAAGATGTTGCTATATTTTCTTGTGTTCGGGCAAGTAAAGAAGGAGGCATTGGGTTTGTTGCTGATTTTAGACGAATGAATGTTGGTATTACTCGTGCAAGGTCTTCTGTTCTGGTATGGCTTGTTTTTTTTGAAAAAAGATCAATCGATTGAATTTGTATTATTACACCATAAAGGTGGTTTCTTTTAATGATACTAGGTCGTGGGTTCTGCATCAACACTGAAAAGAGATGGTCACTGGAAGAACCTGGTCACAAGTGCGGAGGAAAGAAATGTATTATTCAAGGTATCTATCTCACTTAAATTACTATCTTTACAATTTTTGTTTCCCTCGAATTCCATTTTTTAAGGCCATCATTTGCATCAGTTTGGTTCGTGATTGATTTGGTTAAATGTTTAGGTTGAAGAAGTTCAAATTCTCTAGAGAATTGGTTGGGAATTGTTTATGTTTAGGCAAAAGTCTTAACCATTTTTCAACTTCGATAATTTTTCAAAGAAACAAGATATGTTAGAGATATGGGGAGGTTAGGACTAAACTTTCAAGATTATTTAGTTGGGAGGTAAGAACTGAACTTTTACGATAGTTTGGCCATGTTCAACATCAACCGTTAGGCTCAGTGAGACAAAGAGAGTGACTCGGAAGCTGGCATAATATGAACATATTAAACATTTAGTGATTCTGGTATCAACTATGAACATCAACTGTAGGGCTCAATTTAAAAGAAGAGAGTTGACCAATAATTTGTCCCGACATTAACTTATTAAACGCGAGTTAAGTGATTTTGGTATTGCTCATCCTTCAATTTTCAGACAAGAATAATTAAGAAGTGGGGTTTAGGTAACCGAATCAAATTTGTTTGGGATTTAGGGTTGAATAATGAAATAGAAGAATTTGAGTCCCCTCTATAACCGGAGGCATCTGTAATCACCACCACCATGGTTTCAACTTTCAAGTCATAAAAACTTAAATTGTTTGGATTTTAGATCCTTGAAAGTTCAGAGATTTTCTATATTCCAAAATCTAATACATGCAATTGAATTTAGCAAATGCTGAGGCTCCCCTTTCTTTCTGACATTCCAGTTTTAGAAAAAAAGACTCTTGCTAACCACCCTGCAATCTCAGGTTTCCAAGCCTTACACAGAGTTTTTCAGCGACTCTTCGCTTGAGCAAATGAAAGTAAAGGAATCCAAGTCAGAAAACCTTGACGACCCTACTGAAGATATGGATGTTGAAATTCCATTTTTTGGAAACAGTGGCAGAGCTTATCAAGAACCTGAAGCTGACGACATGGTAGAAGCCGGAGAGGGATATGCATATGAAGAGGACTTTGGTGAGGACTGAGTGTCGGATATCCTTTTGCTGACATTTTCTTTCTGGTGCTTTGCCAATAACTGCGCATTGTTGTTTTAATTATTTGAGAGAAAATGGATTAGCATACACATTTAATTATTTTGACGAGGTGAGAATCGATAGCTTGCGTATTTTGGGCACGAGGAGAATTACTGAGACGGGGCTGTTGTTCTCACTTTCGGGCTAGGTGTCGTATCGGGTTGGATAATTAACTTAAGGTGTATTTAACTCGTTAGCAAGGAAAATCTTAGATTTTAACAAAGCTTTCAAACCTTTGTGGCATTCTAGTTCTTGGCTCTCATATTCAATGTAAAGACTACCAAGTTTTGTCTTCCTCTCTTGGCTATAATATATGTTGGCTTCAATAAAACTTTCGAAATGATGTTAGGTGATAGCGATGGGTCGGGTCAAGTGAAGAGTCTCAAAATATATTTCTTTCTTCAATTACTTGTTCAGCTCTAAGATATCGTTTGACAGGTACGATAACAGATATAACGACATATTTAATTATAAAGCAAAAATTTGTGTGAGACCACGAGTCGTATTTTGCGAGACAGATTTTTTATTTGAGTTATTCATGAAAAAAATATTATTTTCTATTCTGAATATTAGTAAGATTGACTTGTCTCATAAATAAAGATTCGTGAGATCGTTTTACAAAAAAATTACTCTAATTACAAAGTAGTGCTTAATACGTGTGAAATTCGATAATATATGTTTTGTTCGGCGTAAGTCAATAACGGGAACAAGTCGATGATTTGGAAAAAAGTGGTAGGTCATATTCCAATTGATCCGTACAAATAATATAGTCCTTCTTGGCGGAGGAGTTAACTTTACATCCACGCTTAGTCTATTACTATCTGTTAAAAATCTTTTAATAAAGACAAAAATATTGTTCTGTTTTTTTTTTCTCCAATTTCGTCCTTATTTTATATCACAATTACATTTTTGTTTTATTTTTTTTATTTCAAAAAATATTTTTTTAATTTTTTAACATTACAACTATTTAAATAGCACTTTTTCCCTCGATAATTTGTCAAATTTCACTTTAGTCTATAGATAATAAAAAAAAAAACTGTACACACACGTACTGCGTGTGCAAAGTAGCTAGTTCATATTAAAAAAAATGAGCATATTAGTACAAAAAAGGAAACTACTTTGTATTTTTCAAAAACAGAGGATGAATAGTAAAACAACCTAGCTGTTTTTTTTCTTTTCCGGAATAAAAATACTTCTTTCTAATTGGACTAGTAAAAAGCAACATATAATCTTTTTAAAGTTGAAAAATCAATTCATTCGGCTGGACCCGGCGGCTAATTAGAGTTCCCACGGACTAAAAGAGAAGCTGCTGGATTAGAAATATTCGATAAATGAAATTGCTTTTTTCTTTTCTTTTTTTTCTAAATTAAATACTTACGAATTAACTCACTTTTTGGATATTCGGTATAATTTAATGTAGTTACACAAGAAAATAATATATCACTTAAAAATCAGCTATCGAATTACATAATTTATAAGTATGGTTATTTAATTTACCTAAACTAAAGAAGCTGTGTTCGAGGAAAATGGGAAAAAAAAGTTGGTACGAAATTAGAATGATTATTTCAATGGGTGTGAAAGTGAAAGTGATCATACTATTTGATCAATATTATTATTAAATATATGTACAGAAGAAGCTAGAAAAAACGAATAGTCTTATTGAGTGTGCGTTAGCTTGCTGCCAAATATGGACCTAAACGCCGACGTTTTCTTTTCTTATCTTAATAATAAAAAAGAGCTAGTTCTCTTAATGAATTTTTAGAACATATTAGATAATTGAATAAATGGATCCCATAATATTTATAACACAAATTAAAATTAATTATATCAAAAATTTGCATATGTTAATGCTTAAAATAAATAAATAAATAAATAATTGTTTAAGCTGTCGAGGATAATCTATTCAATGCATGCACCATTTTATGTACAATTTTTTTATAATTTTATTTATATTTAAATAAAGATAATATCATTATTGTAAAAATTCATAACTAATATATAATTTGAAATTATTATATATTGTAAATTTGTTTTTATTATATTTAAATAAGAGTCATATCATAATTATAAAAATTAAGCAAGAGATAAAATTATAATTTCAAATAATAAATTTAAAAAAATTAATAAAAAACAATAAGCACCGAATCTTTTGGCTTTATTACATATTATATGTGTGTGTGGAGTTTTAATATATTGTTCACATATCGTATATATTCAATTAGATGTCAATTACTTATTGGATACAATAAAACATAGAAAAATTGCAGCATAAAAAAAATCTACAGATATAAACACTTTCCTTTACTAAAGTGATTCCAGGTAATGTGAAAATCGATGTGAACTAAAACACCAAAAGCAAAACAAAAAAAAAAAATGATAAAATAAAATTCAAACGTGTCAATCTAGTACAACTTTAATATATCCCAATGGTTATAAATAATTAAAAGGCCTCCACCATTTTTCTTGAAGGTGTGATTAATTAATTAATTCAAAATGAATCACCACAAGATAGCTCTCCTAATCTTCTTGCCGCTTCTCTTCCTCCAAACCCGTGCAATATTCTTCAACATCCGCAACAACTGCCCCTACACAGTCTGGGCCGCCTCCCTCCCCGGTGGAGGCCGCCGCCTCGACAGTGGTCAGACGTGGACGCTCGGCTTCCCCAAAGGGCCGGGACGCGTCAAAATCTGGGCCCGAACGAACTGCACCTTCAACGCATCGGGCCGCGGCAGATGCCTAACCGGAGACTGTAACGGACTGCTCCAATGCCAGACATACGGGACCCCACCCATGACCCTTGCGGAATACGGGCTTAACAGCTTCGCGTACAAAGACTACTACGACATCTCCCTTTTACAAGGATTCAACGTGCCGATGCAGTTCCAGCCCACCTCGAACGGGTGCACCCGCTCCTTGAGATGCACGGCGGACATCACGGGGCAGTGCCCGAATGCACTCAAGGCTCCCGGGGGATGCAATAACCCGTGCACGGTATACAAGACGACGGAGTATTGCTGCCACTCGGGGCCGTGCCGGCCGACGAATCTGTCCAGGTTTTTCAAGGTGAGGTGCCGCGATGCTTTCACGTATCCGGAGGATGACCCCACCAGCACTTTTACATGCCCCGCCGGATCGAGTTATCGGGTTGTATTCTGCCCTTAGAGACCTTATCATCGAGTAGTTATTATTATTAATTTTTGTCGCAATAATAATAATTCTTAAAAATGTGTGGTTACTTTAATAATTTACATAGTATATTGTAATAATAAATAAGGTTTCAGATTGTATTCATGTAACATGTTATCATTTTATTAAACATATAATTGATCTTTGTGTTCAGACAAAAATGGTGGAACCAAATGTAATTCTGATTGTTTTGTGTTGTATTGTACTTATTTTACAATGTTTTTTTTTTTTAGATTTTTACATTTTAGTTGTTCATTTTGTGACGAAAAAAGTGTGTTAAGAAGTCGGTTAATAAAGTTTACGAGAGTTGTATATATAAATTCGGATAATATTAATATATTATCTGTTTGTGTTAGTAAAGTTCAAATTTCAATTTTAACAACTCAAAACTGAAATCAAGACCCTCTAGAGATTGGGAAAGAAATTTCTTTTTTAATGACTATGGTCCTGAATAAAGCAAATATGATTTTTCATAATATAATAAATTAGTTTTCAATTAAACTCTCAAATTCAACAATCCGAAAGTCTGTTGTCTTGAATAGATTTCCATGGAAGAAATATTTCGCCAATCAAAATAATTCAAGACGGATTTTACGGAATATTGTAAAAGATATCATCTAAATAAAAGTCGCTGCGCTGCTACGCGACACGCGTACAAGTTTGATTAAAATCCACGTGGCTTGGTCGGCTAGCTCGAGATTTTTCAATGTTCGACCACTGATTAAGATTCTTAAATTCATATTCCGAATGCTTCGAATATTCTTCCTGCATTATGATCTTAAATTCATAGTTTATCTAATAATTTTGGAATATAAAAAAAAACTAATTTTAAAAATAAAATTAATTTTACCTCTAAAATATATAATGATATATTTTTTGGATTTGGCTCTCTTTATAAGATACTACAAGTTGTTATCGTAAAAATTTATCAAATTATAGTCAATATATTTGTGCATAAATATTTCTTAAAATAAAGAATTTTAATATTTAATGTCTTACTTTCGATATCAAATTTTATTATATTTTGTATTTTGTACCAAGATTTAATAATAGAAATGGTAAATCAAAATTTTGTCCATGCCATGGCTTTTTATATCCCGGACAAAGCTTTAACGTGATAAAGGGACTCTATGCAATGTTCTATGTAAGTGGCGGCGCACGCCATTGGAAACACAGTTTGGCGTTGAAAATCATTTTATTTTGCAATTAATTTTATTTTCTGAATTATTATTATTTTTAGAAAAATATTCCTGGTCAGACCCACCCTCGACTGGGAAAATCTAGAAAAATAGACAGTCAAAGCTCGGGAAATTCAGGAAAACAAGGATTGAATACTTTGAAAACTGTGTTTTTTTTTTTTTCTTTTTTGTAAAAAATAAAATAAGAAGAAGAAAACTATGAATTTCATTTGTATACGTATATATACATATAATATGTCGTTCGGTGCAGGTCTAGAGTCTTTTTTGGTTGGGGTCTTTGAATATATTTTTTAAATCTTTTATTATTATTATTAGTACTTTTTTTTGTTTTTTAAATTTAAAACAAAGTGACTTCTCAATTTTTTTGTTGCAAATTTGAAACATTGTTAATTTTTTATTTTTATTTTTGCTTCTGCCCCTCATTTATTTGCGTAAAAATAATCTTAATTTATAAAAACAATGTTTACTTCTTTCATTAAATTTGTTAGAATCGATTAATGTGGTAAATCGTTAAGCTGCAATAGTTCGGTTCTTGAAATATTAAACACTGATTAATTAAATCGAGTTGATTTTCAAGCCAAGCGGATAACATTCAAAATAATCCTACGTAAAAAATGATTACACATTTTGTAAAGTATTTAAAATATATGCAAGTTGAATGAGTAAAAAAAATAATTATTTGAATTATCAAACACTTAGTATGCAATAGTTTAGTATTTGAAAACACATAAAATACTTCAACAATGCATCTTTAAAAACAATGGAAACATCTGCTTGTTTCAGTTTGGCTAAATTCAGCTGAAAGATATCATCAAAACACCGAAGTTCACCAGAAATTTAGTTTGACTAAATTCAATTTCAGTTTGTTTTTTGTGTTTGCAACTTCACACATGAGTAAATATGTTAGAAGTATAATAACAAGTTTTGTTAATATCAAAATCGAGATTGCGAACATGAAATATTCCAACAAAATTGCTCCACTCAGATGAGTTGAGTTTTTCTAATTGGTATAATTATACATCGTGTGTTTTTTTAATGTGATTTTTCTTGTCTATTTGTGTTTCGCGGTTGTTTTTTAATTGATTTGGTTTTGTCCTCCATCATTCTATAGTCTTGTAATTTACTTATTTGACTTACAGACTACGATTATAACTATTCATTGTTGTTGTTGGATTAATTAATTTTGGTGATGGACATGAGTTAAACTAAAAGTTTTGTAAAATAAATCCGTTTGAAGCTTAACTGATATCTAAGTCTATCGAACTGATAGCTGAAGATTAACTTGACTAAAAGATAGTGGAGCTAAACTGAAAAGACGTTATCTATAGAATTAGTCACAATACTCATAGTTACAAAGTAGATTATTGGATAAAGTCTTTTGTACATCTGAATTGTCAGAAATCCGCGAACACCTACAGTGAACAATTTGTCAGAAGAGACAGTGACGTGATCAAAAAAACGTGATTAACAGGCTACCAAATTTGGAACATATATAATATCTGATTTAACTGACTGTTGGATTCAAGTTTATAAATAGATGATCTTGTAGTTCAGAATTAGGCTCTTTAGAATTATCGCATAAGGTCAAATATTGAAGTTTGCAATAGTTCAACTACTTTTAAGACTTCTTAGCACATGCTTAAGTATTATATCAGATCATTATGGATCAATTTGTGCTTAATATCTTTCATTTCAAATACTTTTAAATAATTAAGCTAAACTAGGAGTTTCAGTTAGATATTGAAAAAGTCTTACTGAATCGGGTTGTTATAAAAGTTGTAATTGCCAAACTCTTATAGTGAACATCATCCCCACAAGGAAGAAGAAGTGACGTAGGAGTTGTTCAAATATCTGAACATCCAAAAACAACTTTGTGTTATTTATATTTTAGTCAGCCTACTCTTGATAACCCAACTGTTTTTCTTACTTAGTCATTTTTTAATGTTCAATCTTTCAGGGTAGCTTTTTCCTACACATAATTTTTCTGATTAGCCAACTTACATTGACTTGGCGAGAATTACAAAGTTCAAAGTGATTAACCCAACCGAATTTCGAACAAACTTGTGTGATTGTTTATTCAAGCTCTTTCTAACCAATCAGCTTATCCTAACAATTGCATATGCTAGTATATAATATTTTTATATTTAATAATTTAAATTTGTGTAAGACATTTCCCTTAAAATTAGCTGGCCTCCAATATTCTGGAGACTGCTCTGATGTTGATGAATGATGATATTGAGTTGTTAGGTTCCTCGTAACAGTTTGGATACATATCCAGCTTGCACACAAGTTAATAAGAAATCCGACTTACTATAATTTCATCGTCCATTAATTCTCTATTGATCATCCCACCCCAAAAACCCCAAGTAACGTTCGGCCAAGATTTAATTGGCATGTTTTGCTTTAGTTTCAGATTATTTGTTTTGTATTAATTGCATGTAAAAGCAAGACATTATCTTACAGTGTCTCGCTCAGAGGTGTTCATCGGATTTGGTTTACGTAATAATTATCTGTCGGAGAATTTGTAAAGCACAACCACACTCAATTAATTAAATCATAGCTCCGCCAAGCTTTATTCACAAAAAATATAGCAAAACACAATGTTGAGAAAACAATATTCAAGGGCAAAATACGACTGTATAGTTGGTTCCTGCAGAGCAACTAGAGAGCTCTGGCTGATCATCTTTAGGATAAGTATAAGCTCTCGGGCACTTGCTCTGAAAAAATCTCGAATACTTCGTCGGCCCGCACTTCCCCGAGCCACAACAGTATTTGTCCTTCCTAAACACGTTGCACGGATCGCTGCACCCTCCCGGCACCCGCAGCTGCTTCGGGCAGAACTCATTGATATCTACGCTGCATTGAATAGACCTCCCGCAGTGCCCGGTGTCGGGAGCTGCCTTGACTGGTACATTGAAGCCATTTATAAGAGATACGTCGAGGAAATCCAAGTCGTTGAATATGTTGAGTCTGTATCTCACAGCAGTGAAGGGAGATTCACCGTAGTTTTCGCACTTCAGAAGCTCGTTGCAGTCACCGGTTTGGCATCTGCCTCTACCGGTCTCATTGAAGGAGCATCCGGTTCGAGCCCAAATCCGGCCTAGCGTTTGGTCGGGAACGTTTACTTCCCATGTTTGGTTGTTTTCAAGCCGCTGGCCTCCACCAGGTACTGCGGCAGCCCATACGGTGAAGGGACAGTTGTTCTTTACGCTAAATGTGATTGCATTGGTGTGGTTGAAGAAAAGAGCGATGAGAAAAAATCCGAGGGATTTGATCATATTTGAAAAGAGAGGATAGACAACTGATCGAATGTGTATTCGGAATTTGGTTGTTAGATTATACACAGAGTTCCTATTAATTATCGTATATATAGATATACACACAAAGTTCCTAATTATAAATTTATAATCGAACATGCATATATATGAGTCTATCCTGGTTGGCTCTGACTGGGGATGTTTTGTCAAAGTTTTGAGACGTATACAGGTAGGTTGACCAATTAAATATTCATTTCTCTACGGTTACGGACAACGTCGAGAATTGACATCCCGTCGCCATTGGCCACAGTTTCTGAAAACCCGTCTCAAACTAGCTATGGATAACAGCCGAAGATCGTGACCGAAATAAATGATGGTCATCGTCCCAAACTCACAGCATCTCTAATATCAACGACGCTCATATTGTGACAATTTCAACTCTTAATGGAAATAGGTTCTGGATTTTCTAAAACAGATGTTTGATTAATTAATTTTCGTGAAATTTAAAACTTTGAAGTAGGTTATATTATATTATATTGGTTCATTTGGGAGCCACGAGACTGTAGGAGGCCATTCAATAATACTAGCAATAATTGAAGCACATTAAATGAGAACTCATCGATCTAGATTATTTCTAATAAATATATTTAAAACACAATTTATGTATGTATGATAATCACTGAGTTTTTAATCACTTTAATTATTAATCATTTACTTATCACATCATACATATCAAACCGAATCTAAGAATATTATCAGCGTCTTCTTGTATGATTGAGAGATACTTTTAATTAATTTGCAATGTCCTATGTGAATGGCGGCGTAGTACGCCATTGGAAACAAAGTTTTGCGTCGAAAATCACTCTATTTTGCAATTAATTTTATTTTTTGAATTATTATTTTTTAAAAAAAAATCCTCTTTCTAGATTTTTCCTGGTTAGACCCACCCTCTAATGTAAAAGTCCAGAAAAGTTGACAGTCAAGCTCGGAAACTAAGGAAAACAAGGACTGCATACTTTGGAAACTATGTTTTTTTAAATAAGAAGAAGAAAACTATGAATTTCATTTTTATACGTATATATATATATATATATATATATATATATATAATATAATATAAGTTGTTCAGTGTCCGCTCCGGGAAGCACCTAGGCAGCCTAGTCTCTTTTTTGGTGGGGCTCTTTAATTTTTTTTAAATTTTTTTTTTTATTATTAGTTTTTTTAAAACCCTAGTTTTTTTTAAATCCCTAGTTTTTTGTTGCAAATTTGAAACATTGTTAATTTTTTTTTTAACTTTTTCGCCTCATCTATTTAAGAAAAAAAATAATATTAATTCCGAAAAAAAAAGTTTACTTCTTTCCTTAAATTGCTCCACTCAGGTGAGTTATATTTTTCAAATTGGATCTATTATATATCTTGAGTTCTTTTAATGTAATTTTTCTTGTCTGTTTGTGTTTCGCGATTTTTGTTTTTTAATTGATTTGGTTTTTGATCTCCGTGATTCTATAGTCTTGTAATTTAATTATTTGACTCATGGACTGATTTTTACTCAATTAGATCATAACTATTCATTATTGTTGGATCAATTAAGTTTTGGTGAGTTAAACTGGACATTTGCTGAACTGAAAGTTTTGTAAGATAAATATGTTTGAAACTTAACTGATATCTAAGTTTATCGAATCAACGACTGAAGACCAACTGGACTAAAATATAATTGAGCTAAACTGAAGAGACATTATCTGAAGAATTAGTTAGAATAATCAGGGATCAAGATCCTCTGTTGTGGGTTCCACCCACAGCAGAGGTGCTGTGTATTAAATTTTTTTATTTTTTTTTAAAATTGGTATTTTTACATTTTAATTAATTTAAAATCAAAATTATATTTTTTATATTAAAATATGTGAATAATAATTCAATTTAAAGTTATTATTTTATTTTTGGGTTACAAATATATATTGTGTGTAAAATAACATCTCTCTTACTATTTTTTCTTTTATAATTTTTTCAACTTTTTTTAAAAAAAAATGTTAATAAAAATTTAATTTTTTGTTATAACTATGTTATTACGAACGAACAAGAAAAAAAGTCGGTTCATTCATTTTTTTTTTTAATATTATAATTCTTTTTTTTTTTAAAAAAAGCTATTTTTCTTATCTTGTTGATTTTTATTTAGAAGTTAAAATTTTATTAATCACATATTTGTAACAGATAATAATCTTGTTGGTTTTTTTATATTCTAATTCTTTTGAAAAACTGTTTTCTTTTTTTTTTTTGTATTGTTAATTTTTCTCATTCCTTTTTAAAATTTTAAATACAAAAGATATTTTTTCGTTTCTTAGGGATTTAAGAAATAATCCAATTTTCAAAAAAAATGTAAAAAAAACTAAGTGTTCGAACACGAAAAAAGTACACAAAATAAATTTTTTTTATATTGTGTCAATTTTTTGGTATTATTTTTAATTGTTCGATAAGTTCAACTTTTTTAAATTTTTTGTAAATTTTTTAATTGGATTATTTCTTATATCCCTAAAATATAAATTTTTTTAATTGGATTATTTTTAAAAAAATATATATATATATTTCATGTATTTAAAAATTAATTTTATTTTTGTTACAAATATGTGATTAATAAAATTTTAACTTCTAAATAAAAAATTAACAAGATTAAAAAAAAGAGAATATTTTTTTAAAAAGAACTATAATATTAAAGAAAAATGACATATACCGTTGTTTTTTCTTGTTCGTTCGGGATCACGTATTTGTAACAAAAAAATTAAATTTTTATGAACAATTTTTTAAAAAAAGGGTTGAAAAAATTATGAAAGAAAAAATAATAAGAGATGCATCATTTTACCCATACAATATATATTTGTAACAAAAAAAAAATTATAACTCTAAATTGGTTATTAATCACATATTTTAATATAAAAAATATAATTTTGATTTTTAAATAATTAAATATAAAAATATCAATTTTTTAAAAAAAAATTAATACACAGCACCCTCTGCTTGTGGGTTCCCCCACAGCAGAGGATCTCGACCCAATAATCAGAGTTCCAAAGTTGAATTATTGGATAAGTCTTATGTACAACAATCTCAGAGTGACATGAAATAGACTGAATTAACAACTATCATATTTGGAATGGATATAATAAGTAAACATCCTTACACTCACTTGAATACTTATATTATAAATCGTTTTATAAATCACCCAGTGTAAGGATGTTTTATCTTGGACATCGATGATTTCGGGTTATAGCAACAATGGGATGGCTGAAAAGCTATCGAAACTTATAAAATGATGGAGCTAGAGGGTGTGATGCGTGATGTAATCACCATTGCGATTGTCAGCCTGTGCTTCTTTGGGCTTTCTTGATTTTGGCATAAAGCTTCATGAGCTTGCTGAACGGGTCGGACTTATAGAGCATGTTATGGTTGCACACACTCTTATCGGAGAAGTGGCTGCTAGGCACATTTTTGGGATGGATTAGTGGGACGTCGGATATTATATTCTCTTGTGTAATTTGTATTCTGACAATGTTAAGTGGGATGAAGTGCAAAATTGAGGAAGACAGATGAGAGAAATGGGGCTGATAATTGATCCCGGTTGCAGTTGGATTGAAGTTAAAGGAAAGATCCACGTTTTCCTCAGTGGAGATGGTTCTCACCCTCGAATAACCGAAATAACGGCTCTGTTGAAGGGATTTTACCACAAAATGAAAGCTGCTGGTATTGATGATCCACGAGAAAGTTATGCAAATGAAGTCGAAGCTTCGAAAGCAGAGGTTTTCTGTGGTCATAGTGAGAGGTTAGCTGCTGCATTCGGGCTCATAAATAGTGTTCCTGGGATGCCTATTTGTGTAACGAAGAACTTGTGCATGTGCAAGGGCTGTCACGATACGATCAAATTCATGTCCACGACGTATAGGAGGGAAATTTCGGTAAGGGACACCGAGCGCTTCCATCGGTTTAGAGATGTGAGCTGCTTGTGTGGTGATGAAGGTTATGGAAAATGTTTTGTTAACGAAATTATGTGAACTGGTTTCCAGACGTTAAATCCAATCTGCAAGTCGCCCAGCAGCATATTCTAAAAAGTCACCGGAGTTTGCTAGCAGATGTACATATGATCAAGTACAAAAACAGTCCAAAAGAAGCTGGCATTATGGTTTATAGCATATAAAAAGTGAGCCAGTTTGTCTCAGGCTCTGGAAGAAAGAAATGGATGGTTTATTCAAAGAAAGAAATGAAAAGTCCTGAATATTTATTTACTTCATCAGTTTGAGAAACAACTCGTGAAGAAGATGCTGCTTACAGTTTGAATGGATTTTCATGTTTTAAAAAAATAAATCAAGAAATGTATGTCTAGCCTAGCAGTTAAAAATCGTTTTCATAGAAAACAGATTCAAGTATCTGTATCGAATAAATACTCAAAACCGGTTTATAATTGTTCAAATAACATCAAAAACAATATTGTTTGTGTGTGTGTGTGTAATTATAAAACGTGTGAAAAATTATGATTCATTATTTATATTTTTATAAACACTATCTTGACAAATATAAATAACTGAGACCATAAACAAAAACGTATACAAGCAACAAAATAAATAGGTATAAGAAGTGAAATTTTTGTAAAATAAGTAGAGGAAAAAAGTATTACTTTAATAGAGAACAAAATAACTCCATCAGCCCAAAAGTAGAGATGGAGCTATTTGTGGACTGCTTTTATTTTTATTTCATCCCAAATAAAACTACTTACTGATTTATTATTTCAAAAAAGAAAAGAAAAGAAAGAGTAGACCGTTAAAAACTTCGAATTACGAATTTTCTCTTAACAACACATCATATTTAAGCAAATTGGAAAACTCATCAATCTGGTAATAAACGAAATAGCAGATGATCATAAAACTGCACAATCTTTTCATGCATCTGAAAATAAAAGTGCATCCCATAAGTACAGTTGTTGCGGACACAGCTTAAAAGTCACTACAAAGGCAACGGGTAATGCTCGTCACCAAGTCCAAACTAACAAACATTTCAGTTGGGGAAAGAAACATTAATGACGATTCTATATAGAAGATTTTTGTTTCTACTTTCTAAGACTAACCTTTGTCTGGTACTCCATGTTCCTCGCATCCGAGCTCGATTGTCGAGAACTCAAGCCACTATAAGCCGGGAAGCTTATATTATTTCCTGGCAACACATGAACTTCATTGTTTTTCTTCAATTGTTCCGAATGGCGAGGAATCTCATTATGAAAAATGGTTGGTACAACAGTTCCTGATGGTTTAATGGGATCTTTAGATTGATTGTAAGGTACCCCGGACTGATTTCCAAAGCGCCCTGAAAATGCAAAACTTTCCTCCACCGAAATTTCCCCTGTAAGAGTTTTGAATGCGAAATCTAGGCATGGATCGGACCAAGAGCTCCCAAATTTGTAGCAGAGTTGCGATTCTTCGGCTATTGCATTGTCCTTTGGTTTATGCTTATCGTCTGGGATAGCCTGGTTCTCTAACAGAGGTTTATTGACTTTGTCCAATGCCACAACTTGTTGAAGTGTTTTCTCGCCTACAAATTCATGTGTTGTAGCAATACCACTCCAGGCAAGCTTTCCCAATGTTTGTGAGGCCAAACTTAGATCATCTCTTTTCTCGGATTTTCTTAAGCTCCCTGGGGCTTTAGGAGTTAGTTTCTCCGTCTCACTCACGGGAAGGATTGCACAATCCTTGTTCCTTACCTCAGAACTAGATTGTTGAGAACTTACACCGAATCTGATATTTTTATCACGAGACAGATCAAGAACCCCTTTATGCTTCAGTGGTTCTGAATGGGCCGGAATTTCACTTTGAAAGACACCAGGTACATCAGAATCTAATGGTTTGGAGAATTCATTCGATTGATTGCATGGTATGCTGGACAGTTCTCTGAAGCAACCTGAAAATGCGAGTGTTTCCTCATAAGGTATTATCTCTGTAAGAGTCTTGAATGCAAATTCTAGACAAGGATCAGGCCAAGAGTTCCCAAATCTAAAACAAAGTTGCCACTCTTGTGATCTTGCGTTGTCATCTGCTTGCTTCTCAACTCGAATAGCCTCCTTTTCTACTAGAGGGTTTTCAACATTTTTCACTGGCTCGATTTCTTGAGGAGTTTCATTGACTACAATTGGAAGTGTTGCAATCTCTTTTGAAGGTGATACACATGAAGACAAAGGAATATCAGCTACAGTTTCAAAAGAAGAACTCGGTAATGTTTTAACTTCACTGCTGGGGGATTTCTTAGCAGCAACTCTAAGTGCTTGTTTGCTTGGAACCAAGTCGGACTGAATCTCAGCTTTGCACCCTGCAAGCCTTTTCGACACTCTTGATGGCAAGATTATACCCTTTCTTTTCTTGGATTTTCTTGAGCTCACCGGAGCTTCTTCTGCTTGTTTTTCGATCCCACTCGAAGGAAGATTTTGGTGGGAATGAGAATCTGTTTTAGCTAGTGCTTGATCAGTTGCTTTCATCTCTTTGGTTAGTTCAGCGTCTATTTTCTTTTCAGCATCCTTCATTGAACTTTCACGTGATTCATTTTCTTCAGCTGGTACCGTGCCAATTTTCATTTCGGCATCCTCGTTTGAATTTTCACATGATTCATTGTCTTGAAGACTACGAGCACTATTATCTTGCGTTGGTTCAGAGATCTTAGCATCTGGTGCTTCCAGGCTTTTTGCACTCGAGCTTTCGCCACCTACAACATGTATATCACTTTTCAGAACAGCTAAAGTATGTAATTACATCGTGCCAATCATCAAAACTTATTTCGGTCTTACAAATAGTAGATCTGAACATAAATGTATGTACCTGAATCTGATTCTCCAGGAGCTAAAAGTTGTTCTGTTTCAATGTGACCGGACAACTTATAATCTTGATATGATGACTATAAACAGAAAATAAACATTTTCAGAGAACTAAAATGTAAAAACAGAATAACTTAATACCAAGTACGAATCATCATCGTCGTTTGGTGGTATTTAGGAGCAAATCGTGCAAATCAACTCACATGGATTTCATTCTTAATCAATTGGAGATCGTCACTCTCTATTTTCTTTGGCCTGGTCGCGCAGTTACTGATATCCCCATTTTCCAGGTAACGAATGACATCTTTTTTTGAAGAAAATATGTAACCACTGTTTGGATCTATGTAGTACTTCAGAAAGTAACCAGTAACTCATTAATCATACAACACAAGAGAAACTAGCATCATTACTCAAAGCAAAAGTGCAGTAGAAATCAAAATATTAAATACCCGATCATTTCTAATCTTATTTCCATATTTACTTGTCTTGATCTCTACTATCCATCCGGGAGGTATTCCGTCAGCTGATTCACTCTCACAGGCAACCTAGACATCCTTAAAATGTAAGATGGTAGGAACATTTTGAGGGAAACTATGATTAGTAAATTGAGCTCAACACAGAACAAACCATCTGGAAAGAATGCTTCCCCTTGTTCTTCCTTTCAGAGTTGCACCCTGAACTAGCTATAGGCATCCTTTGTGGAGAAATTACAGACTTTGAAGAAAGCTCATCCTCAACTTCAAGCTGGCTTTGCGGAGAAAATTCGGACTTCAAAGAGGACTCATCCTCGACTTTAAGCTGAAACGAAAAGCACATAAGATATAATGCATCGTATGAAGTTCAGGAACATGTAACATATAAGTCTCAAAATCCAAATTTCCCTTTTTGGCCAGGAGGACAAAGAAAATATATTTTTCAGCACAAAAATTAGAAAAAACAGCACACCTTAATTTTTTTGGCGGGAGTGTCACTCTGATTTTCAGTTCCGAGGAATCGAATAACAGCTGGCCTAGAATAAAATTTGTTTCTGGTTGATGTATCGGTATACACCTGCATTACAAAATACAGTGAGAAATCCAAAGTTATTGTATCCCAAGAATATGCTGAAAGACGTGATTATTGTAGCCTAAAGCAGTGAAGAATATAGAGATGCAGGATAACCCCAAGTGCAATACCCAGCCTCACTATATTGAAGGCAGTATCAAGTTACAACATACCAATTTCCATAATGCATTCTAAGTTACACTTCTACATGCGGGAGTGTAACTGAAACAGCAAGGAAAAAACAAACGAAGTTCTTTTTCCTCTATTCCATGGTTTAATTACATCAATTCTAGTAGTTTTATAGATATCAAAGATTTTTGGGGCCAGAATCCTGGGCAATTTCTCATAAAGGCAAGCAAGCCCAGCACATAACAAAGCATCAAAGGTGTGTCCAATTTTGTGTGTGCACTTGAAATCTTCTTCATTTACATTCTTCTCGTTCTGTAAAAATTAAAGGAAAGAACAAAATAATAGTGGCATCGCAACATTTGAACAAACAACAACAATGCAATACGTGGAGCCTAAAAACTTAGTTGAATGACGCTCTGAGTGACTGCGCCTTAGTTAATGTAAAGCATACTTCTAATTCGTAATGTAAAAAGATTGGCGCAGATTGCAAACACATACTTAGATCCCAAACGATAAATGACTATTTCAACTATAGTTAAACCACCAGCGACCTAAACAAAATTAAAAAAGAAATGACAGGAATTTAAGAACTTAGATTGGCAACATATGCAAACACTTGTAACTCGAGGATTTTAACACGACCACCCTATAACTGATTCCAATGTGAATCCACCGAATGATTAAAAAAACCATATATCCACATGCTTCTTAATATATCACACTTAGCCAAATGCGGCAACTTTGTACAAGCTTTTACCATTCTAGTTCGAATCCAGAAAGATCAACAACTCAAGTAGTTTCAAAGCTATCAAGACTCAGTCAGACCTCGACTTTGTGTTAGTTGAAAATAAAGAATAAGTTTATAAATGGAGATACATTGCATACTTTCCAAGTCAACCATGAGGCTTAAATAACCGTTACTTTTCTTTTTAACGATGTCTAATCTTATCAGATCCTCAGCATAATCAAAATTAGAAATGTAAATAATAGTAAATAGCGCCATAACACGTGACAATATTTTGTTAAATTCAAGGCTTCTCTAACGGTAACAAATACACAACCTCCGAAATTAATGAAATTCATCATATATAAGAGCAATTAAATTTAAGAACCACCAATCACATAAATTACAAATAAGGAATATTATAGTGTCAGCCAAAAGTCCCACACTCCACCAAGCCAATTACCACGATTCTCTACCTTGTTATGACACAAAGCGCTAAACGACAAAGATTTAAGTTAACCAAAATTAAACCAACAATCGCCACCCCGTCCCGCCCAAATACCGGAAATTCAAAACGACGAGACAATAAGTGTCGAAACATAGATTAACGACACGACACGACACGACACGACACGACGTGAGCAAACAAGATAACTCAAACCTTTTTACCACCTCTCCCCCTTCCGTCCCGCCCAAACACCGGAAATTCAAAATGAGAAGACAATAAGTGTCGATACATAGATCAACGACACATGCAAAAGATAGCTCAAACCTTTTTCTCACCTCTACCGTGCTCCGTCCAGCCCAAACAACAGAAGTTCAAAATGACAAGACAATAAGTGTCGAAACATAGATCAACGACACGTGCAAACAAGAGTAACTCAAACATTTTTATCACCTCTAACCACTCCGTCCCGCCCAAACACCGGAAATTCAAAATGACAAAACAATAAGTATCAAAACATAGATCAATGACACGAGCAAACAAGATAAACTCAAACCTTTTTATCACCTCTATCCGCTAACAGCTAACCGATTCTTGATCCAATCCACTTAAAGATTGATTAAATCCAATATTCATTCGTCTGTCTACATATCTGTATGTATCTAAATGCAGCAACTACATACGAGGGTTTTTATCTTTCTATATCAATCAGTAACTCTACCAATTCAAGCAATGGAAGAGCACTTCGATAACAACCAAATTCCACCAAATCAGCATTTCTACTGTTTCCAATTTTCAATGCACCGGCTATAACTACAAGTAATTCACGGAGTAAAGATCAAAACTTTTGAATTCCCAATCTGCCACCGAACAATAACACAAACTCAGACCCACAATAAAGGGTGATTAATTGGACTTAAATGTTAACAAAACAATAAAAAAAAAAAAGAAAGAAAGAAAGAAAGAAACACACAACAGACACAAAAACAACATTTTTTACCTTGATTTTCCTCCCATCCTTGACTTTAATTTTCTCAGTAAAGCCAGGAGGAAGCCATTCCGGCGACTTCCCGGCAACCATTTTGACAGAATTAGAAGATTTATGACCAGCTACGGTGTGAACACTGCACCATAAATACTTGCGGATTTGGGTCAAGGATTTGCTGCATAGGAAATGAAGATTTGGTGAATTAATATAGAAAAAGCGGTAGGTCTGGTGAATTGGACAAGAGCGTTCTTGGATACACGTGTTGACAAATATGCTTGCAATGCCTCAAAACAGAAAATACTGCGAGCGTGAGAGATTTTCTGTAAAGTGGGAAAACTGTATTGCTGGTGGCTAATCTCATGTCGTTGCATAGAATTTCCGTAGTTTTCAGTTTGGTCAAGTCAATATCAAAATTTAACATATATATTAACTGTTAGTAATTCGGTCATCCATTAATATCTCACACTCCAATGGATATATTTGGCATGACTCAAATCAACTGAATAGAGTTTCTGAGAGTTTGATTTACAGTATTATTATTTGAACTAGTTTTTGAGATTGAGTTAAATATAAGTTTGAATCTATCACACATCTCATTCTTTTATTAATTAAAAGAGTAGGTCTCTTGTGAGACGGTCTCATGAATCTTTATCTATGAGACGAGTCAACCCTACCGATTTCACAATAAAAAATAATATTTTTAGCATAAAAAGTAATATTTTTTCATGAATGACTCGTTAGACCGTCTCACACAAGTTTGTGTCCTAATTAAAAATCAAAACTTTACCATATTTTATCAAACTTTTTATTACAAGTTATAATCTTTCGATTTAATGTTATTTGGAATAATATCGGCATCATTTCAAATGATGAAAGCATTGTAATAAGAATGGTCTTTTACTTTTTGTGATCTTAAATATGCTTTATATATTATATAATTTATAATAATGCTTCCAAAATAAAGAGACTCTTCCACACCTTGGTGTCAAATTTCGGACACACTTTGAATTAATGATTATCAATATTATTGATTGCTTTCGAAACATTAATAATTATAAATGGACTAAATTGTAACAAGGGTACAGTTGAAGGACTAAACAGAAAATGCCCTTGTGGATAGGACAAACTTTCTCTATATATATATATATAAGACGGGACTCTTATCGCAGTCGTTGGTTTCTTTCCGGGCTGGTTCTGAAAATCTTCAATCTTTTGTGAATTTTCTGATCTCGGAACCAAATTCAGGCTTTGTAGAGAGAGGGTGGATCAGTAAAGTTCCATCCCAATTCTTTCTTGTCGTACCACGTTACGGTCTTTTCTTCAATTTGGGTTTTGACCTTTTTACGTTTGATTGAAATCTGTTGATAAATATGTTGGATTTGTGGTGAGATTGTTGGATTTGAGAAACGGGTGATGGGCTTGTTTTCAATATTTCTTGAAATGCTAAAAGATGGTGGTGGAATCTTGAAACGCGTAATGGGCTCGTTTCAATATTTTCTTGAAATGAAATGCTAAAAGATGGTGGTGGAATCCAAGTTTGTCAGCTGCAATTGGGAGTGTCTACATAGTGTTTGATGCTTAGGCTGTGTGAGATTGTTTGCCGAGTGATAGCAAGTTTCGGTTTCTTCTCCTTTAAATCCTTCACTTTGAATTCATTTTTAGGACTATTGCGTTAGTCACCTCTTGTTTATGGTGATTTTATGCTTCATTTGGGAGTTGTGTCCTTTTTTGTACCCTTTAGTTAGAGGAAATCAACTCTTACGTTTATTTCCATCTACCCTTTTCTGGAACAGAACGAGTTTGGTCGAATGAACAAATGGATAGGCCTATGGCTTCAATTAATTATAAGAAATAACAAAGCACCATACAATCTTATATTCGAGTCAAGTTAGTAGTCCAAGCCCTACATCATATCTCGCCGTGTGCTAGCATTCAATAATATCGTGGGTGAGGTTTTGGGTTTTGTGGTTAAATACGGTTCCCATTGTTATTTACCATTTTTTTTCAAATTCGGCTATCGATTTCATGTGACATATTTTGTTCCTTTCTCACCGCAACTCTTCTGGATGCTGATTATTAACTGTTGTCTGTAGATGGCTACATCACTTGAAGAAAGTTTGAATAGATTTAAGAAACAACAAGAGAAATGCCAGTCATCCCTTGTCAACATTGCAGCTAAAGCAGGATCATCTAAAACAACTTCCTCGAAAGCCATACCCTCAGGTTCATCATCTTCAGCGAACACCAAATCTCCCTGCACTTCCAGTTAAATTCTCAAATGACACAGAACGCCTTCAACATATAAACAGCATAAGGAAAGCTCCTGTGGGGGCTCAAATAAAACGAGTTATTGATTTGCTCTTTGAGGTACTGCACCTCTTGTCTCTTGGGTTTTATTTTTTTCCAGAAAGAAGTTCATGCTATTTCTATGTGTTAATGTATTTGTTCTTTTCATTAAAATTGTTATGCAGGTTTGCTATTTTGTTCTAGTTCCTCATTAATTACTTGATGTTATTGCAATCATATTCTGTTTTTGGCATAACTAATAGAAAGGTTTGAACTATTGTGGATTAACCACCTATCCAGCATACTTATATTGCTTGATAGAATGAGAGCTGATTTTTATTATTCTCGACGACCAAAGATGAAGCTCTTTTCATTGAATCTGTTTTGTGATTCTACATATTGTATGGGTCGAACTCTTAACTAAATTTAGTGATTATATGTTTTTCCAGTTGTAACTTTTATGAATGCTAGCCTTATCTATGTTGCCTGTTTTGTAAGGTACTTAAGGTAGCTTTACACTAATCTGCACTGTTCTTAACAAATTTTATCCTTTTTTCCTTATGATTGAGAATTCTCCTTAATGCATTTACTGCTTAATTATTAGCTGAGCCTTGCCTGATTTATTAATTTATTTGTCTCAAGACTAGGCGAGCCTTCACACCTGAACAAATAAATGAAGCGTGCTATGTTGATTTGAATGCAAACAAGCCTGTCTTTGACAGTTTGAGGAACAATCCGAAAGTGAGCTATGATGGGAAGCGATTCTCCTACAAGGTAGCTTCACTCTTTGCACAGCTCACCAGTCAAATTCGTTGGAGATTAGTTCGTTATTCTGGTCAATCAGCTTTGTCGACTAATTACTTTTAGAAATATTTGTTTGCAGTCCAAGCATGCTTTGAAAGATAAGACCCAACTTCTTGTCTTAGTTCGGAAATTTCCGGAGGGTATTGCAGTTATTGATCTCAAGGATTCATACCCAACAGTCATGGAGGACTTACAGGTGACTTGCCATCTTCAATATCTGTCAAAATTTCAATGTTTTTTAGGCATATTCGCTCATCACTATATCCTATGATTATGAGAATGATCCACTGACTAATATTCTTATTTAGGCCTTGAAAGCTTCAGGCCAGATATGGCTGCTATCAAACTTCGACTCACAAGAGGACATAGCCTATCCGAATGATCCAAGAGCAATCATTAAAGTAGATGACGAGTTGAAACAATTGTTTCGCGGAATTGAACTTCCACGTGATATGATCGACATTGAAAAGGATCTTCAGAAGAATGGAATGAAACCTGCTACAAACACTGCTAAGCGTAGAGCCATGGCACAGGTCCATGGTATTGTTCCCAAACCTAAAACAAAGAAGAAAAAGCATGAAATCAGCAAGAGGACAAAACTCACCAATTCCCATCTTCCTGAACTCTTCAAAAAACTCAATGTCCCCGGTTCCTGATACCAGATTCAACTTTAGGATTTATACTGTGTGGTTTTTTTAATTGTTTTCTCATGGATGATCTATCAAAATAATTGATTTTTCTAATCCATTTTTGTGTTTAGCTGTAACTATTATATATGCAGAATTGCAGATAGCTGAACTTTGTTGTATTTTAAGAAACTGTTGAGATTTACAATGGCTAAGCCTTGTTTCGAACAAGGTTTTGAATTTTGATGGATTAGATGTATTTTATCACTCTTATTATTGTTGGGTGAGTTGAAATTCTTGGCTAGAATGGTGGAGTATGATGGAAATGTGTCCTCGAATTGCTGTGTTATATAAATTTATTTTTTTAAGATAATTTTGAGTTTGTTTTGACGGGTAGTGATTTCATGATTATATATAGGAAAACTGATATAGTTTAAGTGGTTTGTATATTGTCATATAACTGGCTCAGAATCATCTCGTTTAACTTATATTTTGCGCTATAGTTATTTATTATTAAGCGGCCTTTATTACGTAGAGACGTGGAGAGCATTTCAGTTCATTATCACTGAATGAGAAGAATGAAGTTCTTTTCTCTTTACAAGAAATGTGTATATATCTAATATGCTAACTATCTTCTAACTGTTATTTAACAAACTAACTAACTATTAACTTATATCTGATATAACCCCTCAAGATGTACTATAAATGTTTTTGATAGACATCTTGGAGAATAAATGCGAAAGAGTAATAGATAGTAGAGGCTTTGTAAACATGTTTGCAAGCTGTGAGTTGGAACGGACTGATAGTAACTTGATGGAACCATCGAGTACTTTCCCGCGGATGAAATGACAATCAATTTCGAATGCGTAAGACACGTGAGATTTGTATTTGATTGTACATAAGTTGAACTAAGCCTATGGTGTATATATACAGCAGAAGATGAAAAAAGGAAATATATATAGAATAAAAACGGAGAAGGGTAAACTGGTAAATTTAATAACCCAACTCGGCGCCAATGCTTGCCACTTCCATTTAAATGGCGGTTTTACGAAGTCCACCCATTTATTTAAGTGACCACATATTCCATCCTCCACACACAATAGATATGCAATTTCAGGCTCAAGTTTTCGCTCCTTGCGCCCTTCTCAACAGAAGCTGCTTCCGACATGGCTTTCGCTCTAATACCCTAGAGTTTTCCAGAGAACCTGTTGGTAAAATGTTTAACAAAAATGGGATCTTTGGCGGCAAGATATCCGACTTTATTTTCCGTTTGATTTCATCATCTTTTTTTTTTGCGGTTTTTGGTTCTCAATGTTATATGTAATACTTTTGAAATTGTGCTCTCAGAATCATTATTGGTTGATTCGCGAGGTAATTTGTGTCAGTTACGAAAGAAAGATAGGCTGGCTGTAATTGCTGCCATTGAAGAAGGGAATTTGGGCGTCGATACATTGAGAAAAAGGTTTTTCTTTTCTTTTCTTTTTCACGCGATTTGATTTTTCTTTGTTTTGTGTTCAAGTTTTTACGAATTAATGCGGTAACATGTGACACCAAGGGGAGGGGTCGCCCGCAAGTAAATCTAAATTTTGTTTACATTTATTTTTAAAACTTTAATTTCCATACCCAATTTCATTAGGTAGCTCTACTTCATCAGCCTCTCCTCAGTCCAAAGAAATTTGTGTTGCACTGGTGTATTTTGAAAACAATGGTAATATAAATTGGTTAATTTTACAAATTAACTAACTATCTTTGGAGGTTTTTGGGCTGAACTGAAGTCTGAAACTTTATGATAGTGTTATGCATTTATGGGTAGTTAAAAATGTGTCTGCCATTTCACGAAGGTTGTCAAATTGAATGCTGGCCTCACTCTCTCTGATAGGATCCGTGCTCATATTGTTGCTGTATATGAATCGTTACTTCGTTTAGATGACTCTGAATGGAAACATGTGTGCTCATGAAGTGGATGCTCTTTATAAAAAGATGTAGTGTTTTTAACTAAATTTTTTATGTAACAAAACATGATAAAAATTACACATCCTAGGCACTAATATATGTTGTTTGTTATCTTTTAAACTTAAGTACCTCTATTACCACACGGAATTGAATATTATTTTTGGAATCTTTTTTATCTTCTAATATATTTTTTCGTATAAGAAGGGAAATTAATTGGTAATCTGAAATTTTAATGTTTTGTTATCATTCTAATATTAGCCTTTATCTCGGATTTGTCACTAGGCGACTTATGAGATGCCTTAAATAACTTAGATAATGGCATCCATAACTTAGAACTACTGTAACCAACACCTTTATATAGTGTCTGGGTTCCCTTTAACTTCATCGAAGCAAGGACTGGTCTTCTCATTTTGCATACACATATTTCTGCTCAAATGTGTTGGATGCTTAAAGATTATCATAAAATTAAGGAACTGTGTGTTCACATAGTGATACAAGATCTTCCCCACTTTTTGCAGAAAAGTTGTTGAACACATATGCTTACTCAAAGCAAAAAAAGATTTGTCTGAAGAGCAGGAACAAGTCATGTTGGATTATCTATACACGACACAATATCAGATGCGAGGAATTGTTGCTATATCATTAGGTGATCTTTAAATACTCGCTATAAGATTAAAAGTGGTATACAATTCTGCTATATTTTCATCTTTTTTCCGTCCATTGTCATAGTTTAACTCGGAAAAGCTTCTACTTTGAAATTCGCTTTCTTATTATAAATATCACTTTTATGTTTTATCTGATCAAGGTGTCTAACTTGTTAAGAACAAACTGCCTATGGTCTTTAATGAAACATTTTTGTTTGACCTTTATATCGTCTCCATGGTAGTACTAAGATATCGATGAACCTGAGTTCTTTAAGAGTGTTTATTTGCCAATGTTACATACTAAATGTTTGATGTATTATGGTCTCTAATGTATCATCTGGACACCTTTTATTCCTGTAGGACGTATTTCTGATCAAAATCCTGAACAGTATTCCCATGCTATCTTCATGCGTTTCCAAACTAAAGAAGACCTCACCAAGTTCTACCAGAACCCTTTTTATGTTGGAGTTCTCAAAGAACACGTGATGCCTTACTGCCATGTATGCTCTGACATGTAAACACCAATATCTTAGTTCATTTGTTTTTTTTTAACCTTGTAGCATAGACTATCTTTATTTTTCTCTTATTTGAAGGTTTTACCTGCAGGGGGTTATCAATTTGGATTATGAATCTGAAGTAGAAGATGATATCCTGCCAATTTTTCGGAAAGGAGAGGTTGGAATCACCATTTACTGATTTACATTCATATCTTGCAAAAACAATAAGATTAGAGTGCTGAGATTTGTAATTAGATACCCAAAACCAATTCTAATGATTTCATTTCATTTACATAAATGAAACAGCTATCTTAAGGTTTTTCATGACTTTTTATGGCAGGAGTTTAACTATGGCGTTGAACTCATCCTTCTTGTTGCATTTATGAGCAGTTCCTTAGGTGAGTTAGCGGAAGATGCATTGACTTCTTTGACAAAGCTGACACTGGAGTTTCCTTCATTGATTGTTCAAGCTACTAAAGGTGTTATTTGAAGTTTTTTTGAGCTCATTCAATTTACCCTCATGATTGCTCAATTCACTGGAATTGACGCACATCACATTTTCCTATATCAATTTATTGTCGTAAGTTATCATTGATATTGTGTGTATAGCTACATCTTTATATATGCTACAATTGTGTTTCATTCAGGTCCAAGTTTGGATATAAGCAATACAAAATATACTCACGGGGTAGTAATACGATTTCGATCATGTGAGCTCTCTGTCTTTTCCAAAATATATTATCTTTACAAGGAATTTTATTTGATGCATTATGGAATCCTAACTGTTGGTTATTCGAGCAGCTGAAGCTTTCAATATGTTCATCAACAGTTCAGATTACAATAATGTAAGGACCTTATATATTGGCATTTTTTAACATATTTAATTTAATTTTTTCACCAATATTTCTTGAGATTCCACTGAATTTTTCAAATGATTTCATAGCTTAGCTGATTTGGTCCTGTGATGGATGCTTCTGTTCGTTGTCACAATATATGGCTTCCCATGAATTAATCATTCTGGCTTGTCTATATTGCATACAAACTTTGAGTAAATTATACGGGAAATGGGGTAGGACTTGGGAGCGTGATCTTTGTCAACTAATTCTTGTTGTTTGAAATAGAAAGCGTAAATAAAAATAATCGACAGCTCCTTTGCTGCTTCTCTTGTCATCAATTTTTCAACTAAATGCTTGTATAAAAATACTAACGATTATCAATTGAACTTATCAAAAAACAGATGTGGAAATCTAAATTTCAGCCCATCATACAGAAGGCTCTGTGTATCAATTTTTCAGTAGACCCTGTTGGCTCAGAGCTTATGTAGCAAGGTCTGCCTTCCAATTATCCCTTGTTTCATGTTCAAATCAGTTTACCCCTTTATTCAGGTTCCAATCAATTTCCTGAATTTAAGCAGGACAGCATCTAAGTCATCTCATTAAATAGTTGCTTATAATATGTAGATTAATTCTCCTTTTCGGGTAACAATAACTTGTGAAGAACAAGGATTATTTTTTCCTGACATTTTTCGAATTTGAATGGAGTAACTGTGGAAACTGATTAATTATATAGGAAGAGTTGGATACTGTTACCTCCGCCCCTTAATCGGAAGTAAGTCTTCTTGATGCATGGCCTTCTTGTGTCGCTATACAACTGTTCTCCTACTCTGCTGATCATGCATCATTCTGTAGTATATTGGGGTCATGATACTTCTGAGGTCTAGGGTGGAGGAACTTTGTGCAGTCAATCATGTCAACAAATTCACTTCATTTTATTCTTGAAATGTGAGAAGAAAGAATATATCTCACACTTGAAATTTGGAAATTCGTATTTCATATGCTACCGATATTTTTTAATTCTTTTAGTTTCGAAATGGTCAAGTTTATGAAATTAGTTCATTTTTTGTCTATTTGCACTTGGTGTTTATTACCTTGTATGTTAGTTGTGGACATGAGTTAATGAGATGTTAACCTTAGGGTAATCGAACTCAACCCATAAATTGACATCCGGAAGGTTATCTGTGGCATGCAAGGGACGATTCCAACAAGAGATGGAACAGTCTCACTTCCAATTTTAAGGATAAAAAATCTCCAAAATTGTGATGTTTTTTTTTTGGTGGTAAAAATGGAAGCTTCTTTCCCCTAAAATGCATCAAGGAACAGTTTGGATATAGAAGTGTTTTGATCAAAAAATGATTTATTAAGTTTTTGTTTCAAATGCGGATGAAATTTTATCTTTGGATGCAATAAAAAAAGAATTGTTTTATTCTGAAATTGAAGGTCTGAAAACGACATCTTTGGATCTATTTTATGAAGTAATTTTTGACAAGAATTCCGATTTCTTTATCCGAACATAATGTTTTATGCCAAAAAAAAAAACGTTATAAAAATATTATGTTATTTAATTCGTCTGTCCCATATTACTCTAGCTATAAATTCCAAGTCCGTAACTTGCTTTCATTAATTTCGTTTACAACATCATTGGATTCTTATATTGCCAGCCTTTCGAGTTTTCATAGAGAAAAGACATTGAACAGTGTCAATTCTATTATTTATGTAATCAATTTCTTAATGATAAGTGCTGCTGAAAACATGGCCCGCCGTTTCATAAATATCTAATTAAGTCGCGGACTCAGCAGCACGCATTAATTTGACTTCTTTACTCTGATTTCACACATTTTTTAAATCAGTCTCTAACCTACTATTATTGGCTGTTTTATTGTAGTTTGATGCATTATTTTGCCACATTATATTTCCATTCCCATTTACTTCTTAACTTATTCTTGAATCTTGGCCAGCATTTATATATATATATAAAAAGAACCCCAATTATTCTTTATGTAAAATAAATTGCAGTTCTTCAACTACTAGGCTTTTTAGATGCTATGTTACATGAACATTCTATAACCGGCTTCGGTTTTTAACGGCTTTGTTCGGACCAAACTGGGCTAGAACAATGGTTCATGAGGTGGTTTAAATAGTCTGCGCTAATTTCATCTATGTACCAGAAAACAGTAACTGTCTGCTGTTGTATGAATTCAGTGATGTTCAACAATCTTTCTAAAATCATATGTAACAGTGTTTTCTTCTATATTATTATTCACATACACACATTTCTACATTAAGAAAAAATGGAAAACAAGACTAGCAAGAGGCTGTACTGCACTGCACATCAACTGCAAAAATTTCTCGTCTGGTCGAAGAATTTTGTCCAAGGGTTGGCCTAATATTACAGCTATAAAACGGCCTTAAGTGTATTTTAAAGGATAAACTTACAAATATTTCACCTATCATGTCTCTGACAGTGTGAAGTCCCCAGTTATGGAAGAACCAAGAAACCCATCAATTGTGTAGAGGATTAGGTCCCCCTGGAGTTTCACGATTCGAAGCTCGATATATTGATTCATCTTCTTCTGTTCTTGATTCCTTTGGGGATTCTACAGATGAATACCGAGAAGATTTAGACTGGAATGTGGATATGGCCTTTGATTCATTGAATACTTTGTCGATATCTCGACTACTCGAAATCGATCCCACAGTGAGTATGATCAAGATCAGCAGCAAAGGGATTTGGGGAGAAAGGATTTTCATTATTTTTGTGCAAATTTTGTAAAGATGTGGAGTATAGGAGGAAGAGGTGATGGGGGGTGGCTGGAATTAGTTATTTGACAAAATGCTGGCTGAATGTACATGTTGGCCACTCTTTTATTTATGTGCTAACCCCAATCTCAACTCTAAAATTCCTCATTTTATTCTTATTAATCAAAATTTTCTGGTATTATTCAGTTTTAAATATGATGTTGACTTCATACAATTTTTTCACAATATTTTGATTCTGATTATTTTTTATTCATGTAAAAAAATTTAACATAATTAATTGATGAAACGACATTTGGATTATAAATCCAAACTCACAATAAATTATAAATTTTAAACATCATTGAATTTAATGTTTTTTACATAAAATATTTAGTTCTCTGAGAAATCAAATTATGAATATAATACTTATAATTTTTTTTTGTTATTATTATTCTGTAAATCGCTTTTTTTCAAGTCACAATGTAAAAATATATTTTTATTAATATTTTAATGTGACAATTTTGATATATTGACTTTTTGACAGTTTGAAATATTCATATTTAATCCTTTTGATTATTAAATAAATATGTATATTACGTGATTTTGTGAATAATTATTTTGTTAATAACGAAAACTCCATGTGCCGACAGATTGCTGCACATGATTTTTAGGGGATTTTAATTATTATTATTATCGCATTCCCATTGAATGCACTAATTAATTACAATGAATAGATGTTTTCATCATAAATTTGGAGGGTCATTATGTACAATATATCATTATTATACATCAGACTGAAAAGGAAGTTGAAAAGTGACAATTATATATATTTTAAAATAAATAAAATAAAAAATCACATGAATTTCACCTATTTAATCTTCGAGGAAGTTGGTGAAAAATCTCCGATCAAAACATTTCTTTAGGTTCATTTCCTACCCACAAAATTATGGTACTATGTCATACAAAATGTGATACACTTCATGTGGAAATGTGGTACTAAAAAAATACCCAGGTATTGAACACAAAAAAATCGATGGTTGGAGACTGAAAGCCAATTTCCTGTTAATCTTTCTCATCTAAAAGATTTATGGAATATTTTTTTATATCAATTTTCTTACCAAAACACTCATCGTGTTAAAAGCTAATAATTTTCCTAAATTGCACTTGCGCGATATGTTTGAAAATATAAAAAGAGAAACCAGTAGTATCTACGTTATAAATTGAAAATAAAGTATCAAATTTTTTTCCACGATTTTTTTATAAAAAAATTTAATAATATTCTTGGAATAGAAGAAATGAAAAGTAAATAAATCTCCACCTTAAAATTACTAGTGATTATTTTGTAAAGCCATAAAAAAATGACTAAGTCTTTCGCGAGACAGTGTCACGAATCTTTATCTATGAGACAAGTCAACCCTACCAACATTCACAATAAAAAATAATATTATTAGCATAAAAAGTAATATTTTTTCATGAATGATACAAATAAGATATTCGTCTCACAAAATACGAATCATCTCTTTTTTTAAAAAAAATTTAGTACATTTATAGATCGCTTGAAAACATAATATATTCAATCACACATCATATTCGTTTTTTAAAAAAAATGATGAAATTGAACATTGCGTCGAAATGATATTTTATGGTCGGTCTATCCCACCAAAGTGCAGATTCTCGATTATGTCTTACTTTGATATATATTTCGACTACTGCAATATATATATTCTCAAATCTTGAAGATACAATGGGCTGATGAAGACAAATATAATTCATAATAAATCTAATTGACTTGTAAATAGTAATATATATATATATATAGACACACACGAAAAATCCATGCAAAGGTGTCACATTCCTTTATTATTATTATTATTATTATTATTATTATTATTATTATTATTATTTTACATTAAGGTCGTTTTCGTATAACTGTTGGGAATTATTGTCTAGTTTCATCAAACAAATAGAATATTATTAAATCATTTCAATTTGGTGAAAGGGGCCGGATTACACGAAAGGGTCTCGCTAATATTATATTAACTTATTTTTTCCAAAGTAATTGACTTAAAATATGTAGTTTCTAAAGTAATTTAAATACAATATATATACATATTAAGATAAGGCAAAAACTTGTGTGAGACGGTCTCACGAGTCGTAGTTGTGAGACGGATCTCTTATTTGGATCATCCATGAAAAAGTATAAGTTTTTATGCTAAGAGTATCACTTCTTATTGTGAATATGGGTAGGATTGACCCGTCTCATAGATTAAGATCCGTGAGACGGTCTCACATGAGACTTACTCTTAAAATAATGACTCCAGAAACAACATACAAATTTTATAACCATATCTATTAAGTAGATGGATTGATTACCGTAATTATTCATTGTATTCCTCCTAACCATTGAATTTGTTCAAGTATTCAATTCAAATGATTGATTGAATATGTTGTCATTAGAGAATCATTTTCTTGGATGACTGCTAAATCAATCATAGTATATTAAAATAACATGTTCGATTTACATACACACACATATATATATATACACACACACACATATATATATATATTGTCATTAGAGAATCATTTCCTTGGATGACTGCTAAATCAATCATAGTATTTTAAAATAACATGTTCTATTTATATATACATACATATATATAATATATATATGTGTGTATATATATATATGTATATCTATATATGTGTGTATATATATATATATATATATATATATATATATATATATATATATATATGTTTGATCACCTTCTCAAAAAATTTACGTTTTATTTCTTTGTCAATGGAAGGAGAGGAGGAATAAAAATACATTTAAAATAAGTTTGCTTCTCTAACTGGTCCTAGATCGGAGGAGGAATAAAGATGTGCCTTCGACCTAAGAAACATAAGTGAGAACTTTTTCATATGAATAGTTTGAAAGTAAGCCCCTCTTTGCGTGGCATTGCAATACAAACAAAATATGTTTTCATATCATCGAAACAAATACGATCACTATATAGATAATCTGATATACATGTTGAAAAATGAGATAGTGAGTCAGCAAAATAATCCCGAGACCACACCTGAGGGAGATGAGCCAAGGACAAATTTATTCATCACCTCAGGGACAGAAGAAGGCCTAGAATATGATACTCGAACCAGCCCGGACGGACTGCTCCATTGCTCAAAGATTAGGCTGGTAAATTCTTGAATCCACACCTCAACAAATGAAGGTTCCAGGTATGTTATATGAACATCATTATTCGCATTAACATGTTATTTTCATACTTCAAATATCTCAGATAACATCACATTCTCCCCTCGTTACCAGTTCCACGTTGAAGTTGAGATCCATAGAGATACTTGAACCATAAAAGTACCATATATCAACATAAGGAATAATCAATCTTTCTAAACATTTTATCAGCAAAAGGGTTCTCTCGATGACACGAGGAACTGCAAATGTCGAACCAGTATTTACCATATCAGTAACATATTTACCAATCAACAAGGTTTCCTCACAGTAGAGGAGAATAAAATATGGAAACTGGAACTCGACAAAGACCGATGTAGAAATCGTACCATGCAACAGAACATTGTATCACAAATTTATCAGTAGAATCATCCATTTCTTGGAACTCATTCAGGTATGAATGACCGGGCTTGACGAGTGTGGATTACATCATGTTTTTTTAATGAAGTGGCCAAAAATTGCCCTGTGCAGAACAATTTCGGGGTGTCCATAAACAATGGCATAAATATGCAACTCAGACGATTACAACACAAAACATGCTAAGGTACTGGAGAAATTTTTTTTGAACATGTGGACGTATAAGAATCAAAACACAAAGTAAAGCATTGATTGCAACAATCCTTGAAACTTAGCACTGGTCATTTACAAGATGCAAAATGCAACATCAACAAAATATCCTATTTCACCGATATTACAAAGTCCAAGATTCGAGTTGCAAAATAGGACATTGCAATCAAGGCATAGAACATAGTGATCCTAACAAAAGCTGACAAAAAGTTTGAAGCATAGCCAAGTTCTAAAAAAACCCTTCACCAATGTAGTCTAAGATTCAAGAAAAATAAAATTGACAACCAATGTAGTCTAAGATTCAAGAAAAATAAAATTGACAATTTCAAATGATCCCCAAAATCCCTCCACCGAAGCCAAAACCTAACCCTATCCCCATCATTTAATCTTCTCGATAATATCATAAATGACCTCCCCCATGTCCAGTTCCTTCATTGCCGTGAAGGGCCTCTTCAGATCCAACAGACTCACAAAAATCTCTCCACCATCCTCACGTATTTCAAAGCAGCCTCTCCTGGGCTTCTCAGGGTTGACCAGAACGTTGACTCCCGCAACCTCTTTCTCCAACCCATTCTTCACCTGGACAGCCCTGGTTTTAAACGAGTTGCATTGTTTGCAGTGCTCTATGATGATAGTTTTAGACGTACCAGGAATCGTCGACTCAGCCTCCAGTGACGGCGGTGTTGGTGTTGTTTCAGATTTTTGTTCAACAACGTCGGGGGTGGTTTTGGTCTTGGATTTCTTTTTCTTGGGTGGCTCTGGGTCAGCGGGAGCGGCATTCTCTCGGCGGGTGGAGCTCCTTGTTACTCTCGTCGTACCGGCGGCGGCGGCTTCACCGTTTTCTTTCACTTGTTTTCTTTTGGGTGCCATAATGCAAAATGAGAGAAGCTTGAAATACCAACAGTTTATTGTCCTGCAGTCTCCATTTATTGCGTGGTGGCTTTTGCAGTGGCAGCCTTATCTGATCTCAATCGTTGCTTGCCAATTTTCCCGCTCTTTTGGACGGTTCAGATCATGCTCTCTACAACCAATTGAAATTTACTTCTCGATTATAATAATAATAATAATAATAGTATAAATAAAGAAGGGTTCGATCCTGGGTGTGGGGACAGTGCCCACACCCAAGATCAAGGGTTGAGATTCATATCATGGGGAATTAAAAATTTAAAAAAATAAAAAATTGGGCCAGAAAAAATTTTGACCCTTGGATGTACCCCTACAGGCACTGCCTGTAGGGGTAGGATGGAATAATCCGGTATGTTATTTATTGATTATAGAAACAATATTTAATATTATTGTTTAAAAATATTTTTAAAATAATAATAAATAATTCGTGAAAAACAGAGATTACCTCGTAAAAATGCGGCTATATGTCATTTTTGGCTCTCAAAGCTGGAAAACATCATGTCCATAATTTTCCAAGTTATTGTAAACATTTTTATTGGTAATAGTGTAAGTCTTGCTAAGGCTATGTCCAACCTACTTTATTTAACTATTTTGTTGGCAATAGTGTAAGTTTTGCAAAAACAAATTATAATTTTATTTATGTAACTTCGTCTGTTTTGGATCTTATTTAAGAATAGAGTCCTGATATTTGATATTTAATTCAATATAAAGTAAATAAAATTAAACTGTTAGGATAAAAAGAAATTTAGAATGAGTAGTTGAATAATTTTTAAATTTTTTTTTTTTAAACTTTAGCTAGTCTTAACCGTTGGTTGTTGTTAATATCTAATTCTTGAACATATTGATACAACTTGACCACTGAAAAGTCCGGAATGGTCCGACTGTTATTAGCTAGTTATGAGTTATGATATATTCAATTGAGTGATCTTTGAACAAGTAAAACAAATTAATGAACTCGAGCGGAAAAGTGTAAAGATGTGTAAAAAAAAAAAGACGAGATATATGAAGTTTGAAGACAATATTAATCAGTATTTTTCTACATCTCTCATTCTTCTACTCGAGTAAGAAATTCAGTTGAAGACTTTGATTGTTACAACAGTTTGCGGTAACTCGCATCACCTAGGATATGGTAGAGCTAGGACAGTTATTGTACGAGGTCATAGACCCAATGCTACCAGTTCCTACATTGAAAACTCTTAATATCATCTTCAACAACATATACAAAAAAATCATGGTCTTATATCATTGTTAATTACCGTGTATTTAAATATAGTGAATAACAACCTTTGAAAAAATTATTCATGAGAAAAAAGTTTTGGAATATTTTTTCTTAATACAAGACATTCTTGAACGATTAGAGACTTCAAATAATATGTATTGATTGGTCAAAAGATCTTCTGAAAAGTCTGACTGATATGCATTTGGAATAGCTTGATGCACAAACATTAATCCAGATAGATATAAAATATGTAGCTTGAAATCTTTAGATATTCCATCTTGAATCTTGGGAGCAACTTGATCTTTCATAGAGTTTTGGGACTTACTTTAGGATATCTAGCTGGAATGATATGCAGTCTAACTAGAGTTAAGGACATCCCGCTCGAAACATTTAAATAGCAACTAGATTATGAAATAGTTTAATATCGTTTATTATAACAAAAATTAAGAAAATCTAACAAAAATATTTTATTAATTACTAGAACTAAATTAATTATTTAATTAATTTTATATGTTTAATTCATAAATTCATTTTGAATAAAGAATTAGTTTAATATTAAAGTTTAATATGCTATGAAAAGAAATATTTATTCCTTCACTTACTACATAAATATTTGAAAAAAAAAATAAAAAACTATATATGTAATTATATGAATTATTTTTGTTTTCTATTTAAAATTCAAATTTGAATTTGATATTTCTTTTAAAAATAAACTACATTTAAAAATAAGAGATCCGTCTCACAATTATGACCCGTGAGACGGTCTCACATGAGACTCACTCTATTTAATTTTGGTTTATCCATAATACTATATTTTCAATATTCTAAAATAGTGTTGTTGTGAATTTTTTTATAGTGGATGTCCGTAAATTTTTATTATTATTATTATTATTATTATTATTATTATTATTATGTATCTAAAATAGAATGTAAACATGACCTAAAACTAATTAAATTTTTAATCAAATTTTACTTTCTAATAAATAACAAAAATTTTGATAATGTTTTTTATTAATAACATTTTTACTCAGTTTAGATAAAAAAGCAATCTAACGATAAAAATTGTTATCAACATCTGAGTGATTGGATGCGTCCTCGACTCCTTAGGGCACCAACACCCACTCTCCAATGTGAGTGGGCATTATAACGCCCACTAACATGAGAGAGGGTGTGGGGCGTTCATCTGTATGAACGCCCCTGTGTCAGTTTATTTTTTTTAAAAAATTGCACACTTAGCGACGACTTTTGAAAACCCGTCGCTATTAGCGAAGGCTTTACAAAAACCGTCGTCGATTTGCTGACAAGCGGGCCCTACGTGTTTTGAATTATTTATGAACGCCCAAAAAAATTGGACATTTACAAAACCGTCACTATTTGCTTCAAAACCGTCGCTGAACGTTATATATATATATATATATATATAAAACAAATTATTATTAATATAAAATAATAATAATTTTAATTTCTTAAAAAATTTGCAATTGAATTTATTTAATGTAAAATAAGAATAAGATAATGAGTGGACAGCGGACCAATAAATAATGAGTGTGAATGTTAAAATGAATGTGGGAGAATACACGTGTTAATGTAATGTGCATGTGGCATTTGGACCTCGCGATTTTTTATGAGGTTGTGGGTGTTATAACACTTACAAATGCGGGTGTCCTTAAAGAAATTATGTAAATGATATGAAAAATTATGAATTTATGGTTAAACTTGTTGGATCATTCATAAACTTGTGTTATTATACGTGGGATCTTTGTTTGTCGAATAATCCTTTGATTTTGAATAGACTTGGCCACGCATTAAAGTCTCCGCGTTAGAAAGAGCGGGACCGTTGACTTTCTTTGTCTTCGGGTCTTTTTCATTTCTTACTGACATTATTTTACAAAATATACATGTATTTTTTTTCGTTTTGGATTTCTTATGTTGAAATATTCAAAATTTAATAGTGGGAAAGAGACCAAATGTCATAGAAGTCAAGTTTCTCCAACTATTTTAACGTGATCCTGTGGAAAATCTGAAAGAAAATAGTATAATAATATAAGGAATGTATGCTGCTGTGTATACTTGCCAATGTTTCCCTGGACTTTTATCTTAAGCATAGAAATGATTGGCAGGAAACTATTCTTCGCTGCATCCTATGTGTTCGTTTTACTCGCTTTGTGCACACAAATGCGTGTAATGGCTTCAACTTCAAGCACAAATTATAATGGAGATCATTGCTTGGAGAAAGAAAGACTCGCTCTCCTGAAGTTCAAAGATGAGCTCATTGATGATTATGGCCGGCTAGAGACTTGGGGAAGTATGAAAGACTGTTGCGAATGGAACGGTGTCCGATGCGATAACAGGACTAATCACGTTGTGGTACTGGACCTTCCAGCTCCGAAAGTCGACAACTTTTTTCTATCTACCCCACTAAGAGGTAAAATCAGCTCTTCTTTGCTTCGATTGAGTGAGTTGAAGTACTTAGACCTTAGTAACAATGATTTTAACACCATCCAAATCCCCGAGTACATTGGTTCTCTGGAAAAACTGCAGCATTTGAATCTCAGTCATTCGAACTTTGTTGGTCCGCTCCCTTATCGTCTTGGTAATCTGTCCATGTTGCGAGTTCTTGATTTGAGTGGCAATGAAGATATTGATGTGACTGAACTTGATTGGCTTCCGGGTTTGCGTTCATTACAACATCTTGACCTCAGTGGAGTCAATCTTTTTCAAGTAGCAACATGGATGGAGTCAATAAGCACATTGAAAGAGCTAGAAAAATTGTTCTTGCGTAGTTGTTTGCTTCAAGAAACTCTTGGCAACATATCTCTTCCATCCATCAATGGTTATAGGCCTCTTTCTGTCCTTGATCTTTCTTCAAATAGTCTAGGCAACATTTCAGTGTTTTGGTTTCTTAACTTTAGTAGAAGTTTAAGTTATTTTGATCTCTCATCGAATAATGTAGAAGGTAAGATCCCTGGTGCTCTGTCGGGTTTGAAGGCCCTTTCCTATCTAGATCTCTCCTTTAATAGTTTTGGAGGTACGATACCTGGTTATTTGGGAGATATGATGTCCCTTGTATATCTTGATCTATCTGTCAATAACTTAGAAGGAAAGATTCCTGATTCATTGGGAAATATGATGTTCCTTGTTCATCTCGACCTCTCTGGGAATAAGCTTGAAGGTGGAATTCCTAGTTCTTTAGGGAAAATGGTTTCCCTTTCCCGTCTCAATCTCGCAGGGAATAATCTTCAAGGCGGAATTCCTCCATCTAGTGGAAACTTAAGTAGCTTAACGTCGTTTGATTTGTCTGAAAACAAATGGGAAGGGCAAGTGGCAGACTTGATTATGTTTTTATGGAATTCAAACATGTTAGAGTATCTCGATTTAAGCTCGAATAGTTTTTATGGTTCAATACCTCCTCTGTCAAGATATTCATTTTTGAGGATAGTAAGTCTTGAGAGAAATGGATTGAATGGGTCTTTCATTGAAAAGAAATTAATCCTTCCCCATCTCTTGATATTAGATGTGTCTGGAAATAGACTTATTGGATCATTGCCTGATCTCTCGTCATGTTCATCCTTGGAAGTTCTGAATCTCGCTGACAACTTGTTCAATGGAACCCTAACTGAAAGCATTGGATATCTTTCCAACCTCGACATGTTGGATATTCACATAAATCAGTTTGAAGGCACAATATCAGAAGCCCATTTCTTTAACATCTCTCAGTTGGGAGTTTTGGACTTATCTTACAACTTGAACCTCTCTGTGAATATCAGTCCTCAATGGAATCCTCTTTTTCAACTGGGTACCTTAAAGTTGCAATATTGTAAACTAGGGCCAAGTTTTCCAAGATGGATCGAAAAACAAAGACGAGTTGCAGTTCTCGACCTGTCAAATTCTGAAATTTATGACAGCATCCCAGGTTGGTTTTGGGAAAACTCTCATTCGTTACAATATTTGAATTTGTCGTTTAACCATGTTCACGGTATCCTTCCTAATTTATCATCATACTACAACCTTTCAAATGTGGACTTCAGCAGTAACGAGTTTGATGGTTCTTTACCTCTTTTTCCCTCTTCACACATGGAGGTTGTAGATCTGTCAAAAAACAAATTTTCAGGGGAGGCTGCTAAATTTTGCAATGCTACATATGGCTGGACAGTTCTTGATCTTTCGGAGAACCAGCTTACTGGAGAGCTTTCTGTAGATTGTTTCAAGAACTTGATGACTCTAGACTATCTTAATTTGGCAAACAATAATTTTTCCGGAGAAATTCCTAATCCAGACAACTGGTTTTGTTCTCTTGCTTCACTGCATCTACGAAACAATAATTTTATGGGAGAACTTCCGAGATCACTGACTGAGTGTAACCGTTTGCAGATCATTGATCTGGGGGAAAACCACTTCACTGGAAAGATACCAACTTGGATAGGAGACAGTCTGACTGAGCTAGGGGTTTTAAGCTTAAGATCAAATGAGTTACGTGGCAGTCTGCCTGCAACCTTGTGTCATCTGGCAAATATTCAAATCTTGGACCTCTCGATAAATAAGATTTCTGGAACCATTCCTAGATGTCTATCCAATTTCACTACAATGAGTTCAAAACCAAATATTAGTGAAGAGAACGGGCTTAGATTTCGATTATTTCCAAAAGCAGCAGCTTCCTTTGATGACAGTGCGTACCTAACATGGAAAGGACGCGAGGCCATTTATACTAAAACTCTTGCATTGGTGAAAGTCATTGATCTCTCGAGCAATATGTTAGTTGGAAAAATTCCATCTGAAATTACAAGTCTCGAAGGCATCATAGGCTTGAATCTTTCAAGAAACAACTTGGTTGGATCAATTCCAAATTATATTGGTCAGTTGGAATTTTTAAACTTTCTTGATTTGTCTGAAAACAACCTCTCTGGTGGCATACCTATCACCATGTCGAATATGAGTCACCTTGGACTCTTGGACTTGTCATTCAACAACTTGTCGGGTAAAATCCCATGGGATGGTCACTTGCAGACTTTCGGTGCTTCAACCTACACAGGGAATCCGGGTTTATGCGGTCCTCCACTTATAAAACCTTGTCCTGGCGATGAAACTCCTAAAAATAATGAAGCTCAAACTACTGGTGAGACACATGATTTGGAGAAAGAAGACGGATTCATCAGCTTGGGGTTTTTTGTTAGTCTGGCTCTTGGGTTCATTATCGCATTTTGGGGAGTTATCGGGACTTTAATGTTAAACAGTTCATGTTCTAAAGTTTTCGATATGTGGAAGTCTGTAATATTTAGACAATGATGTAGAGTGAGTGCCACAAAAACTTATATAAAAATAAAATAGCCTCATAAATCAATTTTGTTAGACGGATCTATGATCTGATCAAGCCCATGAAAAATATTATATTTTATGTCAAAAGAATTATTTTTCATTAAAAATATAAACTAAATCAATCTGTGTAAGAAGAAACATCTTCTTTGTATACATGTTGAGCAATAAAAAGTGTAGTCAAATTAGACTGAATTTTAAATTGATAAGGTCATATTCAACCTCGAAGTTAAAATGACATCTTTTTAAATTTGTTCTAAGATTATATGTATATAACGAATAGCATAAAAAATGCTATAAAATTCGTTGGACATATTATAGACAGTGTTTAGTTTATATTTGCAAGCCAACTTTCAAGAATGCTCCTATTCTATTAATTCAATGAGAGAATAATTCATATATTCTGTAAAATCATCGATTGCGTTCATAGAATCGCTGATTTGTTTTATATATAGTAGGATATTACTGGCTTTTACGTACTTATCTTATAAATAAAGACCACATGATTATCTCCAAGTACATGTCCCTATATTATTAGACAAAAACTTGTGAGACGATCTCACGGGTCGTATTCGTGAGACGAATCTCTTATTTGGGTCATCCATGAAAAAGTATTACTTTTTATGCTAATATTATTATTTTTTATTGTGAATATGGGTAGAGTTGACTCGTCTCACGGATTTTGTGAGATTATGATCCGTGAGACGGTCTCCTATAAGACCCACTCATATTATTAAACCTGTTTACTGGACTGGGTTCCTTGTTCTGATAAGGGCCCACCGAAATTATTGATTTTCATTTGGAACCGGAATGGGCCATCTTATTTCTCTGGACTCCCATGAAATAACCTTGAACTGACTCGAAATAAATAATTTGATCATTTCTTTCTTAAACTTTTATAGAGCTTCAATTAAATATTTTTAAAAATTTATGGACGTGAAATTAATTACACTTCTATCAGACGTGAAGTTAATTACATTTCTATCATTATACAATCACCAATTTTTGCAACACAAAAAATATATTAAGCAAAAGTTATATAATTGTTCTGAATTACGTTTTAACATGGTCGTGCATAACATATATGTTATCTTATCAAATATATTATTTTGAATAATGATTGCCCGAAAAAATGATTGTATTGAAGGGTATTTATATTTTTAACCTTCCTGACACATTTATTTTTTTAAAAATGCCATTCGTTTGGTAGAAAACACATAATGTAACATGTTGCGTTATGTTATTTTAACAAACAAGTGTCATTTTTTTTCCAAGAATATTGGAAAGAATGTCGGTTTTCAAAATTTCTCCCGAATAACAGATCCATCTCTGATCCCAAATAATTGGGAAAAAATAAACTTGAATTTTGAGCACATGGATTGACTCCATTGTAAAAAAAAATACAACATATATCCAAAGGCTTTCAAGTCTTCGTTATGTGCTGGCGAATCTGCCAGTTTTAGGTATCTGATGGAGCTTCCTCACGTGCCACCTGAGATTTTTGGTTGTCTGGCACGTGACTGTCTTTCCTCCCTTTTTTTTTCTTTTTCTTTTTCCACTTTATCTTTTTTTTTATATATATAAAACTATTGGTAGAGTTCCAAATATGTTGGTGTTTTTTTTATAACATAAACAGATAGTAATTAACATTTATTTTATCTTTAACTAGAGTATCACAAGTTTTTTATTGGTAAAATTTGTATCATTTAAAACCTGAAAATTATTAAAAAAATAATAATTAATAATACATGTCTTGTATCTCAAATTTTTTAAAATCATTCACTCAATAATTTGTTTTAATTAATTAATTGACCCCTACCGATGTGAGTGTTATTATTGGTATGCCCACTGCATTGTAAACACTGACCAACATTAATTTTGTCGGATCCCGTCTCAAAAATAAATATTTTTTTTCACTCAGTATACGAACAAAATGTGTATCGTTTTTCAGTAGTGTGGTGATTGTCTATGTTGAGAAAATGGTACATTAGGGTTATTATATAATTTAAAAAATTTGACTAATACGTGCATTCATTATCAACTACAACTTTTGATAAAACGACATAAATATGATATAAATATGATGACATTTGTTAAATTGTTGTCCTTATCAAGGTTTTGAACCCATAGTTTGTTTCCAAAAGACTTCCATTTTCTTTTTCCAAAAATAAAAACAAATTGTGTTAATGCAAAACTCCAAAATGATGTGTACATTATCCATGTGTGCATTTATTACGGGGCCAAAATTTTCACGGGAGCACTTTTACGCTGTCTCCTTCACGACCACATTATTTGGGACTTTTGATTTTAGCCACTCAAACTTTTGCAATTTCCAATCTCTTTCTTCTTTTAATTTAATTGTTCCCCCTTTTTTTATATTAAATAAATAAAAATTAATGTAACCCAAATCCACAACTCATTGAGCTGTGACACGCAGATATATGCATCTTATCATGTGTATGAAAAAGGCTTTAAAATCCTCATGATCAACTTTTTTTTTTTATTACAACACACATGGAGAGATTCGAACTCGAGAAGTTAGCTAATCTTGTAGGAGGATGAGATCAACGGGCTACTAGCCTGATCTCCTCATGATCAACTTTTAAAAGTGGTCGATATAGATAGAATATTTTTCCTTTTTTTAATTTTTTAATCAGTGAGAATAATTTTACTACACAATAAATTGGCATATGAATATATATTTACTTAATATTTGTAAATAAAGTAAATAAAATAAAACCATAGTCAAACAATGGAAAAATAAAAGCAACATGAGAGGACCTGACATATTTGCTATGAATTTATATGTTTTTTTCTCGAAATGAAATGGTACAGTATTTTTAAAAGAGTTTTTAAACATAAATTTACAATAATGACGGAACGAACAGATAATTATTCTGGTAAGTTTTATTTTCGTGATTTTGATCCAAAAAGTTTTAAATTTTCTTTATTTTGTCATACAAATATTGCAGAGAAGCTAAGGATATATATAACACTGGCTACGCAATCGTTTAATGATTTAGAAGTAAAAATTAGTTTTTGGCTTCAACGTATTGTATATGGAGATCACCTCGAATGAACTATTCACTAAAAAAAAATTTGTAAGATCAAACACGCATCACTTTACAAAAAAAAAATTATAACTAATAATAATTATGTAACTTTGATTTTTTAAAATAATATATATGCACATTGGACTATAAGCATGGGCATTTATTATAATACCCTAATAATCATGATTTATTAATTCTTGCAACGTACTTAATTAAGGCAAAAACTTGTGTGAGACGGTCTCACGGGTTATATTTGTGAGACGGATCTCTTATTTGGGTAATCCATGAAAAAGTATTACTTTTTATTGTGAATATGGGTAGGGTTGACCCGTCTCACGGATTAAGATCCGTGAGACGGTCTCACATGAGACCCACTCCTTAATTAAATAGTTGGTAAAATATTTCCATCACAAATGATCAGCGTGAATTAATTTTCAAGTTGAATTTTATACAAAGTTAATAATGACCACACAAGGTTTCATGTACGATGGGAATATAATTTTGGGTCAAAACTTGTTTTGTCCTCAAATTTTAGATCACCTTAGCTTTTCCTTTTTTTAAAAAAAAAAAAAAAAAAAATATATATATATATATATATATATATATATATATGTATGTATGTATATGTATATGTAGTGTTCAATCCATACCGGTCACTACATCATCGTCATCATTTTTTTGAATTGATTTTACAAAAAATAATATATGGTTGGTACGTATTATTTATTAAGTTCAACTACCGACTAATAATTGCTTGCTTTTAATGAAAATTTTCCCGTAATGATTGATGAATTGCATTTTTTTTTGTCAAAATGGCGAAATCGCATTAAATAAATTATTTAGCATACAAATCAGTGGATGATAGAGAGGTTATTTTAATCTTATTGGCTAGTAGTTTCCCGACAAACTAAAATGGTGGTCCGAGCCACATCCTTTCTCGCCTAATGGTTGGTTGTGGCATGTTGTTTATAAGGGTATCTACAAGTCTTATGTTTATTAGGTGAGGAAATTAAAATCAATAGAGTGAATTAAGTTTTTCGAATTCCCTTATTCAAACCCATGATCATTAAGATCGCAGGCATAAAATGAAGTACGATCTTAGACATGATTTTACTTTAATCTTTCATAAAGCAAATTTTGGAACCAAACATAGCTTAACTTGGCATGAATTTTCTTGCATTGGGTGCATTAAAGGAAACAAAAAGTGGTCCGACCATGTGGTATTTGGTTCATTTGATGTAATTCATTACTAACATAATTACCGCTTTTTTGTTGGTTAGAGTTGGTATTGTTCAATGAGAGTTGGGGCCTCGGGGTGGCGGTGGGTGCGTGGTGGTTGAGGGTGGGCGTCGGGTGCGGCGGATTCAGCCTATGATATATCAGAAGTATTTATTTATTTTGGTTCCACAGATGGTCAATTTTATTTACCTCGATGTTAAATTGTAGAATAATAGTAAATAAATTCGTAACTCCGATTATTCGAAACTCAATTACACCGTTTCTATATATATATATATATATATATATATATATATATATATATATATATATATATATATATATATACACACTGAAATTGCTGTCAACAAAGTAATATACCGAACGTTAGGTATGGCTTTAAACGGGCACCCGCCAACAAGGACAACACAAACTTTTCCTGTTATTATTATTTTACTCGTTTTTCTTAAATATTGATATTAATTTTTGATATAGAATAATGCACATCGTACGATAATATTGACCCTCGATTTAATGCTCTCGTTTAATTTTATGATGAATGAATATAAAATATAAATACAGCGGTGAATGCATTATTATTAAAAATAAAATATATCCAATCCATTCTTAAGTAAGTAAATTTGTAATTTTTATTTGGATAAGTTTTTAGAGATCTCAAAATAATTATTTTTATATTATATTATTTAGTATTTATCTATTAGAAACGGGATTTTGATGCTAAAAACCTTGATATTCCAAATGTATAGTGTTCATATCTCTTAGATTTTTGCTTTAGTTGGCACTCTGATTTTTTTATTTTAAAAAAAATATAAGTTTACATTTATTGGTCAAACTACTTAATCTTAAAATATCAAACAATGTAGAACATGAAATCCGAAATCGAATCTTTTTTTTTTAAGTTGATATCTGATTATAAAATATCAATTTATTTTTTTCTCAATCACAAATAAATTATTGAAGTTAAGACATAAAAGTCAATCCTTGTAAATATATTAGCTCTATTCTACATCCAACCCATATATATATTTGAGTAAATCTCTTGTCTGACGATCTCACATGTTTACGTGAGACGGGTCAACATGATTCATAATTTAATTGAAAAATAATATTTTTAACTTGAAAAAATAATTTTTCTAATGAATTAGGTTGGGTTAGAGACCTGTCTCACAAAATTGAGCCGTGAGACCATCTCAAATGAGTTTTTGTATATATCTATAATGTATTTTGTGAGACGGTCACAAATTTAAATTTGAAACAATCGACCCAATATATACCTAGTCAAATATGATATGTGTCACGAAATTGGTTCGAGAGACGGTTTTATGAGAGTCTTTGTGTTATAATAAATATACAAAACATTTAATATTGTTTTTGAAATTAGTTAAAATAATCGGGGAGAGTGGCATTTTCAAAGTCAAAAGATCATTTTCAGAACATAAACTAATCGCCCAATTTTAGGAAACTATTTACGTAACCTCATATCGTCGGAGATTCCAAACGTGGATCTGGAAGCAATATTGTCGGTGGATATAAACTGGGCCATTTGCAGTAGTAACCTTATTTACACGCCTGCTGCCAACAAAAAAAAAAAAAAATTACTTAATTAATATTTTATTTCGAACTTTTTCTTAGAACTTTAATTTGATATGGTGAAATACAAATTTCTTGACTTATTAATGCAACAAAAGATGTATAATTAAGAGCAAATCATTCTAGTGACAAATACGTATAAAAAATTATTTTCTGTGAGACGGGTCAGTTCTACCGATATACACAACAAAAAAAAGTATTTTTAGCATACAAAGTAAAGGGGGTGTATTGGTTATAGACTTTTAATGACTTTTATGGAGTTTAAAAATCTAGAGGTATTCAAACTAGTCTTTTATATACTCCATAAAAGTTTAGTGGTATTCAATGTAAACTTTTGTAGAATTTTAAAAAGTCATGTGGTATTCAAACTTGACTTTTAAAAACTTTACAAAAGTCTATAGGTATTCAAAATGTAAATAGACTTTTAATGACTCTATGGAATTCTATTAAGTACAAGAATTATAGCCTAAAGTACAACAATAAAATGTCAACAAAAGTCTTTGACTCAACCTAAAGATTTGGATGTACATTTAATACAAACTTTCATTCTTTTCTCATCTATTTATTTTTACTTTTATTTGTACTTTTTAAAAACTAAAATTTAATTTTTTATTAATTCTTATATAACATTTTATTTTTAATTATTTTCTTAATTTTAGTTAATATATCTTAAATTATTGTATAAGCAAATTCATACCGATACTATACCAAAATTTTCGGTATATCGAACCAAAAAAACCTTACATTTAAAAAAAAAATTATAATTTATTGTTTTAAAATATTATATATTTTAAACTTTTTGTATATTTTTCCGGTATTTCGGTATATACTAAAATTTTCAAATTGGATATCGTTATCGTACCGAAAAATTCGGTATTGTTACCGTACAGTACCGAAATCTTCGATATACTTAAAATTCGGTAAATTCAATATTTTTTTGTTACGGTAATATCGGTATACCGAAAATTCGGTATTTTTTCCCACCCCTATCAGGGCTTGTATTGGCATGTGCTATATTACACAATTTTCTTTGAAAGAAGTGTCAATTTGATGAATTTCAAATTGAACTAGATAATGATGCTCAATTGTCTTCATCAACACAAGTTTATGAAGGTGACGACTTTGATCAGTTATTTAATACTAAAAAACAACAACGAGCAAATGCTAATGCATGAAGGGATATCACAGCCAATGGAATGTAGAACGATGTTGATCAAATTGTCAGTAATGATTATAATTTTTTAATAAAAGTATTTTGAGTGTTCTTTTAATAAAATTTTATTATGAACTTATAAAAATATTATTCATTAATATGTTGAATTGACATAAATAATTGAAATTTTGATTTCAATAAATTGGATAGTTCATTTGTCATTTTTCACAAATTAAATCGATTTAACTTTTAAGTAAGTAAAATTCATTTACATTCATAAATAAAAATAATAATTTAAAATTGAAGAGATTATCTATGTCCAATAATTATTTTAAAAAAATTAATAAAAAATAAATCACAATTAAAAACTACAAAATTCACATAATTCTATGAAAAAGTTTACAAAAATCCACAAAAATCTTGAAAAAAAGTTTATAAGAGTCTATTAAATTTGTTTTGCAATTCTATGAGATTCCATAAAAGTCAATAAAAATCCATTAACTCCACAAAAGTCCATCATTTAAAAAAAATCATCAAAAGTCTTTGAAAGTATAGAATGAATACACCCTCTTAATACTTTTTCATGGATAACCTAAATAAGATATCTGTCTCACAAAATACGACATATGAGACCGTCTCACATAAAATTTTATCATTATTTTTTATTATTTTTAAAATTCGATTTAAAACATTTGTATCAGCTACGTCTGAAGTGTTTCTTCCCCCATGATATAGTGAAATTTTGACATTGAGATTAATCTATAATAAATTCTCATTGAGAGTAGTTTTAAATATACATATGCTCTATTTGGACGGAAAATTTAAAATGTTTTAAATTTTTTCATAAGTGAACAAATTGTTTAAATATATTCTTAAATATTTTTAGTTATAAATATATTTTTATAGATTATTTTTTCAAATGCATGTTTAAGTCTTAAAAAACTTTTTAATTTTTTTTATAAAAAAAATTAAAAAATTTTTTAAGATAAAAAAAATTGGCAAAAACTTGTGTGAGACAATCGCACGGGTTGTGTTTGTGAGACGAATATCTTATTTGGATAATCCATGAAAAAGTATTATTTTTTGTGCTAAGAGTATTATTATCTATTGTGAATCTGGGTAGGGTTGACCCGTTTAACAGATTATGATCCGTGAGACAGTCTCACATGAAACCCACTCAAAAAACTTTATGAAAATATTTAATAAGAAACATTATAGCTATTATCACAATAGAAATAACAGGGAAATTAGAAACAAAGATATTATATATAAATAAATAAAAAGATCATATCACGTCAAGAGCAGTAAAATGGTACAAAAATATAATAAAAAATAATACAGAATAATTACACACCTGTTCACATCTCACTCTTAAAGGAGTGTATTAAAAAATTACATGCACGTCATACGTATAGATAGAGAGAGCTCACCACTGATGGAGTTATAGCTATGGCACAGGCTTCCAGAGAACAACCAGCAAAGTAACAAGAAATATCTCTTGTTTAGATCTGCTTGGCCATGCCCATCAATTCCATCTTGATTTTTTGTTACTGGGTTTTCATTGTCAGTTTTCCGTTTTTTTTACTGGGTTTCGCACGGCATTGCCTCTGTAATCCAGCATTTTAGTTGTTTTAATCTTTTGTCAGATTTAAACTTGAAGTGGGCACATTGAATTTGGGTTCATTTGTGTGTTTTGAATTGAATGGTGGTTTTCTGGGACTGCACGCCGGAGCTCCGGCTGGTCTGGGGTTCGGCGCTAGGAAAGATATGATGTATGAATGAAGGTAAATTAGAAAAAATGTTCAAGTCGGCGCGATGGAGGAGCGACAAGAACAAAGTGAAAGCTGTTTTCAAGTTGCAGTTTCACGCAGCTCAGGTATAATGTTCATTTGAGTTTTCTGATTTAATTTTTTTTCCTGGTTTGGGGAAGAATTCTGTATCAAGATTGAATTCTTGCTGTATAAGCATTGGTGAGTTTCGATCCATTCGTCAATATTCCAATTTTTTTAATTTGTTTTTCATTCTTGGAAGAAAGTGTTTGCATCTAATATGTAAATCTATTTCAGATTAAGGAATCATGTTTGCATTGTTGTTTTTTAGCTCCTCCTTTGCATCGTTTTCTTGGGGAAAAAAAAGAAACATTATTCAATTTTTTTAAGAAAACGATGTTAATCTTGGTGATCTATATGATTTACCTATTGAATCTTTAGTTGACGAAGGTGGTAGGGGATGAATTGATGGTATCTCTTATTCCTGCTGATACTGGAAAGCCAACAGCGAAATCCTATAAGGCTGTAGCTCGCGATGGGAGGTGTTTATGGGAGAATCCTGTGTATGAAACTGTGAAGTTTAATCGGGAGCCGAAATCAGGGAAGATTCATGAGAGGAAATACAATTTTGTTGTCGGAATGGTAAGAGACGCCCTGAAGTTTAGCTCTACTTTACTGCCAAGTGAATTGTTTGTGTGAATACTGAATAGTTCTTTTTCTTGGTGTGCCATAGGCGCCGCCTAAAGCTGGACGTATTGGAGAAGCCTCCATTGATTTTTCGAGTTATGCTGAGGCTAATAAGGTCACATTGGTGTCGCTTCCCCTTGAGAATTCACATTCGGAAGCCATATTGCACGTAGGTCTCTCATCCATTCTATGCGAGGAACGAACTAGGATCCTGGAGAGCAGTACTTACCTAAAACGAATAATAGTTTTCATGTTTAGTTTACTAAAACGTGTCTACTTTTTAGTTGGTATTATGCATGGAAATGTTCCACAAATCGCGATGACGATATAGTACTCGTGATCAATGGATTTCTGAATAATTTTTACATTGTATTTTTGGAAGGATTATCATTTGAATTAATGTGTCTCCACAGGTGTCGATTCAGAGGATACAGGAGTCTATCGATCAAAGGTGCTAATAAGAACCAATTACATTTTCATCATCATCTCCATCTACCATTTGAACGTCCATTGCCACTAGGATGATTGATTTAACTTGTTCACTCTTTGCAGAGATCTTGGAGAAATAGAGAATGTGAAAATGAATTCAAAAGATCACAGCTTGAGGGCACAATTTCTCTATAACGACATAGATGGAACCGCAAAAGACGATTCGTTTGAGGTTGTGGTACTCCCTTGTTTTTGAGCTAATGGCTCTTTCTTATTTACTATGTTCACCTGTCTGTGTGTTATATTGAACGTGGGTGAATAGTTCTATAAGTTCTTCAATAACAGGACGCACGGTTCAACCAAGATAATGCACAAATTTCTGAACCAAAAAGGAATGGTCGAACATCTAGTGAATCTGATGCTACGTTATCAAGTTCTGAAAGCAGCTCAGGAATTGACACGCCTTGGGAACCCCAGATAAAAAATGATGGTATTCATTGCGGGAATGGTGAATCTCAAGGAGCGAAATGTGATGGAATGAAAGGTATTTATGAAGAGCATCATAGATCTCAATGGGACTGGATTGAAAATTCAGCCCTTGAAGCAAGTACAGACGACTCTTCCAGCACTCCACGAGAGGCCTCTCTCCGTCAGCATTCTGAATCATCGTCAGATGTGGTCGAAAATCTTCAATCCGATGTTGCTGCTCTATCCAGACAAGCTGAGATGTCTGAGTTAGAATTGCAGGCTCTTCGGAAACAGATAGTGAAAGAGAGTAAACGAGGGCAGGACCTCTCACTGGAGATTGTTTTCTTGAAAGAGGAGAATAGTGCTTTAAAGGAAGAATGTGCAAGGCTTGAAGGTTTTCAGAGACAATCCCATTTGAATTTTGAGGGAGAAGATTCTCGGATACTTGTTAAAGAGCTCCGGCAAGAACTAAATCACACAAAAGAACTCAATGACAACCTTCGAATTCAACTTCAGAAGACACAAGAATCTAACGCGGAGTTAATTCTTGCGGTGCAAGATCTGGACGAGATGTTGGAAAATAAAAATCAAGAAATAACTAGCCTCTCCAACAGATATTTGGCATTAATTGAAACCAATAAAAAGTCCTGCGAGGTGGACCCTGTGATTGAAACGGATGATGAGGAACAGAGGGCACTAGAGGAGCTCGTGAATGACCACAGTGGGTCAAAGGAAGCATATCTTCTTGAACAGCAGATGGTGGATTTACGTGGCGAAATAGAAATCTTCAGGAGGGACAAAGATGAATTAGAGTTGCAAATGGAGCAGCTTGCCCTCGATTATGAGATTTTGAAACAGGAAAATCATGAAATGTCATATAGGCTAGAGCAGAACCAGATTCAAGAACAACTCAAAATTCAGTATGAATGTTCATCCTCTTATGCTACCGCACATGAACTTGAATCCCAGATAGAAAAATTGGAGAATGATCTTAAAGTAAGATCTAAAGAATTTACTGGTTCATTGGTCACGATAAGTGAACTTGAATCTCATGTCAAGGGCTTAGAGGAGGAGCTAAAAAAGCAGGCACGGGGATTTGAAGCTGATCTTGAAGCTCTCATGTGCTCCAAAGTTGAGCAAGAACAAAGAGCAATAAGAGCCGAGGAAACATTGAGAAAAACACGGTGGCAAAATGCAAACACCGCAGAGAGACTTCAGGATGAATTTAGAAGGCTTTCTGTGCAGATGGCATCTACATTTGAAACCAATGAGAAAATGGCAATCAAAGCTCTGGCTGAAGCAAACGAGCTGCGTTTTGAAAAAATACGTCTCGAGGAAATGCTCGCAAATGCTTCTGAAGAACACGAATCGATTAAGGATCATTATGAGGCAAGATTGGATCAACTTTCAAGCAACATGGCATTAATGGAACAACAGAAAACTCAAGCTAAAGAAACTGAGAGGCTCCTCTCGGAGGAAATTTTAACGATTAAAGAAGAGTTAGAACAATTGAGAAAATCAACTAATGAAATGGAGTTCCTAATGGAGCGAGGGAATAATGAAAGAGCTGAACTGGAAATCTCTGTCACATTGGTAAAGAATGAAGCCGAAGTGTTGCAAAAGGAACTAAACAAAATGAGATGTTTTTTGGAACAAAAAGAATTGATAGCTGCAAATTTGCAGTCAGAGCTCGACACTCTTCGGTCTCAGTACAGCGAGTTGACACATAATTTATCTGATGATAAGTTACAAAATGAGAAATTGAAAGAGCAAGTTCTGCAGTTACAAAATGATCTAAGGGAGAGGGAAGATGCGCTCAAGAGCATGGAGAAGAAGACGAAGGATATCAATGGTAGAGGAAATAAATCAACACATCTTCCTCGTGGAAACAAAGGCGTTGCAAATCTTAAGGAGCGAATAAAGTTGATTGAGGTAAACATATGTTATAGCACAATATGGAGTTTTCCATCTTTAATATGTTTTAATGCTATTTTAAAATTTCTAATTCCATCTCTATGATGAAAGGGCCAAATTGTGTTAAAAGAAACAGCTCTAGAAACATCGAGTAACTTGTTCTTAGAGAGCGAAGAAGAACTTCAAAACGAAATTCGGGAGTTAGAAGAGAGACTGGAAGTGCTCGACCAAAGTAGTGCTCTTCTTTTTGAAAATGCTGTTGAAAAGGTTTGTAATTTAACCGTTTGCTGCTTTCATAAGAAATTTTAGGAAATTGTGACACGAGCTGTCTCCTGTGAAGCAGGTGCTCGCGCCAGAGGCAAACGGGGCTGGAAATTGTACATCAAACCATGAATCGACCAAAAGTGATGAAAAATTGAGCAAAATGTTCAATACGTCCCCCATAAACGATTTGGCAATGTCATCAACTAACTGGTATGACTACAAATCTAACTCAAGCTACCTAAAAATAATATATAAATTTGTATCAAACATCCATAATATTTTCTTTGATTGACTGTATAAATTAGACTTGAACTTTGAATAAAGCGGAGATCAGTTTATAAGCTGGAATGTAATAGAATGAGCTCTGACTTTTAGTCTATCCAAGTTCAAGATCGAATACAAAAACGACTTGACCTTTTCAATGCATTTGCCACTGCAGGAAAGATCCAAATTTATCCAAGACAGCACTAAAGGATTCCTCGAGTACCGTGGGAGATGTCGACGAAAAGAGAAATGAAATGGCGTCACTAAAGGAGAAGAACAAGTTAATGGAAGAAGAGTTGAAGGAAATGCAGGGCAGATATTCAGAAATAAGCCTAAAGTTTGCAGAGGTAGAAGGTGAAAGACAGCAGCTTGTTATGAGATTACGCAACCTTAAGAATGCAAAGAAGAGGCCATAACAGGTGCATTAGTCTGTGTTCTGTGTGTATAGGTAACTTAACCAGGTTTTGAAGGTGCATTTTGCGGAGTAAAGTTTTTTGTAAATTGCAAAATATGGTTTCTTCGTTCATACTATTTCTTATTTTTTCAGTTGTTGAACGTAAAATAATACACAAGTGATAATTTCATCATATGTACACTGTTTATGCCTATGCACGTCTTTTTTTTTTTTGGTCCTTTCTTTTATGCAATGTAATCTGTTGGGATTATGTATAGAAACGAGTAAAGTCTGTGTTTTATATTAACCAGCAAGTTCGAGTAGTGCATGCCTTTTGTTTTTTTTTTTGATAATATGGCAAATGGTTAGTGAGATAAAGTTATTTTATTTAAAGTCTATTAAAAGTGAGAGAGTAAAAACTTGTGTGAGACGGTTTTACGGGTCGTATTTTGTGAGACAGATCTTTTATTTGAGTCATCAATGAAAAATATTACCTTTTATGCTAATAGTATCACTTTTTATTGTGAATATCGGTAGGGTTGACCCGTCTCACCGATAAAGATTCGCGAAATCGGTCTCACAAGAGATCTACTCAAAACGATTTTTACTATTTTTCATAGTCACATCAAACGTGAGAGAGAATAAAAATAAAAAGGAAAAATTTACCATGAAAGTCTATTTTGAATATTACAAGACTTCTATAGAGTATGAAAAAGTCTTGATTGAATACCTCTAGATTTTTAAAATCTACAAAAGTCATTAAAAGTCAATAAATTTCCCACGTTGAATACACCCAATTAATGTATAAAATTTGGCCTTTATTATAAGTTATTATTCATAATTTGTAAAAACTAAATTTGATCGCATTTTTTTATTATATATTGAACTACTTTTCCGCCAATTTTTCAAGCCTCTCAGAATTTGATCCCCATTCGAAATTGACAAATTAAAAGCCACCGCTCAACTTATGCACAGACATTCCAAGTTATTCTTATCTATAGGTCCATTGAACTTGAATTAATGGATGTAAAGATATCGATTTCAAATTCATAACAACAAATTTATGGATTTATTTAGATAAATGCATATAACAATATATTTTAAATCTTAAATGTATATTTTTTCCCACTATGTACTAATCTCAAATTTCCCCCTTAAATATTTCATTAAATCCACGTCTCTCGATCCATACGCAACCTCGAGAACCTCTTCCATCAAATTACAGAACATAAATTCGGTTTCAAATTTCCCCCTTAAATATTTTTTAAAATGGATCTTAGATACAATATTTTTTAAAATTTTTAGATATGACGTGAAGAGAGTATGATTGTTTTATGTATAATTTATATAAAACATTGGGTAGGACAGATTTGCATGTCTTAGTATATTACTAGTTCAATATTGTATATGTATATATATTAAATTTTTCGCGTAAGAATAATTCGGACATTAATTCTGTCTGATTCGAATATGTCAGAATTGGGTTCCTATATGCTATAAATGTTCACTTCCCCCAATTCAAGCGCATTATATCATTTTGTTATTTTTAATTAAAATTAATAACATCCCTTTTAGTTTTAATTACTTGGGCAATATCATCTCGATCGGGGAAAAATGAAATCTGCTTAATTTATTAAACGCGTCATCAAAAAATGATGTGGAAAGAAATAATGATGAAATAAAAACAAATTTATTATGATGAAATAAAAACAAATTTATTATGATGAAATAAAAAGCAAAATTATTTATTTAATTTGCGCAGAAATGCTGGCAATAACACAAAGGTGGGAATCCAGGGGTATCCAGACAATACCCCTGTGGATTGAAGTATTCCCATTTCTTATAACACGCATACTTGCATTCTTCTTCGTCTCGATTCCGGCATATCCCCAAACCATCAACGCAAATCCTATTCGTCCCTAAACCGAGACTCGGGATCGGACTCGATGCATCAGCAACCCCTGAATCAAATCCAAATCATATAATATTAGATTCATATAATATATTAATAAAAATATTTATTCGACCGTGACCATATGATCGAGTCAAATAAGAGATAAATATCACCTGATGCCGAAATGAGGGCAAAAGCAACAAAGAAGGCTATGATGAGCCTGGCCATTGGCTTAATTTTTATGATTCAAAAATACTCTCTGAATAGTATATCTGCATGGGACTACTCCCACATATATATATATATATATAAAACAGCGTAACTCGAGATCCTTTTATTTAAATAACCAAATCTTTATGAGTAAATAGGAGATTGTGAATCGTAATTAACCTAGTAAAATATTAATCGAGGGATTTGTTAATTATTAGATTTTACCTTTGGAGATAATGTCATTCACCTACAATATTCATGATATTGTACCGACCACTATTCCTTTTAAGTAAAACTTCTTGATTTGTATTTTAAGATAATTAAATTAACGCAAAGAAGAGTTCTGGTATGGTGGACCGGCACAGGACCCGCCGCAGCCCGTCATTAGTCACGGCAAGCTGGCGCGGCCCGACGGATCTAGCACTATTTGACAACTCTACTCTATTCCTATGATCACCTATCCCGATTTCATTTTATAATTATTACAAAATCTTTCTCAAGTTTTTAGTTCAGGGCGGACCTAAGTTTGGAATAGTGAATGATTTAAGTTTCATATTAAAAATCAAATTGTCGCCACAAATTTTTATTTTTATTTTTTTTAAAAAAAAAGACAATGATGAACAAAGTTAATCTTGTTAAAAAAATTACACAAAGTTTTGAGATCTAAAAATTTTCTGGACAAAATGAAACATACTCATCAACTGAAGGCTTTCCAGAGCACATCCAAATCAACATTGCCTCCTGAGAGTATAAGGCCTATGGTTCCGCAGTCTCTCCATTTAGGATTGTTCTTGAAATTGTGGGATAGAACAGCTGCCAAGACAATGGCTCCGCTTGGCTCCACCGTGACCTTCAGAATTTCGTAACAAAGTTTCATTGCTTCTATTATCTCCTTGTCCTCGACTATGATGATGTCGTCCACCAAATCTCGAACAACAGGCCTGAATAAATGCAAATCACAAGACTTACAGATTTTTCAGCTTCTTTAGGCATGATATTAACTGCTATGAATCACTTTCTTCAAAAGTTCCAATTCTTAGAAGTCGGCAACAATAGCTTTGTACTTTAATACATTTACATTCTCTCGCTGGTAGGCCATAGACCAGAGAATATATGCGCCTGAGTTTGATATGAAACAAATACATGTGGATTCTGGTTATGTACGAGGTGAGATAAGTTCACAAATAATCACTCAGGACCATTTTCTGAAATATAATGAGATTGTGAAGTGCATTCTCTGATCATACTTCCACATTAGATACCACTTACTTTTCTTCCCTCAAGTCAAGCTATGAGGAAGTAATCCAACAATAGTTTTAACATTAGCTATTATACCATGTAAGATCTCCAAGAAAAGCTCGAAGACCATCAGCTATGGTCTTGGTTTCGGGTAAAGTTACAATTCTACCAGCTTCCTTGGATCGAGCAGCATCATCTGCTCCCCTCGGTTCAGCAGCCAATATTCGGATTGCAGGATTAATGGACTTGGCAGCGATTGCCACCCCTGAAATCAAACCGCCCCCTACAATTCAAGGCAAAAATGTATAAACTTTTAAAAAACCATGTAACATTCTGGAAGGAATGGCTCGTGGAGAGAGTTAACTCACCACTAACTGGAACTATTATGGTGTCAAGTTGAGGAACTTGTTCCAAGAACTCCAGAGATACAGTTCCCTGTCCACTGAAAGCAAGTCATTCCATTAAGTCAAAGTATGCGTTTCGTGGATGTTTTTAACATCTCATTTATTTCCTAGGATGCTAGGCACAGTAATGGATAACACAGGCATCCTTCTATATATTTCTTCTTTTGGTTGGAAGAGTATGACAATGAACTACGTTGAATCAAAAAAGGTGTTGCATTTGGCTGGAAAGTTGAATGTCAAATAAATATGTAACTTCAAAGCTCGTGCTTGATCTAAATCTTGTTATCTCATAACTAAACAAACATTTTGAATGTGAGAGGAGAGACGAGGGCATGGAACAGTCTCTCAAGCAGAATAACAAGTCTCAAAACATTTGTTGCAGACAATCATTAATATTGTTTCTAAAAAAACGCGTTGTTCATGGACAATCGTTTTGATTGGTAGCAGATAAGTGGCGCTCAAAATTACGGCACACAACCTGATGCACAACAAAGAACAAATCTATGTTGCATGCAAAAACTGATAATTTGTTCTTGAATAAAAAGACATAATACTCCAGGATATCTACCTCATGATACGCCCGTCATTATATGGATGAATGAGAACAGCCCCGGAATCTTGCATAACCTTGGAGGCAACATTCTCCCTAGATGTAACAGCTGCCTCACTCCAAACAATCTGACCACCATAACGCATCACATTCTCAACTTTACATCTTGGAGCGTTTTTTGGAATGACTATATGTGCAGCTATTCCTCGCAGTTTTGCAGCCAAAGAAAGTGCTGCAGCATGATTACCGCTATATTCCAGACAGTTCAGCATTAGGATCAGTATATAGAGGAAATAAATGATATAATTTTTGTGAACCTAGAATTAACCTGCTATGTGTTACGACCCCTTTAGCTGCTTCATCATCTGTAAGTGAAAACACAGCATTGCATGCACCTCGGAATTTAAAAGCTCCACTAGTGTGACAAGGAAAGAACAAACAATTAACTTGAAAATAAAAATCATTAAAAATGTCAGCATGTGAGTAATAGGACTGTAGAATGATAAGATCTATAACATAATCTAAATTTGATCACTATCCGTATTCGAATCCTTACCCTTTCTGAAACAATTCACATTTAAAGTAAAGTTTTCTTCCAGAGATAGAATTTAGAGTCTCCGAGGACAAGACTGGAGTTTTGTATGCGTATGGACTGATGCGTTCTTGTGCTTCTCTTATTGAAGTTATGTCAGCAGCATATTTAGCACCAGAAACTTTGGATTTCGCTTCCATCTTCTACCATTCATGAGACAGTTTTGTTCATCCAACTTGAGATATATTAAATTCATTCAAGTAATCCAAATGCATTTCATCTAAAGTTTTAAAAACAGATATATAAAGGGTTTTCAAAACGGGTAAGATTAGAAACCCATGGGAGGGCAGATAGGTAACTATCACTCTTTCCAATCGAAACAAGGAAAAATGAACGGATAACTTGAGACTCCCAGCAGAAACTTAGTAACATTAGCCAAACAAACAACAAACCAAAATGGAGCACTTACAGTACAGAGGTCTGGTTAACCAAAAAGACAACTCCGCAAAGCTCACTTCCGTACGTAGGTGCATTCAAGAATTGATGACGTTGATTGCCAATTTTTTGCCCCAAATAAAACTACTAGTATAGAAAATCCCAAAATTTCATCTTGCGCTGCATCTTAAACGATGACACTTGACATCTGGAAATTTCTCTCCAAATTCGATCGAGCATGTGTGACACCGTTCATAATTGTCGCTTATAGTAGTTGAATGAATTTAGGTAAGAATGCTGAATGACAATTTGAGAGCCAGGAATAAAGTCACGTGGTCCTCTCGTGCACCCATTTTAAACTCTTAACGCTAGACTAATGGTTGAAATGAAATAGAGACATAATCTGAACTTTGACAAGAAAGATATAATTAACACATACAAAACTAGATATATGAAATTGGTAATAAATATAAACTACAAAGATAGAATTATGAATTATCCCATAATATGGGGACAATTTTGTGTTTTTATTTTCCATTTTTTAAAACACATTATAAATTCTTGATTTTATTTATATAGTCATTGCAATGAAAAAATCCATAAATTAAATGTGTTTTTCCCTTCTTTTGATTTTGTTTTGAATCTACGTTTACTGAAATTTGATGGCTAAAATTGGTAAGATAAGATTATTGCCTGTGTTCGATGTATTCAGGGTATACCATCTTCAGGTATAATATAGACTAACCCCTCTTCTATTTAACTTTTGTAGGCATATAGCAAATCAAGCAGCTCATCTATTGGAAAGTAAAGAGATTGAGTTTGGGCTCGAATGTGGATTATCTAGATTTGATTCCTATAATTTTCAACGAGTCGTATATATTTGATGTTTTACGACAATTATTTTTCATTTAAAAACATGTGTGGTCATATATTTAATAAGACAGTCTCACAAAATAAATACTATAGTTTATTGTTTGATAATGTATTGAAAAACCATTATTATCACCAGATAAATGGTAAAAAAACATTTGATCAATCATGGTAAAATAACTGATATACCATTTTGATGTAATCTCTGAAAGACACGGTTCATCAATCCCATAAATACAGCTGGAGCGTTAGTAAGACCAAACGGCATGACAATAAATTCATAGTGTCCATATCTGGTTCTAAATGCTGTATTCGAGATATCAGAATACACAGTTTTATGGATTTAGCAGGCTATTATCGCCGATTCATTAAAGATTTCTCCAGTATTGCTAAGCCAATTACTCAGCTGACTCAGAAGAATGCACCGTTTGTTTGACGTCAGCAAACTCACACACCACTGGCAAATCAGCCAATGATGGACTCGATTTCGGTAAATCAACTGAATATACAAGGAACTCCTCTGCTCTTTTCTGTAATAATCGAGTCAAATTATGTTTTTCGTTGCATCTGTAAAAGCAATGTTTTGTCTGTTTTACATTTTCGCTGTAAACCATTAATGATTCGAGTTTGTATCAGACAATGAATTATTTCGTATTTTTGAATAAAAAGACTGAGACAGATGGTCACAGCAGGTTGCACCAGGGAATGAGCCGTGATTGAGAGGAAAGGGGCTAGGCGCGCGCGGCTTGTGCGGAAATGAGGGAAGGATCATGCGCATGGCTACGTCTAGGCTAGGCGGGTATAACGTACTATATTTTGCATAACAACAATAAATTTAAAAATATGTAACTTAGCAAAATAAAATAACTAGATATACCATTTTGATGCAAATTTAAGTATTTGATGCAGCAGAAGTTTGCATCTTCAAGTTACGATAAATGTAAAATCATAATTTCCAATATTAAAATAATCAACGTGTCATTTTGCATATGTATAACTACCTACAAAATTATTGTGCCCGATGGCCATTAATATCTCCAATTTTGGTCACCGTTGCCATGTCACTACTGGAAATCATAATAAGATTTGACAAAAACATGTGTGAGGCGATATCACGGATCGTATTTTGTAACACTGATATATTATTTGGGTCATCCATGAAAAAATATTACTTTTTTATTGTGAATATCGGTAGGTTAACCCGTCTCACAGATAAAGATTCATTATACCGTCTCACAAGAGACTTACTAACAATATTTATGTTACGATTTTTGTATCAGCTTTTTGTTTGCCATCGTCTCTACTTATTTTATTTGATTGATCTCTTGATTATGTATCTCATTTTAAAGATTTTATCGACGAATGAAAATTCTGAAAAACAATAAAGAGATAACAAAAAATGAAATTCATATCACGAAAAAAAAAGATTATCTTAGTTGAGCATGAATATGGAACGATTGTCTGAGAGCAGAGCCACTCGATCAGCCATGGTAAAAGCCTGACATGATACATTTTTGCTCTCTGATAGTGTATTGAAATAAAACACATTATTGAGACGAATAATATAATAAAGTAGATTTAAAACCGATGTACCATTCTGATAAAAATTTAAGTGTGTGATAACCTTAAAGTCTATCGGAAACGTATCGTTCTGATAAAAATTTAAGTTTGTGATGACCTTAAAGTCTGCATTCCGACGATAAACATAAACTCATAGCTGATAGTATCAAAATAACCAATATATCATTTTGATCTTTTTCTAAATATCGCCGGCTGAATTTTGCATCTATGCATCATTTCGATCCAAATTCGGACATACTAAAGGTATGATTTTGCAATTTTGTTCATACTACGAGATGTCCAACCCGACCCGGGTCTTGGTCCGAATGGGTCCATGCCGCCTGGCATGAAATCCTACTCTCCAAGCATAACAAGGCCAAATATATATCATACCCTTCACTGTCCACAATCACAAAATTCACACCAGTTCATATTTTTTGTCGAAACCCTAAAATCAGGATAATCACCTGATCCGTAAGTTTTTCTCTCTTTCTCTGTTTCCTTTTTTCTTTCTTCGTACATTTAGTGTTTATGTATGTGGATTTGTACATAGCCGATTTTTTGTTTTGATTTTCGATTTATGTTCTTGTATGGTTCTTGTGTCTGATTGTTTATTGTCGACTGGATTATTAGTTAGATTCTCAAATGGGCCGTACGCTGAAAGAGAAACATATTCGGGCTAACCGGAGGGCGGGATCAGCGAAGCCCGAATTGGATCATTTTAATCCCATGGCACAAGGTGATATGGAGAAATCGGAAAATACATCTGAGGCTAAACCCGGTTATTACCAAACCGCCCTCAATGTTTTGGCCCAAGGCCCGAACCCGAACCTAAGCCTGAGCCTGAACCCGAATTTCAGTTCGAGCTCAGGACTTGATGATCATGGGTGGGGGTACTGCACGGAGGAACAATTGGAGGATGTATTGCTGAAGAATTTGGAGGTCTTGTACAATGAGGCTATTAATAAACTCGTTGGATTGGGTTATGAAGAGGAAGTTGCTTTAAAGGCCATTTTGAAAAATGGGCATTGTTATGGTGGGATGGATGTTTTGACTAATATTTTGTCTAATTCTTTGGCTTATCTGAGTAATGATGGGTGTAACGAGGGGAATGATGAGGAGGCCGAGGCCGTGACTTTTTTGAACTTGAGACAGATGGAGGAGTATTCACTTACGGGAATGGTGTGTTTGTTGCAACAAGTGAGGCCTCATCTGAGTAAAGGTGACGCAATGTGGTGTTTATTGATGAGCGATCTCCATGTCGGCCGTGCCAGCATGATGGAAATTCCAGAAGCCTTGCCGTTGTCTGCTGGGAATGGGTGCGAGAGTGGGTTGGTTAGTGGTACTGCGAGTTCTGAGAGTGGTGTTAGCAATGGAGGAACAGTTGGGGTTCCCCCAGCAATGTGTAAGTTTCACAGTGGCTGGGGTTTCGATAATTGTGGTAAGTCCGAATTACCAACAAATGGAGTTGTTCCATATGCATCAGACATGACTTTACAGAGAGAGATTGAGTGTCCTAAGAGGTTTAATCTCACCCCGTCAATGAAGAATCTGTTAAAGAGAAATGTTGCTATGTTTGCTGCAGGATTTAGGGCAAACTCGAAGCATTTTCAAAGCCAGTCACAGGCTTGTCCTAGCTCTTTGTCTTCTGGGAATTTGTCGAATGAACCTGGCAAAGTCGAGGTTCTTGCTGGGAACAGCGAGGAATCCCAATATGAAAATAATCAAGATGTGATAAACTCTGTGATGAATAAGTTCCGGGACTTAAATCTTGATGAGAATACGGAACAACTGCCATTGGATCAGAAAGATGAAATGATCCTGAGTTTGATTCATCAGATAAAGGACTTGGAGAAACAAGTGCAGGAACGTAAAGAATGGGCTCAGCAGAAGGCAGTGCAAGCTGCGAGAAAGCTTAGTCATGATTTAACCGAACTTAAGACGCTAAGAATGGAGAGAGAGGAGTTCCAGCGGCTGAAAAAGGGGAAACAAACCCCTGAAGATTCCACCATGAAGCGGGTGTCTGAGACAGAGAATGCTTTAAGAAAGGCAAGTGGTCAAGTGGACCGTGCAAACGCTGCTGTTAGAAAGCTTGAGACTGAGAATGCGGAAATCAAAGCTGAAATGCAGGCGGCTAAACTAAGTGCATCTGAATCCGTTGCCACCTGTTTGGAAGTTGCGAAAAGAGAGAAAAAGTTTCTCAAGAAGCTTTTGGCCTGGGAGAAACAGAAAACCAAAATGCAGGAGGATATTGCAGAAGAGAGACAAAAGATATCAGAGTTGGAGCAAGAGTTGGCTCTCATCGAGGTAGCCACGAAGGATACTGAGGTATGTGATACTCCAACCTTTCCAAATTCTAACAGGAAATTTTCATGTGCAGAAAATGCTATTTTGATTGTTTTTATAAATTATCCCGCCTGTACTCCCATGTTCATATGTAACTGCTACATTCTATGACAATGCTACATAACAGTATTTCCCATAATTAATGTTTTGACTATTTCATGTGGGTGCATGCTTTTGGTTTCATATTTTCCTGCTGTTGCTATCAAGGGTCTTGAGTATGAATTCATTTTTTCATTCTATTCTGAATTGTCAAGACAATGTGGCACTCCTACTTTCCTTCGACGAGATCTTGTCCATTTGTGATGTCACTTTTCTTGAATTATGTCTTGTATTGACATGAATTTGTTTAGACATAAAAATTCAAGTTGATTATCTACATGATTGCAGATATTCTTTCAGGGCATGGCTGGAAATTGTTGTATTATACTAGTACTTATTTGGTGTACTGGAACTTTATTGATGGTGTCTCAAGTGTCATTATCACCTGATTTTCCTGTGTGTGGTGAGAAGATTGCTATTAAAGGTCTGAGTTATTGCATAATTTGGCATAGCTTGGTAAAACCATAATGAGGAATTAATAATGCGAATGATGTTCTTGTAATGGATATTTTCTCTTGTAATTTGTTATTCAATTTGTCTGCCGGAACTAGCAACTTTATAGAGAGTAATATCTGTGTCAAGGACGGTCTAATCCAGGTACAGTCTATTTCCCTTTTTATTGTAATTCAGTCCAATGATTTAATTGCTTCTGATGGTTTATCTGGTTCTTATTTTGTTGGTGTTATAATTTTATTTAGATACACATGTGGGAGTAAATAGTCGGACAAGGGTATGAAAAATGCACATAATGTGCCTCAAAGTTCTGAAAATGTTACGAGCTGACACATTCATGATACCTTGATAAAAACTGCTCAGTAAATTTTAATCGTCTAATTCTCTGAGGACTGATTCAAAATTTTAAGTTTTTTCCCTTAATTTTCTTCTTGAACTATCATGATTACAACATCCTTATTGCCAAACACAAGTTTATGCACTACCATTTTCATGTATTATGCTGAACCTCTATTCCATCCATATAAATTAATTTTAATGAAAACTTATGGGCTTGAGATCTGAAATGCCTGGATATCGGTCAATGTTTTGTGAGTTGTGAAGCTTTTTGACATTCTTATAATTTATATAATACTATGATCTACATTTTCTTAATTATGGCACATTGCTGCAACCTTGTTTATGTGATTAATCATTAACTGGAGTAGCCAGCTTATTTATTTCCTCACCGTCTAGCTCTTGTGAATTACGCTGTCAATTGGAAAGTATTTGCTAGCCAACACGGTGAAATGAGATCCAGCATTTTGTCTGATTTATGTCTTTGTTTTTCTTTCTATCTGAAAGGCAAAGTGGAGGCAAGAGCAAAAGGAGAAGGAGCAAGTTCTCACTAAGCTAGAAGAAGAACGACGCCTTAAAGAGGCATCTGAAGCTAATAACAAAAGGAAGCTTGAATCTATGCGTGTTAAGATAGAGATCGACTTCCAACGTCATAAGGATGACCTTCGAAGGCTGGAGCAAGAATACGCTCACCTCAAAGATTCTGCACAATCCAAAGAGGTTGAAGATCAATCTAACAATACAACGCTGAAAAATTCTGATGACACAAACCTACAAGGAAGAAACATTACAAACTTGCTGCGCGAGCTTGATCTTTTAGAAGATGATTCCCCAGAAAAAGAGGTGGTCCATGATAGAAACTGTATGATATGCATGGAGGATGAAGTGTCCATAGTTTTCCTGCCTTGCGCTCATCAAGTTATTTGCACCAATTGCAACGAGAACTATGGGAAGAAAGGAAGAGCTACATGTCTGTATTGCCGTGCTCCTATCGAACAGAGGATTCGAGTTTATGGGGCAAGCTCTTAACATAGTGCCATTAACCCAACGTCACATACCCAGAAGACTTCTTGGATGAAGACTCGTGTATGTCTTCTCTTTTCTATGGAGTTCAGGGACAATTGTTGGAACCATTTTAGATGTTTTCTATTTGCTATCTTGTAGTGGCATGGTAGATTTGCAAGTAATTAATCATCAGACACCTTTTGCATTTGCTACCTGATTATACATACATACTTCGTTGAAGATGGGTTTTCAAATTGGAGCATTTATCTCCTCCGTTGCAAGTCTTGGATGTTTTTTTTATCTCGACTCGCGAGTCACATTGCTCTTCTGCTTGTTTGCTGAATTGGGCTAAAAAATAAAAGGTTTTGGCAAAATATATTCGGTTGGTTTCATTTTAACGACTGATATTATATAACATATTTCGTGAATTTTTTTTCTCTCTTTATTGTTCTATTGTCTCTGATCATATACGCTACACATTCAATTCTCTTGAATTGTTGTGTTCATTTGTTTTATTACTTGTTCGATAATTTTGATATTTAACCTATTATTTTATGTCACGCATGACATTTTAGTCACAGTAAAACGAATGTTTTTTTAATTGTTTAGCTCAAGTATCAATCTAAACTAAAGTTACTGTATCATGATATTAAACATTTATTTGAATAAATTTACAATCCAAATATTTGTTTGAGAGATAATTTAAGTTAATCAATTTTTAAATACAAAACTAAAATATATATTTGAAATCTGACATTAAAATACTAGGGTTTTTTTTTTAATATATATGTGACTATAATCTTAATAATATTAATGAAAATGTGACGATAACCTTTCACAAACGTTGAATGGCACGAGAAATAACAGGTGAGAATTGACAACAAGGGTTAAGTGTAGAATTTTTTTAGCAACGAGTTCATATTTAATTAATTAATCGTCGCTATTGGTTAATTGGACATAATTTAGACTAGCATAGATTTTTAAGTTAATTAATTATTTTTAAAATATTTAAGTTAGTAACTTTGATTTAAAAAATTATGTAGTTATTTTTAGAATTCACTAAAATAATTTTTTAATTATTTTTATCGAACAAAAAAATGACATTTTTGTCCGTCCATTAAAATGATTAAAGTAATTTATTTTACGGGTATCATGAATGATTATTTACAAGTAGGCAAAAACTTGTGTGAGACGGTCTCACGGATCAAATTTTGTGAGACGGATCTTTATTTGGGTAATCCATAAAATAGTATTGCTTTTTATGCTAAAAGTACTACTTTTTGTGGTGAATATGGGTAGGGTTGACCCGTCTCACAGATTGATATCCGTGAGACGGTCTCACATGAGACCTACTCTTACAAGTAACCAACCGACCACATACATGGCGTGCATAATATGTATATACATATAAATTATAGATTATATACCAATTATAGATAGATAATCCTATTTAAAAGAAAAAACTAAATTTTATTTCGTTTAAAAATCAATTCGGAGGCCCACTTAAATGAGATCATACTGTAAGACAAGTAATTGGGTTTAATTTTAAAGACCAACCAAGCCCACCAAACCCTATAATATGTAACTAACTATTATATCGATATATACGTTGATTGCTTGTATAATTTTTTTTTATAATTTATTTGGTTCATATTTGAAACTACAACTTGATGTTTAGAAAACAAAGATTCCGTCTGCTTTAATATTTTAGTAATATATATAATTATTAAAATAAACTATGACACCAAAACTTAATTAATTTAAATGTTTCAAATTTAATAATATAATATTGACGTTGAGGGACACATTTAAAATAATTTATCCATCCATATATGGTGAAATTCAGTTTGGCAAGTATAGAAAACTTCTATTTAACCACATAATAATTTATTTAATTTTCAATCATTGGGTTAATAAAAAGTCAAAATATGTATATAAAGAGAGATTTTATTTCATGCGTGGAACCTGGACATTTTTCGAGTCTCACGGAAGTACCTACACCAGTTCATGTCACAATTTACTCCTTGATTTATAAGATCTATCAGAGTTCATGTATTAATCATCTTTTCGTCACATTATATTTTTTGATTTTTTCCAGATAAATTTGGTTTGGAGGGGTGCAATACGATTGCATATATTTTTAGTTTTTAGATGAGACCCTACCTGTGTGAGCACTACCTTAACTTCATTTCAACGGGTAAGATCTTGACACACATATAATTTCAAAAAAAAAAAGTGAGTCTTATATATGTATGAGCAAATCTTGGTCATCCTTCCTATCTTGGAGACAATGCCCACATAGATAAGATAAAATAAACCGAAAATAATACTGATAATTTGAGAGAGAGATCGTGCGAAACTTAAATGGTAATTTAATGTTATTAAATAATATTATTTTGCCTAAAATGGTGAAATTGATGGTACAAATGTGAAAAATGTTAAAGATCGCTATAATATAATGGTTTATTTGTATTGATTACAATGAACACGATAATGAAAATTTATAAAACCATCACATTTAGAGATTCTTAATTAATTAAATAAGTTGTATATTCGAAAAATATTGTCACATAAACTGTATAAATATCTATAGTATATAATTATGTCAATAATACTTATTTATTAATAAAATTATACATTCAATAAATAAAAAAATATTGTATCGATATTTATATAAATATGTACGTAGACGAATATTTAGAAGTAAAAATTAAAATGTATATGTGCAGACGCAGCGTGTGTGAACTGAATATTGCGTCTTCACCAAGCACTATGTATACAAATTCTCCATTTCTTCGTATATTGCAGAATTAAAGACGGAAAATCTTTCATCAAATAAAAGGATCGACTTTGATTTGCAATTGCTCGAGAAGAATTTTTAATGGCGGCGAAATTTCTCTCGTTTGCATGCATAAGAAAGGAGAGTGGGGATTTATCCCCACGTCCACGCTATCCTTCAATGCCCAGGTATCCGAAAGGGGTCATCGTATCATCGGACGAAGAAAAATCCATGCAAGGGTCAGAAGCCAAGGCCCTTTTCTCCGTCGTAGGAATGACGTGCTCAGCCTGCGCTGGATCGGTGGAGAAGGCCGTCAAACGCCTCCCCGGAATCAAGGAGGCGGCGGTTGATGTCTTGAACAATCGCGCTCAAGTCATGTTTTACCCGGCTTTCGTTAATGTGAGTAAGAAGATTAGATTTTTATGCGTCTTGGGGTGTTTTTTGTTGATTTAGTTTTGAAATTTGAGATTAATTTGATGGGATGTTCGTTGAAACATTTCTTCATGTTTTACTGTCGTTCTTCGTGCTTGGTGTGAAAGCTTGCTAATATTTGATGCGTGGAGGCAATTTCTTTCAAATTTAGTAGATTTTACCTTCATTTCTTGATAAAAACAACCCAGATTTAACTGCCTAGTTCCTGCAGCGGCTGATCTCGAGGATGGGTGGGAAATACAGGTCGGTCCTAGACATCAAGATTTTGAGAAAGTTCTTTTTTTGGGGGGTTGTGTGGGGGGGTTTAGTATGTGTAAAGCAAGGGAAGGAGCCACCCGACTCTAATACTAAGGCTAGTGGGCTTCCCCTAAAATGTTTGTGTCTTAATCCAATTCTACCGTCTCTGGGATCTTTCTTATTCACATAGACACATACAGACCAATAAAAACCGTGTATTGTGCTGTCTGTGTTCCGAAGAAAAGTCCAGTTATCAAGTTAGATAATTTACAATTACTAGGAACGAAATAGCTCCGTCAATGAGAACTAGATTAACATGTTCTGCAATCTGCATGTTCAGGAGGAAACCATCCGTGAGACTATCGATGATGTTGGATTTGAAGCCACGTTGATTAATGATGAAATAAATGAGAAATCTTCTCAAGTATGCCGAGTTCGCATAAAAGGAATGACTTGCACTTCTTGTTCCTCAACTGTTGAATCTGCCTTGCAAGCTTTACCAGGTGTACAAAGAGCACATGTAGCATTAGCAACTGAGGAAGCCGAAGTCCATTACGATTCAAAGATCTTGACCTGTAGTCAGATCTTGGAAGCTGTAGAAAATACTGGATTTGAGGCCTTGCTCGTTAGTACTGGTGAAGATAGGTGCAAAATACATCTGCAAATTGATGGAGTGCGCACAGAAAGTTCCATGAGAATAATTGAAAATTCTATTCAAGCACTTCCAGGAGTTCAAGATGCGAACTTTGATCCAGAGCTGAAAAAAATATCCGTATCTTACCGACCAGATTTGACCGGGCCTAGAAATTTCATTGAAATTATAGAGTCGGCTGGATCTGGACGTTACAAGGCAACAATATTTCCTGAAGGAGGGGGGAGAGATACTCATCGGGAAGAGGAAATCAAGAAATACCGCAGATCTTTTCTTTGGAGTCTGGTTTTCACGGTTCCTGTTTTTTTACTGTCTATGATTTTCATGTATATCCCTGGTATCAAACATGGGCTGGACACCAAGATAGTTAACATGCTTAGCATTGGGGAGATTTTAAGGTGGATTCTTTCAACTCCAGTTCAGTTTGTCATTGGCCGTCGATTCTATATTGGTTCTTACAAAGCTTTACGTCATGGCTCAGCAAACATGGATGTCTTAATAGCACTTGGAACAAATGCTGCCTATTTTTATTCAGTCTATTCGGTGTTAAGAGCTGCTACTTCTCCAAGTTTTGAGTCGACTGATTTTTTTGAGACCAGCTCAATGCTTATTTCCTTCATACTTCTTGGGAAGTATTTGGAAGTTTTGGCCAAGGGCAAGACATCTGAAGCCATAGAGAAGCTCATGGACTTGACTCCTGAAACAGCAACCCTTTTGACCTTAGGCAGTGAAGGAAATGTGTTGAACGAGGAAGAAATAGACAGTCGATTAATACAAAAGAATGATGTCATGAAGATCATCCCAGGAGCAAAAGTAGCTTGTGACGGATTTGTTATCTGGGGCCAAAGTCATGTAAATGAGAGCATGATTACTGGAGAGTCTGGGCCTGTGGCAAAGAGGAAAGGTGACATGGTTATTGGAGGGACTCTAAACACAAACGGGGTGCTGCACATTAAGGCAACAAAGGTTGGGTCAGAGAGTGCCCTAGCTCAAATTGTTCGGCTAGTTGAATCAGCACAAATGGCAAAAGCTCCAGTCCAAAAATTTGCCGATCGTATTTCCAAATACTTTGTGCCTTTAGTAAGTATAAACTTATTTTTATTAGTTATGGTTTTAAAATTTCTAGCTCTGTATCTTTTCACAGGGTTAAAATTGGATGCCCATATGCAATTTTCAGGTTATAATTCTTTCATTTTCTACATGGCTCGCCTGGTTTTTATCTGGGAAATTAAATGGATACCCCAAATCTTGGATTCCTTCTTCCATGGATAGCTTTCAGCTAGCACTCCAGTTTGGCATTTCTGTCATGGTCATAGCCTGTCCATGTGCACTTGGCCTTGCTACACCAACAGCTGTTATGGTTGGTACTGGAGTTGGTGCTTCTCAAGGAGTCCTAATTAAAGGTGGCCAGGCATTAGAAAGCACTCACAAGGTTCGATTATCGAGTATAGTTTGTTGTGATTGGTTAGTGAATATCTGAAACCAAATATCATAGTACAAACAGTTATATCGTCACTCTATCCACTTGCAACACATTAGGCTACCTCTATATAATTTGTTTCTGCTTGTTATAACAGGTGAACTATATAGTTTTTGACAAAACGGGAACTCTGACGGTTGGAAAGCCGGTGGTTGTCAACACAAAGCTTTTGAAACATATGGTTCTCTGGGACTTTTATGAGTTGGTTGCAGCTGCTGAGGTATTCTCCTATTTACTCTACAGAACCTAATAGAGAAGTAAAAAGCTTGTAGAGTTGCAGAATATAAATCCATGGGATGTCAATATTGACCGAGTTGTGTGTTTTGAATTATCAGGTAAACAGCGAACACCCATTGGCCAAAGCAGTTGTCGAGTATGCCAAAAAATTCAAACAAGATGAGGAGAATCCTGCTTGGCCTGAAGCCCTGAACTTTGAATCCATTACTGGACATGGCGTGAAGGCTGTTGTGAGAAACAAAGAAGTTTTTGTGGGAAATAAGAGCATGATGGTGGATCATCAGGTCCATATTTCACTTGATGCCGAAGAAATATTAGCAGAGACTGAAGGGTTGGCTCAAACTGGAATTCTTGTGTCTATCGATAAGGAGCTAGTTGGAATTCTTGCCATATCTGATCCATTAAAACCTGGGGCTCGTGATGTCATTTCCATTCTGAATTCTATGAAAATCAGGAGTATAGTAGTGACAGGTGATAACTGGGGAACTGCAAAAGCAATTGCCAAAGAAGTTGGCATAGATACTGTCATTGCAGAAGCCAAACCTGAGCATAAAGCAGAGATAGTGAAGGAACTACAGGTAAAACATTTTTCTTATTAATCTTCTGAAAAACCAATCAGTACCAAGCCGGGTTAGATACCCTACAAGTAGAGAGAAATGGAAGGTACATGAAAGGAACATTAGACCAAAACCTCTTCCCAGATACATGGAAACCACCAAGCAGCAATATAAATAACTTGAGCTATCCATCTGTTTGTGTTCCTCATGGATCTATCCGAATGCATCCTTGAATCTCCTCCTCGGAATGGTGTGAGTGTGAATGATGTCTATCTCTTATATCTTTCATATCCATGGCTCCATTCCTCAACCCATCTGAAACTATAATTCCTTCCCTAAGCATGCAAGAAATTCACTCTCTATGGTATCCTACCACTCAAGAACGTAACCAAAACTGTGATTGGGGACGTAGTATATGTAAAACACGAAAATATGTAGGTACGTGGTGGAGCATGTATTTGAAAAAGAAAATTACATATCAAATTTGAAACATAGAACTTGGCCGCGGCATGGTTTGAAAATTTGAGTTTCACTCCCATCCTCAGCTGTTGTCTTTTGTATAATGACACGGACTCTGCTCATCATACATTTTTGTACTGCCATTCAACATCTTCAAGCTTACTGTTTCTTACAGGCTTCAGGAAATGTTGTGGCAATGGTCGGAGATGGAATCAATGACTCACCGGCTCTCATAGCTGCAGATGTTGGGATGGCAATTGGTGCAGGCACCGACATTGCGGTCGAGGCTGCTGACATTGTTCTCATGAAGAGCAATTTGGAGGATGTTGTAACGGCGATACACCTTTCAAGAAAAACCTTTTATAGAATACGTCATAACTATCTTTGGGCTTTAGGATACAACGTGCTCGGCATCCCAATTGCTGCAGGTGCACTTTTCCCTTTAACCAGATTCCGGTTGCCGCCGTGGATTGCTGGAGCAGCAATGGCAGCTTCTTCGGTTAGTGTTGTTTGTAGCTCTCTTTTACTGAAGAATTACAAGAGACCTAAGGTGTTGGATACTTTTGAAATAAGAGGGATCACTGTTGCGTAGTTGTGTGACTTGGATCGTGCAGAATCATGTAAATATTTGGGAGACATCTTTCTGTTTTTGAAACGTTCATCTATCTCGTGTTTGTGTGATATTGTGATATGCCATGTAATGTCACGCTGTTATCTTCTTTGTAACCTGCCATCTGCCACACAGGGCATAAGTTATGTTTAATACTCTAATTTTTTTATTAGTTCTTAATTAAATAATCTTATCGATAGGTTTCAAAAAAACTATTTGAATGCTTTAGCAATTTCATCTGATGTTCACACATCAAGAAAAGTCCATTTAATGTTTAGTATTTTCTTCCTCATAGTTTGGTAGCAGCTTGGACCTTCGTTCTTTTAGTTTCTCTCTGACATGTAACAAGATCGAGTGAAGCTCATCAAAGTAAGGCCCCGTTGCATTCCTTACATTCTCGATCCATTTTAAGATTCTCTTGTGTGGTTCTAAAATAAGGTCACGATCCTCCTCAAATGTATTAATCGTTTCACTTACACAATGACTCGAGAAACCAAATAGGGAACACAAGTCAAACTCGAACAACTTCCAGCCTACACCAAATAGTAGCATTCCTTTTATTCGAAATTCAAAGAGTAGGGTATCAACGAAATGCATAGATAGAAGATGATTAAACCATTGAATCATTAGCACCGGTTGTAATAACAGAGCACAAACATTTAATAAGAGAGAAGAACAAACCATCTGGGATTAAACCAAGTTCAGAAAACAACATCGAAAACACAAATAGAATATTCCTTTATCAAATCAATCGCCGGACTAGAAATTTAAGAGAAAGCCAAAAAATTACAGCAAAATCACCTAAAAAATTCGAGCAACACCGGCTACAAGGAGAACGAAATTCTACTAACATTTCTTCAAGAATTTCGAGCAAAAAGTGCTGTCAAAGAATCAAACCGCAGTTGTGTCCAAACAATGTTCGAATACACATAGAAATTCTAGTTATTTTCGAGCGAAGCACATAAAACATTTGTCACGTTTTTTTTTTCAAGAACAATAAAGTAAGCAGGCTTTATATTTTATTCGTGTAATTTGTTTTAAAACTAGCTATCATATATTTTATGCATGATTCTCGAAACACTACATTTGTGAAAAATATAGAAATATAAATTCTGAACACAACTGATAATTGATACTGATACAAATTAGCCATTAAATTCATAATCGATTTAGTGCATAAGTTTGATATATGTTTATTCCTGAAAATCGGTATTTTTGTATATTTATTATTACTATTATAATTGCAATTTCTATTGAAAAATGATTTAATATTTTGGGAGGATTTTATCGTTGACTGAGTAACGAGCACATTACTCACTCGCCCCTTCTCAGATAAGAGCAAGGAACAGTTACAAGACGAAGAACAAACTCATTTTTGCTGCAATTGTTTAGTTTCGTTTATATTATATTATGTTTTATATTCATCTGTTGTAATACATTCTGATACGAATCGAGATTTTCTGAAAATTTTATAAACAATATCTGATTTTATGAAATAAATAGAGTGATTTTAAAATTAGTTATCGAATTGTTATCATATGATTGTTAAATAATATCGATGTCAAATGCATCAACGATTCTAAGGCGGCAACGCTAAACTTATTATAGAGCTGCTGGCAAGTTTCATCTAGTTTTAATTAAACACATAATCATTGTTTGAAGATGTACTGTTTAGGAAAAATGAAAAATAACAATACTTAATTCTGATCAAACAACTGTTTAGGGAAAAAAAGAAGAAAGGTTGCGAGTAGCAACTGTTACTCATTCTACATCACAAGGTAAAAAAATGTAAACAAAATAAACAATGCAATCATCGATAACCTCTATTTTTAATGGGCATTAATTTGCAAGAACTTAAAAGTGAACTAATCCTCGTCATCATCAAAGTCAGAGTGTAGATCACTCTCAGAATCATCGGTTGTATCACTCTCGGAATCATCACTAATAACATAGGTCTGTTTGCCCCGATTTGCCCTTTGAGGTCGAGCTCTTGGAGCCACAGCTTGGCCGTTGTCTGCCACACTACCAGTCAAAGAAGAAACGGAGTTTTCATGCTCTGGTGAAGTCTCCTCAGTTTCCATGGTAACCTCCCTGCCAAGAACAGAACTGCTTTTCTTGTTAAATGGAGATGCTCTCATTTTCATCACTTTCTTGTCAGGAGAACTATTGGCCGGATTCAAAACTTCTGTGATCAGCTTTTGGCCTAAAACTTGAGACTGCTTACTAACTGGTCCTCTTTTCTTGGTCCCTGCAGGAGGTTTAGGGGCTGCTTTTCCAATAGCTGCTTTTTTCCCTGCCTTCTTTTTATTCTCTTCAGGTTGAAAATCATCATCTTCGATTATCTCAATCTCGTCTTCATCATCAAGAGTCTTGGAAACAGTTGACAGTTTCTTCTTCTGCGCAGCAGCCTTTTTGCTTGGTTCTTTGTTTTTCTTTGGCACCTCGATTTCCATGTCTGTACGAAAAACAAGGATTTCAATGTTGGATTGTGAATAGAATCATGTAAATTAAGTTTTATTTTGGGAAGAACAGAGTGGATAATACAATTTGGTCAAATCAAGACAAGTTCCCAGTGTTCATTTTCATGTTTTGGACGTGAAAACAAAACATATCTTCTATTGATTTTAAAACAATGTCAAATGTTCACAATTACGAACTTCATTAAAATGCGACTGCAATCTGTACCGCTGGTCATAGGAAATAGGAGAGAAGCCTACTATATCACTAGGTTTGATAAGATTTCTGCATAAATCAAACTAAAACAAGAACTCTGAAATAACGTAACTGACCAGTAAAGTATACTTTGAGAACTGATTAGATGACCCTTAGTTTACCTTCGGCGTGATCAGGAGAAGAGTCCAAATTGTATGAAGCCAGACGTTGTCTTAGACCAGCTATCCCGCCATAGTCATCATCATCAGAGTCAGCAGCCTGCCATGATAAACAAAACCAGAGTCAGGAGACCTGACTGATGTTCATTTATTTATTACTTAACTACTAAGTATGAATGCATTTTGCACTCTGTGTGATCAAGTAAACCGAACCTTTCGAGCAGGAGCTTTCTTTCTAGCTGCTGCCTTGCTTTTCCCTTTCTCGTTTTCTGCAATATTATCTGAAGGCAAATGTCCATATACTTTTAGTCACCTATTACGGATGGAAAACACAAATGGCTATTTACATAAACCAACCTGTTTGTGGAACAGAATTAATCAATATTTCATTTGGTCCAGCAACTTCAGCAGATTCTTTTTTGCTAGCCTTCTTGTTATTCTTACGTGGATTCTTCAGTACCGGTCTTGTTATTTTTGCCTTGCCTAGTATCTTCTTTCGCTCCATCTCTATTTGTTCCTCATTTTGCTCTAGCTCCTGAAAACCTCATTTAAGTAATAAAAGCTAGAAACTGATCACACCAACTGATTATTGAATATATTGCATTCTCAAAACTCACATCAAGTTTTGTTTCAAGAGCATCGAGATCGGATAACCATAAAGACTTTATTGTTGCATTTTTCAGGTCCTCAACTTCTTGAAGAAGTTTATCTCTCTCAGTCCGCAGCTCCTGCAGCTTCTCCAGAGTTAAGGCACCAATTGCCATAGACAGCAAGTAGTCATAATCACTTGTTGAATCTCCTGGGATTGTTGCCCCCGGGGAAATCTCCTCAGTTTCTTCTGCATCATCAGTTGAGCCTGCAATAAAGACATCTGCAGAGCTTTTCTTTTTTGGGAAAGGAGTAAAACCCTTCTCCTTCAATTCACGGAACAAATCTGCTCGTTTTCTGTTGCTCACAATAATGCTTCCTTCCACGACACCCCGTATAAATCTATATTTATTTTCACATTTTAACAAATCATTTTCAAGGTTGGCCATCAAAGCTTTCTGCATAAACAAGTTCGTTGATTAAAACTTAATATAAAGCAAAGCTAGCGCATTAGTGATCCCAACATCAGCAACTAGTATTGAGATTTTACATAATGAGACTTACCTTTCTTTTGTCATAAAAATCGAGTCTTATGTCAAAAAATTCTTCAAGAACTGCAAATGACAAAAAGACGCCAGTGAAACATTTTATACGTATATGGGAAGAAACCGTTTAACTAAAACATATTGATGGTACACTGCTTACTCTGTTCAGGGGTGTCATATTTCTTTATTAAACCGCTAGAGTCAAACAAATGCATGTTACTGGTACTGATTGATGTGGTTAGTTTAAATTTCTTCAGCAAACCCTCTTGCTTAGCCAGCAAAAGATTGTCCGGAGACATACAAACCAAAAAATGAACGATGTCCCCAGTACTATTGTCACTGCAGCCCTGCAACAAAAAAAAAGGAAAAAAATACTTTGTAAGAAATCCCTGACTCTTCCTTCACATTGTTTCTAAATAGCATGTAAAAACACCTCAATGAATGGGTCTTTGCTCTTATCATTCTCTGCGGCAACAGACTCCAGGAATTCCTTGTAATCTTGAGTCCACTTTCGAAGTGGAAGCTCTGTTATCCTCAGTGTCACTTCATCAACTTCCTCTATGATTCCACTGATTGTATAGCTACCTCCTCCAGCTTCCTTTGTCGCAGTTTTCTCAATTTTTCCTCTGAATCCTCTATACCATGGATGCATAGCATCCATTGGTTCATCGTGCAGCAAATGCCTCACATTGGCAATAATGTCTTTAGGGTTATAATTCGGAATAAAGGAACTCCAACCCGTGCCGATTCCTTCACTTCCATTCACCAATACCATCGGTATGATAGGGACGTACCTGTCATGACAAATTATATCAGTTCTCAAATAATTTGCTGCAAATATAAGTTTTGCTGCACGATGAACCAAAACTCACCATGAAGGTTCAATACGCTGCCCGTCTTCATTCAAATAGTCGAGGAGAATATCATCTGCCTTAGGAAATATAAACCTTGTAACAGGAGACAACTGAGTGAAAATATACCTTGCACTTGCATGATCTTTTCCACCCTGCGAACAAAAGCTTTAACATTACGTTCTGTGTTGCAGAGTGCAAATGACGAATTACCAAATAACGGAAATGTTTGGGTATATATATATTCTTATATGTTGTGCTGTAAAATCCATTTGACCATCTGATTAGATGGTATGTATCTTCAACATGAGAGCTAAAAAATTTAAAATATATGTGCAACTTTCCGTTGTCTTACCTGTCCTCGTGTGCCAAACTGACCATTAGGTTTAAGAAGATTTATGTTATTGCTGCCTATGTAATTCTGAGCCATGCCAATGATGGTACTGGCAAGACTCTGCTCACCATGATGGTAAGCTGAATGTTCAGATACATAACCAGAGAATTGGGAAACTTTTGCTTCCTTGATGAAGTTTCTCTTAAAAGAACAGAAAAGTATCTTTCTTTGGCCAGGTTTCAATCCATCAACCATGGACGGAATTGATCTCTGAAGATCAGCCATTGAAAACAATATAAGTTCCTTATGAACAAAATCTCTGTACTTGATAAGTCTATCTCTATGATCAAGGTAAGTGCCTGGCTGCAAAACAAGAAATGATAGCCATGTGAGTCATGTAAATACGAAATTAGTGTGAAGATAATCATGATGAAAACAAAAATGATCTGTATCCAGCTGCTAACCTCAAATTGGCGAAGCCAACTTTTTCTTGCTTCTATCTTTTTCTTGCTGAAAGCAAGTTCTATTGCCTCTCCATCTTGTTCATCCACCCATACAAAATCCTTTTTGTGCAGACTAAGATCTCCAAAATACTCCTTGGCTTCCTCATTTGTACTCGTTCCTAACCCCTTCAAGGATAGTAAAGAGACAACAAAAAATCTATTAGAGAATACAAGGAATTTGACTGACTTTGTTATCAGTTTTAAAGGTGTCAAGTGCATTGTGCTCATTTCTTAGAGGCACAAACCTTGTAGTACTTAATAGACCAATTTCTTGCATTTGCCCCCAAACTTTCCTTCCACGATTCATATTCAGGCATGGTGTAGAATGACTTTTTTTCTCCATTTCTTTGAGTAGCCTAAAGAACAAGAAACGCAGAATTTAGGAAATAACAAAACCAGTGATTTTGAGTTGAAATACAAGAATTTTCATTTTCTTCAAACCTTAACAATAGGAGTTATGAATTCTAACATAAATGAAGGAAGTTTGAGCAATGACGGCCAAAATGAGTGAATGAAATTGATTAGCAGCCCCTTGATATGGGAACCATCATGATCCTGCACTAGCACAAACATGGATTCTGGTCAAAGTTCCAAAGCGCCACAATCTATGTTCCATGTGAATTTTCAACATTGTGGAGATGGAAGAACAAAAGACGGCAACATAAAACAAGTAGATACCTGATCAGTCATTATCATCAAATGACCATATCTGAGTGACTTTACACTGTCATATTGTTTACCATGCTGGAGTCCTAAAATCTGCTTGATATTCTGAATTTCAAGATTCTGCGTTAGCTGATTATGACTCGCTTCCCTCACATTGAGCAATTTACCTCTTAGAGGAAACACGCCATAATGATCACGTCCAAGGACAGCCAATCCAGCAATCTAAATGAATATCTCAATGTGTTAAAATTTAAATGCCAGCCAAAGCAAAACAAGTTTTTTCGAGCAAAGCTATAAGAATGGCAACTTACCGCAAGTGCCTTGGCTGAATCACCTTCTGTCAAGATTAATGTACATTTCTCAGAACTTTTTCCCCCAGCCTCATTAGCATCAGCTAGCTTTGCAAGCCCATAAATCCTTCTGTCCTTCGATCCATCTGTTTTCTTGAGATCTTTCTTCTGCTTGAATTCGGCCCACTCCTCAATGTTTTTCATTATATCAGACTTGGCCACTGCACAAGTTGAATTGATAAAGTTCGAATCGAGAAAAGGACTGAGTACACTGACAATATATTGGCAACAATAACCAACACCGCAAACCTTTGTCCAAGAACTTTGAAGTGAATTCCCATGATGAACCAAAACTTCCTGCGCGAAGTGTTAGAGTCTCTTTTGTTTGAGAATCAAAAGCAGGGTTGTCAATAAGAGCATTGACAAATATCCACAAATGATTCTTCACAGTATGTGGTTTGAGATCAAACTTCTTGTTCTTTTTGTTCTTGTTCTTTAGAACATTAATGAGATGGCCAGTTATCTTGTTGGTGACATAATCGACATGAGTTCCACCCTTGACTGTTGCAATTCCATTTACAAAACTGACCTGCTCGACAAACGGATTCATTAACCATTTTTTCTTTCTCGATGATAATGTTACACCATTTTGACCAATATATATAAAACATAAACATATAAATGAACAGACTGCAAAAACATTATTTTTCCGTACCTGTTGAAATTGTCCTTCACTCCGGCTAATGCAAATCTGCCACCTTCCATGCACTTCCTCTTCAAATCTGCCAAATTGATAAAGCACATAAGTTCCCTGACCTTTGAATGTTAACTGACCAGAAATAATGGAAAAACATGACAAGAAACACCTTGGGAGCGGATCTGAACTAGATACTGAAGGAGATTTGAGATAAAGTTCACAGTAACTTGAAAATGATTTAAAATTAAATTGCTGCCCGTTCAATTCCACCTTCACTGTCTTCCCGAGGCACCCCGCAACATCAATTACCCGCTTTTTCATCAAGGCAACGACATCCTCCTCCAAATAAGTCATGCTAAATTTCGCCAAGTCTGGCTTGAATGAAACTTTAGTCCAATTCTCACTGGATTTGCATTTTGTTATCACAGGCTCCGACTTCTTTCCCATGTTATCCGAGAAAACCTTCATAATACCAGGGCATGCTAAAAAATTAGCAATTGATCATTGACCGTAAGACGTAATTAAGAGTTAAGTAAAAATCAAGAAATCAGCTTCTTGAGAATAGAATCACGAAGAAAAAAAAACTCCCTAAATAATGCACGAGACTGGGTTGTTCAGAAATCAAGAAATCCCAAATAAAAGAAACTTGATAAATTCTAACCCTACTAAATTTATAAATTGTCTTAGCACCTGCTTGTATTTCTTCTGCCTCTTTCCATCTGCAGTCTCAATCACAAATTCATTGGAAAAAATATTAGTGAGTTTAGCCCCGTAACCATTCCTTCCACCCGTTGTCTTCTTCTCATTATCGTCATAGTTACTACTGGTCAACAAATGCCCAAAAATCAATTCAGGCACATAAACCCCTTCTTCCTGATGAATCTCCACCGGAACGCCGTCACCATTATTGTAAACACTGATGCAGTTGGACTCGACGTCAATCGTCACCTTGACCGAGTCCGTTTTTGGATCCCTCTGCTTGTTGTCAGCGGCATTGACAAGGATTTCGTCAAAGATTTTGTAGAGACCTGGGACGTAGGAGATGGATCTCTGGACCATTTGTTCGTTCTCGTATACCCATAGGGTCTGACTATGCTTTTCTATGGAACCAATATACGTGTCAGGCCGGATGAGGATGTGCTCGAGCTGGGTTTTCTTCTGGTAGGTTTCTTCGATGGTTTTCTTACCGGCAGCGGTTACCGGCAGGGGAATGTTGGAGTTGTTGCTGGTGGTGAGGGGGACCTTTCGGGCTGCGGCCATGGCGGAGGATTTGGGGGAGAGTGAGTACCGTTTGAGATAGGACCGAAGAGTGAGATGGTAGCTTTAAAAGGAGCGGGTTTACGGCTTTATTGATTTTGAATTTGAAAATTTGAATTTTGATGGATTAACCAATGCGGGTTTAGGGCTTAGGGTTTGACCCGTTTTCGTTTTCAAACAAAAAGTTGCTCTCTTTCCTTGAGTTTTTTGGATCATAAAACAAATCGACTAATTTACCATGTCCATCTATTCTTTCATCGATCATGAATTCTCTTGAACGTAACAAAATTGAGATAAATGGTATTTTGTTAAACGTCTAATATGTTTACTCATCATATCCTATTGAGCAAAAACTCGTGTGAGACGGTTTCACGAGTCGTAGTTGTGAGAAAGATCTCTTATTTGGGTCATCCATGAAAAAATATTATTTTTTATGCTAAGAATATTACTTTTTATCGTGACTATGAGTAAGATTGACCCATCTCACAGATTAAGATCTGTGAGACGGTCTCAGATGATACCCACTCATCCTATTGATATTATAGATGTATGATTAAATAAAAGTTCGGATTGAAAGCTTTTACAAATTTTTTAAGCCTTTCCACTCGCTAACCCACGGAGGATCTATTCAGGGTAACTCCAACGCTGCGCCAAATTTTGGCGCAGCTTTTGGAGCTCCAACGGGGCTGCGCTATTTTGGTGAAATAGCACAGCCCCTCTCTCCCTGCGCCAAATTTGGCGCAGGGGTCTCCTTGCGCCAAATTGGCGCAGGGGTCTTTTTTTTTTTTTTATTTTTTTAATGTGTATTTATTCTTAATTTTGTGTTTTAAAAATTGTAAATGTTATATTAAAAATTGTAAATATTATAAAATAAAAGTATAATATTTATTTTAATAATTAGATATTTAATCTTAAAAAAATTAAAAAATATAATTGTTGATTTTTAAAATATTTATTTATTTATATTAATTATTAATATTTAAAAACTAATTTGATTTAATGATTTTTAATTAAAATAATTTAATACAAATACAAAAAATTAATATAACAATACAATTCATAACTAAAATGAAAAAGATAATTGAAATACAAATGCAATTTCAAATACAAATTCGAAGATAATACATAATTGAAAATTACAAAGATAACAATGCGAATAAAAATATAAAAATGACAAACAAGATAAAAAAATATTATAATTATAATACTAATATTAACATTAATTATAATTATATTGTTAAATTTATAATTAAATAGTAAACAAAAAGAATATTCTAAGAATATACTTTTTAGTGTAAGATTTGAAGTAAATGAGTTGGAGATGAATGTTATATTTGGTGCAGAAACTACACTATTTTGGTGCAGAAACTACACCAAAATAGATTTATGGGTTGGAGATGGCCTCAGGTCGTTACATAATATATTCGTGTCTAAAGTTATTCTAGGAATCCAATCAAATTGTGCCATGTCAACAACCAGATACAACAGTTTTGAAGACCACAACACCATTTAAACGGGAGTAAGAAATTTCACCGATTTTACCAAAAATCACAGTTTCTTTCAAAGACAACACTTGACCCGACTATATAAAAATGACAACATTGCATCTTTTTTGCTTCAGAACCAAAATTTCTCTACAATCCCAGAAACCTAGAGAAGTAACTCTTTACTACAACAGTTGTCATCAAAGGCCGCAAATCCCAAGTTGACGATTCATTTATATGCCAAACTGTCAAGTGTCGATTCTGGATAGTGATGTCATCCGCGAGTCAAATCAAATTCAGGCTTGAAATTTTTAATGCCAGCCTTTGAACTTGTTTCAGAAACATTAGGATGAGTAGGAGCAGGACTAACTGGGCTTGATGATTTTTCAGCAGGTTGCAGTAGTAAGTATTGTTCATCTTTTGAGTCAGACTCGGAATTGTTCTTTGCTTTTGTCCCGGTACCATCATATACAAAACTGCATGCAACCACCTATAGATACATTTTTCAGTCATACCACATAATGTAACAACAGAATTTGGGAATTAGAGAATGTGATTTTATTAGGCCATTGTAGTTTTAATAGTATCACATCCCTTTCCAAATTATACTCTGGTTCCATATATGATTAAATATATACCTGCACGGGGTTTGCTGCCACAAGCCTACCGCCTATTGCACCACCAATTATATGGCCATCAGGGCTACAAACGGAAATGCTTATACCACCAGTTCTATTATGCGGACCACCACTTTCAGCAAGCAGGTAAGAACCGGATAAGCACAGTATCTCGAAACGGCCCTAAAAGGAAGAACTATCCATCATTTACAGCAATGAAGCATCGGAATTATTAGTAATAGAGAACGATAAAAAGGATCTAATATGCACACAATTGATTGAAGCCAAAAATAATAGCAAACGGATATGTTTATGTAATACTTCATCAGTTTAAATTACTAAATGGCGAAACACAGAGTATCTATTCTCGCACAATTGCAAAACTAGCACAGCTTAAAAGAAGATCTTATGAAAGAAGTAATGTGGTAAAATTATATGTTATATCCAACTGAAAAAATTGAATTTCAAGCTTGAAATACAACTGAATAACAACTGATTTTAACCTCGTATGTTATGGCGCCAGAAGATGTTGTAGGCTGGCGTAACGTTACAGCAGAAACTGATCCATAAGCTGACAAAATGCATAAAGCTCTGGGTCTTTGTTGAGCAAATGCCAATATTTTTGCCGCAATATCCTGAAGGGAATCGAATTAATACATCTCTCGCTGCATAATAATGCGGACAAAAAAATGTCGTGAAGCAAACAGTATATGTGAATGCATTGGCAGATTTTCAAAATAAGGAAAGCAGAGGATTAATTTAACACGCACAAAGTATGATATGCCTAACAAATCAGGCACAAGTTCAAAAGAATGACATAATATGTATAATCGAACCACGATGGAGACTATTCTAGAAGATCGAGGCAGACCATACCTCTCCAGCTTCAACAAGTAAGACATGTGGTGTAAAAGCTAATCCAGCTGAACTGTTCATCCATTCACCTGGTGGGAATAAACTTTTATTCTCCCGGCCACGAAAAGGAAACAAATCGCATTCTCTTGTTAACAAGCAAGTGAAGTACTGGAACACAAAATCTAGGAGCTTCGTCAAGCATCAGCGGCAGGTTACCTCTACTAAGGAGCAAACTCCGTGACCAGTGCCTGTAATTTTTTCCAAGATTCTTGTTCCAAAACTGTCCTAAATCTTTCATTAAGTTCACAGGCAGAGGTTCTTATGTCATCATGATTACACGGACAGATCAAGGAATTCGAGAGTTGGGGTGACATGGAGCAGCAGTGAATGGATTTCGGGGACAAAAATTTTGGCAAATAAAACTTCGAAAACAAATAATTCGAAGGGGGGTATCATCTTGCCAGATCCACTCAGCAAAAGGATATATCCAATTTACCGCACTATATCAATTCTACAAATGCTGAAAAACATATTCAATGCATCATATAAGGCAATAATGACTTGAATTACATTCACGATAACACCACAATTAAGTCAGACAAAAACTAACCAAGAGGAGCAAGTTTCTGCTTCCACCCAGTCCCGGGTGGCCGCCCTCTCCGAGGTTTTTCCGCAGGTGGAGCTCCCTCAGAACATGACGTGGAACCCGACAATCGGGACACTCCTAAAGACATATTAGACCCGTCGGGTGCATATTTTCTAGGCCTACCCCTCTTCTTCTTCTTCACCGTATCGCCATCGTCGCCCCGTGACGCACTCGACACAAAAGCCATGTTCATCCCATGAGAATAACTGTGTGACGTGTTCTCAATATGAAATCCACTGATCCCTACATCGGGATGCACTGAAATGCTGGGATTCGATGACAGAGTTTTAAAAACAGGTGCAGGGTGCATCTCGCTGGTCGGTTTTATGGCCGACCCTGAAGCAGAGACATGGATATTTTGGCAGGGTCCTGAACCCGATCCTCGTAATCCACCTCTCTGGAGGTAATACGAGGCTGAACCTTGCGAAGTCATCCCTTCTCTCCCTTCCATGCATTTACTTAGTAATAAAAATCATAGTTAGAATACACATTTTTCTTTCAGCCGACACCCCAAAATCAGAACGAAACCCCAGAATGAAAAACAAATAAAGAAACAAAAGTAAAACCCAAAGCACAGAATCAGAGCACGACAACAGGAAAGCCTAAATTTTTCTTACAAGAGTTTAGCGTTAACTTCAAGAAAGAAATCAAATACATCAAGAAATATTACAACTTTCAGGTTTTAACATGATGATCAACGTCAAGTGAAGCATGGAAACTCAGAAAGGTGGAATCTTGACACAAATTGAACAAGAAGAACACACATCAAAGCCTATATTCTGGAAATGCAGAAAATCCTCGGATAAAAACCCACAATTTCCTGCTCCGAACATTTCTTCAACCAAACTCAAACTCAAACTCACAAAGAAACCTGAGAGAAGGGACATCAAACCCTAGATTCGGAATGTGGTGGAGAGACAATGAAAAAGGAGAGGTTGGGGAAAGATGAAGACAAAAGTTGGATGAAATAGCAAAAAATTCTGAGCTTGGAATTAAAGTTAAGGAGATGACACTTTTGAATTTGCATAGCAATAATTTCAGGCCAGCATTGGAACAGCAACTTTTGTTGTTGACTATGACTATGACTATGACTCTGACTCTGAATACCTTGAAACCATTGGAGGACAGTACAGTTGATGCATCGACGTATCAACGTGTCCTTGTCACCAGCGGCACAGTAGTCTTGTTGCGCACAAATTTACTGAGGAACCGGGTTTGCCAAACCCCGGCTCTTGTTTAAATACATAGGATCGAGTTGTTAGTTAATCATTGGCCTGGATTTATTTTCATAAAATTATTTTTAATTTAAAAAAGTTGTTCAAGTGATTTGGAGACGTTTTAGTATAATAAAAAAAATAATTATGAAATTAAATATTTTAGTGTCTTTTAATATGATTACTCTAATGATCTTGTCTTTAATAATATAATAATATAGATATTATATAATTTTGACATTTTAATAAAAATTGTTATTATATGTTATTATAACAGACTAAGATTTCATTGTATTATTTTGGAAAAAACATTCCAAATGTGTTACATTGAAAAAAAAAACATGGACTGCGGTTACAAATCTTGGTGCCTGTGCATATTCCAATTTCTTTAAAAAAAAATTTAAAAACAAAGGACGGGGATTAAACAAGATATCAAGCACTCCAACCCTTTTAATGGAAGAAAAATAAAAGGAGAGACGAGGTAAGGAGCAAGTGCTGCTGCTAACCCCCCGACCCTTGTGGGGTTTTATCGAGAGGCTAGGATCATCAAACCCATGTCACAAACCTCATTTTATTACAATAACGTAAAATTTTGATTTTTATAATATTTAATTATTTAAATTAACCTGCTGTTCTTATTTATTTGTTTGTTTCTTTCTAAAATCAAATTGTTTAATTATTTATTATTAATTAGTTTCGATTATTTTATCTATTCAAACATAGAATCTATTTGAAGATAGAATCTATCTTAAACTTTTATCCTTTCACATCCTGTTGCATCAATTTTGTTTGCATATGTATAATAAGTTTATATCGGATAAAACATTTGTTTTTTTTTTTCAAAATTATAACTAATGATTTATATCAGCTCAATATTATGTTTTGATTGCACTCATAGCATGAACAATTATTGTTTGACGACAATTTTTGCTCAATAATTTTACTCCTTGGGATCAATAAAAATATTACACATGACTTATTCTGATACCGATTGTAGATCACGCATTTTTCGTTCCACGCAAAACTATAACCATTGAGAATGATACAATTCAAATATATTAAACATTACAATAACTAAAATAATATTCTGATACCGATTGTAGATCACGCATTTTTCGTTCTACGCAAAACTATAATAATTGAGAACGGTACAATTCAGATATATTAAACATTACAATAACTAAAATAATATGTTTCGATCTGTTTCATAACATAGACAATCATTGATTCCCAATACTTTAAATGCAACATAATTTGTGAAAAATAACATGTTTATTTTAGAAGATAAACTCTAATATGTGTGCTTGTTTTATTTTATAATATTTGTTCGAAATTATTATTTAACGTTAAATACTCAACGAATGAACATGCATGAGACACCAAATACTAAAATCCAATCGAGATAATATTATTCAAGCTACTTATAAAATGTTGGGAAATTTTTATGTAGCAAAACAAAAATGAAATATTGATTGAGTTGATCACAAATTGGTAAAGAATGACCTAAGATAAGATTCAATGTTGGTGGTGGGGTTTGAAGCTGTAATGAATATAGTGAGAGGACACGCTTTAATTATAGAAGTAAGCACGATTTACATGTCAAAAAGGGACTTCTGTATAACGAGTACCTTGAAAGACACGGTAGACAGACTGAGGGGTCTGAAAGTGGACCAAACCTGGCTCATTGTACTTTATTTTTGACCATTTCAGATTTGGTTTTAAAAATTTTAATAATAAATTTTTTACGTTACAAACTAAACTTGGATAATTTTTTTTCAAATTAACAAATATTTGACCGAGTACCAAATTCAAGTTTCAGCTCATGTTAATTGTCCCACATTGGTTGAATAAATAACTTGGGAGTTGTATATATTGACTTAGACAATCCCCCCCTTGAGCTAGCTTTTGGGGTTGAGTTAGGTCCAAATTTCAATCTTAACATGGTATAAGTTTCAATCTTAACAGCTCACTAGTTATTAATGAAAATACTTTTTTTGAAAAAATTTTAATAATAAATTTTTTACGTTACAAACTAAACTTGGATAATTTTTTTTCAAATTAACAAATATTTGACTGAGTACCAAATTCAAGTTTCAGCTCACTAGTTGTTAATGAAAATACTTTTTTTTTTAAAGAATTTACAATTTTACAGGCTCAAACCTCACAATTCCTCCAATCCAACCTCATTTTCTTTATTATCTCAATACATGAAAGAATGAGTATCATGTGAGACCGTCTCACGGATCTTAATCTGTGAGACGGATCAACCCTACCCATATCCACACTAAAAATTAATACTCTTAGCATAAAAAATAATATTTTTTTATGGATAACTCAAATAAGAGATCCGTCTCACAAATACGACTCGTGAGACCGTCTCACACAAGTTTTTGCCTACATGAAACTACTTATTTTATAATAAAAACAATTGAACCCAAAAAATTTATGAGACACAAATAATGAATAATACAAATTACAACTACTGTATCAGATCCAGAAAAAAAATTCTACGGGCTCATACATAACTTGGGATAACGATATTACAGTCATAGGGACTGCGAATCATTTTCGTTCTGGAAGATTCGACTTTCTGCATCTTGACCTTGACTCCGATTAGCAAAATCCAGGTAACCCTGCTTCAAAACATTGGATGGCCAAGATTTAGTGTATATAGTGCAAAAAATACGCATATGAGAATTATATGATCAACATTTGAGATGTTGCTTTCCTTAGATTAGAGAACGGCTAATTTTACATTTATGTCAATCTAAAAGCTAGCTCTACAAGTATTTCACATAACTGCGTCAAGAAATTGATCTATTCTAGCTGTTGTATGGTGTTAATTGTCCCACATCGGTTGGATAAATAACCTTTGAGTGGCATATATTGTCTTGGACAATCATCCCCCTTGAGCTAGCTTTTGGGGTTGAGTTAGGTCCAAGTTCCAATCTTAACATGGTATCAGAGCCCGGGTTTCACCGTTATGTGTTAATTGTCCCACATCGGTTGGATAAATAACCTTTGTTCATTCCTGGACGTGAGAGGGGTGTGTTAATTGTCCCACATCGGTTGGATATAATCCTCCCTCTCACGCTCCAGATGTTCATTCCTGGGCGTGAGAGGGGTGTGTTAATTGTCCCACATCGGTTGGATAAATAACCTTTGAGTGGCATATATTGTCTTGGACAATCCTCCCCCCTTGAGCTAGCTTTTGGGGTTGAGTTAGGTCCAAGTTCCAATCTTAACATGGTATCAGAGCCCGGGTTTCACCGTTATGTGTTGGACTGCCTACAATTAGGCCACCCGTTCTGCCCATAATTGGGTCATTTGTAAACTCCATGCTCCAGATGTTCATTCCTGGGCGTGAGAGGGGTGTGTTAATTGTCCCACATAGGTTGGATAAATAACCTTTGAGTGGTATATATGGGATTGGACAATCCTCCCCCTTTGAGCTAGCTTTTGGGGTTGAGTTAGGTCCAAGTTCCAATCTCAACATATGGAACCAAAATTTGCTAATGTTCGATCACTGAAAAAAGTCGGCTTTCAACTTATCATTTTTTTAATTCTTTGAACTAGTTAAGTAGTCAAGGAAATGATACTCAGCAACTCTGATTGCAAGAGGTTGTCATTGATACCTGAAGGATTCCAACGGCAGCAAATTTGTCCACAATTGTCTTACATTGCACTGGATGCAAATTCAAAGGCTTCAAGAGGAAATCGACGCTCTAGGTACATCCAGAAATGTATTGATCAGCAACTTTATCTTGTGAAAATTATCTTTCACAGGTAACAAGTTCCATATTAAATGCATAACAGAATACAAGCTCAACATTTAATGATACACAAAAATACATATACAACTTATCGAAGCAAATACGATGCATTAGAGTGTTTATAGAATTTCGAATAATATCTTACATTTTCCAAAAGAAAAGGTCGCAAATTTATAAGCTTAAATATTTAAGGTAACTCCAGCTTATTTTTAAAATGCAAACACTCTTACTTTTTAACATGTCAATAAACTAAACATTGTGACAAAAAAGACATTTTATAATTTACTAGAGTTTATCTTATCCGAAGAAATTGGGCAATTGTTTTATTCAAGGCAAATATTTTATAATCTTTATAACATATTATATTTCTCGAGGAGCTTACCACGTATTTAATATAAAGTTAGGTAAACACCATATAAGTCTTGTGGAACTGCCCAGCACAATTGAAATCCTAAGGACCATGTCGATCGAGGACTTAAAATACATAAGACCAGAAGTAGGCCAAGAACTTGGATTAAGAAATATCGAGTGAAAAAAATATTTTGATTAAAGGTGGTTAATGATCTATAATTGTTCCAAGTTGCAAATGACACAATCATGCAAGTTGAATAGCTCGAGGAGTCTTCTGGGAAAAACCAGTATAACATATAAATCAGTATCAACATTTCCACCTGCCTGGAGATCAAACATTGTGGCAATGTTAGTTTATGTTTCCCAGAAATGAAACATTTCTCGGGAACATGAACAAAAATACTTGCATTATTTTTCCCAGAAATACAGCTTTCCTTCACTCTCACATTTCATCGCCCGAAACTCAGACATGGCATTACATCAAAAGTAGAAATTATCTCCTGACGAAAACATAACCAAACATATATTGCATATTCGCGTTTACCACTTAATTGTACAAAAACTTATTCGGAGTTGTAGTGCTAAAGCTATGTGTTCATTAGCGTGTGCCAAGAATACATCAATAAGCAGTTTAATATATTTCAAATCCTTCAGCTGCACGCACTGCTAGTTATCGAAGGGAGTTTATATATTTGAAACAAACAGATTTCACCTTCGACGTGAAGCACTCATCCCAAAAGGTATAATTCAAATCTTCAAATCTCCCTGTTTTGATAAGGTCGTCAATGAAAAGCTTCACTTGGACTGCCTGTCAAAGAAAGGCACCATGAAATTTATTATAAAACGAAAAAATGATACAGATAAATGTGATATACAAGTGATAACTGTCATACATCTCGGCTGTTCTTTTGCCGATCGAAAGGATAACCAAAAACGAAGCCTGACAACGAAAATTCAGAGATCTGCACGCATAGATAAAATCATCAGTGGCAATGATAAATTCAATTGATTATAATAACCAGCATCGCAATGTTTGGAATACCTCTATCAATGTGATCAAAGTTACTATGAAATGCAATAATCAATTGATTAAATTGGAAAGTTCAGAGGAAAAAAGAACAAAGATAATTATTAAATCGTTAGCACTGCATAAAAACATTCTTCCTAGAGTAGCTGTTAATACGAATAAGAGAAACTCTGCTATAGCCATTTCTGTATATCTCCATGTGTATGGGAAAAGCATTACCAAAGGCATGTTCATATGAATGCCTGAAACCGTAGCAGCAATATGCCATTTACTTCCTAATCTTTTGAAGATTCAACATTTCAGTTCATTTTTTCGTTAAAAAAATACGTGAGGGTTATAAAGACAAGAAAATTGTATTGATAAGCACAAAATTAGAATTACTTTAAAGGCCTTTACACAGGATTAAAAGAGACCAACAAATCACATCGAATTTTTTACCATCTACATTTAATACTTCAAATATTCTCTAAATATTATTTTTTAACAAAGGACAGCAAGGCAGAGAATTAATAATACAAACAGCAAATAGACTCACCAGACTTTGGAAATCAGTTGCCATCAAGTCGATGTTCGTTTTTTTGCGAACCAAGACACTGCAGGGAAGCAACAATATACATCAGGTTATTCAAACTGATTCATCAGCAAACCACCTATCGATCATTATGAGTAAAGAACCTACACCACACTTCCATTACAAAAAAATAATAAATTATTCACAAATGCGATAGATAAAGTAATACAGCCACATTACCTCAAGGGTGCTGCAATTTTGTTATCGGCGTCAGAAAGAGCGAGGCCCACGTACTTATCACCCACATCCAAGCCAAGCAAACGCCTTTTTTTTAACCCGTTTGATTTGGACAATCCTTGGAACAACTTCATTGGCTTTAAGTACTTCATCTGTGTCATTTGTCGCAACCGAAAAGCTTATGAATAGCATTGTAAAAAATCAAACGAATTCATTTTCACAAATTCAGGCAGATATATTTTCAGTTAATCGTTTTATCAAACATTTTACGTACATAACAACGAATTTCTTCAAAAAACAGAAACAAGAGGACCACATTAAGGCGAGGTATCATACATTCACATCGTGTATACTATTTGTAAACAAAACTAGAAGAGGACCACCACCTTTGGTGACAAAATGCGCCAAAGAATGTGGAAAATATTTGGAAATGGAAATTATTGTCGAGCTTCCCTGTACGGAGTCGGTCATCAAGAAAAATAAGAATTACTTTAATAATAATTCAGACACGTAATAATAAACATATCATTATAAAATGCTTCCAAACACAATTTCAACTTTTTATTATACATTAAAACCATTGACTATTGAAACGATTTATTTTATAGAAAGTTCTTTTTATATATATATATAATATTAGTAAAGCAAAAACTTGTGTCAGTCTCATGTCGTATTCTGTGAGACAGATATTTTATTTAGGTCATTAATGAAAAAGTATTACTCTTTTTTGCTAAGAGTAGTACTTTTTATTATAAATATCGGTAGAGTTGACCCACCTCACAGATAAAAATTCGTGAGATCGTCTCACAAGATACATACTCTATTAGTAAATATTTGATCCGTTTTCACCTTAAAACATTCAAACAAACTGAAGTGAAAACTTAAATTCTACCACAAATAACATATTTGTTTAATCCATGAGTACTAAATGCAAGTCGGATGATAAATTCATTTTTTAAGATATATTTATAGATATTTGGGAAATTTTTCAAAGTTTATTGAGTGCAATATCACATCATATCTTTTTAAATTTTTTAAAATTTGAGATTAAGATATGCACGGCATGAAAATTACATAAAAACAATTAATGATAAGTATATTAAAGTTTATGAATCATCAAAGTACACACTCAAGTTTGTTTTTTCCTAACTTGCTTCTAATGATTTCAAGTTTAAATACCAAAATATTGGAACTTGAACATGAATCTACAAATATAAAATGTAGTTGTCCACATTATTGACAGGACTTGAGCATAAACACGATACTTGTTTATCTCGGACAAAAAAGTACAAAGAAAAACTAAATCTTCCATAATTATATATTGATTATGTATATGATTTTCAAAATTAAATAAAATATAACTAAATAAAAATAACCATTGTTTTTGTCCTTAAAAATAAAAATGTAAATAAAATAGAAAAACCATGATGATACATTATGTAAATGCAAAAAAAAAAAAAAAAAAGTAATGGGTAGGATGTCGGTGGGAAAGGGAGAAATTGACAAGAATAAGCATTTAAACCCTACACGCTCGAAATAGATCTGCATTAATCTCAATCCAACACGTTTGTGTGTATCTATCCGTGTCTATTTCATACATCCATATTTATCATTTATGTGCCTCCGCCTATACGTATACCCCTCTGATTTTTCATTTCAGACTCCTTTTGATTCCAAATCAAGCTTTTATGTACTATTTTATATATTGCTTGATACACATATAGACGGCGTAATTGGTGTTTTGACCAAATCAGGTTCAGGTTCAGGTTCAGCCAAGTAACTTCTTCAAGGTGCTTTTTCTATTCTTAATTAATTGATATGCACCAAATTTTGGATATGGTTTTTTTCGGATTCTTGTGTTATTCTATTATGGGTTTAACATGTCTTTGATTTTTTGAATGGGATTTTTCCTACTTTTCTTTGGGTTTTTGTTGGAAACGGGGTTTTAGGATATCTGTTAATATTGTTTGGATTGACTGAATATGTATGTATTACGTGTGTTGACATAGCAACAAAGATGTATTTTGGGATGTCTTAAACGAAAGTTGGGAGCTTTTGAATAATTAGAAAATGGGTTTGGTGCTTTTGAGTTTTCCAGATGTATTTTTTCTAGCACTCTCTGTGTCTGATGATTTGTGCTCGTGCTTTTCGTGAATGAAGCAGTTATGCCAAGTCTGAGCGGAGAGAACCCAATAGACTAACTCGGTACTCTAACTCATCACCCGATATGGGATATGTAATTTTACCTACTCCTTGAGAAGACAGGCCAAAGAGTCCAAGTTTCATTGACCCTATCCGTATTTGATGTATACGCTTTAGTCCAATCTGCAATTGGCTCTCATTAACCAGTTAGCATTTTATGTGTACACCTTAATCCAATCCATAATGTAATGCACTAATGCATACATCGACTATAATTATCGATACTTACAGACTTACTGATACTAGCCTCTTTTTTTAGGCTGTCTCCTCTCACTTATCGACTCTTAATGAGAGCACTTCGTTCATCAATCCGCACAGGAGATCCAAAACCTTAATGAACCAACCTTCTAGCTGGGATAGCCCCTCAAACTTGTTAGCCACTCCTGATTTTTATTGTGGAGCCTGAAGCCAAACGTGGACACGTAGCAGAAGCAAATGCAAATGATAAGGTTTTTGTTTAAGACTTTTAATTTTCTTTGCTCCCCATATTTGTAAGATGCCAATTTCATATAATATTCAGGGAATATTTGATCAGCTGCAAGTTACTGAATGACAATAGCTAGTTCTTGTTGGTCGGCACATGCGTGCCAGTAATAAAATTGCAATTTAAGTGATACGCGATGTGTGAATGGTTTATCCCGATGCTGCACCAAACATAATACTTCTGAAACCACTAATTCTTGAATATAAGCATGCCTATGTGCCTGGCATTGGGCTTCTCAAATTAACCATCCTAATTGCATGTTTTTTCTTGGGATTAATAGAATATTCTTTCGGATGTTCCTCGTATTTGAGTTTTTTTGTTCACTTGGTGTGTACATTGTTTTGAATTAGAACATAATTATTCTGTGTTGATACTTTAGGCATTATATTATATAGAAGTATTAACTTCCATATTAACCCTTTTTTGAACTCAGATTGATGGCCTTTCAGCTATAAACAGTAGTTTTTGGAATTTGGAAGTCTGAACTTTATTTCTGTCCACTCCAAAAAGTGGTTGGATTGGGATGGGCTGCCACTGTTCAAAGATCGCCTTCCACTGTTCAAAGATCACCTCATGTTGTTTTATCTCAGATTATGATGGATCAATTCAGGAAGGCAAGAATGATGGTTTGTAGAAAAAAAAACGTTTTTCATCTTATGTTTAATATGTTGTCAAGGAGTTGAATTTGACCGCTTACGTTTGTTTCAGAAAACGAAGATAAAGGTGAAATTAGTGGTTTGCCTGCATTTCGCGAATACTCAATTGAACAACTCAGGATAGCTACATCTGGATTTGCGGTAGCGAACATAGTTTCAGAACATGGGGAGAAAGCTCCAAATGTGGTTTATAAAGGGAAATTGGAGAATCAGAGGCGGATAGCTGTCAAACGCTTTAATAGGTCTGCTTGGCCTGATTCCCGGCAGTTCCTGGTAAGCAGGCACTACGTGCATCTTTGCCTTTTTGTTTATTGAGAAATTTTTTCTGTAAAATGATTATGTGTTCTGTTATTTCTCTTTAACGTTCCAAGATTGGGGTTGTGAGTTGCATATTTTAATTCTCTCATAATTTTTGCAATATATCATACTCTTATATCTGATTTAAAAATTTTTGGCTGGAAAAAATGTGACACTGTTTAATACATTTTTAGCTTTCTGACCACAGTGTATATATCTTTTTTGACTCATTGCATGATTGGAACTTCAGGAAGAAGCAAGAGCTGTTGGTCAACTCCGAACTAATAGAATGGCCAATTTGCTTGGCTGCTGTGCTGAAGGTGATGAGAGGCTGCTTGTCGCTGAATTTATGCCCAATGAAACACTTGCAAAACATCTGTTTCACTGTGAGTGATTTGGTTTGATAATTATGTTGCCATTAGTCATACAATGTGCAATCACTAGTTACTATGGAAAACTGCTCATTATTATGGCATATTGTTGTCTATTGGAATGGTATCTGCTATGCTCAGTTGAAATTTCCCTTTGCATGACATGTGATGTTATCTTGCAATTGTTGTTCTAAATATATGTGATATGCTCTCGCTGTCTTTCTCTCATACGTGTTTTTCTTTCGAATAAAAATAATGCTCATATTATCCACTGTCTCGATAATGTAAATAATTACAAGCTTTCGTTTGTCTTTGACAATTTTCTATTCCATTATAATCCAATTGGCCAATGCCGGCCTTGTCTGAGGCTGTCTACTTGTACCATGTTAGTTCTCACTTAGACTTCGATTTATGCCTTGTTTTCATATTAATAAGCTTCATTTCTACGTGAATTCAGGGGAAGCACAACCTATGAAATGGGCAATGCGGCTTAGGGTTGCTTTATATCTCGCTCAAGCATTAGAATATTGCACGAGTAAAGGACGGGCTCTTTACCACGATCTTAATGCCTACAGAATAGTCTTTGATGACGTTAGTTTGAAATTCTTTCATTCTCAGTTGTCTGTCGCTCATTATTTCCCACGGTTCAAATTCTAACAAGTATTGACACAAGTATACTGGTAATTCTGTGCTTCTCATTGTGTATTTTGTATGCTACAGGATGGCAATCCCAGACTATCATGTTTCGGTTTAATGAAGAACAGTAGAGATGGAAAAAGTTACAGTACAAATTTGGCATTTACTCCTCCAGAGTACCTAAGAACTGGTATCACATCTCCTTTAGAAAGAAGTAACTAAACCCAAACAGCATGATGTCCGATTACCACAGGATGGTCTTCTTGGTTCTTATATCTATCCATATATTTTTGTTTACGACACTTAATATATTGGCTCGCTGAATTTTTAGGGAGAGTTACTCCGGAGAGTGTAACATATAGCTTTGGCACACTTTTACTTGATCTCCTCAGTGGTAAACATATTCCACCAAGTCATGTAAGTCTCATTACTCTCTGTTTTTCTTAGTTTTACAAGATACATTTTTTTGGTGATATCGCGAAGTTAACGGCTCATGAGAAAATATGCTAGTTGCAGTCAACTTGGAAGGATGTCTTGATATTTTATGCTGTTATAATTTATATTTTGTATTTGAGATCTTGTCGCCCATGGATTGAAAGCTCTTATTTTGTATGTTGAGCTACCACTTAATGAGCCACTGCGGTTCTTTTTAATTACCCTCCTATCTGTAATAATCTCTCTCTCATGGTTCTCATAATACTTTTGTATGTCAAATTTTTTCAAATTTATACCACCCAAAATAGTAGGGACGTCCCACAAAAATTCACATGCATTCACGCAATTGTTTCTGTGTACGTGAGAGTGATTTATCCCATTGGCCATTTATTGTCAGCATTTATTAGTTTCTTGACGAGAGTTCAAGAAGTAGTGATTTATAAGAATATTTGTTTATCTTTGTGCAAAGTCTCTGCCTGTGATTGAGAGACAGTTTATCTGATTGATATTGTCTCAAGTTGTCTGCAAATCTGAATTTCCTCCCATTTCTGCATCAATGTTCGGCTTTTAAGTAGCCTTGCAATCAGTTTTTGTCTCATTTCATGCATCCGTTTCAGGCCCTTGATTTGATAAAGGACCGAAATCTCCAAATGTTAACTGATTCTTGCTTGGAAGGTGAGCTATCCAATGATGATGGAACTGAGTTGGTTCGTTTGGCATCAAGATGTTTACAGTATGAACCCCGCGAGAGGCCTAATCCTAAATCACTAGTTGCCGCATTAGTTCCTCTTCAAAAGGATACAGAGGTTAGTTCTTTTAGAAACGTGCAAATGCCATTTGTTCGACGAAAAATCAAGTATTAGGTTGAGCACTGATAGCATGCCCCCTGTTTGTTTTGCCTTATTTCCTTGTTTGCTTCCAATGTAAAATGCTCATATATGCTTGACTATAGGATAAAAGTAAACAGTAACCCCCTATGTTGGAAAAAGTAACATCTTTTTTTGGACTAATGACCGCAATCAGTGTTTGCCCAACATGTGATGATTTCTCGAAAGAGATCTTTTTACGGTTGACTTTGTGGCATGTGAGCATGGTGTTATCGACATCACAGAAGATATCATTAAGTGTCTCAATGAAGAAAATTTGAAATATTATCTATTGAATTAATAATAATATAGCTTTTATGGCGTTGTGAAAATTAAATAAAAGTAAAATTTTGGTAGATGTGTAAGGGAAAATATGTTTCGAGGGAAGAAAAATTGAACGGTAGGCTTCATTTTCAGAATTCCGACTGGGCCAGACAATGGGCATAAACATGTATTGATTGCCAAAAAAAAAAAAGTGAAGAAGAAGAATAAGTAGCTAACAACTACTTAAAAGAGTCTTACATCTCAATTGCATGAATACTTTGAAATTTATCTTGTGAAGTGTGGGATATAAAGAATTGCATTTCTCGTATTAATGTATTTTAGGGGGACGACACTGAGTAATTCTTTTGCAGGTTCCTTCTCATGTATTGATGGGTATCCCTCATGGTGAAGCGGCTATGCCTCTGTCGGCCCTCGGGCTAGCATGCTTAAGAATGGATTTAACAGCCATACACGAGATATTGGAAAAACTCAGCTACAAAGACGATGAAGGGGCGGCAACGGAGGTATGTTTCTCGCTAATCTTACTGCCGTAAAATTATTTTCCCTTGGCTATTTTGCTGACAAATGAAATGATTATTTCTCTTTATGCAGCTTTCATTCCAGATGTGGACAAATCAAATGCAGGAAACTTTAAACTCAAAGAAGAAAGGTGATATGGCTTTCCGTCAAAAAGATTTCCGAGCTGCAATCGAATGTTACACACAGGTTGGAACTTTGACAAACCTTCCCCTTTGCCTAAAGAAAATAAAAGAGAAAACCATCACAGCTCGCATTTTCTTGAGTATCTACAGTTTCCTGAATGTGAAAATGCGTTTCTCTTACGTTTTTTTTGTAGTTTATCGATGTTGGAACCATGGTATCGCCTACAGTTTTTGCTCGTCGTAGTCTTTCACATCTTATGAGTGATATGCCAGAGGAGGCCCTCGATGATGCGGTGCAGGCACAGGTTATATCTCCTGTTTGGCACATCGCTTCATATTTACAAGCTTCCGCTCTCTTTGCGTTAGGAAGGGAGAATGAGGCACATATTGCACTTAAAGAAGGTTCAATTCTTGAAGAAAAACGGACCACACCGTCCTGAGTAATTCAGGGGAGTTATTCTATTCATGTAAAAAAGATTGAAGACTCTCTTCAACTTGAAAAGCAGCAAATACACTCACTTATTGTTACCATGCTTGGTTAAAGTTTCTGATTATTTTGGTTTTGAGAATTTATTTCTTGAAGCTCAGGACGCCTGGACTAAACTTTTCCAACAACACATTACAGTTCGGAGCCACTGAAAGAGATAACATGTTGGTTGATGGAGGACTGGTTCTTTAATTTTTTTTAAGAATTAAAATTGTTGTTCTTGAAGAGATTTACTGTACTGTGATTTGTGTACAGTAGTGCTACATGGTTTGTATTGTTGGTGGGATTTTTGTGGAGATTATTTTTTGGTATTGTGTTTGGTGTAGTATGAGATGATTTCTTGGTTTTGATTGTACTGGATTTTGAAGAATTATTTTTGCATTGATCGACATCGTTGGACCTCAAATTTTTGCTGATTGGCGATCTTTTAAGTCTTGAGAAGAATCTGAAGCGTAGCAATAAATTGTTCTGATTAAAAAGTGTACTTTTTTTTTTTTTTTTTGTAAATTTATATCAGTAGTTACAAATTACAATATTATGACAACAAATAATAGAAGTTCAACGGTCATGTGAATCTAATCCACAGGTATCATAGCTGTTTTCCAGGGAGTATTTACTACCATTAAAAAATCTCAGTATCCAATTCCGATAATCATTTCGTCAGAAAATCAATAAAAAACAAAGTTCACAACCAAACTTCATTTTATCCTTATTTAAATAGTAAAAAATAATTATATATTTTCAAAAACTTAGTTAATATATATTAGTAAAATACAGAAAAACATTAAGTAATAACTGTTCATATTTTAGACAACCGGAAAAGAAAAAAATGAAGCTTGAATGGTTTTGACATAGAGATTTTACATATTATTTTCTATCTAATTTATGGTCGCTAAAATCCAAAATAATCAATGATATATATTGTTTCCTGCTGGAATTTTACAAGTCTCAAACACTATAAATGCAAGCAAGATATCTAAACGCAACATAGCAAAGGTGACAAGTACAGTACATCAATTCGACGTTCAATATTCATGAGTTTAAACAAAGCATAAATAGATACATAGAAGTCCTCGAAATTTACACACAAATTCAATAAAAGCTTAATACGAACACAGAAAAGAACAATCAGACTGCAGAAATAAGCAAAATTTGGCACAACAATGGTTATTCGCAGCTCAACTCATTAATCCTTTCATAAAGAATCTTATTATTATTATTATTATTATTATACATGTATTGGCCTCGGGTGGGAATTAGAACGTCCGAGCTACCACATATCCATGGATGTATCTATTTCGAGGCATTACTAGGGAGCTCTTGTCCACTGGAAAATTCCTAGCCTAGCTAGCTTAAATATGTTTATATATTTAAATTAAATATACTGTGTAATTTATAATGCTTTAAATCCTATTAGAAATTTGATATTTTATTAAACAAAGACAAATTTCATTTGCAGTGTCACGAAATTATATTTGAATTTTAAAGAAAAGTATATTTCAATTTCCAGGTAAGATCGATTACGTCCCTGCACTTATCTCATAATTAAGAGATGACATGCCATCAAACCAAGAGAACATAGTGAAATTTTGTTCAAATATAAGTCTTTATATATAGAAGCTAGGTTGGTTATTCCAGTTCGATTCGACTACCGACGACCGGTGGAGCTCTCCGGGCCGGGATTCATTTATGTTCAGATTTCAGTTGAGAAGCATGCAAATTTAAGGGAAGAATTTGACGTTGACGGAGAGCGAAACACATAATTCACAAATCACACACACAAAAATAGAGCTAAAAAATAATTCAATCGATGCCAAGGAATGTTTTGCGTCGTCCCTTGGCATTCGCAAATTGATATCAAATACGTAAACTTGTGGCCATGCAAGCGTCATGTAAGGAACTGGTTGAAATTCTGCCACTAGCGATATTTTACTTTTTTAATTTTTTTTGGGTATATCTGTTTTATTAATTTTTATATTTTTAAAAATACTTATTACAAATTTATTTGGTGAGTTTGAGGTTCAATATTTTTCGAAAATATACTTAGCATGTCGTGTCATGATAATTACAAAAAAAGAAGAAAAAAAAAGATGGAGGGAAGGGGCAACGCCCCCACCCACCCTGCGCCCCATGCGTCGCTTTTGTAGGTAAGACGATACGATTATTTTATTTTTGATAAAACAATTGACTAAGAATATATTTAAAGAAATTATTTCAAAACCCATGCCCGTAGGCACATATAAATATATGATGAAAGAATAAAATAAAATAAATTTATTTATTTATTTCATCCACTATGTCATCAAGTCATAATATTGTAGCTTGAAATTAAATAATAATATTGATACATAATTAAGGAGAATAAGGCAAAAGTTTATGTGAGACGGTATCACAGGTTGTATTTTGTGAGACGAATCTCTTATTTGGGTCATCAATGAAAAATAAACTTTTATGTTAAGTGTATTATTTTTTAATGTGAATATTTGTAGGGTTGACCCGTCTTATAGATAAAGAATTATGAGACCGTCTCACAAGAGATCTATTCGGCAAATAAATTCAACTCAAATTTTGATATTCTTGTAATTAATAATACAAGAGAAGTTTTCATAAAGTAACTAAAAAAATTGGTTACAAAATTTAAGGGTAACAAAAACTTAATTTGGTTCGTTTTTAGAATTTAAACTCAATATTATTCTCTTTATTTCATTCAAACATATTTTTCTTACTTTTATGTATCCTTATTTTCAGTTTCACTTTTTTCATTCCTTAAAAAAATATTTTATATTTTTGAAAAAAATACTCGCATTATATTCAGAAAAACCGAACCATGTTTTTCTGATGTGGCGCAACTAACTCTACACATTAAATATTCGATGTTAATAGAGTTTTCTGTTAAATATTTTTTTTGAAGAAAATGATGTAAAAAAATTAAATATAGCGTTTTGGCCAAACATTTACGCATGAATTCTGGTAAAATGCTATATATATGTTGATTAGAAATAATAGAAAGTCAAATTCACTTTAATTTAATATTTGGATAAACTTTTTTTCTTTAGTTTAATTTAAATGAATGAATGGCATCGCGGGTAGGCTGATTTTGGTGGAATTAAATATATCTATTTACATTATTTCTAACCACAAAATTTTGTGAGATAGTTTTACGAATTAATTTTGGGAGACAAATATTCTATTTGAGCCACTCACAAAAAATAAATATTTTGTATGCTAAAAATATTATTTTTATTGTAAATATAAACAGAGCTAACATTCTCACTAATAAAAATTCGTGAGATTGTCTCATAAAAAATATACTTATACAAGTTCTAACTATTAGTAAGAATTTTGATAATAGATACCAGATATCATAGTTATCGGATATAATTAAATTTTAATTTTTTTTAAACAAAATTATACTCAAAATATGAAAGTTCGATAATCAAATTCCGATTTTACCATAATGATCATATATTTTAGTTTCATAATTTTTAGAATTCAAGAAAATGAGATAAATATATAATATATATGGTCAGTACTTAGGGAGTGTCACTATTTTCAAGAGATGATGATCTCTCTCTCTCTCTCTATTTCACGTGTTATTTTTTTCCTCCGACTTCCCTCAAGAAGTAAGCCAAAGTTGGCTCCTAGTATCCCGGTAACAACCACCCTCCCCCAATTACGCCGTCGTGTTTCTTGAATATTTTGTGCACTGTTTCTCGGGAAATTCTGTGGTCGGGTAGTGGATGTGATGAAACTTGTTCATGGGCGTGTTTAAAAGTTATAGAAATGGAGAAAACGTGGCGATTATTAATAATTTGGGCTTGTATGAGTGCTTGTTTTTCTTGATTTCTTTGTGTTTGATTAAACTTTTGCACATCTTTTTGGGCTTTTGCGCTTCTTTGATGCAGGGAGGGGTTCTCTGTACCGCAACTTGAACTCAAATAACCGATTCATCAATTATCTAGTACTTCGTTGATCAACGGGAAATGTGTAATCTTGTTAGTGCAAATTGATTACCAAGAATTCCAGAGATGAAGGGGGACCCGAGTGTTGAGCTATGGCGTATGTTTGATATTCTTGAACCAGCCATGGTCGAGGGAATCCTAAACTGATTTCGATGGAAAGGGACTGTGGAAAAACGCATAAGTGGTAAGAATACAAAGGTGATGCTATTTTCTTATGCCGGCACTCTGTCTTCAAAATGAGCTTGTCATTTTTAGGCCATAAAGACTGATATCTTGCACTGTCATTGAATAAATTTAACTAGTAGACACAATTTCTGGTTGTGTGGGATCATTCACAGTAAAATATGTTTTATGCATAGGTAAAAAAGACAATCTTTTGGCGCAGAGATGTCATTTCATCAGTTGAGTCGCGTATATCAAGGGTCTTTACTCCTATCCATATTTCATCCTTAAACTAGTTTGTGTTATATTTTCTAGATCAGCTTGTTGCAGACTTTGGTAGAGTCAGAGTCTATGCGAGGAAGACAAGTTTGATGAATCTCATTCAAGAAGACGTGTCCTTTGAGAAGCACAGAAACAAAATATCTTCAAATAAGCAGCCAACTATTGAAATGATGGGGGCAATCTGCCCTCAGAATGATGAGAACAATATTCAACATGCTCGGATGAGGGCCAAAGCCTTTGTTGATTAGATGTTAAGTGACAGAAAATTCATCTGCAAACAAGGGTCGTCTGAGCACAGACCCTTTTCCTATGCATTGGAAATTTTGAGTTCAAACAAGGATTTGTTCATGGAATTCTTGCCTGGACCGAAAACAGAATTTGCTAGGTTCATCAATCCACTTCTGAACGACAAATTATCAGAATGTGAAAGCGAAGGTGCAACTGGTTTTGCGCAGCGTAGTATGAACGACCACTACTTGAAAAATATTGATCATAAGGGTCAATATTCTTCTGAAACAAGTTTCAAGGCCCATCCGGATAAGATAGTAATACTGAATCGAGCTTCCACGGACATCAAGTATTCTCATAATGTGACATGCCATTGCTCATCCCTGCTGGCTTATAAGAAATTGAGGGGAAAAATACTGAAAGCAAAACCTGCATCATTTTCTCTCAAAGAGATGAAGAGGAAACTGAAGAATACATTTATAGGCACCAGAAAAGGACCAAACCCGTTTTTTATGGATGGCGATTCTCGAAAACTTGCTACTGGTAGATCGATTTTTAAAGTTGGAGACTTTAATTGTTGTGAAGTGGAGACGAAGGATTCATTCAGTTTTTCGAAAAATGTAGAAATAAAGGAAATTCTATTCAAGAAACCATCGCTCAAATCCATGAAGGGACCTGATATTGTTTGTATGAGTAACACTCTGCGCAAAAAATTAGACTTCCCTAGTGTGGCTATATCCAGGAAACAAGAATTTGATGTGATATTCGAGCCAAAAAGACACATTTCTCCAAGAGTGAATCATATAACTGAAATTGAGATCTCGACGAAGAAAAAATCCCCAAAAACCTTAGAGCAGATTATCTCCTCTCCTGATCCTGATGTCTGGCTTATTAATCGGAGGATGAATGGTCAATATTGTCCTGGTTCCGCACAGATGAGATTTAGTCCTTTCAGCAACTCTCTTACTCTAATTCCATCGAGACCAAATAAAGAGGTTACTTCTTGGGATGATTTTAAGATATACGATGGTATTGAGATTTTGGAGACGAAGACAAGTTCATCCTCTGTTCGACGTACTGTTGATCAAGTACACGATACCGCTATTGCCGCAACCAACTATATGAACTGTAATTACATGGTTTTATGTTCTCTTTAAGTTTCCAGTTCAGCAAACTGTTGGTTTATCTGATTGGCTTCTTTCTGCAGGTAAATCAATGATCGAGGACAAGAGCTGCAATCAGCATCCTGAATTAAGTTATTCAGAATCGTTGATTGAAATAATTAACAGCGATGATGTTATCAAAACTAGACAAAGAATTGACAGAATCAAGGTACACGAGGACATTGTAAATGAAATTCATCTTATGATGAGTGGCAATGTCCCTTCTTTCCCCAACTTTGAATGATTACAAAGCTAAAGAGCGTCGAGAAGGCAGTCACCCGTTCCATCCATTTCTCTTAAAAAAATTATTTAGTACATAATTTTTTTAAAAATCTTTTTACTAATATCAGCCTTATCCTAAATTGTGGCTCCGACCCTGATTTGATTATTAACTTCATATCCTCCTTGCACAATTCCACGTTTGCAGGATCCACTTTCTAAGAATGAGATATCGGTACCTGCAGTTGACGAAGTTCCATCAACCCCTTCATCCAGTTACCAGTTGAGCATGTCTGACAGCATTAAATATCAGGAAGAACATCAAAGCCCAGTTTCTGTTCTCGAGCCATTTTTCACTGACTCTATCAGTCCACAAAGCATCTTGCTTCAAACTGGTAAAATTAGTATAGATCATATACATAAATTCATCCAAGTTATTCTTTTTTATGATGTCAAAAAGGCCTCACCGAACAAATTGTATGACCATTTGACAGCTGATCCGGAGCCAGTACAGCCTTTTCGTCTTGACTTCGAGGCGCACCTCGAGGAGTGCTCCTCAGAGTCGATCCCTCAAAACCCACAAACCAATGCAAGTTCCAGCGTGAATGAAGACAATGACATCTCCCGTTACGTGCATTTGGTGTTGCAAGCTTCTTACTTGAACTGGGACCATCTGTCAACAATGAAGCCACCACACCAAGAACTGCTCGATCCCTCATTATTCGATGAAGTTGAGTTTCTCCCAGTGGACTCTACCACTGATCCTAAACTCCTCTTCGATCATATAAATGAAGTCTTACTACAGATTTATCTATGCCATTTCTACTTTCCACCTTCGATGGCTTTCGTAAAACCAAAAATGGTACATTTTCCTCTTGCAGAAGCCGTGCTTTCTGAGATCATGAGAGAAGCTGACTTCTATCAGCTTCCCCAGAGCCAGAAAAGAACTTTGGATCAGATAATTTCAAACGATGTTACAAATTCAAGATCGTGGCTTGATATCCGACTTGATACCAAGCAAATTGTTAATGATGTTTCAGAAGAGGTTCTGGAGGAATCTGTTCTGGATATAATACTTGAATTTCTCATTTGATCATATACGTAGCTTCTTGTTCTGAGCACGTTGTGTACTCAATAAAATTAAATCATGTTACATCCTACGATGACTACTTGCTTCAAGGAGTGATCTCCCCCTTAAAATAACATTTATATATGCTGTGACAATATGAACGTGAAGCTGTGATGATAGAACACTTGAAAAACCATGGCTAAGACACACGTGTGAACACTAGATTCGTTGGATGCAACAGATTGAATATATAATAAACAAAAAATAAAATAAAATAAAGCTAACATGCTTATAGAGCACATATATGGATGTGCATAACACACTTTGATCGTAGAGAATTTTTTTCTCAGTTTCTCAATAATTATAACTTTGAAAAACATAATTATCTTACTTGTCCACATCTTTTTTTTTTTTGGTATTCAAACGATCATATTTAATTACTTGCAAGCTCTAAGACCATTTCTTAATTGTCAACCAATTGTACTAGATTACCTCATTTGTGGAAAGATAATTACGTTTCGAGACTTAAAAAATATATAATTATGAACCCACAAATTAGAGTAATAAAATTAGAGTGTTAATTTTTTATTACATACATATGCAGCCAACGTGGCTTCTTCATTAATGTTTCAAAATTTCCTTGAATTAATATAATAATATCTTATATTTTTAATTGACGAGTTAATATATTTTAATTCTCTGGACTTGGACTTGGACTTGGACTTGGACTTGGATTTGGACTTGCTGTATGTCAACTTCGTTACATTCTTCATTCTTGGTCGTAACTCGGGAGCCTTTCCATTATTAATGATTCACAGAAAAATAGAAACGAGATGATTAAAATGATAAAAAAGATGACAGTGACTTTGCAACTCATACGTGGGCAGTTTGGTGAGAGAAACAAAAGGCTCTCCATAGGGAGAAGAAGATGCCACTAGCAGCTGATGTTTCCTGGAGCTTCTCTCTTTTATCTGATTTCCGCAAAGCAAAAAATCAGGAGCAATTAGCTGGTATACCTCTGAAAGGAAATCCAGAGAAGAGAATATGGACACCACCAAGGCATTGCTCATTCAAGCTTAATGTGGATGCGGCTCTGGACGAGATGAGTCATCATTTTAGTATTGGTGGAGTAGTTCGTGACAATCAGGGGCGTTTGTTGTTAACATTTGGGAAACAGATAAACCAACCATTATCAGTCGTACATGGTGAATTGTTGGCAATCCTGGAAGGAATTATACTTATCTATGATAAAGGTTTTACCGATGTATAAGTAGCATCTGATTCTCTATTGACAGTGCAAGCAGTCACTACCGAACAAGAAGATCTTGGCTATATTAGACTGTGTGCAACAGCTATCAGGGAGCGTTTGAAGAGACCTGCGATATATGATTGCATTCAAGTCTACCGATCGTCGATTAATGTTGCTCACAATATTGCTCGTTTTGTTTTTTCTTCGCCTTCACTTTTTGTTGGGTTGAATGGTGAATTTCTTTCTTGGTTGGTTAACCTTGTAATGGATGATTGATTCATAAAGTTACGAGCTTTACCTTGAAAAAAACAAATAAATTGTTTTTATGAGGATAGTTAAATGATGATAAATCTATAAATACACCAAAATGTAAAAAGAAAAAGAACTTGTAACTGAAATGAGGGTCGCACGAAAGCTCCATTAGCATATATAGAAACCAATTCAAGATCTTAAATTTTCAGAGGCTAGAACGGAGACAAGATTCAATGTTGGCCAGTAATCATGGGAGGCCCACATTCTAGAAAATCTTCAAGAAAAGCATCTCATCTTTTCCATCAACCACATTCTACTTTTGTCTCAGTTCCTCCCCGGAAGCTGTATGAAAAGGGTTCTCGAAGATGTTCAATGTTGGCCAGTAATGATGGGAGGCCCGAGCTGGAATGGCTGATTTCTTGATAAGGAAGATTGTTATCTCCAAGCTCTCCGTAGTAGTATAATGATGGAATAGGTCCAAGATCGACCATGTCATCGGAAATCAAGCCAATAAACTAAAGTTGTTTTGTCCTTCAACCCCTGAAGCAATTTCCATAACCATCCACCAAGATTATTGTTCTCTGACTTGTTGTGCCGGTAGATTTTGCTGTTGCTTGGAAGATTTGGATCATTTTGTTGCGCCGGTAGCGCCAAAAGATAGAACTTCACCGGAATCATGTTGTGGTCCCGACTCCCCTGGGATCTGTTGTAAACATAACACAGTAACTGCAAGAGTCGAGTCGGGAACGAAGACAATTTAGTATTTATTATCATCAAATTAAATATTGCGAAAGATCATAAATGAATTCCAAAAAGTATTTTAAAAACATGTCCTCAGTGCTCACGATCATATGTTGTCTTGAAGGCTGGTTTGCAACTACGTACTCATGCATGATCCAATTAGTCTTTTTGACTTGAGGAGACTTTCCTCGGTAAAACACTAAAGTTTTCTTGAATCCAATGCAGACATCGTTGTCATATATTGGTTTAGCAGATAAAGTGACCTTCCAATACTCATTACCATCGGCTCGATTAGGTCGGTTCTTGTTTAGATACCTGCGGTCTCTCAGGGTAAACAAGCACCATTCATTTTCTCCTAAATCGGATAATATCATGTAATTAAAATTAAGAAAAAAAAAACCTGATATGAATAAAAAAGAACATTAAAATTAAATATGCAAAGGACATTAAAGAGCTGAGCTTCATTCATCTCCGGTGGATGGATGCTGGGAATAATTAATTAATAACTATATCTACGTACAGGCTCCGTCTATCGGCCAATATTTACCAGTCAAGTCCTACAGATCATACTTGTAAAGATTGGATATCGAATGGGATCGGCTCATCATTGAGCTTCTTCTTCAAGTAGTGATTAATGAGGTCTTGGTCCGTTGGGTGGAAGCGAAATCCCAGAGAAAGATCTTCAACTAGTTGTGGAATAAATGAAATTCGACCTTGACCGTCTAGGCCACGAGATCTTTGTCTAACTCCATGACTAAACAAATGAATCAGGAAAAGAACAAGCTAAGAGTAATATATATAGATATGCTACCGAAAAGTAGTGGTTTGTGATTTCGTCACATCTCATGCATAATCCAAACAAATATATTACATCCAAATTTAAATATATATATATCTAATATATGATATAAATAGTATGAAAGAGTATATTAGAGATACTTTTCTGCTTACTGGTCTTTGCTGTGTCGTACTCTAAAACTTTAAAAATTCTAAATCATCGCGTGGTTTCAAGAAATTTTTTCAGAATTGAAAATTTTGATATGTATTTGGTTTAATTGTCTAATTTGTGTGTAAATTTTTTTATTATGGATATTATGTAATGCAAGAATAATTTAGGTTAATAGCATGGATCATACCGAGTTACCAGCTTCTACGTAGTGTTTAGAAACATTTAAAAAAATAAAATAAATCGTATTAACAAATATAAAATGATAAAAATAAAATAATTCTTGAAAGTTATTATGAAGCGTCCGGAATTTCATGCAGAAATAAGTTGATGACACAAGTGGAAAAAGACATGTCAAGGGAAGTTGGCATCAGATCACGCTCAGAACGAACAGCACCTTCAGGGTACAGGAAGAACAACTTCAAAGAACGAGTCATACATCAGTAGTTCGCTTCCTGAGCATCAAGGGAAACGAATGTTTCTGTTCACGGCAGTCTCCAATGCGTCAACATGCCTTCGGACAATTTTTCTGATATTTTGTCAAGGGAGCAAACGAACATTCTATACGTCCCATATCTTAAAAAAAAGAAAAAAAAAATCAAGCAGGGAGGCTAGTGAAAAGCATGATGTTATAACTATTTTTAAGATCGTACAAAGAGTGAAAGTTGATCATGGATACAGTTGAGCGGCAAGTGTGTCCATGCCCTTCATTTCTTCATTTAATCTGTACAAGAATATATAAACACAACAAAAGTAGAAATGTCGTATGATACCAACAAAAGTGCTCATTGCAAGAGAGGATAAAATGACAAAAAAAGAAACTATCCACCATGGTTACTCAAAGCTTGCAGAAACACATATAGTAACATAATCATCATTGCACATTCACGTTAGATGCAGGTAAGCTACATGGATATTAGTTCTCCAAACTAAACGATTTTTCCACGTGCCATAAACATATAGGAACAAAAATGACGAAAAAAATCAGGCATCAAAAGTCATTGCTCTACAACATGCGCCTTGCAGTTATAAGTTACCTCTCATTTGCAAGTTTTTACGACTGGCGTTTTGTCTTAACATTGTCAAAGCGGCATATATTGCAACCTCCAATTCCTAAATTGGATACACTGGTATATTGTGGCCTGTAAATTTTGTTATCTGGACACGTTCAAGCAACATGGCAATAAATTTTTTCCTCCAGACGTGGAGTTAGATGGTATACTGGTGTTGCAATTTATTCATTATTTTGCATTTTCCTAGATAGTAACTGTTTTCTTCATATTGCGCATATTGATGTCATTAGCTTGGCACATTGTTCAAGTGTACCAAGATTGCTAGCCCTTCAAATGCAGTCAACTTATGAAATACTCATCTGATGACCCTTTACTTTCAGCATGGGTATATTCATTCATTCCTGCCAATACTCCACAGATTTGATTCAACCCAAAAACTGATGGAATAACAATCAATTTAAGACATACCAGTTCTAGACCTCATTTCAGAAGTCCATACCTCTCAAAGACATACTCAAACACTAGGGAAAGAGTAGCTTTGGCTTTCACAATTTTGTACAACATGGAGAGCAAGGCAACACAAACAAGTTTACCATAAAAACCAAAAACATAAGAAAATTTCTGTAGACAAAAAGGCATTAAGTAGATTGTAGGGTAGATTTTTCATGACTTCATCCACCATAATTTCATCTTGTCATAGACACCGGAAAAAAAAAGAAAAGAAAAAGTGAACAGTTGCCAGTTTCTTAATTTTTGGGCATCTGCTGCCAACATAATAAGCAGGACTTATCATAGCACGTTTAATTATTTACAGCTTCTTCAGCAAAAAAACAATTCAAGCCAATATCGTGAACTAAATACTGGTTTACTGTTGTGTGTTTATATCAAAAAAATAGCTACACAATCAAGTATAACTCATTACAATAGCCAGAATGAAATTGACGAGATAGACTCTTCTTTTCCGAATATCACAGATGTAAGGAGTTAAGTGCAACACTGACCTGAGGCAAGAATTTACGTAACGATTTCCTTTTGTGGATGCATCAAGCACTGCAAAAACAACATATCAAAATGAAAAGTCCTTCTGACATCAATAATAAGCAGACAGCTAAACTATCAATTCAAAAGAAAATATTTTTCTAATGATCGCTGACTAAAGAGAACTGAGCATCCACTGTGGTGTAACAACGTGAGAAAATCATTCTTTAATCAAATTCCAAATAAGAGTCAGCTCGGGGTTTGAATCGCCATAGATGGGGTAAAAAAGAAATTACAAAAAAATCATCACCAGTTTCTTGAACGCGTCCCGCAGCATCACTAAAACAGCTCATATGCTCCGCCGTGCTGGTCGTAGCCTAAAAATAACATTTTTCTTGTAAGAATGTAATCTAGTAAGAAATGGAATCAAAAGATGGGAATAAAATAAAGTAGAGAATCATCAGCGAACCTGAGAAAGCGATAAGCGTAAAGAAGAGAAGAGACTGGAGAAGCTATCGGCGATCGCAGCGGAGTCTCTCTCCACCGCTTCTAGAGCTTTCAGAATCTCCTTCCTGCTAACAGACGGCGCCTTATCACCGGAATCGTCGTAGGTTGGATCGTCTTGGGCTGAATCGCCCTCGTGCTCACGTGGCGTGCGCGTATCGGTTGAAGCCTCGCTGATATTGGTGGCGTTTGAGTCTGCCATCGATGGGAGGGGCCGGGATAGTAGTTTGGGTTAGTGTACCAATCTCGAATGTGGGCTTAACTTTAGAAGTAATTTAAAATTATTAGGTTTTTTTATTTTGGCATAAAAAATAATAATTTTAAAAAAATATATAAATAAAAATTTCGTACTTGTAACTCCATGTCCATTGTACCAAATTTTTTTGTGATTTAAAATAAAGTACAATCATCTCAAAATATAAAATGAAATAAAGCTCAAGTTTTTTAATAATTAATTATGATCCACATGAAATTATTTGAACTTTATATTTAATTAACGTTATCAAGCCACCTCGAAATTGAACTTTAGACACTTTATCTGTAAGTTTTAGGTTGCATTGAAAATCTTTGAGACGAGCCAAATTGTTGGCCTAAGGGCATCAGCTTCCCTTCCATCCCTTATTACCAAAAAGCACCCCATCCGCTGTCATTCTTCGTAATGATATTTAACTGTCATGCATAACTTCCACGCATGAAATTTTAAAACCATTTATTATGTGTTCTTGTAATATTATTTTAAAAACAAACAGACTTGTGTTTAAATCTCTATATATATTGCTTGTATTTCCTCCCATTTTTTAATATGACGAATTCGGTTTGAAAAATAAAATTTGAAGTGGTTACTTTGTAACTCAGAATCAAGAACATGCAAATTTGGTTTGCCTTGGTTCGATTTTACCAAAAGTTATCCACACAATTTTTAATTTCAGAGTTGAGAATAGCATTCTCCTGTGAAATTCAAGGATTCATACCGCTGGCAGGGAAAGGCACAAGTATCAGATGCTTAAACGTATTCACTGTTGACTATCTGCTTTACAAAACATAAAAAAAGAAGTACCTCATGACATGCTGCCGCTGGACTGCAGTTCTTATTTACAAAAATGGCCTAAAAAAGCATCATCTGCAATCATACTGGTACCAGAAGATAGAACTAACAAAAGTTCACGACACTAATTTTTCTCAATTCAAGTTTTGTTGGACGATTGTTGGTTATCTAACACTGGCACATATGCTTCCGTAGCTTTCTTCAATACATCATTAGCTCCCCTCTCGGCTCCTCGTGGACTCACGGCTCCTCGCGGACTCACCAAATTCTTCTCAATATCTTCAAACTTGGCAGTAGCCAGTGGTGCAGCACCAACAGTTTTAGCAGAACTTGGACCTTCTATAGTCAGGCTAGAAACATCGTCCCTGGAAGCGTACCAGGTGTTGCCACAAGCATTACACTCCAACTACACAAAAATATTATAGATTAGAACATGCTTCAATTTACAACACTATAGGGGAGGATAAAACGACAAAATTTCAAGAAATAATTCATCGATAATAACTAAACAACTGCACTTTAGGAAAAATGGAAATATGAAACATCGAAAAAGAGGTTTTGTTGCACAATCCTTTTTCTTGAAGTTCCGAGCCCACATATCAACATAATTCATAGATATCCACCCAAGTGAGCACCACTTCCATAGCCATCATATTATAGGTATTAACCATCATTCTGTGACCAAAATTCGACTTCAAATATCATGATGTCAAATTTCAACAGATTGATTGTAAGTACTGATCTCATGAGTTGCTGTTCATATTCATATTTTTTCCCTCGAAATCTTGGAGTCTTCACTTTCCTCGGTGCTCCAGAAAAACTCAATAGGCACTTTATGTTTTGTTTGCAGTTTCTATAATTAATTCGTTAAACTTTAATAATCTAAATGAAATTAACAAATCTTCTCCCTGCATGCATCACCGTAATCAAGTAATTTTATAAACTTAAGTTCCAAACTGCCACTACATATTATTTGTCCGCGTAATTTATTTTATATGAACGTCAAAGGGAATTCATTCATTTTTGAATGTTTCTTAAATATAGGGGTTGTTGGCGGTGACGTATACAAAACTTACAAAGAATGGAGTTATGATCCTACAGGGTAATTTAAGTTAATATATTCATTAAAATGAAACGAAATAATAGAAATCATCAGTTTAAATATTATGAAGTTATGGAAGTATTTTGAAACCTGATAGCGATCGCCATGTCCAGTCTGAATAATCTCTCTCAACCCCACTTGTTTCTCCATGCATCTTTTGCAACGAGCATCTGTCATCTGGGCCCAACAATGAAAAACTCATCAGAGGACAGTAGGAAACTAGGAATATTATACGAAAATTACAAAGGTTGAGTTATTGATTAAACAGAGTAGCTAGGATCAGTTCAGTATTTTATCACAAGAATAAGTGGTATCCACAAACGTCAGACAGGAACAGCCTAAATGACCTGCATATGGCCGGATTCCTCAGGCTCCCTGCTCAAAATCTCTTCAGAAGTTAAACCTTCCTGCAAACACAAAGCATGAATTAGTTAGAGAGCATCCCAGTTGGATCAAATTCACACATTGTGACTTTCTTGGTCCATGTTACAACTGAGGAGTCCAAACAGACATAACCCAATCCCTTAAAGCTCCTAAGATGTCAGTTGATAGATCAACAACCAATACAAAATCCTTCCTGAAACCACCCCAAAAAAAGGTTCCAAGAAATGCATCAGTAGAGAAAGGCCTTAGAAGTACAGCAATAGAAAAATGTTCGCCTTCTCAGTAGATATCCCCACATCTTATGAATGTCTGAACAATCAATAATTCATGCCATTAAGCCCCAGTAGAACAAGGCTTCTCTGAGTGGAGTGTACGAAAATAATAGAAAGAGAATAAGATCATTGTTCCACTAGAAATGGGGAAAAATAATCTGCTACTGAATATATTTTTTTTTAAAAGGTAACCTTGGATCTAGAAAGAACAGATTTAATGAAAAATATTGCTAGTAACATCAACCCAAAAATGCATTGCCTACAGCAGACTGTCAATTCTGGGAAAAAAATGGTTCTAAAAGCACAAAGGATGGCGAAACGTCAAGCCAATCATCAAGCGTTACAAAGCGTAAAATATTGTAATTAATTTCAACACAATTTTCTTTACCCCGAGCCAAATGTCAAATAACATATAAAACAATGTAAAATATAATAAATAAATGCATAAATTATATATTAGAATAAATTAATTAGCTCAGTTTTCTTTTCAAGGGGAAGAATTTACCATTATTTACAAAATATTTAAAAAAATTATATTATAAAAAAGATTAAAAATTTTGTAATATTAATTTGAAACTAAAAAGCTCGTGCTTAATCTCCCTTAATCCCTACTTAATAGATTTTTTTTATAACACTGAGAAGTAACAAAATTCACATTGAAGTCAAACTTCAAAATCACGTCCAATGAAATATCAAATAACAGAATACAAACAGACTATAATACAAGAAAGAAAATGTTAATAAAGATTATTATCACTACCTTTAACTCATTAGGAGACATATTCAGTATCTGTGCAGAATCCAGCTCTCTTTTCAGAAGGCGTCGTGCTAACACAGCATTGCTCTATCAAGAATTAGATTTGTTTGTTTGAGAAAACTAGAAGTCAATAATTGTATCTATATCATAACAAGAACTCAATATAAAGGAATATATGCTGGAAGGATGACATGAAAAGATCTAAAGATTCTCTAACTTTCGCAACTGGGGTATCTGAAAACAAAGTAATGCATTCTACGGAGTGTTGCACTGAATATGCGACAGCTATATCAGGGATGCTTTTGCTAGGATCAACATAAACTCCAATAATGGCTACCTTAAGATTAAATGCTAGCTGTCTCATCTTTTGGTTATACTTCTGGAAATCAGTAGAAAGGGAGTCATGTGCGGCTTTCTCAAGATCAACTATGACATGGACAGCTGCATCTGGCCAGACAAATGACTCATCTACCTATAAAATATAGATAGAAAAAACAAATCAAGAAAGTTTTGTGAACTGCACATTATTAGTAGTTTTAATCATTCATGAACAAATAGAAAAAGAATTCCAAGAAATGTTTCAGATTTAAAGTTGAGGCTCCAAACCCAAAATTTGCAAACCTTATTTCTTACATCCGCATCACCCCCTTTTTCCCCATCATTCTGCTCACCATCCACTGAAGAGCATATGAACTGAACCGATTGCAGAAGCTTTTCCAACCATTTGTCTCGCTGAGTTTCACCAGTCAACAGCATAAAGTTTGAGAGAATAGTATTATATTCAGATGTACCAACACCAGTGCTTCCTGGAGTTTCTGGCTTAAGTAGCTGCGATTTACCAAGACATTCATTATCCCTTGAAACATCCAACGGTGTCATGTTCTTTTTCTTTATAAGTCGTTTACTCTTTATTTGATCTTCACGATCCACAACCATATCCTCAGGTTCAAGATCTGGAACATCGCCAAGCCGTTTAAGAGTCTTCTGAACAAGATCATCCAGCTCCTGTTGTTTATTGTCTTCATAATCTTTATCTGTCAGCTTAAAAAGCTTCCTCTGATCAGTATCATATACTTTTTGCACAATGAAACCTGGGTGTTGTTTGCGATGAGGAATCTGCTTATGTAGTGGAATGAAATGCACCACACACTTGTGCAAGACAGATTCTGCAGGTACTTCATCTCTGTGGAAACTATAAAACAGCTCCCTCGTATCACGTGATTCCCAATTTCCACCAGTTCTTTTTTCTGCCTCCTCTGGACGATAGAACCATTGTCCAGTTACCATCATGTCACCACTCCAAGTCTGAGTAATGTCCTGTACAAAAAAAGTAGTTCAACAACAATCACAACGAAGTCAGTAAACTCCGTCATCATATTACATGATAAATAGACCATGAAATGTAGCATAAATCAGAACCAAATTATACAAAATCCATTTCTTCTTCCAAATAGTAGCATATCCCATATAAACAACCATCCAAGTTTCGCCATAAAAATCATCGCAAATCAACCAACAAATGATACCATGGAAATACCTAGGATTTTGACATTGCAAATAGCAGACATACAAATCAGATAATCAGTTGCATCAAGTTGCTCTCGATATCAAGAAATGAGTCAAATGACATTCAAAAAAGAGCTTAACTAAACTTACTTTTTTAAATTAACTTACAACGACCGCCTGTTTTACAACTGACGATGACATCTGTGTTTCAATTAATCCATTCTAGTTGCATATCATATTTGTTGTAAAATTTTGTGACTTGGAACTCACAACATAGATAAAAAATCAACTCAGAAGCTTGAGAACACGCTAAGTCGTTAACAAGACATATCTTCTTCACACAGGCACAATATCCATGAAGATTATCAAATAACTAAGTTTCATCTACAATAGATGGGCACCATTGACTTAAAGTTCTCAAATCGGTAATTGTCTACAAAGAATCGTGCATTCATCAGATCACCTTGTATTTCAGAACTTGGACCTAAGAAAGAGCTACCTTAATTATGGCCACGTAAGGCTTCTGATCTTTTCTCTCAGGAGCTAACAGCACAGGATCCTCCTACAAAATAATCAAATCAGTGAGATACTTGACGCAGTTTACTGAAAAACAACTAATTATTTGGGAATAAACAGAATTGTAATGTACATAAATGTTTTCAAGTCATCACAGTAAAAAAAAGAGCTAAAAAATAATAAGCTAATAATATTTTCAATAGCCAGATGAGAAATTAGACCTTTGAACAGAGAACATAGCATTAAACAACATTTCATCTAGGTAGATAACAATATTAGGGCCTGATATTTACTGTTGATAACAAGAGAAGATACAACTATTTCACAAGGATCCCCAAGGTGTTTGAGTTTAAGGTCGTTTCACATAAGGCAAGTGCAGGTGTTTGACCCTGTAATTGACCACCTCTCACTCTAAAACTAAGTACACCAGCCTAAACAACATCCATTCGGTTAAAATCAGCAATACACCATAAGTAGATAGCCATAAAATCTTACACACACTACCAAAATGGAAAAATAAAAAGGCAAGAAAGTCAGCTCGCTTTCTTTTCTCCAATTTTTACAACATATCCAACTCCATGAAAACCATGCCCTTTTCTTTTTAATATGTTCAAGAGACAGATGGAAAGCGTAACACTCTTCCTTATCAATTCTCTTCTAGCCATAAAAATAGAGATGGAGGAGAAAAAAGTTTTCACACCTCCGCTACGATCTACATGAAAAAACTTCAAAGATACAGAATCAAATGCTTAAAGGTTAAAACTTGACTATACAATATTTATACCTCTAAATCACAAGAATCACATGCTAATACTCCCCAGCCCCATCACATTAACTCACAACACCAAGAAACGATTTAAAAAAGGAAAGAAAACGACAGCTCACGTAAGGTCTTGGATCATGGATATTATCAACACAAAGCAACATAAAAAACCTTTGCCAAACCAGATAACTCACAAGATGATATTGAAGACCATCGAGTTCAAATGACTCATAATGATTCCTCCTTCCTCTCCCTTTCCCAGAAACCCTAGCTATCTCGCCCATCGGCTGCGCCTCTGCATCCTCCTGCTCCTCGTCTTCCGGCTCGGGCTCTTCTGTCGCCTCCTTTCTCTTCCTTTTCTCCTTCGATTTTACCTCTCTTTCGTTCTCCTCTCCCTCCTCGTCCGGTAGGTTCACCTTTTTGCGCTTTCTCTGGTTTTGGTTTTCATCCACCGGTGAGTCACGAAGCTGGAGCGGCTGCGCGTCGTCCTCTTCGTCGCTGGTCGGCACGCGTGCAAGACGGCGGTTGCGCATTTTTCTCCTCTCACTGAAGTACGTGTCGTGAAAAGAAAAGAATCTGAGATTGACGCGCCAATGACAACAGCGGGTTATGAATTTATAGAGGCGGTGGATAAAGAACCGGTTATGATAACGAAATTAAATGGGTCAAGTTTTAGATTATCAACGCTTCTGCCATCGTACTTGAGAAATTTTTTATAAAAAAAAAATCAATCTATTTATATAGTCAATCAATCAATTTTATGATACATATTTTAATTTAATTTAACATATAGATTGATCAATCCATGTCATAAGACTTAATCGATTTTAATTGAATCGAACTTGAGAAATGCATCTAAATTCCATTATTTATTTATAGCATAGATTTCGAATTCCATATCTCTAGGTTTTTTTTTTTTAAAAAAATATTATTAACCACCAATAATACTTCTGAATGAGTTAAAGGTAGTGTCTTCATGGGAAAATATCAGCTGACGTTGATCAACGTAGAAATAATTTGGAAGAGCGTTACTATTAAATCAAACGGTAAGGTTTTACTTATTCTCAGAGATGTAGTCAGGAAATATTTTGATCATGAACTGAATGAATCAATAAACAACTAAGATCTCCCATATGAATCTCCCTCCACTCCGTATCCATTTGTTGGAGACGGAGTTTTTTGTGTAGAGAGAAGCCCGTGACACGGGTATGAAATATGCTTAAAAAGATGTGCTAAAAAATGGGTTGAAAATTTTACTAAGTTGAAAATATAAGGTTAAGATTTAATATATAAAAACCCAATCTATATTATTAGGTTGGCCCAAAAAAATAGCATGGGCTGGGACCCACCTCAACTTTTAGGGTGGCTCCGTCCCTGCTTATACCCTTTATATAGTTATAAGTAATCTGATTTTGTCATATATGTAAAAGTTTCTTTTTATTTTTGAATTTTCTGTCAATTTCATTAAATTATTTATCTCAAAATTGGAATGAATGAATTGGAATCCTTTGAAATGTCTAAGTATATTTTTGCAATTTCAAATTCACTTTTCATTATGAAACAATCTCAAAAACTCAAATTTGTTTGTCTTGGAGACAACCTTGAAACACTTTACAACAAAAAATGGGCCGATAATCCCCGACCCGAGAAGCGTGTGATTCTTGGGGACAAGAGCATATTTTGTGTTGTGTAAATACATATCTTTAATTGTTTACCAAATGTCTTAGGATGACAGCAACGTTGGAGCAAGCAAATGAAAGCGGGCTGATCTGTCTGTGCCGGCTTCCTTCGATCAACTGAATTTGTAAGCAGATAATTTTCATCGTCTACATTTTTCCGGAGGTTGAGAGTTGATTGGCCAGTGATGTCGCACTTGGTTAAAGGCTCAAGCAATGGAATTAACCAAATAAGTGTATTTCTTCCTATAATTCATTAGCTCGAGCTCGTTTCGTATTACTTTTTAACTTGAGTTCAAATTCAAGTTGTAAACAATCATACAAAATAACCTACGCACAAAATTGACTGAATTTTTTTGAATATTTTTCAGCTCAATTCAATTTTTTGTCTATTTAGTCAATATGGATATATGAAAATTATTATATTATATATAGAATAATTATAGCCCTTTTTCTACAAGCGTGGAAAACCTGTAGTAGGATGATAATAATAATAATAAATAAATAAATAAAATTATATAATTTTTTATATTTTCGAGGTCCACTCAATGAAAAAAATTACTCAAAAAATTCAGGAGCAACTCGATACGTTCGAGCCACTTTTATAACGCAATTTAGCGAGTCGAACCGTCGCTTTCTGGAAGTACAGAGCGACCTTTCTGCACTTTTCTCTAAAAAACATAGTAATAGTATTTGATTGTATTTTTAGTTAAGACAACAGCGGACAGCTAAAAACACGTTCCATTCCTTCGCCGCAGGATCACCGGAATCTTGCATCGATTTCCTCTGCTTAGTTGTAAAGGTATAAATTTTTTAGACTAAGAATATAGCACCAGAGTGTTGAGTACTGCTTAGGGTTACGGATGAATTTCATTTTGATGAAATGCATCTGATTTTCAGACTCGTTCAGCATTCAATGTATGTGAATTTATGCTGGTGGATTGTGTTCATTTTTGTAATAATTTTAAGAATTTTATTCAGTGTTCAGTACTACTTGGTTGAAGAAGAGAAAAATCGATTCTTTTTTCAATCGATGAGAACTTTCTCGGATTTTCTGTTCATTGTTTATTTATGTATCAGTTGCTTGGCGCATTAATTGGCACTATTGAAGCAGGGGAGTTGGTCGAGTGAGCTGAGTTTCTTTCTTTCCGAGCTGAAGTGAAATATGGTACATCTCCATTAATGCTTTCAGCAAAAATATTGTAGTTTTAATTTTGTCGTGGTTTCGTTTATCTGGATGTTTTTTTCCTGGGATATACCTAGTTTAGTTTGGATTGCTGAACGTTTTGATGATTTGATATAACAATGGCGCGGCTTAAAGTTTTTTCGAGTAATTGAACAATGTGGTCTGCATGTAGCTTTTTGCAGTTGTTGGGTGTGTGAGTGTCCCATATGCGTTATGTGGCAAGATTTTAAACTGGAGGAATTTCCTTTAAGAAAATTAATTTGTGCTGATGTTAGTATTCGAATCTCTCGATGTTGATGAAGTGAATATTTTTTTAGAAATAAATAAAGATCCATTTGAATCTGTTTTCTTGTCCCTCTGTAAGATTGCATGGTAGTTTGTACAATTTTAGATTTCCTGCTTGCTTTACAATATTTGATTCATGGTTTGTTTCAAATTCATCTCCTCTGTATTCATGCATTCATGGATGATTATATGGTTATCTGGTATTTAAAATCTTTATCAATCATTCATTCCAACCTGAAAAATGCCACTACGAACTGACTTATGTGTGATAATGGTTGCTTTACCCTAAGTTTCATGTTGTTACTTTAAGTCTTATGATTCTTATTTGGGTTTTGCAGTCTTTTCCAAACAAAGGCATTTGGATGCCTATTAGATCTGGTTCTCAGGATAATGGAGAGGTGGCTGATGCTTCTACTAGAAATGAGCACAAGCGTGGTTATCAGTGGTTTGTTGGTTCACGTGAACAAGAGCTATTCTTCAACAAGAAGCAAGCAATAGAATCTGATAACAAAGGAACAAGTTCAGGAGCTACATTAATGAGTTATCCTTTATGGAGTGATAGTTCCAGTTCTCAGTCTGGAGGTCATGTTGGTGAGCACCTCGTCAACCCCATGACTGTTGAGGGTTCAAATCTTTCTCAAAAGAATGTCTTCTCTACTGTTTCCGCTGAGCCCCATTTGGAAAAAGGGCGTCCTGATGATCAATTTGGAATTGACTCATCAGCTTGTTTTTCCATGTCTCAAACTGTGGAAGATCCTCTATGTCTGAATTCAGGAGTTAGAAAAGTGATGGTTAATGAAATAAGGATCTTGCAGAATTGCTTGCCTGAATTTGTTCAGAACTCTAACCCAGAAACAAAAAGTGAAAAACTATGCACCATGTTTAAGAATGGTAATTTATCTTGTACTTAAATCTACTTATATTACTGCTATTTTAGTGGATTCTGCATTTAATGACGGATGAAAATTTTATTTCAGTTGAACAGGCCTGCAGCAAGAGAGATGCTATGGTTAAGAATCAGTTCTTTAGTGGGATAGATGACAATAAGCTCTCTATTGGTCAAGCCTTCAACAGAAGGAATTATGATACTGGTTCAATGGCGGATCAGTATGAAAAACGTATTGGCAATTTCATGTCAATTGGTTCTACTTGCCAGGGCCAGGAGAATTTCTATGCAATGGGCCCTTTCTACAATAAAGCCAATGAAGCATTCAACATGTCTTCGAGTTCTACTTATAATAAGGGGGACACAGATTTTACATCACTAACATATGTTCATAGTCAGCAAGATGCTACCTTTATGCCACAAAGAACGGTCCCCAGCAAAGAAAATTCTATGATGCTATCATTGGGTGAGAATCATGAGAATGATGAACAAACTACTATGTCTTTTGGCTGCTTTCAGGATGATCCTGATGATAGTAACACCTCCAGCAGACTCACATGCAGCCGTGATATTCTGTTAAGTCAAATGTCTGCTCAATCTTCTGCAGCGATGGGACAGATAAATTCTGTGGAGCAGATAACTGCAAATGTTGCCTCGGTAGCCGCTTCAAGGACAGATGGCACACTCAAGAATTTAGAACCAAAGACAAAGAAAGGAACTTCAAACAACTTCCCCGCCAATGTTAAAAGCTTATTATCAACTGGCATACTTGATGGGATTCCAGTGAAGTATATATCGTGGTCAAGAGAGGTAAAATCAGATATTATTTGGTTTTTCATTTCTTTTCGTGGCCTTTCTATTGATCTGAGCAATGTTATGGATGCATGCAGAAGAATCTTCGAGGTGTGGTAAAAGGGACGGGTTACTTGTGTAGCTGCCAGGATTGTAAGCTTTCGAAGGTAACAACTCTTATTCCGAAGATGGTTTCCTGACAATGTTGAGGCTAGAATTAACTCTTATGCTAAGTTTGCGTCCTTGCACTGTGCAGGCTATCAATGCTTATGAGTTTGAGCGCCATGCTGGTTGCAAAACCAAACACCCCAATAACCATATTTACTTTGAGAATGGGAAGACTATTTATGCAGTGGTTCAAGAATTGAGGAGTACCCCGCAGGAAGTGCTGTTTGAAGCGATTCAAAATGTGACGGGCTCCCCTATCAATCAGAAAAATTTCCATAATTGGAAAGGTGAGCCCATTTATTTGTTTATCCCTGGATCATCTAGGTAAGTCCTAATATCATCTCATTCAACTCTTTATCTTCTTCACTAGGAAATTATGTTTTTCTTGATATTTTATTGCCAGCATCATATCAAGCTGCAACTCGGGAGCTTCAACGCATTTATGGGAGAGATGACACGACCGTACCATCTTGATATGTCATATTTCCCGGATCTTCAAGGTTAGCTTATATCTGTTGTCTGGTAGCTGGTGGGTTTCAGAATAGGAATCACACATACATTTTAACGGGAAAACTAGTTTGGTTTTGCTAATTTGCAATTTCAGTGTGATACTTGGTCGAAACATTTCTTTGTTTTTAGCTTTCTTTAACAAGCATCTTGTTTGTGTAGCGATGTCGGTTCAGTAAATAATTATGCATAAATTTAAATGCTCTCTCTTCTTATATGCTAATTCTTTGAGTTTGGACCCTTCTATGGACCTGCAAACCTGTTAAACGACGTCCAAATCACAGCTAAAATGACAATTAAGAGGAACTAGATACCAAACCATGCTTCAAATGGACAATTTCTGATCCGTTCTATTTCATCACAACTTGGGTTTCTTCTCCTCTACTCACTAATAACTAGATACCAAACCATGCTTCAAATGGACAATTTCTGATCGGTTCTATTTCATCACAACTTGGGTTTCTTCTCCTTCTCTACTCACTAATGCCACAGACTCGAGCTTGACTCTCAGCCCGTAGAGAACTACAGCAGCTCCATAGGCAATCCAGGTAGTACCTCGAAGCCCGTACTCACTCACCATGCAACCAATGATCACATTTCCCAGCAGAAAATTGAAAAGCCGAGATTATGAGAAGCCAAAACCAGCACATTGTTAGCCAGCCACGACACTGAAAAGAAGAGGAACACCACTTCATATGGAAAGACGTTCTGAAGAAATTCTAAAAAACAATGGTGCCCGACATCCCAACAGCAAATTCGACCCACCTTTTTGACTTACTTTTGCTGAAGATGAAAAAAATTCTCGCCGTGGGATCAGTTACACTTAAAGGCACCACATACTGCAACCACTTATCACTTACGTCGTCCTTCTTTCCAGTAGGGAGAAACCCAAGACACAATTGTCAGCATCACACCAGCGGCAAACATCAACTTCTTGGCAAAAAATGGTAATGGAAACGAGAGCTAGAACGATGATCTTTATCACGATTACTGCACCAGTGGTGAAATGAGATTTGAAATAAAAGAAAAAACAAGGCAGGAAACCCGTTTACTGCGAATGTTGAGAGGTTCAAGTACACAATTGTATTAGAATAGAGTAATATCATAATTATAGACTTCAATTTAAAATTATAATATGTTACAATTTGAATTGATTATATTTAAGTTGACCATATCATAATTATAAAAAATAACAAATGACTAAATTACAATTTTGAAATAATTAATTAAAAACCGATATATATATATATATATATATATATATAAGAATATATATATCGGTTTTATATATATATATATATATATATATATATATATATATATATATATATATATATATTCTTCTATTCTTATAACAAAATAGAAAAAGATATCGTTCACAATTATATGATCCATTTGTACAACGACAAAAACAAATCCATTGAAGTCAATGTAGAATAACAAAATAGAAAAAGATATCGTTCACAATTATATGATCCATTTGTACAACGACAAAAACAAATCCATTGAAGTCTAATACATTGATATAAAATTTTAAAATTCCATATTCTGCCAGCACTCACTACTTTGTTTAGTATCGTTTGTGTAGCATATAAATTAAACGAAAAAATATTAAATAAAGAACACTTAGCAACAGAATTAAATTTTATTTACAAAACAATGAAAAATGCAAAAAGAATTCAGGTAGTAAAGTTCAAGTAATTTTTTTTTTATATATAAAATGTCTGAATCAAAATTTTGCTCTTCAACTCAATCGTCGATTCTGCTCAGATGAAATATGGTTTCGAACACTGGTAACAACTCTAGTTAGCCTGCTAAGCGTCTCACGTGCGGACATTGTTTCCGGATGGTTTTCGCCGGATATTGAAGTTCTAATGAAAATGGCTTTCCGGATTAAATCATCCCCTATATCGAACTGTCCACCTCGTACCATCAACTTGGCTCTGACTTCTAGCACAGTAGCTCTTGCCAACGCGAGTTCTTGCCATATCAATGGATTTAGCTGAGCGTTTGTCTGAACAGGTTTCCAGCAAATGGACTTATCCAACCAGTTTTCAACCGGGGTGGCAAACGTATGATCAGTTGCTTCTAATGCATCTGTGCAGAGACGAAGCAGCTCAAGAGCAGCACTGCACCGAGAGAATGTCATAAAGGTACGAATTGCAAGGGGCAATATCACTTCTTTCACGACAAAAAGCAACTCTGACGCCTTGAGCTCAACAACTACTGGGTCTTTCCCGAATCCTAGGAGCAAGAAACAGGCGGCCCATATGTGATCAGAGTGATTGGATACGAAGCCACGGCTAAAAACAGCTTGTACCATTGCTTGTGCTACTCTGGCGACACCCCTCTTTCGAGCATAGAGTTTTACGAGCTGGTTAAACTGAACGAAACCTTCCCTAGTACAGCCTCTCGCTATATTGAATCTCAAAAGTAACGAGGATGCTTCTGCTTCTGATCTCCGTGAATATGATGATGTGAAACCACATGTCAAGGAGCGCAAAATCTTTTTCAAGACCTGTCGATTCTGGTGTTTCTCGGGTATCTTATGAGCAGCCAGAGCTAAAATGGACACAGGGACCAGTGCTGGTGCAAACCAACCACTTGCAAGAGCCATTCTAGTTGCCAAACTCCTTGGTCCATCAGCATGGTCAAATATGGAAAAGCATACCTCAAAAAGCTGCAAAAGGAAATTGTTGCGTCTTAATGAACTGTTCTCACGACCACTCCATGTTGCATCCCTCAACAGCATCCTATTAACTGTATCCAAAAGTCTACTGGGACTAATAGGCAGCTCAGATAGAATAGCCCCCACCATAGCAAGGCCTAGAGTTAACCTACCAAGTTTTTCCTCAATGGCTCGTAATGCATCGATTTCTGTGACTGATTGATCGGTAATGCTTCCGAGCATTAAAGACATTGCCTCAACCTCTGATAGGTAAGAAAGCTTCAAGGGCTCAAGATTCATCACACCAGATAGGCGTGTTGAAATGATGACATGAGTTTCACCACCTAAACGTGGCAGCAGATCCATTACAAGTTTGTGATCCCACCAGTCCTTTTCACTCTCCAAATTGTCGATTATTAATAAAAAAGGAATGTTTCGCATTAGCTCCTTTCGGACCCTGGCTATTGCAGCTTCCTCTTGCTCTTCAAAGCTCTTGGTTCGACTTTTTTCTGTGCAGTTCTCCACCCCTACATCGATTTCTAAGAACGGCCACAAGTTCAAGTAATTCTGTCGAATGTATCGGCTTTCTCCTCCTATCCATAATACCATCTTATATCTTTGATGGAAGCGGTAAGCAAACTCTAAGAGCAGCTCGGTTTTTCCAATACCCGAGTCTCCTGACACACAAGCAATTCCTTTTCCATAGATGACTTTCATAGATCTCTTTCTCCTGCCATGCTTCCCACTGCTCTTTGATTTTTGTCTCTGCTGAGGTTGAGAAAACTCCGTGTTCTGCAATTCAATCTCCTTTTCGAATTCCTTCCACACAATTGGTTGTTTCCCTTTCCTCTTGCTACTTTCACTTAATCGATCACTTGTATTTTTGTCCATTGAATTAGTCCTCGCCCGGCCAATTGTCAAGTTCCTTTTCATGGGTCTGGCCTTGATCTTGAAATAGTCTCTCTCGGCATCTCCACTGATGTCTCCGAAAAGTAAAAATTCAAGCTCGGACAACTCCTTTTTCCGACCGATGAAATTCTCATTCCGAAGAAAAGGGAACTCTTCTTTCTCCACTTTTTCTCTCCACTTGGTCAGTCTATCCACAATACTTCTCCTTCCCAACCTCAATGCCAACAGGGTGACAGCTCTTAATATGCAATCTCTCCAGTTACCATCCTGAGCCTCTAGTTTCCACTCGTCAGCCTGTGAAAGGGAGTTGACAGAATCTTTCCATTCCTCCTCTAGTCCGCCATAGAGTAGCCAGAGCTCACCGCCGTATTTCTCCCAAAGATCTCCTCTTTTCTCGATAATATCTCTCACGAGGCAATCATCAGGGCCCAAATCAAAGTACACCGGAACCAAGTTCTTCTTCCCAGAGAATAATCTCAGCTCTTCGATGGTGTATGGGTTCCTGAATGACTTTCTGGTCAAGATAACGACTCCAAATGTACAACCATCCATTGCTTTCTCAACGATTCTATGCTTACGAGAACTTCGACATCTAGCCCTGTCTGTTACAAAACAACTCAAACCCTGAACCTCTAACTCGGAGCGAAGCCAATTGGCGAACCTGAGCAGTGAAGGCTTTCGTCCATGAAAACCTATGAAGACATCACAACTCCTCAGTCTATTTAAAGAAAAGGAATTCGGAGGAACTGCGATTTGGAGAAATTTACCAGGCCCTTTTGTTTTAGTATTTTGCTTAGAACAATCGTTCTTATGACCTATGTTGTAAATTGACAAGGGACTATCAGATACTCCCAATGATGAAGATACATTTTCAAACTTCCTGAGATCATTCGATGGACACCTGGTTGCACCAGGATAATCACTAGTTGACGCAAATATGGCGCTTGTTAAATATTCTGATTCCACAGTCCTACTCAAATCTAGGGAATCCAAGTTTGTGACAATAGCCTCACGTGAATTGTCAGAACGTGTAGATAAGAGTACTGTGCTTGCGCTAGGAGAAAAGAAGGGCGATTGATTTGCCGAAAAAAAGGCTGATGAGGATGATGAGAGATTCCTTAAAGATGAATAAGGTAACGGTCCGAATCCACGACTATCTTCTCGAGTATTCATTTTTACAGTCCCGCAATAAGACGTCAGCTGAAATTATATGCATTCTTGAAAAGGAAAAGAAACCTGAAATAGAGAACAAGGATTCAAAACTTCAAAATGTATAATATCATCAGAACTTGATATATAGGCCAAAAAGAGAATAACATCAATACATCACACAAGTAAAAACAAAAAGTGTAGCAAGCAGAGGAAATCAATCGTTGCAAGAGCAGACAAATTTAGTCTACGCAGCATGACAAATTTTCACATTCAATCGTCTAGGATCCATTTTGAACCATGAAACATCATCGTTGACATTCAATGGAAGCATTGAAGACCGAAGAGCTTCAAATTCAAAGCATTGTAGATCTAAATAACTTAAAACTCCAAACGCAATAAAAACAGCTAAAACAAAAGTTGCACAATCATAATTCAATAACACAAACCCCAGTAATCATGATTCAGATCTGAAGAACTTAAATCAAAAGAAAAAATTCGATCTCGATGTTTCAACATTATTTATTCTTTTTCACATCAAATCCAGGAACGCACGATCATTTGTTCGAACTTTATCCAAATCATCGTGATTCCCAGAATCAATTACAAAAAGTCAAATGAAAACGACTAAAACATAAATTCCCTTTTACCATACGCAAGCATCAACCAGTTAAATCATCGAATCTAAATGAGAGAAAAAATAGCTAAATCTTAAACGAAAACGACGCCTTCAAATTCCTATATACCTGGACTAAAGCTTCAAAAACTCGACTTAAATTCGTGCGTAGAGCCCACAAGCAACTTCTCAAAAAGATCTTTATGGAAGAATGATTACACAAACGTCAAACAATGTTTTGTTTTCACACAAGTTGACAAGTGACTATGCAGAAGGGAGTATTTTGTCAAAGGAGAGTGGACTGAAGTAAGAAAAGTTTGTACTATTCCAGAAGAATTTTTTTACTGTTCATGAGACCGACTTGCTCTTGGAAATTGGTAGAAAAAGGGCAATAAAGATTTTGATTCAAAAACACATGGAGAAAGAAAATTAGGGAAACTGATTTACCTTTTTCGAAAAAAATCTAATGGGTTCGCGCTTCTTTACCCTCTTCACAAAAACCCAGAACCCATTAGACCCCTCCAGATAAACTCACGTATATATCTAAAAAAATGCAACCTTTTTTTTCCTCTCTCTGTTCTGGCCACGCTCACTCTCTCTTTTGTTCTGTAACTCCTAACTAAATCCCATTAATCCCTCTCATTCGATCCCTTCACGCAGATATGCATGTATATGTAATAAATGTAGATATACTAGAAATAAGATATGTGTAAAACTGAGAAAAAAGGGGTCGGAAAAGTAATGAAAAACGGAGGAGAAAGATTGGAGGCGCAGAGCCATACAAGTGGGGTCCGACACAAATGGACGGATATGTCGAGGAATGCTGCTTTTGTCAAAGGTTTTCTTTTCTTTTATTAAAAAAAAAACATTTTGTCAAAGGTTTTTTAATCAACAACAAAGGACTGTAATATTTAGGGTGCACGCAGTATTAAACCTACAAATTTAACCTTTTAGCGAGCCTTATTATTTTATAAAAATAAAAAAATATCAATTTCTATAAAATCTTCACAATCATAAATTCACAAAACAACTTTTTGTCGGACTTCACCGATTAATACATCATTTCACAACAAATCAACAATTATTTAAAAAAAAAAAAAAATCAAAGTGATCGACAGCCACTGTGTGTGGGCCCACACCCACTCTATATCGGGGAGGGTCTTCCATTTTTTTTAAAAAAAAATTGCAAAACCCTGGCCTTCAAAATTTTGCTTTAGGGTTGTTTAAGAATTAAATAAATCATTATTGCTTTAGGAGTCCAAACATTCGCTAATTAATTTGTTTTTTTTTCCCCTTTCCCTTGCCCAGCAAAATTTTGAAGCTTGATGGTAGTTTGAATCATTATATCAAATAAGCCACCCTTATTCATCAATCCGCAGCGTTTGTGTAACATTTATTTGCATTAAAAAAGTAGTATTCTGCTATACATTATTATACAATGATGTTGAATTGAATGATTCACGTACATTTTGTATATATGGACATTATTTTATGGTCATTATATAGCGTAATTATTGCTTCAATAAAGCATACTAATTGTGGGATGGGATAATTAAATGCTGATATTTTAAAAGCAAGAGGATTAAATGGTGGGTGGGGGGGCACCCTAGCTCATTTGTTTCTGTTTGAATAATTGAATGATTATGTTGTACCACAATCGATGTTGTTGAGTTCATGGGTAATTAATTATTTTCGTATTTTCTCATCATTAAATCATGTGAATTTCTTACATGATATTGAAATTGACGTAACTTGTTGATGATTCAATGACTAAAATAACATATAATATCACTAATCTTGAAACAAATTGATAGAGTCACACTCGTATCTGTGAAATCTTGGATTTAGATATTCAATGTATATAATATTAATGATTTCTCGTATCTGTGAAATCTTGGATTTAGATATTCAATGTATATAATATTAATGATTTTTTTGAAAGGAAAAAAAAAGGCAACAAAACACATACGTACGTATATATGTATGTATATTTGTGGTCCTGTTGTCAAGAGTATTAAACATGTGTTTTTGTCTGAATCCGAAGTATCAATCTGCATTTGGAATTTTGTTTGATGGAAATTTAAAATCAAGCTGGCTATGGTCAATTTTTCAGACAAAAATCCGTTTGAAGTATTCATTGTCATGCAAATTTCTTGCTTTATTTGGATGCAACCAATGGTTGCTAAATCAAGGTGACGGATCAGGGCCGATCCTAATAATATTTGGGTTTGAGTCTAACTTTTAAAAAGAGATATCTGAATCATAATGTGTGTTCATATTTTTTTAGTTACATAGCAATTTTTCAAATTTAATCAATACGTCAAAGACAATATAAAAAACTAAAAGAATAAAAATATCAAATATGTCCAGACGATCACTAAAAAACAACCCGCCTAACAGTTTTAGAGCTAAAAATAATAATCTAAGTCTGTATAATCAAATTGTTCGGTAATTTCTTTTTCAATCGATAACATAACCAATCCATTCAATCTTTTTCGTGACATGGTTGATCAGAGAAAAGTTTTGATGACCTATATCTTTGAGAAACTTCGCTCTGAACTTGCTACTATGACGGGACAGTCAACAAGATTTTATAAGCAATATGAGGATTTGAAAACCGGATAAGCATTAAATCTACCAAAATTTCAGTCAAAAAATGTAGATTATAGATATCATATAAAGCCCCGAAGAAAGTAAAACTACAATAAAAATTTTAAGTCCGAACAAAGCAAATACAAGAAAATAGATTTAAAACTCCTCACGGATCTTTCAATCAAACTTAGAGACGACGCAATGACTGGAGTTGAGTAAGGTTTGTCTACATATGAATATTGGGGAAGATTGGAGAATAAATCGATAACAGACTAAGCAAGTTCCATTTAATAAATACTTGATTTTGGGTTATCTAGTAACTAGTATTATATATAATAATTTTTTTAAAAAAATTTTGGGCCCCAAAAAAGAGATGAGCCTGAGTCATTGAACTCATTTGCCTCTTAATAGGCACGGCCCTGGACGGATCTACACCCGTACACAACATATAATATTAAAATAAAAAAAAAATCATCATATTCTAAACGATATTATATCTATAAAAAATATTTAATTTTAAGATTTTCAAAGATATATTATAAAAAAATTATTTATAAAAAATGCCAAAAAAACATATATCAACATTCCAATATATTACTTCAATTTGGATTTTATTTTGATCGATGCCCAGGTAGCCAAGTGCACGCACCGATGGAGGCCGCATGGAAAATTTTAAAGTGTGGAGGCTTTATTTCGACACCATTAATAACGTGAGGTCCCATTTTCCTGGAAAAATATCCCAACATTTTTCACAACATATTTTTAAAAATATTGCGATAATTTAAACTCTGGTACTCAATAATAATATATTTGTCCATTTAAAAAAAAAATAGAAATCTCTAAAGAAAATAACAATAATAATAAATATTAAAAGTTTGTATAATAAAATAGAAAAAAACAAGAAAGGGATTATTCTTTCCCACCCCTACAGGCTTACCACAAGAAAGGGGACCTATCCACATGAGAAAGTTGTATATTTAACCCCCAAAAAAAAGTTCACTTATTCCCTGGCATGCTATTTGTTTGTCATCTGTCAAGTGGGATTAATGAGCTAATTTAATAATCTTTGTTGAATATGGTAGAATCTAATATTTTAATGTAAACGTTTTTTTGATCTTATCCTTTCACCAATTTTTTATTCGACAGAAAAAATAAAATAAAAATAAAAACCATCAAATACGGGGAAATTCAAGAAAAATTGATGTGAAAAATGGGGGTAAAACTTGTGTGAGACGGTCTCACGGGTCGTATTTGTGAGACGAGCTCTTATTTGGGTCACCCATGAAAAAAAATTACTTTTTATGTTAAGAGTATTACTTTTTATTGTGAATATGGATAGGGTTGACCCGTCTCACAGATTATGATCCGTGAAACGGTCTCACATGAGATTCACTCAAAATGGAGAAGCACGAGTCCCCAAATCAAGTTTTCTTCTTTTATCTTCGTAGCTCAAAACTATTAAATCACGTAAATTCATGCTCAAAACGATTAGATCATGTGTATTTTTCGTAAATATGCGACACAAGAGATCCAAGCATTCACCCTTTAAGGGGTAGCACAAGATATTTACAATCATATATTGTTAATAGATCTGAAACAGTTGATACTCAAATATCATATATTAATAACATATCTGAAACAGTTGATATTCAAATATCATATATTAATATTATATTTTTTACGTTTTGTACTGATTTTTATCCAAAAATTTATGGGCTTAGAAAGTCCAAAACAGTTTTTTTTGAATAAAAAAAGCATACATATTTTTTCCAACAGAAACTGACCACAAACCAAGTTTGAGTTGGATTTAGAAACAATTTAATCATAAAATAACTATTGTCAAATTCTAATTTTATAAATATTTTATGATTATTAATCGTATATATCTTAAATTTGAATATTATCGACCATTAATCAACATGATGTTTCTTGGGTTGTTTACAAAAAATTAATTTTAAAATAAGATAGATGTCGGAGTTTTTGCAATGGAGCATTTGCTTTTTTTGAATTTTTTTTACTATTTTTTATTTATTTATTTATTATTATTATTATTCGATTTAGACACATATATTATTAGTAAAACACGAAGACTACATGCAAAAAACGAGTTTTGAAATATGTTGGTTTAGTTTTCGGGAAAAATATATACATGCTTATCCATCCACTTATTTTTTATTTTATTATTATTAGTAATACGATTAATAAAAAAATAATAGTTGAAATGTGAAAATTCTTGAATTTTAAGTATACAAAATTTTTGAATATGTATTTTTTAATTTTTTAAACCAAAATATTTTATTTATTTAAATATATGTTGATTTAGTTTTAAAAATAAAAATAAAAGAAGATGTGTATTGAGTTTCGGTCCACTTATTATTTATTTTTTAAATAAGTTAATTTGAGCTCCAACTTCCATTTTTTGTATGTAGATTATTTGAAACATAAATCATTTTTTATTTTTTTCGTAGGCAAAAATTTAAATTTGAGTAAAATTTTCGAAAGATAATTTTTTTAATATTTTTAAAATAATATTTTTTTTAACTCATGGATCGGTTCATCATTTAAAATTATTTATCTTTCAATGTCGTCCGTTTACAAAGAACGGAAGTTGGAACTCAAACTCATTAATTTTTTTAAAAAAAAGTGAATCGACACATTTTTTTAAAAAAAAAATCTAAATCAAAGTATATTTAAATAAATAAAAGATTTTGTTCAAAAAAATAAAGAAAGATACAAATTCAAAAATTTTGGTTACGGAAATTTATGAATTTTCATATTCCAACTATTATTATTATTATTTTTTATTAATCATAATAATGACAATAATAAAATAAAAAATAAGTTGATGAATACTCATATATATTCGAAAACTAAACTAACATGATATTTTCGCTTAATTTTGTAAAACTCCAAATTCTGCTTTTTAAAAAAAAATTGTTTTTTTGAAAAACCCGATGTTTCTTGAATAAGATTAACCTAATAAAAATATGAAAATCCCCAGCCCCAATTGTATCAAAAAAAAAAAAAATGTTTCCGATATACTCGATCAAACTCCGAATTGATTCTCATATAAGCACACACATCTCCAACTGGTGGCAGTCCAAGAAACATAAAGAAGGATCAAGCATTCAAGCTCTTCGACGCGATCTCAAACACGTTCTCCGATAGCCCGTTTGCTGCCAGAATCATTTCGAGTTGCTCCTGCAACATTGTAATTCGATGTTATTAGGACACTGGAACTCGAAATCTTTTGCTGGAAGGACTTTTTCTCAATGTTGGTGAGAATATACTGTATTTACCTTCGCAAGAGTTTGACGAGTTTCGTCGTATCGCTTCCATCTAGATAAGGCAGATACCATTCGTGAAGCCACCTACAGCGGATGTTACACGATTTTAAGGAAACATGGCAGACGTCAAATTGGCAAAAGTTTCAAGTATGATCTGACCTGAGGATTCAGCTTGTCGAGCTGAACCACCATTTCGCCTACAAACTTGTAGCCCGATCCATCTTTGGCATGGAAGTTGACTGGACATCCACAGAATCCTCCAACAAGTGCGTACACCTGTATTCATTTAAAAATAAACAGCATAATTCTTGCAAAAAATATTTTGTTTTGTAAACAGCTTTTGGTTCGTTAAAAACCTTGTTTGGATTGCGCATGTCAAAGGCGGGATGGTCTAGGAGTTTCCGTACATTTTCAACGTTCCCAGGGACATTCGACGAAGCTTGAATCGCAAGCCACTTGTTTACCACCTGGTGAAAAGAAAATTAAACTTCTCATTTTGCATAAAACCTCACAAAATTACTCCGTTCTGGCCGATTATTACAATAAGTATGGTATCTCTAACTTTTGTTGCAACTTAGCCTACAGAAATATCGATGCACTGATATAATTCTGAGATTTATTATCATGCGGTACATAGATAAAGGGGTAAAGAAGAGAAAATTTTAAATGTCTCAGTTGCACAATTGGACCTGCAATTTTCTCTATATACGTTCCACACGTACCTAATCAAAGGTATGCCGCCACACTAAAAGTTGCATACTAAAAGTTATAACTAGTAGTACATCCAACCAAAAATTATAAACTGCACGGTAGTCAAAGCGCAATGCTTCGACACTTTGCTACATGCACAGACAGGAGACAGCCACGCAGGATAGTGTCGGCAATTATAGCCACCAAATGAAATGATAAAGGTTCCAGATCAAAAAGATTCAGAAACAAAACTAGATTACCGAGAGATACGACAGGGCATACCAAGAAATCGTTCTGCCACTTATTGTAGAAATCAGTCAAAGCCTCATCCCGAATATTACCAGGTTTTCGATCAAGAGCTACCAAGGCCGCAATTTCATCGGTCATATTCGTGGAATTTCTATATTCGTTCAAGACAAGATCAGTTGTTTCTACATCTTCAAGTGCACCAAGATATGCTGCCAAACCATAGACGCATCTTTATATTAGTTTAAGTTGAATTTAATTATAAATAAAAATAAATACAAATATCAACAACATACCGAGGGCAGTATTTTTGAGAGCACGCCTTGCCATATCTGTATGGTTAAATTCATATTGCTCAGAACTCCGGTTTTCTTTCACCTGTGAAGCATGCACAAGAAAACATACTCAAAATACCAAAATTTCGAGGAATGACGAGTTATTTCTATTTCTTTTTTTCACAAGACTAAGAGAATATGACAGCAATGCACCGTATGGAGCAACTCTTCTTTCAATTCAGACGCAATCTGCTTTCTGATGAAAGTCCTAACTATATGAACAGCATCAGGGTCAGCAACGTCCATCAAGTCCATTATTTCCCCTTCACCAGGCAGAGTAATTGCCTTGGCAATAAATTCCTAAATAACCAGCGCGTGTAAAGAAAATTCATGAATCTACAAAGAAAAAAAATGTGAGACAGATCTGTGTATACCTTATCCAAGCTTAAATCACGAAGTATGCATTTGATTCCGTGCAGAAACTGATTATTTAAAACCAAAGGCTTGTCGTTCTGAAAATCAGATACGAGGCCAAGCATCAATTTTCTTGCCAACACCTGCCCAGCCTCCCAACTGAAGCAGAAAAGGATGCTTCAGAATTTCAAGAAATTCAATGAGTAAACGTTATGTCTATTTCGAAATTACATACCGATTGAATTCGTCAGAATCATTGGCGAGGAGGAAATAAAGATCATCATCAGTGATATCAGAATCCAGTCGAATAGGAGCACTATAACCCCTTAATAAAGATGGTATGGGTCGCTCTGGGATGTCGTTGAACTCAAATTCTACCTCTTTCTGCTCAAAATGAACAACCACAAGCTTAACATATTGGAAGAATAATAAATAAGATCATGACTGTAAAACTATCAAATGGAACATGGAATGATTTAAACATCTTGAGATGTGAAGAAGTGCAAGATTTCGGAGACTGATCACTTGAAAGCACCAGATGGCTCACGACAAAAAAAAAAAATGAATATGTTGATGGATAAAATCAAAGCAATTGAAAATACGATCAGACCTTCAAAAGTTCTGGAGACATCTCTCCCTAGGATGCTAACTCAAATATCATTTGATTCGTCTTTAAAATTATAAAACTCTAGTCAAGCTAAAAACATGTTCAAATAAATTTTAGAGCCGAACTGGAACCCGAATAGCTCCCAAGTCCGACAAATTCATCGACATTTATTAGATAATTATTATTAAATGAGCTAATGAGTTTGAGCATAATTGGAGCCCACGGTCGATAAATAAAAAGTAAAGATAAATTTGAGCACAAAGCAGCTCAATGAGCTTCCAGTTGAGTGCCAAGTAAGAATACTCGAGCTCGAGTTTCTAGATTCTGACTCGATTCAATTCATTCGCAGCTCTAGTCATCACTTAACAAAGCGTAGTTCTAGATTAACCTTAGTCACTCTGAGCACTGTCGTGTGGACAGCTTGGCCATTTTCAGTGAGACTCTCCAACTTTCCTTCATGGTATACTGAGGATAAAGGCATGTCCTTGCCATCAGAGCCAAGAAGACCCAATGCTACAGGAATAAACATTGGCTCTTTAACTGGTTGTCCTGGAGTTGGGGGAACCTCCTGGCTGCACGACAATCAAATTATGCTATTCATCGAGTCAACAGCCAAAAAAAGAAAGTTGGATTTGAATGAAAACACGAGTTCTAACCTAAACTTGAGAGAATAAGTTTTGGATTGGGTATTATAGCTAGAAGCAACCTTCAGACGAGGAGTCCCAGCTTGGGAGTACCTACATTTCCATTTAAATCAAGTACCAAAGACAATCTATTGTTGAAAGTTAAAGCAGGGATAACAACATACCAGAGCAAGAAATTGGAAAAATCAGCACCATTCGCATCTCTCATGGCAGCAAAGAAGTCTTCACATGTCACGGCATGCCCATCATGCCTCTCAAAATATAAATCCATGCCCTAAAAAGATGAAGTGATTCACTTAGAACGGTAATATATGGTTATATTGGATCAGGCAACAATGTTCTTCTTTACCTTCCGAAATCCTGAACTACCCAACAATGTTTTGTACATTCTGACCACTTCAGCTCCCTGATAAAAGCAGATTCAAATAAGCAAAGATAAAACCAAAACTAATCCATAACTCCGACAACTCAAATATCCCTAAGCACAAGGGACCAACCCTCAGCCCAAGGCAAAAACAAATGATTAAAGGACAGAAACAAGCCAACCTTTTCATACACCTGTAAATAAGGAAATAAAACCAGGAACAAAAAAGAACAGTGAGGCAATTGTCCAAACAGATAGAAGAAACTTCAAGTTAAAGAGATAGAATGATGATGAAGCCAGAGACATACCGTTACTGCATGTTTTAATTTAAGGCCAACCATCACATCCATTGCATCAGTAGAAGAAAGAGCCAAAAAACCCAAACATCAGATGAAAGTAATGAAAAAATCACAGTATCCGAGTCAAACATAGAAAATAGGCACTTGCCAGTGTAAAAGTTATCCATCTGTCAAAAGCAAAAACGAGAAAGAAGTTCATACCATATAAAGAAAAGGTGGCACTAGGTTTAGGACAACGACCTTATTTAAATGGAATTAGCAGAAGAGTATGTTTGAAACCTTAATATAAGAGTGAGGTCGCACAGGATGAGCCATCGGACCAGCATCCTGAAAATCAGGATCAGGATAAACGCCAGTGACTACAACTCATGATGCTTGATAGGTTCCCATATATCAAACCATAAAAAGCTGAAATTGATGTCAAAACGTAAGTCGAAATGCAACTAGATTACTTTTGCCCATACCTGAGGAAATTGATAAGTTCTAAGTGTTGAAACGTCAGCTATCCGTTGTACTGTACGACTGCCCATGTCAGATGAAAATTCCTGGAAATAGGCATTTCATTTAATGTTTTCGAGCGGGATGCCAATATAACCTTAAATGCCTACTTCAACATGAGACGTGTCTCCACCTGATCCCGGAAAACAGTGAGGCCTTCCTTCAAGCTAAGCTGGAACCAATCCCGGCATGTCACTCTGGAATTCAGTTGAATGTCAACATTAAAGTTAAGTCTGCATAACAACTCAAATGGTGCATTCTACAAGATTACAGCACAAGATCACAAAATTCATTTCAAAGAACGCAACTGGTGCAAATCATAAGTGAGCTAAACTTCCGTTTTTGGGGAAAACAATTCCCCCCGAAGCAAAAGCAAACATTCTCGTTCATTTTTTTTCTTCTCCAAAAATATTATTTTATCCTTTTGATATCTTCGCTATAGTACTCTATTATTATATTAAAAGACAAAACAATATTTTAAATTATTTTATAAAACAGATTCTGACATGATTCGACATCTCCAGTAACAAGTTTAATTTTCCCAAAAGAAAACCAAATAAGTGCTATAATTAATTCTCTTACGAAATCATGCGAAAAAAAGAAGATAACTAGCCAACCAAGGTCACAATCGAGTATTCCAATATACAAGGTAAGAAAATGGATAAATAACTAGACACACAATTTACTTCCCGATAACATTTCCTAAAACTCCCAAACCAAACAAGTCCTATAGTTATCTTCTGAAATCATGTGCTGAAACAAAAAAATAGCCAATCAATGCACAACTGAATACTCCAATACATGAGATAAAAAAGTAGATAATGTCAGGGCAATGATGAGAGCAACAAGCTAACCTGTTTCCTGTCCAGTTGTGAAAATACTGCAAAAACAGATGAGAAAAATTAAGAACGGGCAAATAACAGTTAGGTCACCAGTTCAAGAAAATTTTAGTTGCAGTAATCCAAAGATGACACACCTCATGGCCAATGACTCCCAAAATTGCAGCATAATCTCCGTCTGTAGCAGTTTCAGGAGATGCAAGGACAAGTTTGGAATTAAAAATCTGCAAAAAGTCAATCAGAGAATTCAAGGCAACATATCGATTACATAAGTTCATAAAAAGCAGTGGATGGCTATTCAACATACATTCAAACTCTTGTTTTCCATGGCTCCCCTGTCAATCAGGATGAATAGAGATCCTTTAGAAATGTTTTAATATATATCTAAAGCATGAAATACAGACTTCGGAGGTACAAACTGACATGTTAAAATCTGGAACAGCTACAATATTAAACAGATCCAGGTCATACTCTAGCCCGAATACCTATGCAAAAAGAAAATATCAAAGAAGTAAAGAATTAATAAAGTGCATTTAAGGCAACCATAACCTTGAGCACTTAAAAAAGTATACATCTCACATCTTCATCCCACTTCATTGAAGCTTTCAAAGAGTACATGGCATGAACTGTCTTTGGCAGATCTTGCACAGGGGTCCAGATTCTAAGTAAGACCTTTCGACCTGAACGTGTCATAAAAGTGTCATCTCTGCTCTCCAACTGTCCAGCAACTAAAGCAAATAGATAGCATGGTTTCACAAAAGGATCCTCCCATATCACGTAATGCATGTTCCCCTGCATTAATGCAACAAATAATGCAAATCACACTGCCATCTACATCAAAAATCATTTTCAGACACACAAAAAAAAAAGAGAAAATAAATCACCTCCATGTCTCCTTGCTCTATAAGATTTCCGTTAGACAACAATACAGGGTATAATGACTTGTCAGCTTCAATACGGCAAGTGTATTTTGCCATGATATCAGGACGATCCTAATGTTGTAACCAAACTTTTAGAAGCAAGTTTCAAAAGAACAGATGCACAAGTTTTGACATCAAATTCAGTAGCATACTTGATAAAATGTAATTTTCCGAAAACCCTCTGCTTCACATTGTGTGCAAAAATTTCCAGAGGACTTGTAAAGCCCCTGTATTAATAATCCATAAAGAACAAAATGAGAAATCAGACACAAAACATAGATGTGCATCGATAAATTTACATACAATCACAAGATGGCTCCAAATTCAGGAAGAACCTCTAAACTTGTGTTCTTCTCCGGATAGATTTCAGTGACAATTTCCAATATAAATTTACCAACTGGAGGTGATTTGATAGTCAGGTGGCGTGAGTCTATGTGAAAATCATCCTCCTGTAAAGAAAGATTTGTACTCTATTAAGCACCAAGGAATCAAGTGTATATGATATCAAATAAACTTTTAAATTCTGAGATCAGATAAAATTTTCAATTGTGAGTGTGATAAATGGCACAATAGGAAAATCAACCCAGACACCAAAAAAAAGGGGATTAAATAGTATTATCTAACTAATATAGTGAAATTGATGCAAAAAATCATTTATGAACTGACAGCTTAAACAAAGTTCAGTACATGCCTAATGCCACATACCTTCAGTTCCTTGCCATCCATCTTAAGTGAAATCAGTTTCAAGTCTACCCCATCCAAGACTAGAGGTGGAGAACAACCTGTTTATGAAGATAAGTAGACGATAGATATTTTTTCTCAAGAATATCCAAATAATTTTAGTTATGATAAGACACGACTCAAGGTCCCTTTGCCAGCATAATTGAAAAATAACGACGTGTAAATTCACATAAGATACTATAAATTAAAAACAAATTATCATAGGAGGTGTAAGGTGCACTTAGGTGCCTAGGTATCATACAGTCCAGGCCAAGGTACAGGCTAGGCATAAACCTTTTCAAATGAGGTGCACTGAAGTTTAATATAATAAAATGTAAACACCGGAGTAAAATTTCATAAACCATCCAATATGGGCTTTACAAACTATTAAGCCAAAAAAAAAACAAATATTTGGTCAAAGGAAAACACTTCAAACAGCGAAGAAATCTAACTTGTGGAATTCTAATTCAGCTTTTCTTCAAAATATGAGAAAACAAAAACCTTTTTTTTTACTATTTTATCCAAACACAAACTGCTACTGTTACTTTGAAAAAGACACTTGCTTGCCAACAGGGGCTAATCATTTTAGGGGCTAGCCTGGGCTCCTTCCTTATGGGCTTCCCTATAGTGGCCTAGGCTAGTGTCTTTTATTAGGTAAATGCCAACTCTAAATATATTTATGGGCTGTCTAATGACCCAATCAATTTTTTTAGCTTGAACATGCACTTCTTTTGAAACTATTTCTTGCAGATTTGAAGTCATTTGTCTTAATTTACTGGTTTGGTTTAAAGAAACAAAAGAATACAAAAGAATATATTTAAAATCAATTATATTTACATTTTTATCCTAGAAACATAGATATAGAAAAAAATAAGATTGTATCAAATTTTAAAATTAAACAAAATCTTTGAACTAATAATAAATCAACAATATTAAAATTCTCAATTTTGTTTTCAGGAAATCATTTAGAAGTATTAAGCATAAACAAATTATATATGAAATTAGGAATTTGATTTTCATTTTATTAACTCATTAGTTATTTAATTAATTTTATTATGAAAAATATTGTGAGAAGTGGCATAGATATAGACAGATGAAATTCAAAATTCCGATTTAGTCCCCTCAAACACGAGATCCTGGTTACGCCCCTGCTTGCCAAACATTTTTTAAGCCAAGTGCTTTTGTAAGTGGAAAAAAAGAGACAGCAAATTATAAATTTAAAGGATAAGAAACAACAGGACACAACTTCAGATTTGGTAAGTTTTTATAGCGAAAGAAGGGAAGAAACAATCAAAAAATATTAAAAAGATGATCAGATACCTTCAACTTTTGAATATACATCAATTTTGGAAAACACGATAGTTTTTTCCTCACCAAGGGTAAACTTCAGATCAACCTAAGAAAATGGCGTAAGTTCAGATTGGTAATGAGAAAAAATTTCAGAAATTCATGTCCATTTATTAAATCTGTCAACCAGCATCTAGATGCATACTGTGTCAAAGAAGTAATCAGGTTGCTTATAGTCCTTTAAAAAGATCTCTTTCGGTGTCTCCATAGTAGATTCTTCAGCTTGCTTTGGCAGTGGTGCTGTTGCAACTGAGCAAATAATCCTTCTACCAATACTCGGAACGTGCTAGAAGATGTTGAAAACAAGTGAAAGGAATTGTGTTACCAAGAGAACTTGACGATTTTATAAGTTTCAGGAAATCAATATGCTCCCTTATGAATGTATAAACTTACAGGTAACGAGTGATTTGATAATCGACAACTCTTCAGATAAGAAACCTAGTGGGAATAGTTAAGCAAGTAAGTGTATTTGAAAAGGCACAATCAAAACAGGAGAGTGATATCTGAAGCCAAAATGCATAAGCAAAGCACACAAACCTCGGAACTAGGTAAGTTTCTGCACCAGCAAATATTTTTTACCAAACGCCCCCTAACACGACAACTTAAGCGAAGCTGAAATATTACAAAAGATCTCTCAGAAAAAGATGTCAATTTAACACTTGAGATTCAAGATGCAGCGTTCATTTCCAACAAGCAGAAAACAGCAATCCAATCCTTTCAACTGGTATCCGAATTACGACTCGCAAAACTTTGTATACGCAGCCAAAAAAAAAAAAAACTCTATTGAGTATCAAAATATTCAAAAATAGTCATACGACAGAGCCATACATTTCCATAACTTTTTCAACAATGAAAGATATGAATATAAACACGAGCTAAAGAAACTGAAAAATTGAAAACAAAATATAGATCGAGGAATTACGGGAGTGTTAGAGACCAAACCCATGAGACACGTCTTTGACAAGATCGAAGCTTTGCATGGTAGAAACAATCGAGACATTATACAATCAAAACAACTCTGACTCCTAAATAATCTGACAATAACGATTACAACTTACTTCACAAAAACCAGTCTGTGTATTCAGTTCTTCCTATAAACCATGTAATACTTTGACTTCAATATTTGAAAAAAGAATCGATTTTTAACTAAAACAAGGGATACCCAGATAAAATAGCACCATGGGATTTCAAGGAGAAAGCGAAAAACGCCGCAATTGATAAAAAAGAAAACCTGAGCAGAAATTTTAGTGAAACAGAGAGAACACGGGCTCTTATAAGGTCGTACACCGTATGGATAAATTGAAATTATCGGACAAGAAAAATCACACATATATATATATATAATTAAAATAATTAAAATAAGAAATACAAAATAATTAAACTCTAATTCCGATGTCATTGCCCTGCCATCTTGGTTACCTTCTTTCTTGTATGATCATGAGTGAAGAGAGAAGAAATAGCGATCTCTCAGAAAAACCTAAGGACAAAAGTCAAAAACTGATGTTTAGATTTATGTCCCAGGTATATCGATAACAATGAGAATTGTGTACGAACTACGATGTGCTTTCCAGAAATTTTATTATTATTTTAGTTTCTAAGATAGGATCATATCATCTTATGATCTGCGAGACATGATCTTCCCAAAAAAAATCATAGATATGATATATTTTAAAATTTTAAAATATTCTATGTAATATCAACAAATTAATAACCGAGTAAAATCCTATATGATATGGCTGATATAATAATTTTTTTTCTAAATACAAAATCAAAATTATTTAATTCTCCGATACAATTTAATTAAATATCTTTCTCCTCACTTAAACATAATTACATTGGAATATGTTTAAAAATCGGAATTGCTAAAATGTATCTTATGATGCAATAAAACACTTAACCATTTATCTTATAATGTTAAGATATTAATTGATTCCATGTTTGATTCAAATTATATAAATGATTACTTTTAATCTCACGTATCATTGTTTTATCGAAATATATATTTTTTTAATCATCAATATAACATGCATATTTCTTCATCTTATTCACAAATCAAACGGTGACTAACGATATAAATATCTAGCCGATTAAATTTTAAAATACAAAAAAAAATATTGGAGCTCGAGTACTTCACAAGTACTTAAATTTGGGAAATTCATCTAAAAAACGCATTTGAGTGACTCAAACTCGATCGAAACCAACATCATGTTTTTGCAAATCTTTTGCACTCCAAATGATTGCACATTTTTAGGAAGAAAAATGTTAAAATCAAGATAAAAATGATAGTAATTAATTAAAACGACCTCATGAAGCTTTATCTCTCGCTCTTAAGTTCAGAAAAATACATAAGATGTGACACATATTATTTGGGAAATGTTTTTTATTTTCAGAAATATTCAGATATATGACTTCAAACGAGCACAAAATATATACAACACGACATATATAAAAAACCCTGAAAATAAGATAATTCTTCAAATTTCTAGTTAAGTTTGTTTTAGCAAGCATTGACTTTCAAAATGTAGAAGTACTCCCACAAATAAGTGTTTCTGTAATTGGATCGATTGGTCCGACCAAAAATCAGTCACGAATCCGATTCATGTATCGTCCAGCCTGTGAAGAACTCGACTAGTCTGGTTCATAAATTTTTAATTTTTTTAAATTCAATTTTCCCTTTTAAATCAACATATTCAAGCATCATACACAAATCATAGCTAGGTAAAAAGGTCGTCGATAAATAAGAAATTACGCTAAGTAATAAGCAATAAAGCACTCCAATTATGGTGTTAAAAAAATGTGTATCCATAACACAACCCACACGAAAAACCAGAACACAGTGGATAGCGGAACTGGGATCAAGAGAAAGGATACTACCATATCAATTTTGGAAGAGAGCTTCTATGGCTTCGAAGAAAAGAGGGGCCATTTCAGGGCTTGGTGTTTTTACCGCACATTTAAGGCCAGGGATACCGATGGCTGCCGTAAGTTCGACTAAGAAAGGGATCCCTCGAGGAATCTTGGCGGATAGATACAAAACTTCTTGATTTGTGTGCTTGCGCTTCGCAATAAAGAACATATTGGATGCAGCCAACCGGTCTATGGTTGCTTCAAAACTATTCACCACAATTGCTGGGAAGTCCTTGGAGATCTCGTTAGAATCAGGTAGCGATTTCCACGTCTGCAATGTACAGAGGTGCAAAATCAATTTCCAGAAACATATAGCTAAATAGCTCATGACGTGTATAAATTGAATATCTGCATTGGTTGGTTTTCTAGTAGATTACAAATCATATATACATTCAACCACAATCCATTATTTTCCAAACTTGCATATATCTATCCATTATAATTGACAGCTAACATTTTCGTCAAAAGCTACCACAGTGACACCTTCAGTGCAACTTCAGGAGAAGTGAGGCAAACATTGGTTTTGTATGTTCGCCTGTGAGGTTATCAACATACAGATTATATCTGATGGTAATCATCGTCGTGAATGATAATAAATGTTTGGCAGCACATATAATATGTTCAGGTGTCTCAAAAGCAGAAGAAAGCACATGAGGATTCAATAAACGAATTAGCAATGAGAAAAATTTTGTACCTCAAGAAATGCTGATCGCTCCATTTTCCCATCCTCAGCAAAAAATACAAGCAACGGAATGCTGTCATTAAAATACCATACAGGTTGCTGATTATTTTTTACAGCAACCTGCAGAAGTGTACTCGGTGGACCAGGAGAAACGTTCTGGAACAAAACCATAGGTAGAAGAGTGCTTGCAGATGTACCAGGTAGCAATTGAGGAACCTGATTGAAAAAAAAAAAAATTAGCTGGAAACAAAGAGTAAAAGCCAAAATCCTAGAAATTGCCAATAATAAATACCTGAAGCGGTCCAGCTGCAGCCAGACCGAAAGTGTTCTTGTTGAACTGAATCATAAACCCATCAAGTGGAATCTGTGTATTGTTCTCAAATAACATGCTGTAAAATATTTGGCCGTCTTTTCGGATCAGCTGAGCACGGATTTGTAGACCTTGACCAGTAGGTGCAGGTAATACAACTGGTAAAGGAGGTCTGCAACTCAAAAGGTTTCAGTTGATGAATGTTCCGGTTAAACAGGTTTAAACAAGAAAATAAAATACATAATAACCACAACTGAATTACAACAAACATACCCAGAAATGGTTGTAGGCTGATCCTCTGATGCACTGTTATTATCTAAGCCAATCAGATCAAGTAAATCAGGTATGGCTGTAGGAGCAGCTGGTAGCCTTCCAGCTGCATTCTGAGCATTACCTGTGGCAGCCGGCGATGACGCACCTGCATCAGCTGCTTGAGTAGATGATTCAGAATACCCTCCTTCACTTCCATCAGGATAATCCTCTTCCTCAGTTTTTTGGACGGTCTTAACACGTGTTACAAATGCATCAGGGGGCTTATGGTAGACAGAGGACAATGTAGCAATGTTGGCAAGAAGCTCATCCAGGAGAGAAGGGTCGAGTTGATTCGAATCATCACTTATCACAGGCTTTTCAGCTAAGACAACATCCTTTGCTGCCTGAAGATTCAAAAAATTGTTATTGATAAAAAATAAAGAGACACATGCATACAAAAAAAAGTTCCCTAGAAGCTAAGACACAAATAATGGAAAGACTTAGGCACTATTAACTAGAAACACTGACAAACCAAGCACTACAAGCCAGCAAGCACAACCAGAGTTGTAAGCTTGAAAACCAACCGACTGCAATTTTTCCACATACCCGACCCTGTAAACTCAAGTCTTACACAACCAAAAACACCTAGACCTAAGCTGACACTAGCAATGCTAAATTAAATAAATACACCAAATCAACCCCAATTCATCCTAACACCAGAAAAAAATTTGTTTTTCTTTTATTTCTTCAAATTTTCCAGGTGTAACATGCAGTGACAATCAATACAAATTCTTACCAAAAATTTAGTGCATTAACACCCAAAATAAGCGAGAAAAAAGGAATATCATGAAGCAATAAAGCAGAATCTAACAGTTCTAACAAAACACGTGCATACCTCAGGATCGGTTGAGAGGAGTCGCCAGTATATATATGCACGATCTCTCAGATCTGGGTTGTCGGTTTCGACAGTGGCATTATTCAAAACAACCTATTCATAAGATTATAATGAAAGCCAAATTCTAAACATGCATTTAATTTAAGAAAGATAAAAAGACCGTGAAAAGCCTTGGTTTAAAACACAGGTTAAATGAACATCAGAAATTATGAATTATCCCCAATTGTTACATGGAAAACTAAATAAAGGAAAGACTTTTAACTCATCTAAACACGTCCTTTTTAACAAGTGGTAACAAAAACTGCACACAAACACACATGTAAAGGCACAAGAGGAGTACACCCGGGTGCAAGATGCAGCAGCAGCAAGCCTGGAGCTAGATGCAGAGAGGTGGCACATAGCTCCAACCTTGCACCATAAGGTGTAGTTTCTAAGGCTTACACCGAGGATGATAAAACAAAATGTATGGGCCTCTTTTCTCCTATCAAAGGAAACAACCTCTTCCAAGACAAAACATGCTGAAGAGGAGAGCTTGGCCAGATTTAGCTATACCTTCATCAAGGGCCTAAATTTTTACTTGCGATATTGAAATTCTAATAGTTTTTTTTTTTTTTTGATAGGAAACATTATTTTATTTTTAATACAGTAAAAAGGATAACATCAGTGGACTAGAAATTCACTGTCCTAATCTAGTAAACAATGGCACGATTAGTTTAGTGATATACATAATCTTTGTCTTATCAAATCGAAAATCGAAACATTCTTGAAATCTTTGTGAATTCCGATCCAATTCTAATAGTTTTTATTAAACATGAAACCTTGCGAACTGTCGCATACAGCCTCGGAAACGATGTTCAAATGAATTACAAATGATTGGGGTCAATCAAGAACATAGAGAAGTTAAAGATCATGAATGAAATAGCTAAAACGGAAACCTGGATCATCTGTTGTGGGCCTTCGGTTGGCTTCTTGAGGAAAAGTTTGACCGTCGCTGTCAAAAGCTGTAACTGAACTTGCGGAGGTTCCTCGGGAAATGTTTCCAAAAAGCTCTCCAAGAGCTCATCAGCATTATCAATTCTTTCAGCATATTCACCGATGATCCAAATCATTGATGCCTGTAAAGAAATATGGAGGAAAACAAGCTCAAAATGGCCAGAAAGAAATATTTTGAAGAGCCCAAAGGATCTCGTCCCCTCAAAGTACCTTTGCTTCTGGCTCATCCAAGGTGTCCAAGTTCTCACATAGTGTAGCAATGATGGACTCATAACTGAGACAGATAATTGATTAATTTACGTTTCGAAAGTCAAAACTTATTAGAACAAGTCCCACACTAATTACCAGACTCGAAGATAAAAACACTGACATACGTGTTAGGGTATCTCCTAAAGATATCCTTAATCACTATGATAGCTTCTTGAACAACATAGTTTACTTTGATCTTGATCAATTCAAGCAACACGCTGATACACCGTTCAGCTGCTCTCTCTAACTTGATCGCACATCGTCCAATGGCACGAACAGCTTTTCTGACAAAATCTACATCTACTTCTGTAGCATACTCTTTGAACTCCAATAAAACCTGCGAGCATAGGTGTAGAGAGGTTATCATGGAACAAAATCAATTCAAACACAAGATAAAATAAATCTACATCTACTTCTGTAGCATACTCTTTGAACTCCAATAAAACCTGCGAGCATAGGTGTAGAGAGGTTATCATGGAACAAAATCAATTCAAACACAAGATAAACTATGCAATCTACTGCAACAAAAGTCAACTCACTTGGTCTATATTTCTATCTGATGCAAGCTTTATCATTATTTCCAACTTTTCCATCTTCACGTAAATTGGATCATTGTACTTGCAAAAGAACACCTAAATGGCAAAGGCAGCACAATCATTTGTAAATTCACCTACATGTTTGAGTCTCTTATCCCAATGAAATGGAGTATAAGACATCATGTAGAATTACCTTGATCTCATGGGCAAGAATTGTGGGTCTCTTTTGCACAATAAGGTTTATGTTTCGCAAAGCAACATATTGAATCTCGGGCTCCGCAGACAGCAATGTCACAAGAGGAGAAGCCATCTTCTTGCAAAGATTCCGGACTACATCAGTGCTAGTAATTAGTTCCATCTGTAAAAGGATCATCTGCAATATTGTTCCACAAGATTACACTATATGTAATGAGCTTTGATTGTGGAGACAGTGACAAATGGCAAAAGTAAACAAGCAAAGGAAAAAAGACGCTGATAAACAACTAATCACAGTTAAACTCATTCCAAAAAATTCTAGAGGCAAATTGACTATAACCTTGACAGCTGAAAGAACAACTGCACAGTTTGCATGTTGTAATCGCGGCGTAACTCTCTCCACTATATTTTCGGCTTCACGAGCATCAGCTGCCTTATACTTGGAAAGAGCGTCCAAAATGAAAACTTGACCCCACCTGAAGGTGGTATATTATGGTTACAACACTATAGAGCATGGAAAATAAGGCTGCACCTTTTGACAAATCAAACAGAGCAGCATATAAATGTTCCACCAAATATCAGTCCAATACTAAGCAATAAGTTCAAATTTAATAATGAATAATCCAAACACATTACATTTATCTTATCTCACTACTAAATATTACCCAGTTTCTACCACAAATCAGGAAAAAGAAAAGAAAAACTTGACATGGAAAATTAAACTACATTCTTGTAGGAAAGTACTGAAAATAAAACCAATCAGTCAAGAAATTGGTATGATTTTAGGAATATTCAAGCTGTACAAATCTATAGCTTTTATGAAACTTAATTAACTGTAATTAGCCTAACACTATTCCATGACAACGATAAAGAGAAAGCCATAACTTCATAACTCCCATTAACAAAAGAAAATATTAGAAAATTAGCATATCTACACTAGATATGATTGAATGCCAACTTAGAACACGCGTATAATAAAAAAAAATATGGGTGAATTGAGTGCATAACAGGTGGGCAATTTAACACATGAATTTGTATTTTCATCGGGTGAACCAGTCATGCTGTTCCTACTCACTCGGTGCATTCATTCAGAGCAGTAAGAAGCTTTGAGAGCGTGTTACTAGTGATTTCAAAGATGGGTTTGCTACTGTTCTCTTGAATTTCAGCAAGTGAAGCAACAGCATTTGCGACAACCATGGGATTGTTGTCCGAAATTAAATCCTTCAGAGCATCTAGGAAACCTCTATCCTCTACCAACTCCGCATTTATGTCGTAAAGTTTAGCAACACATATAGCTGCTGTCTTGCGGACATATGGGTCGTCATCCTGATATGAAAAAAAAGCAGACAAAATGGCATCGCTTAGTCATTACTCACCAAATTTCACTCATGTCTTGGCCATAGTAAAATGAATTCAAATAGAGAGTATACTGCATAAGAAATATTGGTAAAGATACCTTGAGGCACCGCTGCAAAGGATCACATAAATACTCTGTAATTTTATCAACCCGGATGCATCCCATTGTCCTCACAGCCAAAGCACGGATCAAGGGATTTGGGTCTTGGGAATCCTGAGAAACATGATGGCGTGAAACTTTACCCCTCGCCATCGACATTTACAAATTGTTGAAGAAGCCGGCTTTGGTAGTCATTCATTAGATAAACATTGTTACAACATTTTACAAAAATTCCTTGCAAAGGATAGTTAAGATATCATTTACCCCAAACATGGCTGAACAGCCACCAGCTTGTCATTATTTCTTCAATGCAACAGAGCACATATTTTAAGGTGCCTACTAAAGTTTTATTTCATACACCACCTTAGCTAGCACAACCACTCCCATTTATTCACTAGAGTCCCACCCTCTTCAATAATTGCAAACGAAAACTAACTGTTATGCGTGGAGTGTGATCATCAGATGATCAAAGATTGTTAACATAAAAAAGAATCGAGGGGTGAAAGCACTTTCATTGTCCGCTGTTTAGAGCTCGACTTAGTTTTCACATGAAAGATAAGGACTCTCCCTCGTCCTTTCTATATTTATCTTTGGACATCCAAGGGAGAAATTTTTTTCCTATCAATTAAAAGGTACAGAATGCATTTATTACAAGCAACAATAAATTGAATTTGTACATCGCCGTTGCCAAATACATATCTCGACCAGCAAAGCAACAATGGGGACTCATATGTTGACCCTGAGTATACAAACTATGAAAATCCCAGAGCTCGTGCAAAAAAACACAGCTGCTTACCTTAACAAACGTATTCACTGCTAATATAGCAAGATCAGGTTGGCTCTTTGCATAGTTGATGAGATACAAATATACAAGCTTTTTAAGCTCCAAATTTTCCGTTTGCATACAATTCACAACATCCGTAAAGAGGGATGATACGTCCTTCCCCACTGTCATTGCAGCAATAACCTTCTTAACTGCATCTTTCCTCTTGTCCTGAATCCACAAAGTGCACGTGTAAAAAAATGGCACGCGATCAAATTAAAGAATATCCACCCAGCCCAATAGATTTCCCATGTCGACAAATAAAAGGCCACAATTTTACTCACACCATGGCATGAATAGACGATAAGACCCCATAAATCAGACACAATAACGATAACTCCAAACGGCATTTCTCGTCAATTAGACCCAAAAAATGTTAGATCCGACTCTAATTCACACTAAATCCACTAAGATCCCAGCAGATTTATCAACGCTCAAATTGAACACGCCACACAAACATAAAGAGCTACGGGAGAAACAGGCACCTTGTACTGAGAATTGAGTTCTTCTTTGAGCTCGGGGATTTCACCCTTTTTGGTGGTGGAAAAATACTTCGAATCGTGCCCGCTCATCGCTCTTCAATATGCAGAACTCTGCTTTCGCCGTGTGCAAGAGAAGAAGAAAGAGGGGGATCGGTCGCGATTAAGTAAATCAATTTTCCCCACAAAAAAAGTGTGAAATCAAGACAATGGAGATGAAGCAGGCAGGAGAATAGAAATAATTGTCAATTTTTTTGATAGAAATTTTACCTTAGTGTATTGGTTATATTTCATGTACGAATAATTGTTTAGTTTATTTTGTTGTTATACATAAAATACTTACTTAAAAATGAATGAAATTATTTTATTTTTTTTACACACGTCAAATTTTCTATGAAATTATTATTTAAAGTTTGATATTTATTAATATTAGTTATTGTTAAATATTAAAAAATATTAATTAAATATATTGAATAGACTCGAATAATTGACATATCGTTTTTTGTAAATCAAATCATAATTAAAAAATATTTATATTGATAAATAAAAATATTTTAAATAAATAAAAATTATTCATGTTCAATTACAGTTCAAAAAAAATTTAAAAAATGACATTAATAATTTACAATTTTATATAAGTTTCTATAAAAAAAAAATTATAAATATTTATAAAAATATAGATTCTATAAAAAAAAATTAAAATTTTATAAGATTATATAAAAGTCACTATAAAAATCTATCATTAAAAAAAAATTCAACAAATTTCGACAATGAATACACTTTCCATAATTTAATTTTGTTTCCTTATTTAGTTTCGTAAATACAGCACTATTAAGGGGTTATTGTGCTAATAGCTGTCAGGCGGTTCGCTTCGTCTCTCCTATTTATATACCACGGCTTGTACGTTCATTATTTTGTCACAGCACAATACATTCACGAAGATCCCAAATCAAAATCTGAAATTTTGCTAAATGGGAAATGGTAATTCTTTTACAAGAACTGATTATCGGAATTATATTTGAATTTATTCATATTTCCACGAGCACACGGCCAGTAATTGTAGACTGATTACTGAACGGAAATTTTTAAAGTTTCGATACTCAATTTGATTTGATCATCGTTTGAATTCCAGGCGATAAAGGCCGACCAATCAAAAAAATCAAGTTCTCCAAGGTTCAAAGGATTTGTGTGTTTCAATTCTTTTTGTTTGTTTAGTTCCTTACCTTTTTTAACTGAAATGTCGTGGGATTTATGTATTTTTATGTCGTTTATTTATTATTTATTTTGAAGGAGGAGCATAAAATTATAGGTGCTGATGAAGATAATTATCATATCCATGATGACATGGACGAAGATCTCGGAGATGGTATCGGCGATAATTTAAAGATTGTGGCATAAATTTCCCCCAACTTTTATGGTGGTGTTGCGTTTGTGAGGAGTTCAGTTGATCAATTTGTCTAATTTGTTCTTTCAGGAGAAGGGAAAAAGAGAGATTTTTCAAGATTGGAACTTAAACCTGATCATGAAAATCGGCCATTGTGGGCTTGTGCCGATGGTCGCATTTTCTTGGAGACTTTCTCTACGCTGTATAAACAGGCCTATGATTTTCTTATTGCCATCGCTGAACCAGTTTGCAGGTAAATTGGGACACTTTAGTTCCAAGTGAGCGCCAAGGAAGTTTTGATTGTTGATTGATTGCTACTATACTTGTTTGTGTTTAAATGTATGTTGACAGTTTGTTTTTGTCCGCAACTAAGATATGATGGCACATACCATTGACTGAGATTGAACTTTACTGGTATATTTATCAGTTCCAGTTCGATAGTTGAGAACTAAGATATTTTAACTTTCTCTTGTATGCCTGATCTCATGGAAATATGTTATGTGCAACATACTTTTAACATCCTACGACTATCATCCATTTGTTAACTTGCAGTGTGTTTATTAGCCTGAAATGCAATATAGCTCAAGACCATTGTGAAATTGTGTGGCTAACAACATTTTTATTCATTTCTAATTTTCTATATTGGTTATGTATGTCTGGGTTTGATCCACATGACCTGGCAAAATATGCTATTTGTAGTAGTAGTATGGCTTGAGAAAATTTATAATTGGGCAATGAACTCAACCACTGCTGTCATTGGTCCTATATACAATCTCCACAGAGTGAGCCAATATCTTTTCATTATGTACTTATTTTTGAGTTATTACACTTGTGTGCATGTGCTTGGGCTTTCCTTTCGGTGGTTTAAAATGTTCTTGCAGTTGTTTTGATTATTTTTTTACTCAACAGGCCAGAATCAATGCATGAGTACAACTTGACTCCACATTCCCTGTATGCTGCGGTGTCAGTTGGACTTGAAACAGAGACTATTATTTCTGTTCTAAATAAATTATCAAAGACCAAGCTTCCAAAAGACATGATTGATTTTATACATAATTCCACTGCTAATTATGGCAAAGTGAAGCTCGTGCTCAAGAAGAATAAATATTTAGTTGAGTCACCATTTCCAGAGGCAAGACGTTCTACTCTACCTATCCTTTAGTTAAAATGAAGCTTATGATTTCGATGTTATATTTTTTCTACTGCTATCAAAAATTTTCAGGTATTGAAAAAATTGTTAATGGATGAGGTTATAGGACGAGCAAGGATTTCCTTTGAGGTATGTGCTTGTGGTATTTGTCTTTGTATGGTTAATCCCGCCCTTGATAGCTTTTCCATCTGGGTCAATTTTGTATGTAAGCCCATATAGCTTTTCTGTTGTCTTTGGTCCATAATTTACACACTTCGAACGCTGTTACTTTAGGGAGTTGAAGGAAATGATGGTTTTACAAAAGGAAAATCTACTGGTGAAATAGAAGGTGGGCACAATGAGTTGCTAAATGAAGTCGAGTTGGCAGCTGCAGCTGAAGAAAAAGAAACTCATTCATTTGAAATTGATCCTGCTCAGGTTGGTCTTTGCATCTTTTTAAGATGAACTGTAATTGGGAAGTCAAACTGCAGACCTTAAGTCTCCTGTTTTTAATTTTGATAAATGTTCTTTTTAGTTGGGATGCTTCAACAATTCAGTTTGCTTTTATTCCTCGTAAAATATTCAAAGTAAAATGCCATTTGGAGTTTCTCCTTGCTAAATATTTCGATTTTGAACTATTTACTTTGATAAACATTTGTATGATCTACTATTTTACATAGTCCCATATTATAATTTTTCAAGTTGTATACATTGTTTTCATGGACATACACAACATATGCTGCATGTTTTGAACCAACTGCTTTGCAGGATTTGTTTCAATGAGCTGACCACAGCTTAGATCTCTTCCAAATTTGAGATGATAGCACAATCCAATTTCGTTTATTTTTTTAACTTTACTTACCAAACCTGGTGGGAATTCAAATGTTGAATTATATTTTGATGCCATTTCAGCTAAACATTCAATCGCTTTCCAATGGATTGTGTGGAGTTAACTAGTTTTCTGTACAGGTTGAAAATGTAAAGCAACGGTGTTTGCCAAATGCTCTAAATTATCCCATGTTGGAGGAGTATGACTTTAGAAATGACACTGTGAGTGGCCCTTATTTCCTTCCAAGAATTAGAAAGTTATGTGTATGGAAGATCATGATTTCAGTAGTTTTAGTTGTCACCATTAGGTATGCTTCGTGATTCCACTCATTGTCATGGATATGGCAGGTCAATCCCGATCTGGAGGTTGAATTGAAGCCCCACGCACAACCACGGCCTTATCAAGAAAAAAGTCTTAGTAAAATGTTTGGAAATGGTAAGTGTAATCCCACAAAGCCTTTCTCATGCTTTATTGTGGTACAGTATCAAGAAAAGAGCATGGTGAAATGTTTGGAAATGGCGAGTATAATTGCAACCTATGTTCATAATCATTGTGATTATTTTATTTGTACTATTTGTCTGCCACATTACCTACCGTGATCTTTCAATTATTTGTATCTCACATTTCATTTTGGACATATGATCCTTGTAAATAAAACACACGTAATTAACGCCTTGGGCCTTGAAGGTGCACCAAGGATGGTGTTTAAAGGATAAGGCTTGCAACTTCATCGAAGGGCTGCGCCTTAATTTGTGTCGAGGTGCAAAGGCTGGACTTGCTGAGCCTTGAGCTTAGTCGCAAGTCTTGTGGCTTTTAACTTTTACAAGATGGCAATATATTTTTATGAACATTTTGATTATGTAAATGTAAATTTACATGCATATGAAAAGAATCATATAAGTAATTAGATGTCATGGAAGTGTGAACTTTCATTTATATTCTGTTACTCTGTTTTACTGGCTAAGAGAATCAACATTTTAGAGACAAATTTATGAGTTAGTACTTCACTATTTTTCTTATTTCAGGTAGAGCGCGCTCCGGTATCATTGTGCTACCGTGTGGTGCAGGAAAGTCTTTGGTTGGTGTTTCTGCTGCTAGCAGGATAAGAAAGAGTTGTCTTTGTTTGGCTACAAATGCGGTGTCTGTGGATCAGTGGGCTTTCCAGTTTAAATTGTGGTCGACTATTACAGAGGAACAAATATGTCGTTTCACATCTGACAGCAAAGAGAGATTCCGTGGCAATGCTGGGGTGGTGGTGACAACATATAATATGATTGCATTTAATGGCAAACGATCTGAAGAAGCTGAGAAGATCCTAGAAGAAATAAGAAACCGGGAATGGGGATTGCTTCTCATGGATGAGGTTTGTTAATGATATAAGTTATTTACATTCTTTGATGATGCATACATTTATAATCTTTAAATTGTAGGTGCATGTAGTCCCCGCTCACATGTTTCGGAAGGTCATCAGCATCACAAAATCTCACTGCAAATTGGGTCTTACTGGTATGTTAGCGCCACATTTATATAAACAATCTATAGTCACCCATGTATACTTGTTGCCAGTGAATGATGACTCAAATTGTTGTCATTATATATGCAGCAACACTTGTGAGAGAAGATGAGAGGATTACCGATTTGAACTTCCTTATTGGTCCAAAGTTATATGAGGCTAATTGGTTGGATTTAGTGAAAGGAGGGTTCATTGCAAATGTTCAGTGTGCAGAAGTCTGGTGTCCAATGACAAAGGAGTTTTTTGCTGAGTATCTAAAGAAAGAAAATTCGAAGAAGAAACAGGCAAGTTGGAATCGGAATATTGTCTTTTTTAATATCTTAAATTTGCTTGAGGAGTATTCAACTGTGATTTTCTAGAATCCAATACTGTTGAATTAATCTCCGGTGGTATACTGCATTGCAAAGACAAAGCTAATTTACCATAACTAAATGAGCAACAGCGCCGGTCATTGATCAAAATCACCTTCGGTGCCCCTTTTAACGATACATTGGTCTTTTCCTATCCATGTTTTCATGCTTGATGAGTGACTTTCAACTCTGACAATTTTTGAGGCTTTTTTTAAAAAAAATTTGTGCTCGGTACTTTTTCCCTGCTATTGGTTAATCCCATGTTTCTCTAATTAATGGAATATTTTTCCAACCACTTAGGATTGAGAATGATTGATTTTTGCTTGAGAATCCGTAAAGGTTATTCTAAACAAACTTTTACAGGCAAATTGAAATTTTATATTTGCTTGTTTATCCAACACGTTTTTCATTGCATCTTTCAGGCTCTTTATGTGATGAACCCTAATAAATTCAGAGCTTGTGAGTTTCTTATCCGTTTCCATGAGCAGCAGCGGGGTGATAAGATAATAGTTTTTGCAGATAATCTTTTTGCTCTGCAAGAATATGCAATAAAGCTTCAAAAACCTATGATTTTTGGTGCAACTAGGTTTGACTTTATCATTTATCTATGAGTTTTGACATGCTTATGCTGTTTTAATATTATGTCATAATAATTGGGTCGTGTGATTCGCAGCCACGCTGAAAGAACTAAAATACTTGAAGCATTTAAAACCAGTCGGGACGTGAACACCGTTTTCCTCTCGAAGGTATGTCCATTACTGCCCAAGTATTGACATCCTCTTGGTAGAGCTACGTGAAGAGACTATCTTTTTCCCAGTGTTCTTGAATTAGTCTATGCACAACTATGTAGCATGTTGTGGTGCATCACCATGTGCTTTCCTGTACTCATACAAGCTGTTTAGAAGCGAGTTATGTTTAGAAGCAAGTCAATTAGAACATGATTAGCCTTTTTCTGATGTTTCTTTATTTTATTTTGTGTTATGCATTTGAAATATGTATCGTCGCTAATGAGGAATCTGCCTTGTATACAAATCTTCACCTGAACTTTCTTGACTATTCATATGATGCATAAATCCCACAAAGCCATTTTTATTGTCAAACTCTATTGCTAAGTGAATAACTGATGTGATGTTAAAATGTGTGGATTACGTTCACAGGCAAACGGCTTTACTTCAGGCATGACTGATGATGGATGTTCATCATTTTGTTTCATAAAATTGCTAATTTAATTACTGACGTGATGTCAAAATATGTGCATTTTGTTCACAAGAGAATATCTTTACTTCAGGCATGACTCATGATGTCTATTCATCATTTGTTTTATAAAATTGTTTATGTTCATTTCAATGCCCTTGTTTTTGTATCTGGATTTTTCTGTTCCTTTGTCCTGTGAAAGCCTGTGGTAGTTTTGGATGATGGGATAATTTAACTGCTGTCTCTTTGATTTCAGGTGGGTGATAATTCCATAGATATTCCAGAGGCAAACGTGATCATTCAGATTTCATCACACGCTGGTTCAAGGCGTCAAGAGGCTCAGCGACTTGGACGTATTCTCAGGGCAAAGGTACGCTTTTCCCAGTACACATGCTCACTATGAAGCACTGATTAGGCTTAAAACTTTTAGATCATATTTTTACAGCTATATAAATTTGAAAAATGGTTTCTCGTTTTTCATGTACCAAGTATAGCCTGGACCCAGTATTCACATTGAGCTTTCCTTTTTACTTTTTGACTGATATTAACTGATTAGTTATGGCGGCATATTTACTTTCTGGATGTTTAAGTGGTTATCAGCGCCTATACTTCTATGAGGCTGTCAGCTTTCAAGGAAATTTTTGGATAGGATTAAATATGTTATCTCGTTATCCTGAAAGAATATTGCGTCTGCTATCCGGAAAGAATATTGCGTCTGCTGGGTTGCATTTCATGCACAACTATATCAATACTTTAAAGAAGTTATGGATTTTCTTCTCCAAGAAAATTTGTCGTATAAAAAGTTGCGGCTTTTATATTTTGGAGGTCAGATTAATATTTTTGACACAAGATCCCCAAGAATATTTTCCCTTTCTCTGCTGCAGAGAGAACCTTAAGATATATATTATTTAAAGTGATTTGACCTTGACACGCTGTGAAATAGATTTAGGAAAATTTAGACCACTCTTTAAGTCAGTATATTTGGGATCTTCCAATATTTTATTCATTGTTGTTTTTGCTGGTCACCTGGATATAAGAAATTTTTTATTCTGTGTGAGTTTGTTCTTATTCACATCTACCTCTGTTTGTGTTTTTCCCTTGGCCTGAGTTTCTCTTCGTGTCTGAATTTATTGATTTAATAGGGTAAGCCTCAAGACAGGGTGGCGGGAGGCAAGGAAGAGTACAATGCATTTTTCTATTCACTTGTATCTACAGACACCCAAGTATGGTAGTCCTCTCCTTCCCATTTACAAGTGATTTGCTTGCTTTTTTTGCCCTGCAATTGACCAGAAATCGCATTATTGATTTATTTTAATGCAGGAGATGTACTACTCAACCAAAAGACAGCAGTTTTTGGTTGATCAGGGTTATAGTTTTAAGGTGCATGACAGTTTCAAAACTTTATGCACTTCATCTTTCTTCCATGATAACGATTCTGACTATATTATCCCTTCAAGTCCATATACTTGCTTCTTGAGATATGTTTCATATACAAATAAATGTTTGAATTGCATTCTGGTCATGCTTTTGAATGTTCTAACTGGCTTTTCCAGGTTATCACGAGCTTACCACCCTCAGACTCGGGACCCGAGTTGAATTACCATCATCTTGATGATCAGTTAGCACTTCTTGGCAAGGTCTTCTTTATTAGTGTCCTTGTTTTGTGGCTTGAAATATTATCCCTTCTCTAGTACTATTCAAGAATGCTGACGACTCTTTATATTTCACAAAATAGGTGCTGAGTGCTGGGGATGATGCAGTTGGTTTAGAGCAACTAGAAGAAGATGCAGATGGCATGGCTCTTGAAAAAGCTCGTCGCTCAGTTGGGTCCATGAGTGCCATGTCTGGAGCTAGTGGAATGGTTTACATGGAATTTAGGTAAGTATTCAGCACCTGCTATGTATCCTTCTAATAAAACCCATTTTTCTTTTCAAAAAATAATACTTCTTTTGTGGCTCTTCCTGCACACCGTAATAATGTATTCAATTGCCCCGTTTATTTGTTGTTTGCGTTGCAGTACCGGGCAGAAAAAGCTACATGGGCAGGCAAAGAACAAGCCTAAGGATCCGGCTAAGAGGCACCACTTATTCAAGAAACGTTTTACTGGTACATAGGTTCTGCATGAATAACTAATTCAATGGGAAAGCACGGCATATAAATTTTTGGGGCCGGTTGGGGAAACATTTATCTAGTTTTGTATTGTTGGAAACAAAGATACAAGTATAATTGCGATACATTATCATCCCATGTACCATGGTGGATGCGACTGGAAAAAATTGAGCAACTTGTTGTTCTCGATGGTGAATTCATACATTCAATTTGTGAGTAAAGGATCTATAGCTGTATGTTTGAAGAGCTTTTCGAGTGCAGTGGGCTTGTCATTTTGTAGAATTTGATCATTTCAGTGATGAATTGATTGTTCAAGGCTTTGCTTGATTTTAACTCTCGATAGATATCCAATTCACTGAGACGTATTTGGATTTTACCAATGATGTTGATTTTAACGAAACAAGATTTTCACTTGAGAAAGAAATGGTTTTATTTATTTATTACCAGTGAGATTTAAACCCAATTACATCTCTTTGTTCCACGAGCTAGGGGAATTTAAACAGCCGTCGGCAAATTGATAATCATAGAGTTGTATGTGTTTATGTCACTTTCTTTGAAGTTTGTAAAAGTCCCCACGAAACAAACTTAGCCCACACTCACTCCAAAGGGAATTTTCATCTTCTCCTTTTTTGCTGAGAGTATATAAGTTTTATATAAATAAGCCATCAATACACATGTCAAGTGTCGGGGGAATGAGATTATTACTCATATGGATAACATCTATCAAGCTAAACATATACATATATCCTTCACATTTTGAAGAATATTTCTTCAATTTATTATCGAGCAAACAGGCGCAAGCACGTACACACTTTTGTGTGTACCTATATATATATATATATATATATATATATATATATATATATATATATATATATACTATTATATTAAGGATGAGCACATGATAGTAACTACCTAGGAGGACACCAAGTTTTTTTTTCAATTTTACCCTTACATGATATTAATATTACACTTTTGTTTTTTGTTATTTTTTTTTCACATTTCAACACACACTTTTATTTATTTTTTTTATTTCAACAATTTAAATATCAATTTAGTCATCTCATAAATTATCAAATTACACTTTAGTCCATTGATAATGATAAAAAAAATTGTACACACGCATCGCGTGTGCATAGTCACTAGTATATTTGAAGTGGAGCATTCCAGCATGCGATTGACGGCTTTTGACAGCATTCCCTATTCCATAATTGTGATTGATCAAGGGCTACACATTAGACGTCTACGCGACGAATTGGAATAATTATTATATCTATACATACTCTATATATAATGGAATAGGCCCTTACAGGTGTGCTAAGGGTTTATCTGAATATATATTTTTTTAAACATATATATTATTATATTTACACACACACACATTATAATATTTGAATTTGATTCATTTTTATGTATATTTTATATGTTTAGACTGCATATAATTCAATTAACACAATATTTCACACGATCATAGAGTTAGTATTTCTTCCATGGCGCTCTTCCGAAAATAAAACGAAATAAACAAAATTAATGCGAAATAAAGAGGATAAGAATATAATATGATTAATTAAGGACATTAACTATATGATAAGATGAATTTGAAACTTTATCTTAATTTTATTTTGAAAAAATAAAATACTTTAAAACTTTATATGTATTTTTAACTCCGCTGCAATTGGATCATATTATTGGGTCGAGACAATTATTCCTATTGGAAATACACTTTATTCGTTTAGGCTTATTATATTGTTCCCATGAAGAATCAAAGGGCACAACATTTCGACATATATATATATATATATATATATATATATATATATATATAAAATTATTACGTTTTGTTAATTTATATATTTTTAGATTATATAAAGGATGAAGAATAAAATATAAATGGCAAAAATATGTATATATATATATATATAAAAATTATTACGTTTTGTTAATTTATATATTTTTAGATTATATGAAGGATGAAGAATAAAATATAAATGGCAAAAATATGTATATATATACACATGAATAATATTTTATAGGAGCAGTCAAAGTTCAATGTATTTTGTTTTATACTAAATCAAAAGTTTGATGATTAAGAGAGACATGCATGATCTCCTGCCTGCTGGGTGTCGTTTGATTTTGTAGAGTCGTGCACCATTCGTGCACAATGAATATTTAATTAATACTATATACTTCTATTAGGTAGAATCTTAATCAATTAATAAATGATGCACTTATGCCATAGCTTTTGTCGTTATTTGAGAGAGGAATGCTACCTGTATATCTTGAAATACGATCAGCTTTTGTAAGTGTAAGAGTTGATGTGGTAGATGAATATTTGAGTAATTATTAAGAGTTTGATTCTTAAAATTAATATTTTTTTGAACGAGTTTGTCATAGAAAACTTCTTCAGTATGATTTATCTGGTTAACCTGAGTTGAATATGAGTTTATCACATAAGATTTGTCCAGTGTACTTTATCTGGTTAACGTGATTTGAAGATTATTGTGTTTGTCAAGGTTTACTCAGTACGCGTCGAAATGTAACAGTTATTAATTTAGAGCAGGGATTGCTCCACAATTTTGAAAGGATGCGCAAGGGGTTATTGCAACTTTTAAGGATATAATGTAAGATCAAGCGCGTGTTAAATTATCGCAAAATATAATTGATTATAACTGTATAATTTTTTGATATTTAAAACTATAAACTCAGCTCAAACTTTACGTTTCCATTGATATTCCAGGCAAGATAGATATGTAGCATACTATTATAGAATGTTGAAGTACTTACTAGCTATATTGAAAATGTCTCTCCATTATATATAAGTCTGGTCAAAAGTGATTTATTGGAATATTAATGATAGCCCTGAATTGCATATGACAAATTAAACAAACATTATTTATATTATAACACACACACACACACACATAAATAATAATAAAATTATAAATTTTTTAACACTTAGTATATATGAAATCTAAATAAGAATTGTTGTGCAAAGTACTTCGGTTTCAACAATTCTCATTGAATTTTATTCCGAAATCGGTTCATACCTAAATATATACTAATTAACCACAAATTAAGAAGTTAATTTATATGTGTAAAAAACCAAAGAGAAAATGTGTAAAATTAGTGAAATTATTACGAGATTCTTAATTTCTCGCAATCATTTTTTCTCCACTCTCTGAGATTCTGTGGATTTAATAATACGTATACAAATTAAATTGAGTGCTCTTTGTCAATTAATGGAGCTAAAAAAATCTTGCCAGGGTGGACTCAAATATCAAAATAATCATACTTTTTAGAGAGGAAAAAAAAAAGAGTTTTGAAAGAATTTAGTCAATAAAAAAAAAAAAAAAAAAAAAACGAGTCATTTCATCCTCAATTGTCTAAACTAGCAATTCGAAGATGCTTTGAGTTTTCACATAGCTTTTCTAACAAGGATTAGCTTTAACTCATTAAGAATCGGAATTGATTAGTACAATAATGATATGCATATGCACGTAAAGCAGACAAATATACAATACAACGAATGAATCTTTTTAAGGTGTTATTATATTTTTAACCTTAATTATTGTTAATCATATATTACAGAATGAATGAAAATTGGGTTCAAATTTTTAGGACTAAAAAATGTTGCCGAGTAATTTTGTTGAAATATATATAGGGAGACAATGGAGAACTTTCTTGTTTTTTATTTGCAAGGATAGTGACCATGACTAAAAAGGGTTGAGAAATAGTCAAGTATATTTTAATTATTCCCTAGGGTTCTTAGCTAGCTAGGTCTTGAAAATTTTTGACTAACAAGAATTTATATATATATATATTGACTAACAAGAATTTATATATATATATATATATATATATATATATATATATATATATATATAAATTTAGCAGTGATTCTTGTGGATTTTTTTGGTAAATTTGGTTCGAAGATGTCCAATCAAGTGAAGAAACTTGGTTTTAATATATAATTGACTGAATCTCATGTGAGACCGTCTTATGAATCTTAATATATGAGACGAGTCAAAACTATCAATATTTACAATAAAAAGTAATATTTTTAGCATAAAAATTAATATTTTTTCATGGATAATCCAAATAAGAGATCTGTCTCATAAATACGATCCGTGAGACCGTCTCATACAAGTTTTTGCCTATATAATTTGACGAAAACATAATCATGATCTGAAGAAGTAAATCATGCTATTATTTAAGTGCAGCACTACGTACCCATTGGCAGTATTGGACTATTTGTAAATTCTAAAGTTAATAATGTGTGAGTATCACAATTGACCTTTGCATGTGTGTTTTTTTTTTTTTTTTGGTTTTGGTTGTTGATATATCTTTTCTTTTACCTTGACCTAATTCTATGAAAACTGAAAAATTAGAAAGAGGAGAGAAAATGATTAAGAAAGTAAGCAAGAAAAAAGGGAAAATAATAAGAGAGAGGAGATCATAGAATAATTTTTTATATAGCGACATTGATTGGGATCATTTTATTATTTTTAAATAAAATTCAAGTAATTTTAGAAAATTTGTTGGCGTGATTTTATTTTGAAGAAAAGTTATATGATTTTTTTATATTTGAGGATTTTTAAAACAAATATGAAGTATGAAATAGAAAACAAGAATAATTTTTTTTTACCTAAAACTTTATTATTTTTATGTTGTATCCCAAGATTTAGTAAGGTACGTAACAAATTTAAAACGTGATTAATTGTTTTAAAACAAACTTAAGTATAAAAAATTTTGTTAAAATTTGGGATAAATATGAAACACATATAAAAGTTGAGACTAAACGTAAGATTTTTACGTTATTTTATATCACTTACTCAAATATATATAATTAGTGATTAACTTTAGGCAAAAACCGATCTCACGAGTCATATTTTGTGATACGGATATTTTATTTGGGTTATCAATGAAAAAATATTACTTTTTATGCTAAGAATATTATTTTTTATTGTGAATCTCGGTAGGGTCGACACGTCTCACAGATAAAAATTCGGGAGACCGTCTCACAAGACACCTACTGTTAACTTTATAGTTTTTTTTTTTAACTCTATTCATTTTGTGTAGCTATAGACTATATATTTTGGCAAAAACTTGTGTGAGACGGTCTCACGAGTCGTATTTTGTGAGACATGTCTCTTATTTGGGTCATCTATGAAAAAATATTACTTTTTATATGGTTGACCCGTCTCACAGATAAAGATTCGTGAGACCGAGACCCAAGAGACTTACTCAAATATTTTTTTATGCCCAATAAACTTGATAGATAATATTTTATTTATAAGTAGCCATTTTTTTAGTAACTATATTTATTTCATATGGACATTATGATCGGATAAAAAAAACTTAGATTTTTTCAGCTACTTTTTTTAGATTAAATTTATAAAATTATGATATTCCAAAAGTCTCGTGCATTAATTTTCAATTCTGATATATATGACAGAATTCAAATTCTAATAAAATTTATCAATCAAACTTATTCCTCGAATACAAATCAATCTATGATCATGCAACCTAAGCCAACGAAACAAATGCAAAGACTCCCAATCTCATGGAAAGGATACCGATTCTTAACCTCAAGTTCCCATTAAAAGAGCTTATTAATATTAAAAATTATTCAAAAATATAAAAATCTGTCTTTAAACTTAATGTAATCCTTCATTTGAACTGAACTGATCTTGGAATCTGCTCTCTACAACTTGTAATCAATCTGTGATTATAGTTCTCATACTGTGTTTGCAACAGTATTGCATCCAAACCGTCGAAGGACGATCCTACTCGATCGATTCCTTCCTCGTCTTCTCGGTTAAATCCATCGTTCTGCAACCGCATTTCCGATCATATCATGATATATATTAGAAGATGATAAAAAAAAAAATCTACCGAAACATATTTTCATTAATTTTATTCATATATACAAAAGGAAAAATTACGAGCATAATAATAATTAATAATATAGTATAGTAATACTTAAAAGAGTTTGATAACAAAGACACCAGACCATTAAATAAATAATTGCAATAAAATATGGAGAAAAAAAGAGAGAATATTACCCAAAAATATTCTTCGTCTTCATATCTGTGAAACATTGATGCTTTAGGAATCTCACCACCTTCGTCGTTCCGAGCAAACCTACCTCGTATCCTTAGTCGATTGTCCGCTAATGTTTTCCGGCATGCATACTTTTATTTGTATATATATTCATGAGAAAAAAAAAACACATTTTAATATTATTAGCTATGAATCAAAAAATAATAATAATAATCGATTTTTTCCATTACCTTGATTGTTTTATTGAAATTTCTCTGAGTTCTTTTGGCTTTGTACCTATCAATTCTCTCCTTCCTTTCTTCTGCACTGTAGCGTCCTATTTTGAAACTTGCTTCCTCCATTAAAGACTTTTCTGCTGATAATGGACTTGAAATCAACACATTTGTTTTTGCCATGTGATTTGTTTTCACATTCTGTCAAAAAAATATTCGAAATTTAATCACATGAAAAACCATATAGAATTCGATATATATAAATATACATACAGAGCTTATATATATATAACCTGTAAATCTCCGGTGCTACAAACCCTTCTCATTTGACCGGAGGCGAAGATGCTGCTTTGATCAGGTGGACTCAACATTTGATTTTGTAAATTCTGAGTCTCCGAAACACTGTCCAATCGAGCTCGAAACGATGAATTCTGGCCGTTATTCACGAAAGAATTGCTGCTGTAACTCCTTTGCATGAACTTCACTGCAGATTCATCGATATTCTGTGGAAGAAAAGCATTTGCATCGAATCTTAGTCCACATTCCTCTGTTTTCACATCCAAAACAGAGTTCCGGCCCTCGTTCCTCAACTTGGTTAGAGATAAATTTTCGAGCTTGAAACTCGGTGGGGAAGATGAGAACAAAACAGAAGCGATTTCGTTCAAAAGATTTGTTTCATCAACTGGGTTTCTGCTATCGTTTTCTGGGATGGCTTGATATTCGTGAAGTTGTTGAAAAGCCTCTGAGGGGAGATGAAGGTGGGAATCAATGGCGGAGGAATCGGTGAATGGGAAGAATGGGTCGGTGAGAATAGAGTTCTCGTACACAAACATCTCAGAAGACATCGAAAATTGAGATTTTCAGCACCCAAAATTGAATCAAATTATCTGTTGTAGGATAAATAAAATTTGGAGATGACAGCTGAAATTGATGGTTTGTTCGATCAGATTTCTTGTCGATTTATGAGCAAGAAGACAAGAATCTCGTTTTGTATTATCTATTTTTTTTTCTTTATGAATCTTTTCCTCAAATAGAAAGAAAACACACGCAGTAAGTGTGCAAAAATGCTAAAGATAATTGCTCCGCTGGCGAGCTTCGAAAGCTCAAATTGCAGGGCAAATTGAACGGTGAGATCTTCTGGTATATAAAGACAACGGGAATTTCATTCTAGTCCCTGAAATATTAATTGATTTATTTACAGTCCATTAAATCGAAAGTTTATTGCGCTAATAATACCATTTATAAAACCAGCTCGTGTTGGAGCCTCACCTAAAGATTCATGAGTTTAGAAAACTTTGGGACCGAGTGATTTATTGTACTGCTGATGCGGATAGGTTTTGGACACAAAATATAACATCGTAATTTGCCTTTTTTTTATTATTTTAACATCATAGTCATGTCAAAATGTGGTAGGCCAAGCCTGTTCGAACAATAAAAACTATGCAAATCATATCTGGCCAATGGTCGTGGTCTCGTGGATCCAAATGTCATAATTTTGGCCCATTAAAATGTACATCAAAGTGGGACAAAATTTCTTTAAGGTCGGTGAAATCACAAATCCAATACTTAATATTTTATCTAACAAAACCTAATCTCGATTATCAACTGGATCAAAGTGGCTCAGTTTGATTTATTGTCCATATAGATTAATTATGTCTATATATATAGTCATGTGTGCTACTAGCAAAAAAGGCCGTCGCTAGGAAATATTGACAATACTTGAGAACTTTCTCGCTGGAATGCACGCGTATTTTTGTCCCTTATCGAAGCCAGAAAATTTAATCCATATCTAATGACAAACTCCGCTCGTGATTTTTCTATCTCCCGTTGAGTGTTTCTCCATCCATAATATAGTGAAATTTTAGCTAGCTTTTGGAGTTGAGTTAAGTCCAAGTTCTAATCTTTAACAATAATATTGTGAAATTTTAGCTTTTGAATCTTCGATACATGTTTTTTGTTTTACATTTTGAATTGAAACATATAACAAAATTTAAGACACATTTTCCCGTAAATCGATCTTGAATGAGAAGACAAAAACATAGTTTCACAGATAAACTTTTGTGTGTATGAAAAGTTCAAATTATAAAAAGAGTATGTGTATACTTAAAGCTAGCTAGCCAAAAAACAATGGCTTTAATTTGCTTGGATATCGGCGCATTCTCCATTATTAAGTTTTGTGCGCTCAGTGCCTTGGTTGGTGACGATAATTACAGTTGCCATTTTATATCTATTTTTGTTCCACCTTTTAAAAAATCCTCTACTTCCACCGACTAATTCACTAGATTGATTTTTACCCAACTTCTTTCATGAATTGTTCATTATATTTTGAACTTGAATAGAGCGTATGACACACGCAATTTTGAGTTTAAGACACAAGACTTGTTGGCTCTCTTGAAATCAGGATCCTCAACTTAGAACAAAATTGTCTTATGTATGTTGAATTAAGTTTTTGAGAGTTGTATACATGAATTTTAACAATTCTTCATGAGAAACTAGCTTTTGAGGTTGAGATAAGTCTCGATTTTAACATGATATCATAACTCAATCGTTCATTTTTATATGTGAATTAACTACTTGGAAGTTGTATTTGTCGGAAAATTCGAACCAAGTTTATAGTTTGAATAAAAATTATGTCTCATGAACTTGAGAGTGTCTTTTGACTCTCCACATTATTAAGTTAGTTATGTCTCATTATTGTGAAAGTGTTTTGACTTTCCACATTCTTGAGTTAATTGAAGATTTTTGGTTCTTCATATTCTTGCATGACTCTTGGTGTGTATTTTATGACTTATAAATAGTGTGTTCATTTCCTCATTTCAAATATATATATATAAATGATTTTACAAACACTCGAGGTCTCGTTCAAATTCTCTTACATTTCATATTGTTAGCTTTTCATTTGGCCTTCGTTAAATTTTGACGATAACGTGAAGATACATTTTCAGTTCGCCATATTAGTGACTCGTGCTAAGTCAATGCTGGTTGTTCAGTTGTATCCTGAGAAACGGACGTCCAAGACTATCCTCGAAACACATACAGGAAAAAACAAATCTATTTTAAGGACATTGTACTTCTTACGGGCCTCTGTTAGGTTTACTTTAAGCTTTGTTGTACTGTTTTTTTTTCACCATTTAGTTCATTGACTTATACGGAATTTTACTACTTTATCGTTCGATATATTATACAATAGTTTGATAATCTTTTTTTTTTAAAGCTAATTTTTCAAGATGAGTAATGTCGAAGCTTTAATGCAATCTGACATTTTCATATCTAATGATAACATACTTTTCTTCCCATGCTTAAGAGAAAAAAAGAAAATGCAGCAGTATCATCCATGACCTCCCTCGACACCTTTTGCTGCTAAAGACAACTGAATAAACAGTATTCTTCGTACAAGAACTATTTCGAAGTAAAAAGGAACAGAAGACGCACGACAAAGGAATCCGTAGTTACATTAATGCGTACGGAAGAACCAAAGTAATGCCTTGCTTCGACAGATAGAGATTAAAAATAATAATTACTGAAATAAATCCGATTTAGAAATAAGGAATATGGAAGAGCTAGCAAACATTAACATACATGATCCACCAGCAAAGCCTCGTTTATTGGGGAACTGGTAACCAACAAAAAAAAAAACGAAAAGGAAAAGTGAGATTCACCTTCATGGCCGCTGCCAAAACCTTCACGATATTTTGTTTTTATCTCCTTCCTTTTTCTTCGGGATGATTTATGGTTTTAAAATAGAAGGACGAGAGGGGGGATGCAGAAGAAGAAAGTTTTTCAATGGAAACATGGAGGACGGGAGGGGGAAGTTACTTTTCGGGAAAAAAAAAAAAAAAAGATTGTTAGATGACCATAAACCCATCCGATATCAAACATGATAATGTGTAAAATAGGAAATAAAATTTGGTGTGCTCTCTTGCGATGTCAAATCATTTAATCTAACTTGCTACTTAAAGATATATAAATGGAAAAAAGACCAAAGGTCGTTCTATATTTAGAAATTATACGAAAATGAATTAAGTTCATCCAACTCAATTAATTTCCTTTAATAAAATCAATCCCAGAATCTGGAAAAAAAATTCCAAAAATCCTCGGTTTGGTTTGTAATATTTACATTTACATACCAATCTTCCTGCACATTGCACATACGAGGAAATACATATATGTAAAAAGAAATCGAAAAAATTTAAGCAATGTGCGAATTGTCGCAGTAGAAATCAGAAATGCCAGAAGCCAACCACAGCCTCTCGTTGAAAGCCTCCTGCATATCCTCCGGGATAAACTGCGTGCGGCACAGGGGGCACGTCTTCTGGTCGTGGTCCATCCAACGGTCCACGCAGCTCCGGTGGAATACGTGCCTGCAATTCGTCAGCCGTCGGATCTCATCTTCCCAGCTGAATTCGTACAGGCACACCGCGCAGTTCTCCGGCGGGTCCATCTCCGCCAAATCGGAGAACAACACCACCGGTAGAAGCTCCCGGATCAGCGCCGCCGACACTGATATGGGCTCCGACCCGGATTCCTCCCGGGCTGGAACCAACACCAATTCGGGCTCCAGGAAATCCCCGAGCCCAAAGAAAGTGAAAGAAGCGTACAAAGATTTCCGAATGAATCCCAGAAGCGTCAGTACGCAGACCAGTAACTTGGGGAAAAAAAAGTCAGTATACCCCATCGGAAACCCCATTTCTCCGCCGCCCAAAATCTCACTCGAACTCTGTCCAATTGAAGTGTAGGCTTTGAGGAGAAAAGTTGAAGATGAGGGGGTGGGTTATATAGAGGGAGGTGGGCGTGTGAAATGACGAAAATGGGTCTGGTTAAAATAATAAATGACAATCAAGGGACATGAGAGTGCGGGCGGGGGTGTATCTCCTGTCCCCCCCCCTTCGTAGGGGTGCCATTTGTTTGAACTTGTCCTACGATTAAATGCATACGTGTGGTTGATTCGCACGTGTGGGATTATTGCAAGTTAATTTATTTCTCTATAATAATTGTTTAATCAAATATTATTATCTTTACTTAGTCAACTCAAATTCACAGCATTTTGGTTTTAAAGTAAATAAATTGTTATATTTAAAAAAAGAAATAAATTGTTATAGTAATGGAGAAAGGGGCGAGGAGAAAAGGAACAAGGATATCTATAATATTTTTATATTTTTAAATAAAATAGCATTATAATACCAGTTTCGAATTACAAAATTTCCTGTATTATTTTAAATTAATAATATCCATTTTCCCATATCATTCTTGTTTTTTGGCATAAAAGCAATGATAGAAAAAAGGACTCCAACTTAAAACTTAGAAAGGAAAAATTATTCCAACACAATTGTATTTTGTATAATAAAAATTATATAACATGTATTAATATATACATCGTATGGACAAATGACTAGCATGCAATTGGATTTTGTGACTCCCTAGGATAATACATATATGTAAATTGATGATATGATACAATGAATAATATCATAAATTTTAATGTGAATTTGATAAAGAAACTATCACTCCTTATATTGGGAAATGAATGAGTGTGCGCGCGTATTGGGACCGATGGAGAAAAGTCTTTCAGGTAAGGTAAATGTCACGAGGCATCAAATTAAGGTGGGTCTCGTTGTTCCCACTCATCAATCCCTTTTGAAAGCCACTACACTATACCTAATTTGATGTACTAACACACAACAACATATGTATTTTTTTTTTATTTCAGAATATAATCCTCTAATTTAGCTTTTTCTGGTCTGATTTGTCAAAGTTTTGTTTTGATCATGTAAAATTTATACTGACACAGCATTGAAAAATGCTGACGTAACATACAAAATTGATAATGTGTTCAGCACTTCGGTAAAACTAGTTTAAGACTAACAAAAACAGAAAATACAGAACTAAAACTTTGACAAGTTACTGACTTTCAATGTACATATGCCGCGTGAGTGTATATTTATATATAAATATTTATTTTATTATACTTTTTAATATTATATAATTAATTTAATTTGAATGAGAGAAAAAAAAAATGTAAATATTGAAATATTTACATGTATGTTAAGTATTAAATATTTTGTACTACTATTGTGTATCTATTAAGAAACTCATGAATATTTAGCCAAAAACAAAAAAAAAAAATAAATGCAATTATATAATGACATAAGGTGTTTTTACAATTTTTTTCTCCAAAACATTGAATTTCAATATTCTTTTCATCTTATATTATACATACTTTTGACGTTTGAAAAAATATTAAATTTCTCCAAAATCAAAATTATAATTCATAAATACATTATTATCGAAATTTATCATGATTCGACGAATATACCAATTTCATGAATGTATTCTATCAAAAATAGTTTCCAAATCTTTTTATAAAAATGAATACTCACAGTCGTCTTGTCATTATGAAATTAAGTAGCTCGAGTTTCATTTTCTAATGAAAGGTGACATACCACTAACGATAATTTCATGAATAGTTTAGCGTTGAATCGAAGCTGGATACAACTATTAAATTCTGCGATTTCTGTTTTCTTTTATTTATTGAATCAATACATGCACGAACATTTAATTGCAATCATTAATCCACTTATATTTTGATTACACCTACGTGATACATTAAGATGAAATTGCATTTTTTTTGTGAAAAAGCATATTAATTACTTCATAATTAATTATGTAAGGACCGTGTATCGTATTATCGTAAATCCTGTGTGATTATCGATAATTAATGAAATTGTCATGTGATTATGTAATCGATGTATATCGTGACAATGAATTAAGAAATGAATAATGTATACGAATTGCCGTTGTAAGATCTTGATTGGATAAGTCGGACGTCAATATAGTACAAAAACTAATAAGTTGTACAGAACATGTGGCGCCCGGGCGGTAGAAAATTACCGCCCGAGCGCCAGGGTATATGAAGGTATGCTTCTCGGACAGAACATGCCGCGCCCGAGTGGTAATTTGCGACCGCTCGAGCGCGGTGCATATTTGACTCGGGGACAGAACCTCTCGCGCTCGGGCGCGAGAATTCTACAGCCCGAGCGCGGTAGCGGTGGAATGATAAGAACGAGGTTCTTCTTCCTTTTCTTTATTTCTTCCACGGCAACTTCGAGAGACACGAGAGAAATCAAGTTTCTTTCTTACAAATCGACTTTGAAACGCTGTCTAAACGCGAAACAAATTATATATTTGTGAACGTCGCGTCGAAGGCTTCTGACTGATGTAATTTTCTTCTGGTTCCAGCAGCTCTAAATATCAAAGTACTGGAATAGCATGTATTTGAAGTTGAATTTCTGATATGTAGTAGAATAACCGACAAGAAACTCATATTCGAAGTCGGAATTGAATTATTATATGATTTTGATTTGATATGAATTTTTGAAGTTTCAAATGATATTTGAAACTCATATTAATGATTTTAGAGTATGTTATTGATTGGAATGAGTATGTTATTGAGGTAGATAAAGTATTATACCGATATCTTCAGGCTACATCAACTGGAAACGAAGAATTGAGGTATGTTGCGACCGGGTAACATACGACAGGTATCTGTATTATATGATATATGTTGGATTGATTTGATTGATTTGATTGAGAATATGTGTCTATATGCCTATTTGTTGATTTATATGACATACATGACATTGAGATTTGAATATCGATGTATGAAATGAACGTTTTGTTAACACACATCATTTTATGCATACATCGATACATGACATGCACGTTGAGCTATGATCCTTGGATACCTTGATATGATTGGATTGGATTCCGAGGTTTGTGAACACAATCGCTATGCCGGTATTATATGACCCATAAAGCATAGGCCCCATATGATTGGATTTGAGATGTGGGATTTGATGGCGCTTTGCCGACGCTATCATACGTGTATCCCATATTGGCTGGTGTGCCAGCTCAAGCATTGATTTGATAGTGATTCGATTGATTCTGACATGTGCTCAGTGGATGGGCATTTGACCCGATACCTCCACGACATACATGCATTGCATACCATATATCATTGTTTAGATATCAGTGGTATATATGATTGGTTGTTCCATACGGAGCTTTGCTCACCCCCAAGGGGGGCTGTTGTTGTCTTTGTGTGTGGACAATGGCAGATACTTCAGGATATCAGGAGACCGGAGATGGTACTTCTGGAGGGAGCCACAGCTTGGGCTGAGGTTTTATGTTTATGTCTCGTTCCCAGTATATATGTATATGTATCTATATACCGGAGCATGTCCCGAGGATATGAGTTGTTTGTATGTGATTGGTTTTGATTACGTGTGGGCGTGTTTATGACGTGAGATTAAATACTATTTTTAGTAATCAAATGAAATGATTCGGGCTCACTGTAAAGAAATTTTAAACTCGTTTTCCGCTGTGATTAATTAACCTTAATAAGATTGTATTGTAATAACCGGTTAGGAGCTAAGGGCCCCACAAATTATCTTATGAGTTTATATTATATACAATCAAATTTTTTGACACATTTAGATTCATATGGGCAACTGATTCGGAATCAATAATATATGTCGTGTAAGATCGAGTATTTATTGTTCCGGTTGTTGCATGATTTAAATATTAGATTTGAGTTTTTATCATCAGCTATAACTCAAATGTCAAGCGTTCGATCTTACGTGACTTGTACAAATTTATTATGCCTCTTGATTTATGTAATAATTGCCTCTCCAAAAGAGTTTATTTATGATCAGGCACTTACATATAATTTACTAAAAAATTGTAGTCAGTTGTACTTTGTCACTCAAATATTTTAAATCATTTAATAAGACAAATAACATGTATCGATCACACTTTTAAGAGAGACAATAGACATTATAAATTTGTATAATAATGAACTAGTCATTATATATTTTTGCATATGCGTGTGTATATATATTTGAAAGTAAATAAAATTAATGATTATATGTGATCAATCGGGGACCACTACCCCTACATTCACGCTAATCTTAATTCTGTCTTGATAGGCCAAAGGCACCATGTCCCACGAATATTATTTAAAGTAGATCAAGCATTATATAAATATTTTAATAATGATTTCTCAGTGGGGTTTAGTTTTTTAGCATGAAAACGTACAATATTATACTAGTGGGATTTGATCCGAATGGATGCTATCTTTAAATTCATGAATTTTTGAAAGGCCTATATTAATAAATTTATTTTTTAAAACCGATTTTTATTTTCAAATTACTAATAATATCAAATAATTAAAATGAATTTAAACATTTTTATATTAGCTCAGGAGTCACTTACCAAAAGCTTGAGCCAAAGGAAGACAACCTAGCAGCAATTTGATAGCTATTTGGTGTGCTACATAGATAAATCCGATATCGTATAAATAAGGAGCAAACCTAAAATTAAATAATATCCAAATATATACAATTTCGATGTTGATGTATTGGTCGAAACGTAAAAAAAATAAAATAAAAAAAAAATGAGTCCCCAATATCGATCTAAATAGGCTTACATACTCGATACTTTGAAGTTATAAGTATTGTTGGATAAATTTTATTTATACGTGAATAATTATGTGTTATGGATTGTCTATTAAGTTAAACTCAAAATTAAAGTGATCGATTACCGTTTTTGCTATTGAACTTTCACATATCTAATAGATTATGGACTTTTAATATTATGACTTTATATACGCTTCCATTTAAGTTTTCAGTCAAATTCTTAATGATTTAGTATAATAGATTATATGGTTATATAGATTTTTCCCTACAAGTATATCATTCTTTTCATAATTTACATCATTAGATCACATAATTTTTTCACATTTTAATAGAAATTGACATAAACTATTGACAATCTAAGAGCCAAAATTTCTGCACATCATTAAAAAGTACCTCTCAAGTAGTAACATAGATAAATCCGATATCGTATATTAAATCCTAAAATAACTAAATTTGGTAGCGAGGGATTTCGTCCTGCCCCGGATTCATAAACTGTGCTCAAGCCTAAAATATTCCAGTTATGCAAAAAATTTCTGACGCGAAAAGATTCATGATGAGGGGGACCAAATAAAATAGGAAAATAATTAATTTCAAGAGAAGCCATTATTTTTTTTTAAAAAAAAATATGTCGATCAATCAATACACGCATTAATTAACACACGAGCATGCATTCCTCATACCCGCCTTCTAACTCACCACTGCCCGAAAATCTCCGCTTGGGTCTCTTTTGAGGTTAGAGCTGTGAAAATGAGTTAGGTTTGTCGGATTGGCTTACCACACTTTTCAAATTAGACGGGTTGAGAGTTGATAATTTTTCGACCTACCAAATAACTGGTTTTGACAGTTTGCAGCCCGACCCATCTACTATAACTCAAAATCGACTAGTCTGTTCCATCGAATAATTAGATTAGGTTGACAATTTTCCAACCCGTCTGATGGACAAGTTGCGGCCGATCTCGCTTTTGCGACAGTCTAAATTAAAAGCATGTGTGCATACTTCTATGTTACCGGTCTTCAGTTATGATTTTCTTATCCCAACTACTTGTTTTGACTGCTCTATTTCACATCAGTTATATATATGGAGAAAATCGTAATTTTATAGAAATTCAAAATTTAACGATATTAATATTCAAAATTCGAAAAATACGAGTGACTTAAGCCTATGTGTCTGTATATTATAGCCAAAAATGGTGTTTTAATCCACACGTACTTCACAAATTGTGAGAAACTTTCGAATAAAAATAATAATGATAATTATAATATTATATATTAACTGCCATGCACTCCCCATTCCTCAAATTAATTTGTTCATCCCATTTATTGTCTTTGTTTTCAAACATGTGTGTGTATAAATGCATCACATGTGGGTTTCTCTTCGATCATAATGCGATGGACACAATTGATTTTTTAGTATTTTTATTTAATTCTTCCAATTGTGTAATTTCGAGGATACTTCATGAAAAATCAGTGAAATTTGTGAGATATATAATCAAATTAATAAAATTTGTAATCTAATAAAATATTATTACCTTACAAATATGTAGTAGTATTTGCCTTGAAAAGGAATAAAAACATAGGTTAAATTTAATTTGGGCTACTTTCGTTAATCCTTGTAAAAATTTCTTTTTGAAAATCAACCTACGTAAAATTAATAATATTTTAGACCATTTGTTTTTAAAAAAATTAGCCATGTGTTTGATTTTAAAATAAAGAAAGATTTATTAGCTTATTAATTTTTTAGGTGATTTTAAGACTTTTCACATGAGGTTAATTGGTGCAATTAGTCCAATTTAATATGTATAAATTAGATAGTTCAAATTATATAAATTAAGTAGTTTATGTCTACTCGACAAAGTTAAAATTGTACAGTTCTTCGTTCGATTTCTGAACTACGTCGAACTATATGCTAAATATTCAATTTCGACAGTGTCCGATAATAGTTTTGTAACTGAAATAATGAAAACATGGTCTCGGGTCGAGTTTTTAGAGATGATTTCGAATTGAATATGGTCGGATCTCTTATTGGTTTACCCTCCATGTTATAAAGACCTAATAAAAAAAAAAGGAGAAGAAACTTTATTCTCTTTTGATTTGGATTTGTGGTTTCCTTTTTGACTCGTGATTTGGAGTTTCCCCTTTAAAGGTTGTCTACATCTAATCTAGCTTTTCGAACTTGATAGGTTTATGGAGCACAAAGAGATTTAATGATGTAATATGTCCTCTTTTTTCCTCCACAAAACCCGATCCGAACCTTCCCCAGGCTTTTTATCTTGTTGCCCTAATATCTAATCCATCATATTTTACCTATTTTTCTAACGCAAAATTTGTATGAGGCGGATCTTTTATTGGGTCAGCCATGAAAAAATATTACTTTTATTAGTGAATATCGGTAGGGTTAACCCGTCTTACAGATAAAGATTCGTGAAACCGTCTCACAAGATACCTACTCTTTTTCTAACTGTAAACATATTAATGAAAAAAACATATTAATCAAGGGTTTTTAAAAATCCTGGAGAAGACTTTATTATTCGTTTTCGAAGGAATACAACGACGATTTGGATCGCATCTATCATCAATAATTATAAATATAATTCAACCAACAGAAATTTAAATGAAAGAAGATTTAATCAAAGTAATGTTAATTTTAGCAAACTCCTGAAATTTATTAGAATGATCATATACATGCAGAATTAATTTCATGAATATTAAATCAACCTTCATCGTTTAACCAAGTTGTCAATTAGTCAGCATCTTATAATTAATATGCCAATCGATGCGAGGCGTGACCTAACAGAAAATATAGTCGGATTTTATTTTTCTTCAAACAATAATGAAATAACATTCAACGAGAGCTCTTCACCCCGCATATATATTAATTCATCGATCTTTTTTTCTGGTGGAATATAAATGGCTAGCTTGAATGGCTAAAAATCTTCTGTTACAAATTAGTGTCTGTTTCACCATTATCTTCTTGCCATGTGTCTGGTTCCCAACTCCATCAATGTTCAAAGAATCTCCACCAACACACATGGCAAGAAGAGATTGTTGTAACACACAATGTTACAACAATATATTACAGAGGGTTTTTTTTTTTCCCTAGCTTGAATAGTCGTTTTCTTTAATTATTTAATTTTAAAAAAAATGGTTTCTTTTTAGTTAATTATGTATTCTTGAACAACTGTTGATTGAATAGTCCAGCTAGCTTCTACGATGAGCCATTTTCACATTCGATTATTATATCTAAATTCGTGGACTCCATTGATGTAAAACAAAATAACAATAATAAAAATAAATAAATAAGGGTGTGGGGGCACAATTTCCCTGCCTTCATTTTTATCCTCCAAAAAATAATTATGTTGATTATTTACATAATTTACGAGTATATAATATAGATATGGATTGATCTTATTTAGCAATGCTGGCTACTTTCGATCGTAATTAAGTTGTCTGAGCTGCCTATTATTTATTTTCTTCCCGTTATTTAATATCAACATTTGATAATTGCGTCAACATTAATTAATGGGCAAAATTTATCTACAACATTTTTGTCATATTAACGTGTCCTGTTTTCTAAATTTTTTATATTTTAAAAAACCGTCACACCAATAAAAAAAAAAAAAAACTAGTCACGCCATTTCGAGAATTAAAGAGGTGGTATGGACTATTGGGCTGTGATGTGTGCTAATGGGCTTTTCTTTTTGGGTCAAAAAATGAATGCTCGATAAACAATATATATATATATATATATATATATATATATATATATATATATATATATATATATATATATATATATATATATATATATATATAATTAATATATCTGGTTTTAATGAAGAAAATTAAACAAAATAAAGATACAAAATAAAGCACATTTCAATCCAGGCCAGGAAGCTTAAATTGAATTGATACGTGGGCTGGGTGACAGACAGCCTGACCCAAAGGAAATTCTGGTTTCAATTTTGATCTCCTCTTCGTGACCCAAAGGAGAGACGTTATTATTTTTATTAAAAATTATAGCGGATGGTATTGGTGCAAGTCAAATATTTTAAATTGTACAATAGTCAAACATCATGTTTCGATTATCTTATCAAGCAAACCAATTATCGCATCCCAATATCTATATATATATAATTTGATTAAATTATATGACAAAAAAAACAAAATAGATGTCGATTATTCAGAGGTTGGGTGCATTGTTATCAGTCAATCGACAATATTATGATCCCCGAGAGAAACCTTACCATCACAAAATGCGTAAAGGAAAACAAAGTCAGACGATACTTTGTTTTAATCCCAAATAATAATATGATTAACTAATACTCCCTAAAATATTAGATTGAATAAATCTAATTGCTAACTTCCAAAACTCAATCTTTTTAAAAAAAATAAGATAATGTTTATGGTTTGTCCGTTACAGAAAACCTCGAAATGTTTCAAAGAAACTGCTTCTGATTAACCAAAAAGATCATTTTCATTAATTTAATTAAACCTAAGTTTAAAATTAATTTATTTGGACGTACTTGTAAATATTTTTCTAAGGTCAGCAAATCAAACTGTACGCCAACAGGGATTTCAATAATAATAATAAAAAAATCACAAGGAAAATTTAATTTTACAAAGACAAATTTGATGAGCCGCCGTTATTGTCATTACCAAATACTATCTATTTGGATTGGTAATAAATAGCCTAACCGACAAAAAATTTCTCATCTAAACTAATCAAGTCTTGTGAAATCAATTAAATTGTTGTAACAATATTAGCTTATTATTTTTAATAAATAATATATAGTGAGTGTGAGTAACTGATTGGTTAATTTATATTAGGCAAAAACTTGTGTGAGAAGGTATCACGGGTAATATTTGTGATACAGATCTCTTATTTGGGTCATCCATGAAAAAATATTTTTTTTTATGCTAATAGTCTTACTTTTTATTGTGAATATGGACAGGGTTGGCCCGTCTCACATATTAGTATCTGTGAGACAGTCTCACATAAGACTCACTCTTTATATTATAACAAATTTCTTGGCTAATCAATGAATATAGTTCACTTATATTTGATGTGAGACCCATATTAATATAAAGATACTTAGATAAATATCAAGGATAGCTTTGAGTGCAACATAAATGTACACATAAAAAGATCGGGATATGATTGAGCGTCTGGCGTTTTACAAAACAAAAATATAGTTTTTGATAATAGTGCAACTCCGATTTTTAAAATCGTACAACATCTTCAGACATCACGTGTAAATTACTTTCTTAGCAGAATAACTATTATTTTTTGGTTGAATTTGTTGGACTTATATAGGCACTTATATAGGCCTATTGGGCTTGTTCTTTGAATGAGAAATTGGACAAGGCCTAGTAGATGGCAAGTGGGAAATGTCCCACATTGGAAAATGAACATAGCATTGGTGAGTTTATATTGTGTTATACTTTATGGAGGTGTAACAATGATTGGTCAAGAGGCTCTCTCGCGCGCGCACAGGCGCTGGGGGTGCAAATCATGGGCCCGATTTGCAGTGGAAAAAGCCTTGACTTGCGTACGAGCGCGACGTGGGTGCGTCGAATGTCGGACCGATCAAGGCAAAATTTCCCACCACGGTTCACCTGGCTTTTGCTATTTTATTTTCGAAAATAGGATTATGGAAAATAAGAGATCCGTCTCACAAATAATGTCAATCAATTTGAATATGACCCGTTATATTACTAATGCAGGGGAGTGTTTTGGTTGTTCCTGAATGACTTGAGGCTGCCTCTAGTTTGTAGGCATTCATATGGACAGTTACGGCTGGCCATCTGAAAGGGACAGTTACGGCTGGCCATCTGAAAGGCCAAAGGTCAGCAGCTGGAGCACCAAAAGTCAGCAGCTGGAGCACCAAAGGTCATTTCAATTACAACATCAAGGGTAATTATAATAATTTTCTAGATGTTATATTACTATAATGTCAATCAATTTGAATTAGAAAAGTAATTAATCACAGAAGACATTTCAACTTAGAAAAGTCACCAACCAATACATGCTAATTCAAAACAAGGAACGGACCATATGTATGTGCATGGATGTACGTGGGACACGAGTCATTTACACAATTAACAAAGATTAATTAGTTTAAATTTCTTGATTAATTTTCAACCTACAAATCATTATAATAATTCGCTCAAAAATATTAATCAATATCACTCCAAATTAACATTGAAATTGATGTCGAGATAACCACTTTTGGTACTTGGTGAAAAAAATTAATTAAGCAAATTAACAATTGTTTATTTGTGAGTTGTGAACTAATTAACATATTTGATTTAAAGCAACAACTTCTGTGAGACTGTCTCACGAGTCGTATTTTGTGAGACTGTCTTATCAGTCGTATTTTGTAAGACAGATTTATTATTTGAGTTATCAATGAAAAATTATCACTTTTTATCCTAAGAGTATTACTTTTTATTGTGAATATCGGTAGGGTTGACCCGTCTAACAGATAATAATTCGTGAGACCGTCTCACAAGAGACTTACTCTTGATTTAATATATCGAATCCATTGTCATCTTCCCTATCTCTTATAAAATCCTTATTTGAATTGTAATAAAAAAATAAAATATTTGTGAGAATCAAAGTTTGGGGAATATGGACCGATATTGATATACATGTAACTTGTTCTGATATTCATTCACAATTATGATGACAAATTGCTAATGTCGCTCTCAATGATTGACGAAAGTATTAAAATTCAACAAACAAACAATTTCAGAAGTCCCCATTTCATCAAACTACCAATGGTCGTTATAGATCATCTGTGCTAAATCTTTACTCGCAATTTTTTCAAAATTTATAGTTTATTTTAGATGAGTTTTGTAACTGGCATTACGAGTTTTTATATTCAAAATCTTGTTAAATTGTGAAAAGTTGTCGTTAAGAGTTTCAGTAGATAATGTGTAAGTCATATTAAAGTGGGAGTTTATAAGTGTTGCAAAAACAAAAGTTTTTTAGTGAAAATCTTTCTGAAAACGACAAAATGGGAGATATAGAAGATACTCATCATTTGAACTTTCATAAACAACTTCTGTTTTTCATTCGCAAAATACGACTGTAATTTTTCTGCAATGACTCTGTCTACTGAACTTTGAAGGTCGAGATATGATTTCGATTGTTAACATCAATTGAGATCACTGTTTTTCAAAAGAAGAAAGTTTTTACACTTTTCTAATATAATTTTCTTTGGATGTTGGCCAATTCTTAGATAAGTCGAACGTAGGCTGCATTTGGATAAAATAATTTGTTTGACAATATGAATAATCACATTAAATTGAAAGAATTTGCTGAATTTGAAATTATTCTGATAACATTTTGCCACATAAAAAACAATATAATAATTGAAAATAACACTCAAGTTATTGTGAGATTTAGCTTGATCTGCTTTTTATGAGATGACATATTGAATTTTAAAAAAATTCTATGCAGATACTATAATAAATTTAAAGGAGTAGAAAAATTGAAGTCAACTTAATATATACTATCTATAATTACATATTTATTAAAACAGTGGCTTCTATAAAAATTCAATTGATTTCATAAAACTTTAATGAACATTATAATTATAGTCTCAAAGTCTCACTACATATAAAAAAAAAAGATTACCTCATTGTTGAAACATAACTTTTTTTTAAAAAAAAAAAAAAAAAAACTCAATCCTATTTTTAAGGGGGAAATATTGGTATTTAATTTCGAATAATACATCACTTTTAAAATTTATTTTTAAGACACTGTAAAAATTTTATTTAAATTAATTTAGGATTTTAAAATATTGTTTTACACAAACAACGTGTGTGCTATGTGCTAACATGCGATTTTATAGGTAATTAGAAAAGGATAAGATTTTGAATTTAAACAGAGCATAATGACAAGAATGGTTCATATTATATACTTCATACATAATTAGGTCGAACTAATTAATTTGTGGCTAAGACTCCTGTGGAACAGACTTTATGGTCTTCAAAATATTTATTCAAATGATAATATTTCAAAGTAATTAATGTATTTTAGAATTGGAAATTTAGAATTTAAAAAGTCATAAATCTGGAAAAATGAGTATCCGTGGGACAGACTGTTGATGTGAGACCAAATTATTAAAATAAAAAATATCTTAATTTCTTTTATTCATTAAAGCTAAATATTTTAAGGTACAAAGTTGTGTGAGACGGTCTCACATGGTCGTATTTTGTGAGATTGATCTCTTATTTGGATCATCTATGAAAAATATGACTTTTTATGCTAAGAGTATTACTTTTTATTGTGAATATCGGTAGGGTTTACTCGTCTCACTTATAAAGATTCGTGAGATCGTCTCACAAGAGATCTACTCATATTTTAATTATGTATTACAATATTTTCACAAGCTCTATTATTTAAATATATGAAAACATGCTTTGTGAAAGTTAATTGGATTAAATTAAATTGCACTCTTTTCATACCAAATTAGATGTCATATCGTTAAAATTAATTATTAAAATCAGATTTTAACATAATAACATACATTTTTAACCATCAATTATATATATAAAAAATCATATGGTATTCAAATTCAAGCTTGATCGATACTCAAAAAGATCGATTTTTTTCGAACTTAAAGTTATTCCAGAAACAACTCTTGTCAAATTCAAACTCTTTTAAAAGAAATTGAAGGTTGGTTGGCAAGCTGTTTATGAACATGAGGTCGTAATATCTAGACTTCCAAATATATATCATTCACATGCTCTATGTAGCCTCAAATCGATCACATTTGATATTTCGTAATTAGAAATCATTGGAATTCATTATTCGATTCCCATTGGTCCAATTTAACTTTATTACACTTACCAAAAGCTGAGTTTAGTTGCCACTGGTCGCAGTTATTTGATGGACATTTATATATTATTATATTATATATTATATTATGGTTTCGGAGGGGGGGGGGGGGGGGGGGGGGGGGGGGGGGGGGGGGTCGCTTTTTGTAATATTTCGTTTAAATAAATAAATACACAAATTAAAGGACCACTCTGCGGTATATTTATTATTTAAAGGCAGTATAGGCATCTGCTTAACCAAACTGGCTACACATATGCAAGTTTCGATGAATTGCTCAAAAATGTATGTTTTTATTTGACTATTCACGGTTTTTTCTCTCTTCCACTAAAAATCCCATTTTAAATTAATTTATTATTACATAAATATAGAATATAGTTCATAAATTATGATACTACCCTTAACTCATCCTTAGCCCAAATCAAAGGTAGACTCATCAAAGTATATTTCAAAACCTACGTCTGGATTAATGGTATTTGCTAGAAGCGGACCCTAAATTTCTCGTGATTATCAAATTAATTTAATGCATACAGTTTAGTTTTTTGATAGAAATTAAACTTTTTAAAAAAAGAATATATAAACCTTTTCATTTGATTGATAATAACGACCGGTGCGTGAGTGCACGTAGTATAAAGTTACCAAGCATAAAAAGACAAAGCTTTTTCGGGCTGACATCATCACACATTCACACCTAATTCACACATTCATGTGTGTGTCTATATATATTTATTTATATATATATATATATATATATATATATAGACACATGTATATCAAATTTTCCACTCACACCCATGTGTGTGTGTGTGTGTGTGTGTGTTGTAGGGCACGTAGGAGAGGAGAGAAATGGTAGGCGACGGAGAAAGCTTTGGTTTGCAGGACCACCTCCGCTTTGCAAGACAAAATTTTAAAAAAAGTTGTGTATGAAATCAACTTCTAAAAGAGGTCCACGCACGTGAATTGCGCGTGGTCGCACCACCACTATTCTCTCCATAGTCCCCCCTATGACAGATTCTCTTACACACACACACACACACATATATATATATATATATATATATATATATATATATATCGAAATTTATTTATTTTTACAATGTAAAATTATTTGTAGGTAAATGCGATTAGGCAGACTGACGAGTTTTAATTTGGAATCCGTCTAATTAAAACTCATTTATCATTTCTAGTTAAATGTTGAGCCAACGCCAAACCCTAATTGTATGTTAATTATATTTATTGGGTTTTAATGTAGAACATGCACGGTTTGAAGGCGCACGCTTGCTTAATCTATGATTTTTTTTTTTAAAAAAATATTGCTATTTTCATGCAAAAAGTTTTTAATTTTTTTTTTCTTTTGTCAAAGGGCGACTATAAATACATACGTGCTATTTGATAAATCAACAGACGTTAATTAAACTTGCTTAAATGATACATACAAGTGCTTTAGAGAGAAAAATACAGTCGAACAATTACTATGAGTGTGTCTCATGTGAGACCGTCTCACGGATCTTAATCTGTGAGACGGGTTAACCCTGCCCATATTCACAATAAAAAGTAATATTCTTAGCATAAAAAAGTAATACTTTTTCATGAATGACCCAAATAAAAGATCTGTCACACAAATATGACCCGTGAGACCGTCTCACACAAGTTTTTGCCTTACTATACACGTCAAAACGCCCTACTGAATTAACAAGGATTATATTTATGTATAATTTTGTCAAATTACAACATAAATGATCGTAGAAGTGGAGAAATTAATTAAAAGAAATTAAAAGGAAAGAAAGAAATAAGATGGTCCCGATTTAAGAGGACGAGGAAGAGGAAAAAAAAGAAAAAAGAGGAGAAAAGATTGGTGGATGGCTTTAATAGAATGGTTTTAATTAGAATGAGTTGGGGTAGATTGGACCACTCATCCATCACGCCCCTCACAGGCCCTATTACAGGGAACATTTTGCACAACACAATATTGGCATCTAATTCCCATTATTATTTTTTTCTTGTATCTTCTTCTTATTATTATTATCTTTCTGGCACCTACAAATTTTCTTCACTGTTGTATTGAATTTTGATCAGATTATTAGCTAGCCCCACCCCACCAGTCACAGCAATAACCCATATCTGAAAAAGCCTGCTGCGTCTATAGTTTAGCTTCAGTTCTGGGGATTCGCATCGCACCTTTCAAAGAAACTTGTGCTATCATGCATGAAAACGCTTTTTACCTGAAAATTTGACCTCTTGGAATATATAGTCTGGTTTTTGCTGATTCTTGTGTTTTTTTTTAATGAGAGGTATTTAAATAAGAAAGGATGGATTAGGGGGTTAGTTTATTAAATAAACTTGTGGGAACTCTATTTTGTATTTTATGTGTGTGTACATATATATATATATTGACCCACTATTTTCTTTAAGAGAGAGGGGAAAAGAAATCATACGGGAGGATGAATTAATGTAAGTATGAGTTTCTTTTTCCATTTGTGATGTTCAGAGAGATATGTGTGTTTTTTCTTATTCTGTTTGGTTTCAAGGCTTGGCCTTTCTTGCTGGGTTATTAAGCGTACATCTCTGATAAAAGAAGAACAAAAGCGAGGCCCATTTGTTTGCTAGCTTTGTTTTGCTTCTCACCCACCATTATCTATATCTTTTTCTCTCTTCTTTAAAGTTGTTTATTATTGTTACACCACACAAGATTCACCCCCCACCACCTCCATATATGGTTACCCTAAACATATGAACATAGTATGCTCTTCCATTTTTAGAAATCTTACTGTTTCCAAACGCAAAAGTATGTGTGTACTCAAGCTTTCTTGATCTTTCGGTTAGACTCTTGTTTTCTTATTAGTGGGTTGGATCTTGATTGGTTTTTCAGATGATTCAAGTGAAGTTTTTAAGGGCCTGAATCAAGAGTTTTGAAGAATAAAAGAAAGGGAAGATCACCAAGATCTTCATATACAGTAATATAGCTTTTGTATGGCTGGTTCGTCAACTGGATATTGCTATTCTGATTCATCTTCAAGTGGGAACCCAAATATGCAGACTCCTCAACATGTAATGAGCCAGTTGCAGACTTTTGAGTCCAATTCAGAGATCTACAATTTAACTGCAGGAATGGAGATGATAGGGTTTCCTTCGAAGAATCTGCCCCAAGAAAATAGCAGCTCGTTTTTGTGGAAAGGGTTCTTCAACAAGCCTGGAAACCACATCAGTTCATCTTCTTCGAAAGTGATAAACGAGCCCAGCTCAAGTGAATTTTACCAGCATGATTTAGCTGGGATTTCTGATATAACAATGAATATTCCACCGGATTCTTACCATCAGAATAGATTGATGGTAGATGATTCAAATTTGAGGTGTGTTTTTCCTTGTGAAGGTAATGAAAGGCCAAGTCAAGGTCTTTCACTTTCTTTGAGTTCATCTAATCCTTCCACTATCGGGATTCAATCTTTTGAACTCAGACAACAAGATGATCTGAGATTTGGCCCGTCAAGTTCTAGGTCGGTTAACGTTCAGAACCAGTCAGATTCGATGCCAGGGTTGTTCCATTTTGGGCATTCGAAGTTCATGGGGCCGGCTCAGGAGCTTCTGAATGAGTTTTGTAATCTTGGGACAAAGCAAAATGATGAAAATTCAAAGAAAAAGTTGCAGAAAAATGGCGATTTTCATGATGATGAAAGTGCCATTAAAAGCCAATCACTTTACTCTCTTGACCTTTTGGAGTTGCAGAAAAGAAAAGCCAAGTTGCTTCATATGCTGGAAGAGGTATATTTGTGCATATCTTTCTTTAAAGATCTTTTTTTTTTCAATTTTTTTGCAATATTTGATAACTGATATTTAAATCTGAACTAACTACGTGAATGGGGACTCTCTTTCATTAATGCCCACATGGTGACAAATCCGGAGTTCCATTTAATTTTAGAACCATCCACTCTTGTTCAGCTTTCCGGTCTTTATCTCTGCTGTAAAGTAACCTTAAACTTCAAGAAAAGTTGCAACTTTGGCCTCCTTGCTATGATTTATTTTTACGCTTTTTCCTGTTTTATGTATAGGTGGATAAAAGGTATAAGCACTACTGTGATCAGATGAAGGCTGTGGAATCATCTTTCGAATCTGTAGCCGGAAATGGCGCTGCCACGGTGTACTCGGCCTTGGCCTCAAGGGCTATGTCGAGGCACTTTAGATGCTTAAGAGATGGAATTGTGAGCCAAATTAAGGCCACAAAAAAGGCAATGGGGGACAAAGATACTGCCGCTCCAGGAACTAGCAAAGGAGAAACACCAAGATTACGATTTATTGATCAATCTTTGAGGCAACATCGGCAATTCCAACAAATGAGCATGATGGAAAGTCATCCATGGAGACCGCAACGAGGCCTACCCGAAAGATCGGTTTCTGTTCTCCGTGCATGGCTTTTCGAGCACTTCCTTCACCCGTAATTTACTCTCTTTAACAAATTCAAATTTAAGATCGTGAATTGTAAATGTTAGTCCGTACTACTGTCAATACTATTATATAACTGTTCAATACAGATTCTTGAACAGAAAGAAAACATCCCACTTTCTGTCTTAGAATTCTCAGGTTCTTGTTTCTTGTTTCAAATCATTAGTTTGCAAATGCAAGCCGGTGCATGGTTAATTTGTTATTTTCTATTCACGACCATTAAGAATATTCCATCACTTCATTTTTGTATTAGTGTACATAGGTAGCTCCGATGTCCATGTATTTCTTCTTTGTTTTTATGGAATTTTCTTGGATCTTTCTGTTATAGTTTGTGGATTTGATTCTATCTCAACCTCCATAGGACCCCCATCTGCCCCTCTCACTCTCATCCACTCAAGTTTTTCATATCTTTCTTCTCAAGAGTAAACAAGTGCAAACTCACATGCCATGAAAGAAAAATGTCCTCAAATGTATCGAAATTAATTTCTTGGATGCTAGCTAAGCTGCTTTTTCTTGAAATTTTGCAGGTATCCAAGTGATGTAGATAAACATATTTTAGCCCGCCAAACAGGCCTTTCAAGAAGCCAGGCAAGTCCCTTTTAACCTAAATTTATTTTATTAAATCTATGAATTTATTTATACAATCAACTAAACGTATCTTCATTAAATAAAGCCCCAAGATTAAATTATCCAATGGAGATTATTTTATTTTTTGTCATTATACTAGGACTCATTACAAACCTTATTTTTCAAATAATCACCAAGCGACATGAAACATGTAGCCGCTATACTCTTCTCCATTTACTAATCGATTTTTCAGAAGATGCCTTATTATATAAAACTTTCTAGATATTCAGATTTTTAATAAATGATAAAATATTAATTCAAAAAATTTTCAAAAATTACTAATTTGTCTCACTGCAGGTTTCAAATTGGTTCATCAATGCAAGAGTGAGGCTATGGAAACCCATGGTGGAGGAAATGTACTTAGAAGAGCTGAAAGAGCGAGATGGAGTGGGAGCTTTAGAGGTTGCCAATCTTGATGAAAACGAAAGCCTGCAGAATCAAAATCTTTCCATAAACGAAAATGATCAAAAGCCAACCCAGGATCAATTAGTACGAATCGATTCGGAATGTCTATCTTCCATAATCAACAATCCTGAGAAAAACAACGGCAAAAAGAACAGAACCCTCCGAAACGAACTGCAAAACCAGGCTTTCGGCAGAGTAGCGGGAGACTCATATGGTGCCATGGAACTTGACTTCTCATCATCGTACACTCACCATGCAGCAGCCACCGGCTCTTATGTCGAGAACGCCGGTGTTCCCAGCTACGCAGCTGCAGCTGGCGGAGGCGGTGTGTCCTTGACATTGGGATTGCAGCAACATGGTGGAGTGAGTTTATCATTCTCCCCGACGTCCCAAAATTCGATCTTTTACCCTAGAGATCACATGGAAGATTGCCAAACAGTCCAGTACTCACTTTTGGATAGCGAAAGCCAGACGTTGCCGTACAGGAATTTGATGGGTGCACAGTTGCTGCATGATTTGGCTGGATAAGTTTTCTTTTTCCAGAAAATTTTAGAAAAGGGATTAAAAAAAATCAAGAAAGTTTGTATTTTGTCGGTGAAGTTATTTTTGCCGAGAGTTTCAAGAAAAAGGGTTTGGTGATGGCAGTAGAAAACCTATATATATATATACATGTGGTATACATAAAATATTGGGTTATATAGGTTAATGATATTTATCTGCAATTTGGTGTTCGCCATAAATGAATTAATCTGCTTGAGTTTCTTGCATTTTTTCATGGATTATACCGCTTTTTTCATTAATTTAATTGTGAATTTCGTTAAATCTACCATATTGAATTTGTTAGGCCCCAATTAATAACCATGTCTAAAAAAAACCTTTTTAGTCACAAAAATTGGGTTTAGTTTACCTTCCTTGAGGACATTACTCTCATGATAAATCCAACGTTCATCGTTGCATTAAAAAAAATTATGTGGAGTCAAGCATGAACTTTCATATTTTAATCAATGATAGTAGTTGCTTCTGTAACGAAGACAATACCTACACCGTGACATTTCATAAGTAACCCAAAAATTATATGGGTCAATGTAAGAATATCTTTTGTTCTTTTAATTGCTCTCTAATCTTGATGGAAACTTCTGTGGTTCTAATGTTCCAAATTTGTTGGGGTCATTAAGATTTTTTTTTTTTGTTATTTTGGCTACAATTAATATTACATGAAAAAGGATATGGACCCTCGATTTCGGATTAGGACTTCTCATCTTACAAGTTACAAAAAATCATGATAATCTCATTATTGTGGTCCTCTACTTTCTTGCAAAGAATTTTATTGCTTTTCAATAGTCAACAATGGTATAGTTTTTGCTACCATGAACTTTAATTTCTCCAAGAGATATGGTATTTCTTAACTTATTTTACAAAATATTGAACGAACATTAGTTTATAAAAACAATTAGGAGGCTAGTTAGGACCATTTTAATTCGATTTTTTGAAATTGTGAATTAAGTAAGGCTCCTTTTGTTACTATTTTTTTTAATGAAATTGTGTGTGATCATTAAGGAGATTGGTCCAAAAATATTGATAATAATAAATAATAAGTCGTGGGATTAAAATATCAGATTAATTGTAAAATATATAATTTTTTTAATGTTTTCCACGAAACTCCTCTCCGGATGCATGCCCTACTTGAGGATAATTAAAGCTCAATAATGCGTTAATCATCAAATTTTCAGGGATCCCTATTAATTAATTAGACTGTTAAGCGACTTCTCGTTGGCTAAAGATAATGAAAACGATGCCAAAATTCGATATTTCAACCACCCTAATATATAGTCTCTTTAGCTTAATTAATGGCATAACAAGTCATATATTATAATTTATATCAAATTTCAATATCCTATGTTTCGAACTGTATGATAAGATCGTGCTTGAGCTAAATCAGGTGGAACTGAAAAAATTAATCGAGTAAAGGTGTTTCTAGCTGTGTCGCACACATTTATTTGTTACACATTAAAAACACTGATATTTTGGGGAACACAAAACTCATACGAGACCGTTTCACGAGTCAATTTGATGAAATAGAACTTCAACCTGGCCCGATACATGAAAAATATATTTTTTATGTTAAAAGTATTATTAGTTTATATGGATCAGTTCAACCCTTCTCATTGATTTAAATATTTGAGATCGCCTCACATAAAAATTACTTTTTCGAAATACTTTCGCAAGTTACTTTTTTAAAAAGAAAAAATCAGTGCACAAAAAACTTTTAGTTTCTTCTTTAAAAATCGTGGACCATTCCTTTTATTTTTGATTGCTCGCTCGAGTGAATAGAAGATAACAATATAGGTTTAAAGGTCATGCTGAAGGGGACAAATGTATTAATGGGGTGTCCTTTTACATTGTTTAGTCAATTTCCCAACACATGATAAATAAGCACTAAAGTTTTATTTAGTTTTTCATAAACAAATTTTCCAATAAATACCAAAATTTCAAATACTCATGATCGAAACTGAAATTTATGAATATCGGAAATCAATATCATAAAAAAAACAACAATAATAATAACCTAATGACAATTTTCCCAAACTACTTGAGAGTCGCTAATCTACTGACGCCATAAGAGCTTGCATGTGCATATATCACACGCTATTTAATTCTGCAAAGCAATTCGTGGCTTGCTTGCCAGTTGCCTCACGATTACACGAGTGGGGGAATACGGGTAGTTGAAAGGATAAAAATCATTGACTTGTTGGGCTGTACATGGGCCACATTAATGCCTACTTGAGCCCACTTAGGGTACTGGCCCATGCATCCCACTCCAATTATTGATATTTTTTTTTTATTTATCCGTCAACATAGAATATTAGAGGAGATTAGTCAATTTCATTCGTCAAATGTTTCGTTAAATATAACCATCATATAAATGCGTTTTGGATAATAATTTGTCTTATTTATCATCCTGGGTTGCTTCCGAATATTTGCCGTGGAAACTTCGTCGATATTATGTGATTTTAAATTTCATACTTGTAAACTAATTTTTTTCTTATAATATGTGGAATTTGCATCCCGAAAAAAAATTGTCGATGCAGTGACATAAACATCTCTACGTTGTCATCAATTCGAAATGTTGATGCCTGTGGGCTGATGCCAAAGGAGACGGGCTCGCTAAATTATCCTACACTTGAATCGAGCATCGAATTCATCTTTATCAATTTAAAATGAATTTGGGCCAATTGATGACCCAAATAAGTCCAATAAGCTTAACAGAAGAAGTCCAAACAAAAAACTATTGTTAAATATCTGCTGATTATGTACAATTCGAATTTTTACTTTTAATCGAATTTTAGTTTTTAATGAAGTTTTTATCTTTAAAATATAGAAATAAGTCAGTAAAAGATATTATATAATTGAAAATTTTCTTCCAATCTCTTTTTTTCCCTAAAAAATAGGAATTAAGAACTCTTGGCATTTAGTATTTGAAAATCCAAATAAAAAGTTATGATAAACTACAATTACTTTATTTATAAAATAAGATAAAATAAAAATAAGAGTTAAGGTACCGATTTGATATTGATGACCAAATAAAGGTACCGGATGGTAAATAACAGAAATATGAGACAAACCCGAAATGTTGACCCATCCTTGGAGTTCAAATTAACCTGACCATCGTCGATCCCCTTCCAGGTAACGATGACAAATACTCTCTTTAGGGCATTGATTCAACCCTAAATCTGTGTGTTTCTTCGATCCTTGCTGGATTTGTTGATATGAGGATCGGTTACACTCAAATTTCAAGCTTGGAATTCTGTTAGCTTTTTGCTGCATAATCCGATACGTTGTTGTTAATAGCATTGCAGTAATTCGAGTTGTCTGATTGTTTTGGTGCAGAAGGATGGATTTAGTATCCAAGTACCAGGTAATTTTCAGCTTTGCGAATTTATTTGGCTTAGTTTAGTTTTTTTTTTTGAATTGGATCACAAGCTTTTAATTTTAGTTATAGCTTAGAAGCTCATATTTTGCGGAGTCCAGTTGGAATGCATGTCCATGGTTTCGTGACATTTTTAATTCTTCTTTTTAGTCTGTCTGTTTCTTCTCCCCCCTGTCCATGTGTATTATGTATTGAAAGTATCATTGATTTGAATTAATTTCAATTCAGGGTGTTGTTGGGCGGGTTTTTGGAAATGACAGTTCCAGTTCAAATGACGATAGGTAATATTTCATGCTTTAACTTTTAAGCGTTCTATAAGGTACTTGGGCTGATATTTATTGATAATTTTATTCATGGCCCATATATTTATAGTTACGTTGAGCGCTTGCTTGACCGCATTAGCAATGGTGTCCTGGCTGAGGACAGAAGGAATGCCATGTCTGAACTTCAATCAGTTGTGGCTGAGAGTCGTGCTGCACAGTTAGCTTTTGGAGCAATGGGTGGGTTCATCCATTTTCATCAGATGAGCTTGTGTTTTATACTTCTGATTTCATCTAGTGTGATGTGATTTATTCCTTCGGATCAATTTTGTTGCAGGCTTTCCTGTAATGTTGAGTGTTTTAAAGGAGGAGCGCGATGATGTAGAAATGGTTGGAAGCTTCCGTCATCTTAATTTTCGTTTGTTTCCCAAATTTAATGTTATCATTTTAACTTCTGATATTGGTGTGACAAGTTTCCATTTGTAATCTTTGTCTAGGCATTTTGGCTGATGTAGTTGTTGTAGTAAGTAATTTATAGTGAAAGAATTTTCAATATTTTTCACATGAACTCAGTGTTCTAAAAAGCGGTAAGCTGGCGGCCACCCACCGCCTACTGACTAGGTGCTTAGCCGGCCACCCCAGGCACCTAGGTGATTTTTTTACCTATATATTTAAATTTTTTTTGTTTGTCTCCGTAGTTATTTAGTAATTCTTATGTATCAAACTCAAACTCAAAATCAATGGCGTTATCTAAGTGGTTTTTCTTTTTTACCTAAATATCTAATTTTTTTGTTTATCTCCGTATTTTTCCAAAAATTCCTCTATATCGGATTCAAATTCAAAATCAATGACATATTCTTTTTTTTATAAGATACAAATTAATTGAAAAATGCGTCGAACAAATTTTTTAAAAAAATTGAAAATTTTGAAAATAAATAAATGTTATATATCACATTAGGCGGCTGCTTAGGCGACTTTTTAAAATCGGGATGTTGAGCGACCGTCCAACGCCTAGGCGGCGGCTAGACAGTCCTAGGCGGCCTTTTAGAACACTGCATCTACTAGTTCATGAGTTGCAGTTTGTGTGTTTCAAATTAAAGAGAATTTTCTAATCCAGGTTTGATATCAGCAATATGTTGCACTTGTTTAAATATTACACCTCCCCCCAACCATGTTGCAATTTTATATTTTTGATACAGCAATAGTTTCTCTGGGTTCAAAGTGGTATCATGTTCTGTGGTAGCGTTGTTATCATATAACCTTAAATGATTACAACTGTTTTTCATGCCTCGTGTCTCATGAGCCAGAGTTTCAGAAGTAGCTACACACCAATGTGTGTGCATGCAGAACATTAATTGCTACAGACTGCAGCTATTACTATAGAATTGTTTGTGACTGACACAGTGTTGTTGCCTATCAATGATCTCTCACTACTTCCTTTGATACTTAATGTTTTCATTGATATGGTCAGGTCCGAGGGGCTCTAGAAACTCTTGTAAGTGCCTTAAGTCCTGTTGAACATGCAAGAGTATCGAAGAATGAGGTTGAGCCTGCTTTGTTGAATAGTGATCTGCTATCTAGAGAAGTAGAAAGCATTTCTCTTCTCCTGAGTCTATTGGTAAGGTTTACAAAAAAAGCATATTCTTGTATCACATATTTGTTCATTTTCATAAATCAGTACCTTTGCAGTCGGAGGAGGATTTCTACGTGCGATATTATACACTGCAATTATTGACAGCACTTCTAACCAATTCTCCGAACAGGTAAAACTGTGTTTATATTGTTTAAATACTATGTATACTCCTCTTAGGAAAATTAAATAATAGGTCATTGGAGTTATTTGCAGTCTTCAGGAAGCTATTCTCACGATTCCACGTGGTGTAACTCGTCTTATGGACATGCTCATGGATCGTGAGGTATCTATCTGAACTAGTTAGATATTTCTGATTAACATCTTTCATAATGTTCTCCAGTTGACAGATCTTATTTTTAGGTTATACGGAATGAAGCATTATTGCTTCTTACATATTTGACTCGGGAAGCTCAGGTGATTTTATCCCTTTGTAAAACCATTTCAAATCCTTTTCACATACTTCCTTGTTTCGCCAATTTTATGAAGGATTTCTGGTGGGCCGTTTATGACAGAACAAAAAAGCATTTATTTCCATTACTTTGAAGAGTTTGTTATGCTAATGTCCCAATTGATTGTGTACCATGTCAAGACACTTGCCATGGCCCATGTGAAATAATAACTTGAATGCATTTAACACAAAGAGTGGTGTGCCACGAGATCAAATAAATCATATGTTTACATTTGGGATAAGATACTAGGATAAGTGAAAAATAAATTTAGACTTTGTTTGTGCCTTTGTGGGATAAAGAAAATACACGGATGAAAGATCGACAGATAATTCTATTTTATTTTTATTTTTTTCTGGCTACTTATCGAGTTTTTACTATTCAGGAAATTCAAAAAATTGTGGTCTTTGAAGGTGCATTTGAGAAGATTTTTAGCATCATCAAAGAGGAAGGAGGTTCTGAAGGTGGTGTTGTTGTGCAGGTGGTGTATGATTGAGACTCTGATCATGTCACGGCTCTCTCATTTAACAAATTTAAGGATTTTTGGATGTTATGCTTGTTGTATTCTGTATTCCATGCTTGTTTATTTAATTTTCTCCGAAGAATGTGGTTTCATTTGTCACCCTCCTATCTGACATGATTGGTGTACATAAATCTATCTACCTTAGGTTATATTCTTTTCATGTTAAAATATTTTCTGCATTTTGATGACAAACAGGACTGTCTCGAATTGTTGAACAATCTCCTTCGAAATAATGCCTCAAATCAGGTTGAGCTCATTATTACTTGTTTATCGTTTTGTTTCTCAATAAATGCAAAAATTTAGATCAGTGTCTTAAATGTTTCAAAGTTGATTGGAATATGGCATAGGTGTTGCTTAGGGAGACAATGGGCTTTGACTCTTTGATCTCGATTTTGAAGCTCAGAGGAAGCACCTATAAGTTCACACAACAGAAGGTAAAACAAAAATGTGCTAGAAGTTCTTTTATTTGTGCAATATTAGGATTTAGTTTCTCTCTAACATGTGATATTTTTCTAATTTTTTTCCATTTTTGAACAACTGGTTGTCAGTAGACGATAAATCTTGTTAGTGTGTTGGACACTATTAATTTACTCCTACTTGGAAATCAAGAAGCTGATCCTGGAAAAGACACTGACAGGATGGCCAATAAAACTGTTTTGGTTCAGGTTCATTATAATTTCAAAGTTTATATAAAAAATTTACATTCCTATTGTATTATTTTCTCACAAACAACTTTAATGACTGTAGAAGAAGGTGTTGGATCATCTTTTGATGTTGGGAGTTGAGAGTCAATGGGCCCCTGTTGCTGTTCGTTGTATGGTAAGATAATTGTTCCACAATAATGCATTTCTTTCTGATACTTTATTCATACACTTTTGAACATTTCTGTCTCTTTCTCTCCCAAATACTTTAGAAAAATAAGTCATTTTCTATCATTGGCAAATAAGGAAAATATCCCTTGATGTAAACTATTGTGAAAAATTCGCTTGTGTTTGGTCAACTTGAGGGTTGAGTAGACAAACATGCTCATTAATTGGTAAAATTACAGTACCATTTTCATTTTCAATGTGCCAATGTGGTGCTTTTCTTTTTTCGTAAAATCTTGTCAAGTTTATCATATCTTATTTTCTCTAAAGTTTCTGATGTTCTCAGTTGAATCTGTAACTTTTTTCAGGCACTCAGATGTATTGGTGACCTAGTTATCAATCACCCTAAGAATCGTGATGCCCTTGCAAGTAAAGTACTTGGAGAGGAGCCACAAGTTGAGCCTGCCCTAAATTCTATTCTCCGGATTATTTTGAGAACTTCTAGCATGCAAGAGTTCATGGCAGCTGACTCTGTTTTTAAGAGCTTTTGTGAGGTTTGTATGTCTACCACTAGCCTTATTTTGGAGAGGAATATTTTATTTTTGAGCAAGTGCAACAAGTGTATTCTAGATTGTTCCATACTGCAAATTGAAATTTTGTTCCGTAATTAAACTGTGCATATGTCCAGTAGTATGTGCATGTGCATTTCTCATTTTTTGTTTTTTCTTACATTGTATTCACATTCTGTGATACAACAATTTTGGAACAGTTCATTTTGTTTTATTGTCTTATGATGTTTCCGTTGCAATTCTTGTTTTATGATCTGCCAACTCTGGAACAGAAAAATCCCGACGGTCAAACAATGTTGGCTTCCACTTTAATTCCTCAACCTCACTCAATGATCCATGCTCCTCTAGAGGAGGATGTCAATATGTCATTTGGGAGGTGATTTAGTTTCAGGTCTTTTGCTCATTCCCACCCCTGCAATCTGAATTTAAATACTTTTAAAATTTTGTTTCTATGCAGCATGCTGCTCCATGGTCTGACATTGAGCGAGGGTGATGGCGATCTTGAGGTAGTGTCATATATTTAATATATGATATATCTTTCAGTTTTTGAGTTTTTTGTCTCCAGAAATCCGCAATAATTTTGTCTATCTAGAAGGATTAGATGACCTCTTCCAACTTTATAATCATTTTGAATTAATATTTTGATCGGGAAATATCCGATTTAGTCTGGATATTTTGGGGTATTAAAATCGTTGATGAATCCGAAAAATGAGAAGAGGGAGCTCTGCTGTGGCACCTTGTATTTGTATTGTCATGTTCTGGTCTTACTCTTGAAATTCTGAAAATTTTGATTTGGTTTTTGTTATTTTATGTTTATATGGGGCCCAATTTTTGTGGCTTGCTCTACCTTTACCATCTCGATGATGTCGAACTATTTTCTGGTCAGAATTTTATTAGTTTGTTGTTCTTGCGCAGACTTGCTGTAGGGCAGCCAGTGTTCTTTCTCATATTTTGAAGGATAACGTCCATTGCAAGGAGAGGGTATGCAATTCATTTCCATGTCTAGATTCTTTTTAATGAGTTATTCTTCCTGGTAAGCAAACCACTGTTTCCAATGCAAGCTTAGCAGAATTGAGAATGCTATCTGGAAAATTCATTCACAATACTTGTTGAGCATTCCTCCTTACACGTACCTGGAAGTCTAGAATATGTTATTTTACTTGAATGATGACGTGGAAGTTGCTGCAGGTCCTTCAAATTGACCTTGAGGCACCTACGCCTTCACTGGGAGGCCCAGAGCCTATGATGCACCGTCTGGTGAAGTACCTGGCCCTTGCCTCTTCCATGAAGAGTAAAGATGGAAAAGCCAGCGCATCCGGGTCTATGTATGTCCAGCCAATTCTATTAAAACTTCTGGTTATTTGGCTGTCTGATTGTCAACGTGCTGTTCAGTGTTTCCTTGATTCTCGACCGCATCTCACATACTTGCTTGAGTTAATTTCAAATCCAACCGCGACTATATGTGAAAAGGGGTTGGCTGCTGCGCTCATTGGAGAGTGTGTAATATACAATAAAATCACGGAGAGTGGAAGGGATGCTTTCAGTATTGTTGATACCATAAGTCAGAAAAACGGGCTTACATCTTTCTTTCTGAAGTTTGATGAAATGCAAAAGAGCTTGCTTTTTACATCCGCAAAGCCAGCTCTGCCCCGCAAACCACTGACAAGATCCACTGCTGCCAGTATGTCTGATTTTGAAGATGTTGACGAGAGGGAGGCTACCGATCAGAAAAATGAGAGCCATCCCATGCTTGGGATGGTGCTCGATTCTCAATTTGTTTTCTTTGTGAAGGAATTAGAGGCACAGATTAGAGAACAAATTGTAGAAATCTATAGTCACCCGAAGAGCCAGGTGGCAGTGATACCAGCAGAACTGGAACAGAGCAGTGGAGAAAGTGATGGTGACTACATCCAACGCCTAAAAAGATTTATGGAGAAGCAGTGCCTCGAGATACAGGTACTTTTCGCCTTGATGTTTAAATTTTTTGTTATTGAAGGCAGTATAGGGTGGATCCAGCGTGGCGCAAGAAGTGACGACGAAGTAAAAATTTAAAAAAATTCAAATTTGATAGAATAAAATTTTGTTACGATGCACGCTCCATTGTACATCAAATATTTTCTACCTCTGATCACATATACGCTCCTAGTTCAGTGGATTCTCTCTTTTTAAAAAATATTTATGTATTCCTAGCTTGCACAATATATCGATTCAAGACGCTTATGACAACGGTCTGGTCAGTTAAATCTTGTCTCCCTGGTTGAGAAGGTATCAAAGCCCCTTATTTCCTGGTGACCTAACTTTCTTACTTGGTTATTTTCGCCTATGTGAAGGATCTTTTGAGTCGGAATTCTATTCTGGCTGAGGACCTGGCAAAGACAGGTGGCAATGTTTCATCCCAGATTGAGCATAAAACAAGTGGTGGCGTAGAAAGACTCCAGGTTGACACGCTCCGCCGGGAGCTTCAAGAGTCTTTTCAACGACTAGAAACCCTCAAAGCGGAGAAAGCCAGAATTGAAGCCGAGTCCTCGAAACACCGAAATTTAGCAAGTAAAATGGAATCTGATCTTAAAAGCTTGTCTGATGCGTACAATAGCCTGGAGCAGGCAAACTTTCAACTAGAACGCGAAGTAAAAGCGCTGAAGAGTGGTGGAGCAGTGCCTATCCCAGATGTTGAGGCAATAAAGGCCGAAGCGAGGGATGAAGCTCAAAAGGAGAGCGAAGCCGAACTGAATGATTTGCTCGTCTGTCTTGGGCAAGAGCAGAGCAAAGTAGAAAAACTTAGCGCACGCCTCCTAGAGTTGGGGGAGGATGTAGATAAATTGTTGGAAGGAATTGGAGATGATATGGGACTCCAAGATGACGACGAGGAAGATGAAGAAGATTGATTTTTTGTGGTTAACTCAAACTTTATCTCGATTCTTGGAATAGTTGGATCGATCATTGTGTATTTCTTGATTATTGTACAGTGCTGGATAATATCTATGGTCTCGGATAAAATGAAGTTGACAATCTCTTGCCAAGGCCGAAGGTTCTCCAAAGCCGAAATCGCCATGTTTGACAGAAACGTATTTTTTTTTTTTCGGAATCAGTTTTTATACATTTTCCGGTGGGCGGAATTCCAGCAACCTTCTTCAAGTCTTCAAAATTCTTGAAGAATTTGAACTCATTGAGACAATGTACGCAGACAACTGAAGCTATCCCAAAACCATATGAAAACGCTAGTTATTATGTTTTATTCTATTTCCACAAATTATATTTTAAAACTTAAATTAACCAGCAATCAATAAAAAAAATGATAAATATTTGACATGATATCACAAGATATTATATATAATAAACATTTTTTTCGAAAAAAATTAAATCATATATACATTAGATTATAAATTAACGAATCCAACCTTTTGTACAAATGGAGCCCTAAATTGTTTTTGTTTGGTACGTGACGGTAAAACATGCCATCATATCAAGTTTAAAGAGTCAATTAAAACAGCATTTCACCATTTAAAGTTTAATTAATAGCACGATGATTTTGGACGTGAGGCGTTTGTGCTAGCTAACAGGAAACTATCGAACTAGCAGGGAGTAGGTAGGCCTTGTACTACTCACATTTGATCTAAAGCTATAATAATTTTAAGTCACAAATATTTAATGATGCCCTTTTAAATCTTTAATTCCCTTGAAGAGGACACGCGTGATTAAATCTATTTGAACAACTATTGTATTCAAAATTTTAAATACAAGTTTTGTTTTCTATTTCGATCACAACAAATTCTCTAAAGAATATAAAATATTAACCATCAAATTTATGACAATAAAAATATATATATAATAGCCTCGTGGTGGCTAAAAATTAAAATATTCCGGCAGCGTATTTCGATCGTCAGTGCTAAATTATTATAGGCCTGAGACCAATATTCTGGATTGTGTGACTATATATTACAACCCCCACGAGCATATAATTCAACTTTTGTACTAAAAAATAACTAATAATATTTCACGAACATTTTGATTAGTTTAAAAACGTTATTAATTCGGCTCTCAACATAAAATATTGTGTGCCCAATTGTCAGTATATGTAACCGATGAGAACAGGCTGTTCATGTGTGAAAATGGATACCCTTAGCCCTACAAGCTCCCTTCCAACCGATCGAGCTTTAATTTGATAGTTCATATTGCGTACTTCACTTTTATTTTTCTTGAAGATTCTCAATAAACTACGATTGCAATTCAAAATTTCTTCAAGAAGTAATGCACTAGTGTACAGATATACAGTTGATTGAAGTTATTATTTATCATATCAAAATCAAGTTAAATTTATGTCACACCAAAACTCACAGGAGCCCTTCTAGATTCTACAAGTTGGAATCCACTGCAATTGCTAAAAGATTGTTTGCGAGAGATTTTACTTATTTTAAAATGATTATTCTAGATATTTTTTGAAAGTAGGTGAGAAGGAAAAACATGGAGTGTTTGAAAATAAAATATTAAAGCTAATACAAACTAAAGTTTGAGTGTTTGGAGAAAAATTAATGCTTCAAAACTTTTCTTTTGGTAAAAGTACAATAATATCCTTCACATACATGACAACATTTGCGCACAACAAATTATCTAAATTTTAGTACTCACACCATCAACAATGTATTTATTTAATTATTATTACATTTTGAATATTTTATATCATAACTAATTTATCTTTTTATAATATGAATGCTTGAAAATTTATATAAATTAATAAAAATTTGTATAAATGCATAAAATAAAAAAATATGGAAATGTAAATTATAAGAAAATGATTTTTAAAATATAAAATGCTTGTAATAAGATATGATTTTAAATTTTATGAATTTTATTTAAAACTCTTAAAATATTTTAAAAAATCTCCAAAAATATTTATAAAAATTGAGAGTAATTGTGGAATATGATACATCTTTTAGGATTCAAATGTCAAAATTGTAACTTTTAACCATTAACAAAGAAGCAAAAGCGGAAAAAAATATCTCAATCTTGCTTCTAGCTTTTGGTTAAAAATTATAAAAGTTGAAGCAGAAACTGATTTTCACAAACGTACGTTCCAAAACACTTCCACCGGAGAATCCAAACAGTGCTTCTTAGAAGCTCTCCCAAACATTCTTAGCTTTAAGTATCCACAATTGCTTTACGAAAAAAATTCACATAAGTTAATAGATGTTATTGATCATGTAACTTAATTATACGCTTTATAATCCTTTTTCACAGCAAATATAAGAAAGGAGATAATGAATTTAATTATTTTAATTAGGGAAATTTTTTTGTCATGTATTTTTAACTTCTTTTTGCGATTTTTGTCATCTATATTTGTATCAAATTTCAGTCTTAGTCTCTTATCTTTATTTATTTGGAAAATTTTAATCATTTGTCCTTCAGCACTATTGAAACTCAAATAAGATAATGACTTGCGTAGTACAACATAAGCACTCCAGATGAAAAATGACTAAAGTTGAAAAAAATTGGAAAATACAATACTAAGATTGAAATTCGATAACATAGATGACCAAAAGAGTGACAAACAAACAAAATGCATTTTTTCCTTGTAATTATGTAATAAAATGGATAACCTATGCTCCGATTTTGCCTTTCATATTCTAGAGTCAAATGCACCCTTATTTTATGGAAAATAAATGAAAATTTCAAACATAATATTTGATGAAAAAATTATTCCAACGTATATAATTAAATTTATATAAACATTAAGTACATTTAAAAATTATATTTTTTTTATTAAAATCTAATGTACATGTGTTTCAAATAAACTATTTTTTTATTATAGATAGATATATTTGAAATGCATCGGATGCTCTTAAAAACATACCAAATACCTTACTGTTCAAGTTAACTGTGCAAAACAATGAACGACGACCAATCTTGTACGGCCAACATTCCGACGCACAGAATAAACTCTCCCATCTCATCTTCAATTATTATTTATAAATATAGGCTCGGTTCCCCAGTTCTCCTCCTCCGCTTAATCATATATAATCCAAGAAGATTTAATTCATTAATACAGAAATCAATTATGAAAAGAGGTGGAAGCTATGGAGGTGGGCAGAGTTCTCTGGGCTATCTCTTTGGTACTGATGACAAAAAGAAAAATGATGCGGCCCCGCCATCTCCGGGGGCTGTTTTGCCACCTTATGGGATTGATATAGAAGTCGAAAAGCCTCAAGAAAATCTTGCATCCCCATCTTCTCAGAACAAAGCTAATATATCCAACAACTATCCTAGGGTTCAGGGCCAAAATTCAGGAAACTTCATCACTGTAAGTACATAGATAGTTTTAAAGATCGAATACTATTTAATTATATTTACTTTTGTTAAAATCCCATTTCGCGTTTTTTTTCATATTTGTGCAATTATAGGGTCGTCCATCAACAAAGGTCAAATCTGCTCCCGGTGGAGATTCATCTTTAGGGTATCTGTTTGGAGACAAGTCCGGAAATGTGGTGTAAAGGATTCAGCATCTGTTAATCCCTTGTTTTATCCAAGATCAAACAAGGCTGTATTGACATGTACGTGTTTCTTTGATGTCATGAATAAGGCACACTCTGTCCCCAGGATTAATATATATGTGAGACTTGATTTCTTACAGAAGGTAACTCTGTGAAATTTAGGTTAGGGTTTGTAGGGTTTGGCGTGTGTTGGTTGTTCAAAGTGTGAATTTTCCCTTTTTTCCTTTTCAAATGTGGTAAAATTAATGTTTTCAGATGTTATGATAGTATGTTCCACATTTGGCAGTCCAAATTACTTCCTATACATATATATATATATATATATGAATATATGAATGAACTGCTAACAACGATTGCCACATGCAGCGCCAATGGTACTATCCGAACTGGATTCTAATTTTTTTTGCTTGAATTATACAAATATTACCAAAGGAACTGTCGATCTGCTCATTCCTTGCTTGGTGCTTTCTCCAGTAGCCATGAAATATAGTCCGAATACGAGTTGGAAATCAGTTTATGATCACCGAGATAATATTGTTAATCCAACTCATGATTTGTTGAGGGACTGAGCTAGTCAAGAATAATTTGGAAAGGAAGTCGAATATACGAAATATATTCATTAACATACAATGATGTATAGAAAGTTCTGTGATTTAGAGTGTCATGTTATACACACACACACACACACATTAACCATATAGTCTAAGATCAATTGAGGTGGTTAAGTGATTCACATGGATATAAAAAAGTGGAATCATCTTGGCTATGGAGTTTTGAGCAAATTAGAGCTCATAATGATCAGGAAAGATACGAGAATAAATATGTAAGAGGTTGAAAATAATATTTATATACTGTGCTCCGATCGAGCATTACATGTTTAAGAAATTAGAAGAATTTTATAGCATTTATATACCCAAACAAAAGGGAACGTATCCACTTGCATTATGGAAGCATTAAGATATATACTTCAGCTTCAACGGACAATATTTTGAACCGAACAGGTACTAGAGGAGTGAGGACCACCACCCTCTCTTTCAGGAGTTTAACTTTAAGTTTCGGTGGCCCGAGAGACCTACATTGGGATATATTCGAGCAAGACTGATGTAGATTAAGCTAAGGGGCGATCCAGCAGAGGCAAGTAGGGGTCATCTCACCTGTCAAGTAGAAAGGAGTCAGAAGTTAATGTATAATTTTTCTAACTATATATATCGTTTTCTTCCTAAGTCAAGATTATTGTTTCTGATCGTTTTATGGGCTCTATCATTCGATTATTTTCCACAAGAATGCAAAGAAAAGGAACATTTTAATATTTTAGTTTACTAAATAAATTCATTTTTGAAGCCAAGTTTTCTTATAGTGAATTCAGAAAGTTTGGAAATATTGTGTTATTAAAAGTCAGAACTAGCAAAGGGCCGGCAACAAGCAATTCCTTTATTCCTTTGTTTAGAATAATTAAATCAATAGATTTATTTATTAATTTTTTTATATTTAAATTCTCGTTCTCTCAGTGCACAAGTTTTTAGTACGTTTTAGTCATGCATTTGAGTTTTTTTTTTCTATGTTATATTTATTCTCATTAAAAACAGAAGCAATGTGGGAAAATGTCGGTATTTGATTAAAAAAAAGGAGTGTTTTAGAGAATAGAATTAGTTATTCTAATTGTCTTTTACATATTTAATTATTAACAAATTACTTAATACATAACAATTACTTATATGTAAATGCAACATATTCAATCATGACCAAGTTATTATTATGTAAGTTCCTACGATAATATGTACTAATAAAAGATGCACACACGTTACATGTGTTATTATTATTTTTAATTTTATCAAATAATACTAAACAATTAACACGAAATTATTTTTAATTTAGAAGAGTTGTTCGATTTAAAATGGAAGTTTTGTTTAAATTTTTTTCTATGTAAAATATAAAGTGACTAAAGAAAAAGAAAATTTCATAATATCACTAACGAAAATTCCATAATTTTTGTTAACATTAATTTTATTTTGAAAATATTCTACACATCATCATCATCAATATCATTTTGTGTATAATATTTTCAAAATAAAATGTGTGTAACATTTAGGGAAAAAGTGGCACGTCATTAGCTCCTACATGTTTGCTCTTTCGTATGCATCGTGGGATTACTATATATACGCACTACAACGGAAAATGTGACACCAAATTTAATAAACTACATAAATATTTAAAGTGGACATATTAAATATAAAAAAAAGTATTTTAAAATTTTGTGCAGGATACCAGGCCAGGTGCTCCCTAAAAGTACCAAGTAATTTAGGTTTTACTCATTTGTATTGGAATCTTTTTTATTTATCTTAAACTCAAAAATCTATTTTTGTATACATTGTTTAAATTTCCGAGCTAACATAGTAGTGAGTACATCATGCTAATCATGTTAAATTGTATTGAACAAACTATGTGTGACATGCTCGTTCGAGAAAGTGGTGATTGAAAAATCAAATTCATGATCATTGTTGAAACGATCACCTACTCCAACAAATATGACTGGTCGTGATGTATATTATACTTGCAAATGTTTACTTAGGCGTGTATATATATACATTGATTACATTAATTTATATATGTTTGCGTGCGTGCGTGTGTGATGTAATATAATCATTGTTTTAGTTTTTTTTATATCGACCAAACACATACAGCATCCATTGAGTTAATAAATAAATAATGTGTTTGTCGGGCCAATAATTATTGTAAATATCATTTCATGGCAGGAGCTGTTATGTGTCAATTTTTGAAAAACTTTATTTGATTTCGCTACAAGTAAATTAATATGCACTTTGATTTGACGTCCAAGGAATCTCTTTAATTACTCTTTTTTTCGTTTTCGGCGGTGGAACAAAATGCAATTATGTACTCACCTTTTTTAGTTTTAAAAAATTACTTTTTAAAGCAATCACTTATTAAAGTTTGATATGACTCACCCTGAGACATTTTAATTTTTTTTTAATATCGCATGTGAAAAATTATGTTATTTCATATTTTTTTTATAATTTTAAATAAAACAACATAATATGGCAAAAAAAAAAAATCAGTTAATTCTACCACTAAACTGAACTGATTAAATCGTAATAATAATAAATTGCAATTATTCTTCCCTAGAGGCCCAAATAACGCAGTATCTGGCCCAATATAACAATTGTTCTGTTTCTATATGGGCTAATTGGTTTAAACGAAGGCCCAATTAACAACACACTCAGTCACATTTGCCAGTGAACCAACATTCATTATCAATATGATTTCTTGTATAAAAAATTCAAGAACATTAACAAACAATAATTTTATATCACAAGATCTTAGAAACCGGAGACAGATCGAAATATATAGATTCAGCATGTACAAGTACATGTTGGTTAGATTCGACTTGCACGATTTTTTATCGGATTAATTTTATGTTCAAAACAAAAAAAATATTGTTAATAAATGTCCCAATTAAAGTAAATTAATTGTATAGGTTTTGATTTTTACTATATGGAAAAAAAACATTAGTCATTATTTATTTTTGGTGTTTATATTTTTTTTTCAATAAAGGATAATTTTATTATCATTTGTAGGCAATAATTATTATGGTGCATGGTCCCCCGTTGCCCGTTGGTGACCATCCACTAGTGCACAAACCCACCCGTGAGTGCTCTGATTGGTGGGAGTCGGAATTTGTAAATTTGTGGCGTGTGACCAATTAAAGAACGAGTCACGGGATATATCATATATTTATTTAGTTGGGAACCAAAAGCAATTCTATTTACATGTCCCTCCAAGCTCTCATTGCATCACTTGACAACTATATAAAATACATATATTTGGTGAAAAAAAATTAATCGGGACAAAAAATTTAAATTTTGAGTTATGTGAAGTTTATATCTTGAATTAATTAATTTTATGACGGGAATGTTTGGTCATTTGGATTGGGGTTGGACCCATTTTTCTTATTAAATACTGAACATCTCTTCTGTAAGACGGTGTTACGGATCTTTTTTCGTGAAACGGGTTAATCTTGTTCATATTTACAATAAAAATTAATACTTTTAGCATAAATATAATATTTATTCATAGGTTACTGAAATAAAATATGTCTCACAAAATTGATATATGAAACCGTCTCACATAAATTTTTGTATTAAACACCGGCTTAGAATAAACATGATCAAAATGCAAGCCGGGACAATAAATGTTATCTTTACTTACTAGTGGCCAGAGTGATGCAAAAATAAGAGCAATAGAAATTTTTTCGGAAATGGTACAACACCTAACACATTTCTGTGCCGAACCAAACTCCACCAAGAATATTTTTAAAGGAAAAAAAAAATTGAACATTTTAAGGTCCTTGAAAACTTTTAAAGAAGAAGAAGATAAAAAGATATTAAATTTTTGGGTTCTGTTTTAATTATTTTTAAAATGTTAAAATTCCCTTTTAGCGAGAAAACAAAAACATAAAAGCATTCCCATTTTTAATTTTTTTTTTTCCCATTCAAGTTCATCCTTCATAAGTTAGGTTCTCTCGTATCATTTTTCTTAAAGCTAATAAAAATTGTCACTTCATTCAATTTTGGAGTCTAAGGCACATTTTCTTCAGCTCTCTCTTAAAGTTTGAAAACGATGAATATTTGTTCAAATTACGCTCTAGATTTTTGTCACTTTTCCTAGCTTCCATCCTCTTTTTTTTTTTTTTTTTTTCTTGTTAACGAGTTTTGAGTGAATTTAACTCCCAAGACAGCGGTCGGCAACATGGCCTCAATTACTTAGTCTGATTTCATTAAGCATTCTAATAACGCAATGAATCGTAAGATAATCAAATATAAATATGTATAGTCACGCCTTTTTTTATTTGTAAGAATCAAATCTTTTGCTTACCACTAGAGGCAATAATTTCAATTTTAAAAACTTGTGTGAGACGATCTCACGAATTGTATTTTGTGAGACGAATCCCTTATTTGGATCATCAATGAAAATTACTATTTTTTATGCTAAAAGTATTATTTTTTATTGTGAATATCGATATAGTTGATCCGTCTCACAGAAAAATATTCGCGAAACCGTCTCACAAGATACCTACTCTTTCAACTAACCATCACCAAACCATATAATTTGTTTGCATAAATTTTAATCTAACGATTAAATAATAAATAATTTATGTCATGTTGTTAAGTTGAAACCAGTTACTGAGAAATTAGAAAACGTGAATAGGCTGAAACTGTTTCTTGCACTTGTCTTTACCCATCTCTTTTCGTTGCATAATCCACATGTTTTGCCCATCCAGTAATTCTCTTACATGGACATTTTACCCATCTCTTGTTACAATATAATATATATCATTAAAAACTAATTTTGCCATAATACTATATATATGTGTGTGTGTATGTATGTATATATGTATATTGGAGGATGCCTATATAATCGCACGTCTTCTCAACAATATTGCCAACAGTTAACATGGAGTTTCCAAGAACTCTAACGAGATTTAAGGTGAATTCTTCTTTCTCATTAAAATTTCTCTGATGAATTCAACTGCCCGTATGAATTCCCATTTCAGCATTCCAATTTTCGTGAACTCCTCATCAGGTAATTATTCGAGCAATCTTTGTTCTTGCTGCCACTATTCTGGTGAGATCAAACTCGGTGAACGGTCGAGATCTTCATCGGCGGTGGGATGACTTCGAGTATCGCGCTCTAAGTTGCAGGGCTCACAGTGCTTCTTTAACAGACTTCGGAGGTGTGGGAGATGGAACGACGTCGAATACGAAGGCTTTTGGGGCTGCCGTTGATTATCTCAGCCAGTTCGAATCGGACGGCGGCTCGATGCTGTTCGTTCCTCCGGGGAAATGGTTGACCGGAAGTTTCAATATCACCAGCCATTTCACCCTTTTTCTGCACAAAGACGCTGTTCTTCTTGCATCCCAGGTTTGATTTGACCCATTCCATTCTATTGAAGTCGTGCATATTTATTTGAAGTTCATAATTTTTCACTTCTTTGATTTTAAATTTCTTCTTCCTATCTTGTTTTCTCCGGCATATTCTCGGGTCTATTTTTCCTTTATTTACACAATAGTAATTAAGAAAAGAACTAAAATATGTTCAATAATTTTCAAAATTATATGTCAAATTGATCGTGTCACCACGTACCAAAAAAGTCCCATTGCTAACGAGTCATTTAAATGCATATTAATTTAGTAAATATTCACCGTAAGAAGCATGATCGCAGTATCATCTTAGGCATAGTTTGGTACATATGATAAGATAAACACGTGATATATAAATAAAGATAAGTTAATGATAAATAAGATGTATGATATTATATTTAATGTTTGACATGATTTTAATAAGAGTGATTAAATTTATATATTAGATTGTAATGATAAAATTAACCTTATTATAATAAATTTTATAATTTCAAATTTGTTGCTTGAGTTCATATTTCTTATCTGTTCATGCGTCGACAATGCTTGCATGATTTATTTTTATTTTTTTACCAAATTTTATATATAATATAATATGATAATTGAGCCCTTAATTTTGTGAGTCAAGTCAAATATAAATTTTTAAGGTTAATCGAGTGATACTAATAATTTTATTGAGATTTATACAAATCATTTATATAATTATGTCGGGTTCATTTATATATTTATCATATTATTTAATATATAAAAATAAATAAAAATATTTATTTGAATTTAATTTCTACCTACAATTAAAATGAGAGAACAATAGGGTTTAGAATTTTTATATATTGAGAGCAATTAAATCATTTGTGGTGTTTTTATCATTATATTCAAATTATCACATCTCATAAAAGAGATATTTTATCTCCATATAAAATTATTTATCACGGATATCATGGACTTTCTGAAAAGGTACCAAACGTGGAATGAGAGAGGATTATTTATCAATCTCTCTTATCCCATGTACCAAACTATACCTTATAGCCTCGAAAAGCTGGTCAATGAAATGATTTGATTTACTAAGTCAAATATTAGGATCTATATGGTTTAAAAACTAACTAATGTGTGACGTTCGTTAGAACAGGAAAACTAATTAATTCCTATGTCAAAGTTCTAATGTTGTTAACTGATACATCAAAGGCGAAAAGAAATTCACTTATCATAAGATTCTGAGTCAAACTGCTCCTATAGTTACTGTCACCCAACACTTCCCTCGCAAGCTTCCACATGTATTGCGCGGCTCTCTAATCGGATGGCTAATCAAGTAGGACACGTACTAACTTTTTTTGGTTTGTCGCATATGGTTCAGAGTGACTTTAGTGAGTCTTCTCCTCTTTTTTTGTGTTCTGTTGTAAAACAAGAATTGGGTTGCTAAGTTAATATATTATGATTTCCTTAAAAAAAAATATGAGTTGTTTAAACTAAATTTCAAAGCATGGGTAGCACAACCAAAGGGAGCAAAAGAGAATTATACTGCACTGCACGATAAGGAATAGTGTTTTTAATAAGTGATCAATATCCTCAATTTTCATCCTATATGAATTAACGTAGGATGAAAGTGAATGGACTGTGATAGAACCCCTCCCATCCTATGGTCACGGACGCGACACCCCGGGCGGAAGATACATCAGTCTCATCTTTGGTATCAACCTAACTGACGTAGTAATAACAGGCAAGAGTCTAAATCCATGACAGCAGTCTTCTAAAATAAACTGAATATATAGTTAAGACAGCCAAATGTTTGAACTGTGACACGAGGTTTTCGATTCCATTGGCAGGCGATAATGGCACCATTGATGGGCAAGGTCAATCCTGGTGGGACAAATTCCACAAGGGAGAACTGCAATACACAAGGCCCTATCTGATTGAGATCATGTATTCGAATAATATCATGATATCGAACCTGACGTTGGTTAACTCGCCTTCGTGGAACGTTCATCCTGTATATAGCACGTACGAAAAATAAACGCTTTTTGACTTGCTTGAATATGATGCTCTTGATAAACATGAATTGATGAAGAAAAATAAATTTCTTGTTCGAAAATTGCAGCAATATTATAATCCAAGGCATCACAATTCTCGCGCCTGTCAATTCTCCAAACACCGATGGTATCAATCCAGGTTAGTGATTAAAGCAAACTCAAAGTGCGTCCCTTGCAATGAAATACGCTAACAAAACGAGTTTTGATGTATATAGTTTGTGCTGAATACTTCAGATTCTTGCACAAATACTCGGATCGAGGACTGTTACATCGTGTCTGGGGATGATTGTGTTGCAGTAAAGAGCGGTTGGGATGAGTATGGGATAGCTTTTGGTATGCCAACAAAACAACTAGTCATTCGAAGACTCACCTGCATTTCTCCAACCAGTGCTGTGATTGCATTAGGCAGTGAAATGTCTGGTGGAATTCAGGATGTTCGGGCAGAGGACATTCTTGCCATAAATTCCGAATCGGGAGTTAGGATCAAAACAGCAATCGGCAGAGGTGGATATGTCAAGGACATATACGTACGAGGAATGACGATGAAAACCATGAAATGGGCGTTCTGGATGACTGGGAACTATGGCTCCCACGCAGACAACAACTATGACCCGAATGCACTTCCTGTGATTCAGAACATCAATTACCGGGACATGGTGGCCGAAAATGTGACTATGGCTGGAAGGTTAGAGGGGATTCCAGGCGATCCATTCACAGGAATTTGTATATCTAATGTTACGATTCAGTTGGCAACAAATGCAAAAAAAGTTCAATGGAACTGCACGAATGTTGAAGGAGTTTCGAATGGTGTCGTTCCCCAGCCTTGTGATAAGCTACCAGATCAAGGGAAGGAGTATGTTTCATCCTGTGATTTTCCGATGGACGACTTGCCTATTGATAATCTTGAAGTTCGAGCATGTTGTTACAGACGTAAGAAAAAGTTAGATGGTCCTGTAATTAGACATGTGTGATCGGAATAGTTACGATTTCAGACTATTGAGACAAACTGCATTTATCTGGGGTCTAAGATGTAGATTGTACATGTACGTCACCCTCCGCTTGATTATTGGATTAGCCTTGAGCCCATCCAATCTCTTTGGATAAAGTGAAAGAAATCTTGAAGTGGTGTTTGTTTTACGAATATCCTGCTTCATCATAATGACAATCTTTTAAATAAATCTTTAAAATTTAATCAACTGAACACCCCATTACAGATATTCGAGTTTATTATGAAAATCCAACAACCTGTAACGGCAGCCCACTCCAATACAAGATTTATTTCATCGTATCCATATGGGCATTTACCGTATCATTTGCTTCTTTTCCTCTTATGTTTTCATTCTGTGTCGAGTTGGGAGTGAGTTTGTATATAAGGCTACATGATGGATTTCTCCGGTAACAATATTAGATGTGAAATGTTACCAAGTAAAATGGATCAAACAGCAGTGAAGATGAAAAACTATTTCACTTGCAGGAAACCTGGAAGGAATTTTTCTTGGAGTGGAAGTCCTGAGATATAATTTCTTTAGTATAGCCCACTTTTTTTTACCGTAGATATTACTTGGTTCAGAAGATTTAAACCTGTGGAATGTGAAAGAAATATCTATAAATCAATTTTTTTTTTTAGGTTTTAAACAATATCAATATGTTTTCCGATAAATTCAAAGAGAAGTGGTCGCCATCACCAACAAGAGATGAATATCGTGCTAGATCCTTCTATGGATTCTTTATTATTGTCATTATTTATCGTAATTTGAGGATTTATATTACTATTTACAAGTGCTTCTCGAAAACACCCGAAGACACAATATTAAACATTTATTTATTTATTGCTTCGATATATATTATAGGACAAATTAACTATTTAAATCATCAATCAATTGTAAAAAGCAGCCTCGTATGAAGTCATCATATATATACATAACACAGACACAGAATCTTCCCCCACCAAACCACCAATTGTATTTCTAATGTTTAATGAAAAGAAAATACAATGATTTTTAAATAATATAGTACAATTGTTATGTGACAAAAGAGAATTATTAGTTATGAAATTTGTGTTGCCGTGTTGGTGTGAGATTTCAACATTGAATGAACATTTATGATAACTAATTTGGTTGATTTTTTGACCCTTCGGAGAGAATTAAACGACGTTGGTCTTCCATTATAATTATCGTATTCATACAGCTATGATTTTAGGAAGAAATTGTCGCGTACGTGTATCCTGTTTCCTTATTTTTAACCATTCAAGTCCAACGATTTTTTTTATCTGTCAATATATCTAATACAAAACTAAATTTACATTTATCATCTCCTACTTTAACTAAACTATATAAAAAAGAATGAAAAAAACTAACAATCTTAAAAGAAGGAGAAAAAGTACTTCTTCTTTCGGTGAATATTCATTTTTCCAGAAACCAAAAATTACATAACACATGTCCAATCATTAGCTTAAATTCTTCCCCAACAATCACAACCAAATAATAATAAAATCGCAAAAGTCTACCAGTCAAACTCTTTGATTCTCGATGGTAGACTTGATCAATTTGTAGCTCAGACAGACTCGGACTTTTCAGTACGCTAAATGCGTGTTTGCAATTCCGATCTCTTTAAATACGTACTACTCCCACAAGAAATTTCTCAGTAATTTCTACAACAATCACAAATAATTTAATTTCTCTCAAATTTCTTCACAACGAGTTCTCGAGATATTTCTCAACCAGACTAAGATGGCTATGGTGATAATTTCCTACCCTTTTGTTTTTCCCTTGATAATAATTTAACATCTGTTTTGTATGGATGATATCTGCATATTTTATTCTTGGAAATTTCTTGGATATCCATCCATGATCGTCTTATTTTCATATAAAAGTCCGCCCGGTTCTCTTATGTTGGTGTTTTTCGAATTCTCAGTTTCAAAATTTGTGAGGGATTCTTGAAAGTAGATTAAAATCCTAGTTCTTTAATTACCTTTTACGGCTTTGATTATTTTTTGAAATATATTCTTTTCCCTTCGATGGTCTCTCTAAATGAATCAGATATTTCATAATATCGAACTTATGTAGTTAAATTTTGGAATTTGGCAGGTTTTTTCACAGTAGTGATTAACTTTTTTCGATTATTCTCCTGCAGAAAGTGGTGTTGACGTTAGAACTTCGTGATGGCAAAGATAAACAGAAGGCCATGAAGGCAGTTTCTAGTCTCCCTGGTATGTACATACGTATATGTGCGTGTATCTATATTCTTCATCTCCCACTTTTATTTCCATCCCACTCATTTTAAATTCTACTGTATATTTTAAAAGTTTATACAATAATTCAAAGATCAGTAACATGCACCGTCTTTCTTGAACCATTCGTATCTTGATTTGTTTTGATAAATCCACTTGTCAATATCGAAGACAGTTATTTTTATGAAATACTTCTTGGAATCCAAATATTTCGACCCGAAGGCAATTCCGTAAAGAATTATGATTATTTCGCAGGACTTGAATCTCTCTCCATAAACATGAAGGACAAGAAACTAACGGTGGTTGGAGACATTGATCCAGTTCAAGTGGTGGCCAAATTAAGAAAATCTTGGCACACTGAAATAGTGACAGTGGGGCCAGCTAAAGAACCAGAGAAGAAGAAAGACAATAAAGACAGCGGGAAAAAAGATGATCCTAAAAACGAAGAAGAAAAGAGAATGGCCGAGTTAATGAAGCAATATATGAATTTTAATAATAATAATAATTACGGTTATCCTTATTATGCACCACAACATATGTACTATAGCGCAGAAGAAAACCCAAATTCCTGTGTTATTTGTTAGTTTTTATTTGTGAATTTGATGATATATAGAATGATGTGTAATAAAATTCTCAGTTTTCGAATGTAACATATATATAGTAGAGTGGGAATAAATTTTCGGACTTGGAGGAAATTGTAGAAATGATTTTTGTTTGACATGTGTAAAAAGGTTTTTGCGGTATCGATTACATTTGGTGTAATGACAATTTACCAGTCTTTTTTTAGGGAATTTATCAGACAGTCTTATCCAAGCTGAACGGTGTAATATCCAACTTGCAATTATAATATTTAAACACTGAATTATTATTTAAAACGTCTCACATATAAATTTTATAAGATTGATGAAAACTTATTATTTTATGTTAAAAATATTAATTTTTATGTTGAATATATTACATTTTCATTTAAATATAAATCGGATTGACATATTTCACAAAAAAATATATAAAACCATTTTAAAAAAGACATACTCGACCGTATAATCATGAGTAGCTAGAAAATAATGTTCCATTTAGATATCGATCCTTTTGTACATGTATATTTCTGCATTATTAATTAACATACGAGGATTTAAGGTTTTGATCACTTTGTATCCAATTAATTAATTTACTAATCTGAAATTTCAATAAATTTTAAGAATCGGGTAAAACTAAATTTTGTATCGAAAAAATAAGAATATAATAATTTGGGTGACGCAAAAGGAAATCAATTTGGTTTCTCTTTCAAATACGACTAAAATAAATAAATAAAATTACACGTCATTATCCTAGTGACGTGTGACATGGTGCTGGCGTGTTTATTTTAATGTGTAGAGTGATACATATATATTATAATAATTACAACTTGCACAATTTATTTATAAAATCAATATTAAGATATTTTCAATTCAGCGGACGGCTTGGTCGCTGCTCTATTTATTTATAAGTGGGTTTTATATGAGAGACAGGTCAACCTTACTTATATTGATAATAAAAAGTAATACTTTTAGTATAAAAAATAATATTTTTACATAAATAATCCAAATAAGATATACGTCTCACAAATACGATCTGTGAGACCGTCTCATATAAATTTTTGTCTTTTTTACACAGCTAGCGTGCTTGTATAGCTAATTTGTTTTATAAGTATTTTTGTTTAAAAAATAAATAAAAAAGTTGGAAATAGGGGCAATCAAGAAAATAAGTTGAAAAGCAACTTGACACAGCAAATCGGTCGGCTTCACTCTCTCCTTTAATATAACAGATTTAGTTGGTTTTTTATTCCATCCATTGTTTTATATTCAAAAGTCAAGTCCATCTTAGCTCCACAAGGATCATTGGTCGAATAAATGATTTTTTTTTTTGTTGAAAAAAACGATTTAAAAAAGTAAAATAATGTGATGTAATTATTACTGCCAAAATAGTTTTTTTTTTCTCTCGAATAAATGCATAGCTTTTACGAAGCCGGAAACATCTCATATTGTGTTACACGATAAACAGAATCAATCAGGCGAATTTTAAAAAAATACTTCATATGATAAGAGTGAGCTTAATATTTCTCATTTTAGTAAGGCTTTTTTATTGAATAATGCTAAAGTTACAACTAAAATATCGTACAACGATATTTACAACAACTAAATCGTGAGATTTTGTTATTATATCGTGAGATTTTGTATTGAATTTATCATGAGACCGATGTTGATAATTGGAATTTTTGTATTGAATTTTTTGGATTGTAAGAATTGTTGTACAAATTTGGTTGTACATATAGCATTACTCTTATTTATTTGTATCCAAATCAATTTACTTTTTGCATCGGATACAAATCAAAACTTTAAATAAGAGGAAAATAGCTGCAGGTGAAGATTTAGCTATAAATTTCTGATGAAAACATTTATATGCTTAGATTACAACAATAGTAATGTCTATCCAATGAAGGAGAAGGGGTGGGAAAGTACAAATACAACACACACACACACATATATTTATGCCACATGTATGTGAGCTGAATCCCATTTTAAGTCAATTCTGGCGTGTGCAAAATGGGTTTTAAAAAATTTTGATTTTTTCTAGGGAAAAAATGCCTAAACTACCTTGTCTTATTGATGTCTATGTTACTGAACAATATTCCTTTTCTTTTGTTACTTTGAGTTGCATTATCAACTGAACTGATTAGATATCAGCCAATTATTTGGCAGAAGATCTGTGCTGCTCAAGTTCTGGTTCGAACTAGAGGCGAAGACATAGGCGAGTGAGGAGACATCTTGTGAGGAGCCATCAAACGTTCATCCAATCTCCTAAAAGATAAGCTGATTTCAAGCTCACTTCCCCGACATTGTTTCCTAGTATTATTTGCCTCAGTCCCCTTGCTTTGTATCACAAATTTAAGTATTCTATTCATTGCAACCATCATGGTTTCATCATCCATGTTTGCAAAACAAACTCGAAACCATCCGGGCTCGGAGCAGTGGAATGATGCACCGGGCGAAACGTTGATCTTGACTTCATTGATTATCACTCTCCAGAGGTCCATTTCTGCCTCAAAAGTCTGTTCTTTAAGCAGCCTTCTTAAGTCCATCCAGCAAAAAAGCCCGGAATTTCCTTTCAAACTTCTGATCCCAACTTTAGCTAGTTTTCCGCATAACGAACCATGCCTCGTGGCTAATCTCTTTGAGCTTTCTTTGAGGAATCTTTCCACAAAGGCGTCATCTGACAGCATAGAAGCTATCAGGTGCTGTGTCTGAGTAGAAACGAGCCCAAAACTCGACATTTTTCTTGCACAATCTGTGACCGCGTCATTGTATGAGTATATGATACCGACCCTGAATCCAGGGAAACCGAGATCCTTAGACAAACTATAGACAATATGGATAAGATCCAGATTGCAGCTTGCTATGTTTTCTTGGACTATCTCGGCTACGCTGATAAAACCAGGCTGGCGGAAGACTGTTGCGGAGTAAATTTCGTCACAAATTAAGTGTATTTTCTTCTCCTTGGTAAAGTTTAACGAGTCTGTTAAGGTTTCCCTGTCTAGTACTGTGCCTAAAGGGTTTGATGGATTGTTTAGAAGTAAACCCTTTATCTTGATGCTCGATTCTCGAGCTTTTTGGTACGCGGTTTCTAAGGCGATTCGGGTGATCTTGAAATTGTTGGAGCTGTCGCAGACGACGGGAAATAGTTGTATTCGTGTTCGCCATGTTAGATCTCGATCGTTTCTGCATGATGGTGATGAATTTGTTAAGAGTAGAATAACATGATATGGAAATCTATCATCTTTAGGTCAAAATGCAAAGAATCTTGAGTTCAGTTCATCTTTCAAGATTTTGAATATTTGCAGGAAATCAGTTAACATCTGTTGGACGGCACACAAAAAAAAAAAAACCTCGATTTAGGAGAGGGGACCAAGTGTACCAACTTTAAAAATAAGAGTATTCACTAAACATATATTAAATCGGGAGTCCCTTTCATCAAAATTTTGAGTGCATGCACATTAATTTACATCCTTATCCCATTGAAATTGGTGTCCTTGTCATTTTTTGGAAAGTAAACTTGAGGGTCTGTATTATAAAAATCAGTAGCTATCATGCTTCCTCCACTAATTTGGTACATAAATGTGCAAGTGGGAACATTCTTGATTTTTATTACAATTGTTTACTAAAATTTATCCATCACTTTTTTTAGCAACATAATAAATTTATCCTGAAAATATACTAAATTCATACATACCCTGGATAGTAAGGTGTTGGCACCAAGAATGCATCACCAGGATCCGCCAAGCAGAAAGCCAATGTTTCTTGAGCCCCTGTTGCACCTCCACTCATCACAATACGATCTCCGTCGAATCGGACTCGATTTCCTCTCAGCTTTCTCCATGAATCTTGCCACAGCCTGCAAATCCATCCATTCAAATTTTATATTATCCGTAGATTTAATGATAATATTGTCAAAAAATCAAATAAGAATGGGCTTGCTTGTATCACGTACATTTCTGAATTCTGGTAAGCCATGATAATCTTGAAATATTGCAATATCCTTAAATTCATCTACACCTTCTGCAGTGCAAATTGAGGCCCTTGGGTTGTTCATAACCCATTCTTGGATCAAATCAAATGAAAGCTACAAGAAAAAGAACAATAAATTATGATACAAATATACTAAAATTTAATATTCTTGCAGATAATGCAGAAAGAAAGATATTTCCTTTTCTGAAAAAAAAAAATTACCTGGTTTTCTGCTAATCCCATTTGAATAACCCCATTTTGGTTCTCGGTCGGATGATAAGGATTCGTGTCATAAGCCTTCCAGCCGTCGAAAAACGCCGAGTTTTCACCGTGCCCGTCACCGGTCGCAATCTTGGATAAGCATTGTTGTTGATTTTTCAACATATTCTCCATTATTTTCAGTTCCAAAAACTTCAATTACAAAGTTGGGGAAAGTTGTACAAATGAAACAACGAATAAAATAACTAAAGAATGAATGAATTTGTTAGTTGTTTGAGAAATATATGTTTTCTAGGATGTGGAACGGGCTCATATTTATAGTATATATCGTGCCATAATTTGTTCTTTGAATGTGAAGCTTCCTATGAAGAACACATCACAATTTTAAATCTTAAATGAATAATTAGAAACCTAAACTGGAAACATTTTGGCGGCTTTGAATTTACTTTATAGTCATAACCATGTTTTGATTATTGTTTAATATATAATATGACTGCTAAGAAGTCAAAGTAAATTTTGAATTTTGAAAACTAATAATACGTACATTGAATTGCATGAAATATTTTTTTAAATATGCTGAGTAATCAAAGAATTTAACAGTTTAATTTACAGCATATAATGCTGCAAAGTTGTAATTATTTTGCGACAAAATGAGTAAATAATTTAATAGATTTATTAGAATAAACTATTTTGGAATTAAATATTATTTAATTTCTCGTTAAATTAAATAATAAAAAGTGAAGTAGTGTTATTTAAATAACAGATTAACTGAAAATATAAATTCGTAAATTGATAAAAAGAAATAATATATTAATGTTCAAAAATAACACACAGCCAAGTTGAGTTGAAAAGTCACCTTCAAAACATAATTTAAAAATTAAATTCGTAATAAATTGTTTTGTTCCGGACATAAAAATGAAGAATATGGTCAGTCAAACATTTGGTCCGACTTCGACTTCGACTTCTGGGTGAATATTTTTTTAAAAAAAATAGAATTGTTTCTCGTACGGACACCATTAGTCGGGCTCCACGTGGATCTGCTTATAATCTGTAACCATTTCGGAAGATTTTCTAATAATGAATGAGTTTTCACGATTTTTTCTGAATTTATAAATTAGAATGGCCTTTTTTTCTTAACAAGTGTTTGAGATTTTCATCATAAACTCCAAACTCGTTAAATTTTTTTTTTTAAAAAAGATAGCATGTGGGAAATGAATAAATCATATATTGACTTAAGTATTTTGAGAGGAATTATTATTGAATAATATTTATTTTTTAGAGTGAATATTAGTATTATCACACATCGATATATATATATATAAAAGCAGAGTTTTTGCCAAAAATATAATTCCCTCCAAAATGTCTTTCTATAAAAACAAAGATTTATCATCAACATTGAATATGTGCCCCTGCAATAAATGATCACTTCAAGTATTGTTTGCAATTGATTATATCAATTCATTTATTCAATTTGATTTAATTAATTTTTATATAATTCAAATGTAATTTTGTTTAATTATTTTTTATTTTATATTTTTTTACTCAATTAAAACTAAACTTTTGAAAAAGTAACTATATTAATTTTTTTTCAATTAATTTATCAATCAGTTTAAGTAAAACCTATATAAATAAATTTAAAATAAAATGATTGCAATTTTCAGTGATCACTTATGAGTAAATCATCCAAAAATAATTTTGCTATTTTAAGAATTTTATTTCTCAAAATACTTACTAAAAAAGAAATACTTTATTTAATTAGTTTATTTAAATTTTTTAAAAATAAAATTGGTTGAGTGTTAAAAATTATCATTACAACAAAATATTCCAATGGACATTAATGTACTATTTAATAATCATAAATTTTTTATCTCAAATACATATTATTTCGAAATTACCTTAATTTTAAAGAATTATTGCATTGTAGTTTTCTTCCAAAATCATATGTATATTGTATATCTTGATTTGTCTTTTTAAAAATTCAAATAAGATAGCACAAGAAAATTAAAAGAAATAGATTCAAAAGAATTTCAAATGGTCATTAAATTACTTTCAATACACATGTATATTACTCTCAATAATCAGAAATGTTTGACACTCAATGCATGCAATTCGAGATTTTCATAATTTGAAAGAGTTATTAATGTATGTTATAATTCTGTCAAAAGCATCCAATGTATACTTTTTATCCCTTGAGATGTCTTATTTGAATTTTAAATTATAAATAATGCAATATTGTATATTATATTATAAACCAATTTTATTAAAATTTATCTTATTAAATTTATCTATTCCAAAATTTAATTCTGAAATGGATCTTCTTTTCAGCACCATATATGAGTTGAATCCTTTCAAGATGTAATGTTCGTTTAAATTTAGATTTATTCGTTGTTATGAAATACCTACATATGAAAACCACGAGACATTGAGTCTGAAATCTATCTTTCATGATCAAGAAATAAAAAATATTATTATTCTATTTATACAAAATTTTAATTATTTATTACTGATGAGATAATTTTCTTTTATATTACAAAGTTCACGGATACATGATAGTATAATATCCCGTAATGGAAATGATTAAACCAATTCTAAAGAAAGCAAATATCTTATTAGAAGACACCTTTTAAAATTTGTTGACATTATTTTGGAATACACATAATAAATGTTAATAAAATAACTTTTCTGATTTATACATAATCTACTTATGATAAAATGTTTCATTTTTCTTTCGGAGTAATAGGCTGTTGTGTATAGTACGAAGAGATTTTGTAAATTAAATCACAACACATTTGGATAAAGATATTGATGAAAAAATTATTGTTATCATTTAAATGTGTCAAACATGTGTCATGTCACAAAATTGTTTTTGAATGTGGATTTAGACGAAATTACTGAATTTTTAAAAAAGTATTTTTTATTAATTTTATTGAATGTGATTTAAAAATATTTTCTTATTACTTTTTTAAAAAATAATAATATATAACTTCTCGAAAAGTAAATAATTAAATATGTATTGAGGTTGATGGCCGATATCAATACACTAAACATGATAAACATCATGTTATTGTCTTAGGCTAACACGATCTAAAATTTTGATATATGATAGAGATTATTATCCAAAAAAATTAATCGATATGCGTTGTATATAAGAAAATTTTTAACATTAGTGAAAAAATAGTTTTTATTTTTATTTTTTATAATTGTATTATTTTTAAAAATTTAAATATCTATTCATTTTTCACTAATTTTTAATAATATCATCCTGTGCATCGCACGGGTTAAATACTAGTTTTCTAATAATGAATGAGTTTTCACGATTTTTTCTGAATTTATAAATTAGAATGGCCTTTTTTTCTTAACAAGTGTTTGAGATTTTCATCATAAACTCCAAACTCGTTAAATTTTTTTTTTTTAAAAAAATAGCATGTGGGAAATGAATAAATCATATATTGACTTAAGTATTTTGAGAGGAATTATTATTGAATAATATTTATTTTTTAGAGTGAATATTAGTATTATCACACATGTCAAAAATAATGGAGATCCAAAAAAAAATAAAAATAAACACGAGTGGCTAGACTATATTATTGACCTGACCATTCGGCCAACAAATGACAATTAATTCATTTTCTTTGTTCATCTTTGAGCTCCTCGCCCTTTCTTTTTCTTTTAGGATTAATTTATAACTTGAATTGGTGGGGTGCGCCAGGCCCATGCAATAGTGCAACGCAAGGACGACGCGCGAAGGCCCAGGCAGCAAGCTACCTTGATGGACCATCCCCCTAAAAAAATAAATTTAATATCGTGTGGGCCATTGGCCCACGTATCAGATATTAAACTGATAAGAACAGATACTACACTTGATCTTAGCCAAAAGGCCGAGAAAGGTATGCTTTATTATATGTTGGAACAGCCATTTTATACAACTTGCGCAAGCCTTACCTATCTCAAGAATCGATGTGGGAAACAGAAATGACAGCTTTGCTTTCTTCATATACTACTAGATATTTTACACACGCAGTGTGTATAATTTTTTTATAATTATCTATGAACTAAAGTGAAATTTGATAAATTATCGAGAGATTAATTGCTATTTGAATTGTTGTAATTAAAAAAAAAACAAAAATGTTTTTTGAAATTAAAAAAAAAATAAAAACAAAATGTAAATTTGATATCAAATGAGAGCAAAATTGATAAAATAAAAAATAGACCAACTTTTTGTCTATTAGGAAGATTCTTAATAATAGTAATTTAATATAATTTATTAATTACTTTATTTAATTTTTATTGTGAGATGAGTTCGTTTAATTGGAGAAGTAAACAAACTCCTATAATTTTTATTAAACAATATAAGCACTTTTAAAAAGAACTTGGTAAAGTTTTTTATATAAAAAGTCTCACCGAAGCTAAACTTATTTAAGTTATTTTCTGGTTTGACAATAAAATATGAAAGCCTTGTAAGTGAAATAAAAAAAAAAAATGATGTAACTGTTAATCATATTAAATATATTTGTAGCTTACTTAGATAATGTGCAAATTTTTTTATTTTGAAAATTGGATTGCATATGGTAGTTATGGAGTAAATGATATATTTATGAAAATAATTTTTTTTATTTTGATAATTGGATTGCATATGGTAGTTATGGAGTAAATGATATATTTATTCAAATAAGTTTTATATGAAAAATATTATTTCTGACTTGAATATCATATGAAATTCAATTGACGTCACAAAGTAGGACAACCAAATATCTCAAAAGTTTTATTTACAATATGGATATAGAGAAAAATTATTTGTAATATTATTATTATCATCATCTATAATTCACATCATGTTTAAATAAATCACTATATTTTTTTTATACATTCTATAATTACTACATGCTAATTATCGTTGGGAGTATGAGGTATGACACCAATACATGATCATATAAATAGTCAAAAACTTGTGTGAGATTGTCTCACGGTTAATACGGATATTTTATTTGGGTTATCCATAAAAAAATATTATTTTATATGCTAAGAGTATTACTTTTTATTATGAATATCAAATAGGATTGACCCGTCTCACATATAAAGATTCGTGAAACCATCTCACAAGATACCTACTCTATAAATAATTGGTGTAAAAAAAACAATAATAAATTGTTCTTTTGTTTTCGAAAGTATTTGACATAAAAGAACAAGCACAAGTCAAATTTATTTTACTTTACTCTAAACCATATACATAAATTGATTTGCCATGCATATTAACTAATATTGCATAAAGTCAAAACCATCATGATTTCGTTTACTTAAGTCTCCTTTCCATAGCAAAAAACTAGGAATTTCATAAATCCAAATGCTTACCAAACATTTATTATATCAATGATTAACTTAAATGACTAATCAACCTTTTTTCCTCTATATAATCATGCATTTGCTCCTCAAAAAAAAAAATATACTAATTACACTATCACAAGTTGAAGGGGCCAAAAAAAAAGAGGAAAAAGGAAAATGGCTTTCACCTCAACATCTCATTTCATGTTACTTCTCATCATTTGTGTTTCTACCTTATCAATAATTGGAATTGCAAAGGCAAGTAAAACTTTATTCAACCCACAAAAATAAATCCAATAAAGAATGCTATTTGATTTTTATTTTTATGATATTCGACAATGTTAGGCTGATGGAGGAGAATCAACATCCACCCTTCCATTTTCCCTTGTTTCTCCGGCAGCAAATCAAGAAGTCACATGTCCAGTGCCTCAAAATCGTGAGTTCTTACAAAATTTCGATTGATCTTTTTTTTATGTTTGTCATATAAAAAAATTTCAACTTATTTGAATGTAAAAAATTTTCAGAATGTGGAAGTGAATGCGAACGTCGATGTTCGGCAACATCACATAAGAAGCCATGCTTGTTTTTCTGTAACAAATGTTGCAACACTTGCCTATGTGTGCCGCCGGGAACTTACGGAAACAAAGAATGTTGTCCCTGTTACAACAATTGGAAAACAAAAGAGGGTAAACCGAAATGCCCTTGAAGCTTTCCAAGAGTGGGTTTTGTTATCAGAATTTGATTTAAAACCATAATAAATAAAATGTACCAGGCTTGGGATACATTTGTCAATAATAAATAAATCGACTCTGTCATTCTCTATTTGTCCTTGCTTTGTTATTGATATCTTTGAAAAAAAAAATTGAGTTGGGACGAAATTTAATAAAAATTCAGTATTTGATTGAAAGATGCTTCACTAAAAAAAATTTAATATATTAATTTCAATTTAGAGAAGAGATTTAACTACGATGTTTCAAATGCACTTTAAAACGTGAGCCAGTAAAAAAAAGACCTTATTATATTTTTGTTGCTAAGTAATAAAAATTCAAGATAAGAAAGAAGTTTTTTGTACAATTAAAATCTAAATTCTTGAAGAATCAAAAAATTACAATATATAATTAAGTATCTTCAAATTTCTTGAAAAGATAGTTATTGATAAAATATGAAATGCATACGTGCATCCGACAAAAAATAAGTGAAAAATTATATTAGTAATAAGTGTTTTAGTATTAAAAATGAAAGTGGTATAAATTTAAATTATTTTTCAAATGGATTTTCGCTATATTTTAGCAATTGAATTCGACGATGAGCACGTATATTTTAATTTATAATCTGCTAGATTTATGTATTTGTGAATAGAGAGAATAGTTTAATTTAAAGAATCAGTTATTTTAGCCTTTAAAATTAATTATTCAAAATTTTTAATTTGTTGATAATTGGTCACAGATAAATTATACTTTCACGTTTAGAAAATAATTTTATAATAACAATGATTTTTTTAATTCTACTTTTAAAGAGACTTAAGATTATTTTTTTCTCTTCAAAAAAAAAAAAAAAAACAAAAAGAAAAGAATAAGTCCATTATTATTTGTTTTTGAAGATAAAATAAGTCCATTATCAGGCGTTGATAACTGGAAAATAGCCAAATCGTGATCGTAGGCGTAATTCCTCCATCAAAATTGCAAATTTCTAGGGTTTTCACTTAAATCCTTCTGCTTCCCGATACTACCTCCCCCTCTCTTTCCCTCAGCCTCTCTCGATCCTTCAGTTGTTGCAGCAAAGATATTTTAGGGAGGGAGGGCGAGAGTGGGGATTCGATTGTCTTTGGATTGTAAAATCATGGCGACTCCTGAAGTTCCTCTCCGCTACGTCGGGGTTGATCGAAGGTCCTTTGCCTTCCGCCTGATGAAACAAATGGTATGACCTATTTAGCCGGCATTAATCTTCATTTTTTATCGTGTGTGTTCATTATGATACGGATCGTTTTTGTTTGAAATCATCTGCCTTCATGCCTCGGCTCGGGGCTGAAATTTTTTACGTCCCTCAAATCGGGATTTTTAGTTCTACCTAACGTGGATGTATGCTTTTTAGTGGAATTTGATATGTTTTTTACGCCCCTCAAATCGGGATTTTTAGTTCTACCTAATGTGTATGTATGCTTTTTATTTGAATTAGATATGCTTTTCAGAATAGAGAGCTGATCATTGTACAAATTGGTGACGCACGTATTAATAATATTATGCATTTTACTCTAATCTTATGCATTTCAGGATTGATCGTTTTTGTCCTTTTCAGCTTGATGATAGGATAATGGGCGAGCTCGAATGCATAGTTCATTAAGAAATTTTTAAGCAGTTACATGATTGAACATTATTGTGAAAATGAGCTTTTTCATATAATATTTCCTGTATAAATTGAGGTAGAAGCAACAAAATCGAAACTTCCTTCATTCGGGTCTTGTTTTTTTTAAAAGTGACTCCAACTCCCATGCCAGTTCTATTTAGCAAAATCATTTGTTTTGAAAAATTGCCTTTTTAGTTGAGTTTGCTTTTGTTATTTTTTGTGATAAAAACGTTTTTTTTTTCTGGATAATTCAATTGCAGTTGCAATGTTGATGTGTAGGTCTCAAAGATTATGACTGTTCTTATGTTTTGGTTTGACCCATCAAATGCTTGTGCAGGGATGGGAAGAAGGAGAAGGACTGGGTAAAGAAAAGAAAGGGATCAAAGGTTATGTCAAAGTGAAGAACAAGCAAGATACTTTAGGTTGCCATCTTTGTTATAATGTTTTGATTTTATGTGCTAGGTATGTAAATTTATTGATTTGAATTGAGATTTTAATGCCCCACTGTCATTTTTTAATCACATAGGCATAGGCTTGGAACAACCAAATGCGTGGGCATTTGACACAACTCAATTTGATAATATCCTCACTAAACTGAAAGTCATATTGTCTTGTCTTTTTAAATAAGGTTTTTTTGCATTATTACGATTGCCTTATTTAACTGCCTATATGTCGTATAATTTCTCAGCAAGCGGGTTGATGTCAACTTGGATGAAGGTACTTAAGGAAGAAGAAAAAATTGTAATGGATTTTAGGCCCATGTTATGCTATATAGATCTTCACTTTCTACTTCACATGACAGCCGACAAAAAGGATGAAGTGAAATCTGCCTCAAAGTCCGTCCCATCTAACAACAATCAAGAGATGGTTGCTAAGGTTACTCGGCCACAAGGCAGGTCAGTTTATTTTGAAAATGGATGCTTTCCTTTCTCATGCTTGTGTAGCAATGGTCATACTGCTTTCAACATGTGCCAGATATAAGAAAAGAGAGAAGGGGAAACTTGTTCAAGGATATTCTTCACAGGATCTTGAAGGAATTCTCGTAAGTTTTGTTTGAGATGCATTCTCTGTAATTTTGTTCTATGGGATTGTTGCCAAAGCAAGGATAAGCCTGTTTCATTTTTATTTTTTTTACTTTGTTACCTTTTTGGATATATCTCTCTTATTGCTAAGCCTTGTGTTTTGCCATCAAAATTTTTTACTTGCAAGTTTCTTTGTGGTAGTCATCAGAAGTTCCTTTGGAGGCAAGATGGGTCTCTCGATTCCGATTGCAATTGCATTGCTATTTCTACTCATCACCTTTGGTATAGCTTAATGCCATCATTCGTCAGGTTAACAGAGCAAAGTCTCTCCAAATTAATTGCAATGTGTTGGATGAAGTGAAGTCAGTTGATAATCACTTGCCCGAGCCCGAAATCGATGGCAAGTTCTTAATCCACGCAGAATCCATCAAAGCTTGTATACTGAAGAAGATTCTCAAAATTAATTTTTCCGGACTTCTTCTTGTGGAGCACTGCCGTTTTATGAATGGATTCACCATGTGGTTTTTGTTTCACCAATATCTACTTCATTGTTCTTTTCGAAAATTTGTGTCTGATTCCGTTGCTTAATATTGATGGTTACTAGCTTCAAAGGATCATGACATTCTCAGCCACAGTTGTTTTTTTTCCTCTTGTTATTTCTATGCAGCTCTCAATCATTTGCTTGTACAATTTACTAAATTATTGTTACTAACCATCACACAGGAAAAGTTCTAGATGTTCCCCCTGAATGGTGGGGAACCAAATTTGGATTTGTTGCTGGAGGTTTGCTAGGTGCTGAATCGTTAAGAAGAAACTCCCCCCCAACAGGTGGTAACGAAAATCCAGATGCGAGGACTACATTTAATGAAGACTAGCTACTCTGCACACGCGGTGCGTGTGTGTACAATTTTTTTTTATAATTATTTATGGACTAAAATGAAATTTGACAAATTATCGAGGTACTAAAGTGCTATTTGAATAATTGTAATAAAAAAAATAAAAACAAAAATGTTTTTTGATTAAAAAAAAAACAAAAATGTAATTTTGATATCAAATAGGGGCAAAATAGGGAAACCAAAAAACAGACCAAAGACACCAAAAACAGTTATTCTAATATGCTTAAACTTAATAAATAGTAAAAGATGATCAAGAAAATCTATACAAACTTGTGCAGGTTTGGATTAGTGGTGTTCGATCCATATATTCTTATGAATTCACTTCTTAATAATGACATCCTTTTTTAAAATATGAAGTTTTCTTCTTTAGATTACAATTTTAACGGACTAGCTGTGTGTTTTCAAGACAAAGCCACATCTGGAAAACAAGGACTGGGTATCAAGGACTGTGCAAAGAAAGTTGCTGGCTGCTACTTTCTGGGGAAAAAAGACAAATTTTGATGATAGTGATGCCGAGGATTCATCTAATTTGGATTCTTCAATCTAAAGGAAACTTGATGAAAATTCAGAGGTTGAAATGGGTGTTGAATCGAAGAAAAAAATTGAAAAACTCTGTAGGCGTATTCTTCAGCAGGTCCTTGCTCCAGATATTTTAGAGTCATTTTTGAATTAACTCAGTTTTCTTTTGCTCAGTTTTTATTTCCTGCAGGTGCCCAAAGAGTCCTTAAAACTGAGACAGCTCAAGAAACTTATTGATGAACACTCCCTTCTACATTCTCCAACATTTCCTCAGAAGAGGCGTTTTCTTCCTTAAAACACAAGGTATTACTCTGTTATATTGCTTAGAATTGTAGTTCTCCCTGATTACAATTCTGAAACTTGGTGCTATTGGTTTAAATCTCTACTGCAGCTCAGTAACAGTGATAAATTATCTATAAAGGGAAAGAGTGTCTTTCTTTCGAAAAGAAACTGAAAATTTTGTTCCTGGATTCGGTTTAACCTGCAACGATGTGTACATCATCACTTTCGTTGATGGTAGAATGAGAGAAATAAATGTTTTTTTTCTTATGCAGGAATTGGTGCTGCTCGCAGAATACCATCAGTAATTGAATATGAAATTTTGACATTGATGCGATTCTTCACCCAGAAGGGATTTATAAAACAAGAATGTTTCAACTCCATAAAGCTTCGAATCTGCTCAGTTTATCGGGAACGTCATTAATTAAAATCAATCATCTTTATCCTAATTACAAAGAAAATGATGTATTAATGTAGTAAAATCAATCATCCTTATCCCAATTACGAAGGAAAATGCGTAAATTAGTGAAGGCCAACACTGTAAATTTGTTGGATGGTAGATAGTGCTGCCAAATTGGACGAGAAAACAAAGACTTGACAAGATCAAAGGAACAAGATTGTGCTGCCAAATTTGTTTAATCTACTCTATTTAAGTGGCAAAAGAATTAAATGCGATTAAAACAAATATATGTATAAATTTCTGATAAAACAAATATTAATATAGGCAAAAACTTGTGTGAGACGGTCTCACAAGTCGTATTTTGTGAGACGGATGTTTTATTTAGGTCATCCATGAAAAAGTATTACTTTTTTGTATTAAGATTGTTACTTTTTATTGTGAATATCAGTAGGTTTGACCCGTCTCACATGGATGTAAACGATCCAAACCAAGTCGAACAGTATCAGGCTTGAGTTTGGCTCGTTTAAGATTAATTCAAGCTCGAGCTCGAGCTCGAGTTTCATTCGAGCTTTTATAATCTGGCTTGAGTTTGGCTCGTTTAAGATTGATAGAGCTCGAGCTCGAGCTTTATTCAAGCTTTTATCATCAGGCTAGAATTCGACTTGTCTTGAAATTATTAAGCCTGTGAAAATCTCGAGTTCGACTCGTTAAAAGCTCGTTTATCATGTTAATCAAGCGGGGCTCTAACTTGGTTTATTAATAGCTCGTTTATCATATTTAACAAGCCTGACTTGAGCTCGGCTCGTTTTCGAGATAGTAAAACATACAATTGAGCTTGATTCGAGCTTGTTAAAATTAAATATATCTATGAACTAATTTTATATTAGGCATAAAAGTTTAACTTTTATTAGTACTAATATTTTTATTTGTCAACTCAACAAATGAGTTAAGCTGGAGCTTACGAGCAACCTAAACGAGTCGAGTTCGAGCTCGCGAGCCTATTAACGAACATGTTTTCGAGCTCACGAGCCGAATACGCTTAGGCTTGAGCTTGGTTTGATTAAGTTGTCGAGCTCAAAATCGAGCTTGAGCTTGGTTTGATATGATTAACAAACGAACTCAAACAAGCTTTTTATCGAGCCGAGCTCCGAATAGCTCGCGAACGGTTTGGTTTGTTTACGTCCCTACCGTCTCACAGAAAAAAATTCGTGAGACCGTCTCACAATAATCTTAGTCTATTAATATAATAATCTCTCCGTCTCATATATGTAAACATGTGTATGTTTTCATACCGATTAAGAAAGTTCTTAGGAAGGTAAATTTTACAGTTAAATAGGAGTAGATTGATAAAAAAAAGAAGAGAATGATATTAAATATGAAAGCCGAACTACATAATTCAGACGGATGAACAAAGAAATTTAACCTAAATTCAACCATGTTTAGTCCTACAAGTTTTCAAAGTTGCAGTTTTAGTCCTCTAAATTTATGCTAATTATCGTTTCAGTATATATGCAAGTAGCTAAAGAATGATCTCAATTAATCAACGTCACCTTCCTTTAATTAAGATGCTTAAAAATGTCCCATTATTTTTGAAAAGAGTTATGTTACATGTATAAATTGGGTTATACATTAGGTTACAAAATGTATTTGAAATTACAAAATTATCTCAAAGGCAGTTTTGAAAACATTTTTTCCAAATAAAATTTAGAAATTTTTTATAGTTTTAAATATATTTTGTAACTCAATTTATATATATAACTTTTTCCTTTCGAAGCAACCTCGAACAATATACCTTTGGTCTCCATTTCAAGAAAACTCTAGGGTAGATGCCTAACAAATAAAAATACTACTTCTTACCCATATTACTTTGACCAAATTATAATTTCACATTACTTGCAAGTTTTGGCACAATAACATTCATTATTCATTACATTCAGGAGGTTGAACAGATCAAATTATTTAGGTGATAGTGGTTGGCTTTCTCTAGGATTACAAGCTAAGCCAAATTCTAGCCTCGCTTTCTCTACTGTAATATAACATTTTATTTATAGATTCTTTGGGAAAATGTTTTTTTGGAGTTAAATAAAGGTAAGCCTCGTGCCTTCATTTTCTTTGTTTGTCCCACCAAACCTTATATATCTTGTATACAACTCCAAAAACTAAAATCGATCCCTTCGCTCATACAATCAATCCTTCAGGATTATCAGCACACCCTCATCTTGATTGCATGGAAGGTGAAAATAACTCATACTTTGCACCATCTTTATTTCCAATTCAAGAATCAATGAATATCAATCCACCTTCCATATTAGACCAATCCATGCAAAATCACCCTCAATTTCTTTCCTCTCAAAATCACATTATTGATAATTTCGGAAACATTTTTATGCCGGAGCAAAACCCAGTTTCTTCTGTTTCTATGGTCAGGGAAGGGGAGGTTATTGTAAGAAGAAACACAGGGAAATGTGGCAGGAAAAGGAGGTACAAAAATATTCCAGCAAGGGTTGAATTTCATACGAGGAGTTCAGAGGACATTCTTGATGATGGATACAAGTGGAGAAAATATGGACAGAAATCTGTCAAGAATAGCATCCATCCAAGGTAAGTTTCGTATTTCCGATCCATCTTTAATTAATACAAAGGTTTCATTCTTTATATTCACACATTTAACATATAGAAGGTAAGTGAAAATTTTGAGCAAGTTATCAAAATGAGCCATATAAACACACACAAATGTGAAGAGAATGCAAGCAAAACGCTATTGGCCGCCTAATCAGCAAAATATAGCTACCAAAATTCAAGAAATCTCCTATTCCATGCTAAGATACATAATATAAAATTTAATTAATAAATAAAATATTATAATAAGTTTTTGCAAACTTCAAACCTATGTAGGCTGTCTTCGGATAATGCATGCTTCTCTATGCTTTGCTTGGGATCGCTGTCCGCAGAAAATCCTGTTAGAGTAAGTAAAAGCATGGAAATTTCCTTTTAGAACAAAAAAAAAAATCTAAATTAATCACGCTCATGGATATGAAATTTTCCAAAAAAATTTAATAAAAAAAAAGCAGACACACACAAACATATGTATAAGAAATTTAGTAAAATAGCATAATTTTAAAATGATTGTTTAAATTCCATTGAAGGTTGTTTGCCTCCATTTGAAGGTCGAATATGTTCCTTTAAGTCGTGTGTGCATAGGTTGCGATTTAGTCTCGTAAATTGCCGCGTACAACATATAGAGGTTTATTGGTACAACTATACTTTTAAAATCTGAAACTAAATATTAGTAATACAATTGATTTAAATAAATAAATTAGATAACAACAGATTAGATTTAAGTCAGGTATTGATAATACACAAAAACTCTCGTGAGACGGTCTCACAGATCAATTTCGTGAGACGGATCTATTTGGAGCATCCATGAACAAGTATTGCATTTTTATGTTGAGAGTATTACTTTTTATTGTGAATATCGTTAGGGTTGACCCGTCTTACAGATAAAGATATGTGATATCGTCTCATAAGAGACCTACTCATAATGTGTGGAGAGATAAAGAGATAATTCAATAATAGATTACGAGTGATTTATAAGATAAATGAACAAATTTAAGCAATTTACCATCATAAATTTTGTTATAATTTATATAAAATAAATGCAAAGCAATACAACTAAAATATCCATCCATCATTATTTTTTTTTCACATCAAAGTTGATCTGGTCATGATTTAGTTATTTATTTTCTAAGTTGTGGTTGGTTAATTTGATGGAAAAAAATATTTATTGAATATATTTAGTTTTAAAACAAAAAAAAATATAATTTTTTTAAAAGAGAATATATTATTTAATATAATTCTTTATCTAAAAAATTTGCGTTCAATAGTAATAACAATTTTACCACTACTGTACTTAAAGTACTCGCACAACTTAAAAATATTTTTTCCTAGACTAATTTATAAAAATATAATAATTTATTTTCAAGAAGTTCAATTCCAGTAAATTAATTATGGACACAATGGTTTTTAATAATTAACTTATATGAATATCGATAGATATCATAAACTTTCGACTACAATGGTGAAGACCATATTTTGGCCTTAACAAGGAAAAAAGAAGGAAAAATCACAAAAAAATAATAGAAGAAAGTATCCAAACAAAACCAAGCAACATAGGTTAACGGTTAACCGAAAAAACTCATTTCTTTTTTTTTTTTTAAAAACAAATCATTTTAATAAATTTTTATGGCAAAAAAATGTATATTATAAACCAATTTAATGGAATACTATGTTTCATTTCAATTTTTTCAATTTATTATTATTTATAGATAATGTAATTTTTTCCTGAAAAAAAAAACTTATGGGAATGCTATAATAATTTACTAATTTACTTTGCATACTGAATCGGTCATTTCTAATCCCAAAAAAAAAAAATTAACTTTGAATCTTTCTTGTTTTGCGGATGTGGCAAAGGAGTTATTACCGGTGCACACATCATACATGCAATGTGAAGAAGCAAATACAGAGGCTTTCAAAAGACACCAGCATCGTCGTCACGACCTACGAAGGAATTCACAATCATCCTTGCGAAAAACTAATGGCAACATTGACCCCAATTCTCAGGCAGCTCCAATTTCTATCAAGATTCTGAAAACTTGTCCGGGTTTGGGGATTTTGACCTAGCTTGTTGCCTGTTGTTTCCGCTGGTACTGTAAAACAACAAAGCTACAAGAATATGTAAAATATATAATTGATAACATGCCTGACTAGTGACATCTAGGATGTTGACTTCATGGAAAACTCTACACTCAATCGGGCCAACCATTTCAAATGCGTTTCTTACGCATATCTCCACTCTCCACTACCAATTTGAGACAGACATGGACATGAATTGTTAACCTATAATTGTGCACAACGGTATCACCTTGATTGCTATGGTACCCTTCATGCTACACAATGCGTGGACCATGCTTAGTGCACTGCTGTGGAACACGCATACGGAATTTTCTTGTTTTTAATCGACTGCATTCACAAATAAATGAACATGTGAGAGGCACATGATGTGGGTCAACGTTATATTAACATCAACATAACGACAAGGACCAATTCAGGAAGATTTTAAAAACTTGAAGGATTAATTAAGCAGTCAAAAATGAAGATGAACTGAAATGGGAAAAACGGTAAATAATAAAGACGAAAATGAATATTATCCCTGATATTAATTAATTAATAGTTAATAAATAATAAAAAAATCTGAAGTTAAAACCCATCAAAAATGGATTATTTTAGTATACAAAATAATTTTTTCCAATGATTACAAATACTCTTTAGTCCAAAAAGTTCGGTTCAAACCACATAAAATTAACTAATCGCAAACTGGATTATCAATACTTGTTCAATATCAACATTCGGTTAATTAGCTGTAAGTTAAAGATAATATATTAGCAAAACACATGATTTTGCTAAATTGTAGATTAAAATATCATGTCAATGATTTATATTGTCTTCAATTTATAATTAATTTTTATAATCATTTCATTATTTACATTAATTAGGTTAATTTAACTATAAATTAAAGAAAGCATACCTTAATTTTTGAAATCATTTAAATAACTTACAACCACCGATCATCATCATATATACTTTTTTTATTGGTAGTGTTGGTATTTATTTTAAATACGGACATAAATGTAACTGAAATAAATCAGATGTATACGTCAATGTCGTTAAATCATGTAATTATTGTATGAAGTTCACGTGTATATAACAAACAAAACAACGTCATATATAAATACTAATAATTTGAAAATAAAGGAAATGAGGAAATCAATTTCTCCTTCCTTTGAAGGTCTACGGACAGTGTTTTTCATGTTGAATTAACTGACGATAGAAAGAACAAAAAATATCATTGAAATCATATGGCAACTATTTTAAACATCTAATATATCCAACCATATATATATATATGTCCACCTACAACTTTTTACAAATTAAATACAGAAACATCGTGGAATCCTATTACAAAGCTGCAAAAAATTATGAGGGGCATGAGAATTAGTGCAAAAACCAGTTCCAAGAAACATTCACATTCGACTCACAACTTATGCAGCCACCACTAGTTGAGTGAAGAATATAATGCATCCCGGTTGATCCATATCTAGGACAAGCCCGAATTTCCACCATAGATAGCTGGTCTTGCCAAAGGATAGTATAGTTTTGATGAACCTCACCACTTTCAGCCATGAAAGGTTGTAGTAGCAGGGGGAGGATTATTCAGGAGTGGGTTCGCGTCAGAGACACGTTGAGCAGCTTGCTGGCTAGGTCGAATAATGTACTCATTCAATGCATCAGTGAAAGCTTGCCCAGAAAGAGCTCCACGCATCCGTCCAGCGGGACGCCAGTTCTGATTAGCTGGATTGGTAACATTATCCCCTACTAATGGCGTCGAACTTGTTCCAGAGTTCATTGAGACCGTGGGTGCTGCTAAAGTTCTTAATGGATCAAGAGCCATCAGCGGTGCTCGGTTTGCGGCTGCAATCAAATTAGCTTGTTGACTATTCATCAAGACATTTGCGTGGTCAATCCTGTCTTGTAAACCTCCCATGTGGGCTGAAGGACGGGAGAACTGGATACCAGGTCGCAGCACAGGAGACTGATTTCGACCATGGGAATGACTCGGTGCTTGAGGCATCCTTGGGTTCACCATCTGACTTGATATTTGGCGTCCATCTGTGCCTCGGTAAGCATTTGGGACCCGATTTGGGGCATGCTGAGTAACATCCTGATGAGTTAATCTAAAAGGAGCTGGTGAGCCATGTTGCCAATAATTCTGGAAGAGAGGGAAATGGTGAGTGCACGACCGTGTATAAGATTCATGTATATGTTGTGTATTACCAAGAAATAGAAACATATGTCATGCATGATCTTTTACTGAATATTGTCAAGTCATAGCAAGAACATAACTTCGCCAGAAGCAAAACAAGACACAAACAGAGAACCAAGGAAGAAGTGAACGAGGTTGGGCGCCAGAAGTAAAAACAAGACACATAACTTCCCCCCACCCTCCCCTAATGTAGTCTGACAATTTCGAAAATTCGTATGTAATTTTCCTAGAAGGGGAAAAACCAGCAGGTAGAAGAGTAACAGTTCACCTGTATAACAGGATACTGATTCAACGATGATGGAGGCAAATGAAGTAGATTCGATCTAGTTGTTGAGTTGGTATTTGTAGGCGCAGTAGGGTAAGCTTGATAAGCTGCTGAGAGGCCATTCTGCATAAACGTACTCACACTATCTGTAGATCTTTGTTGAAGGACAGGAGCCGTGGTATGAGGGGCCTGAACTGCAATTGGTGTTCTGGATACTTGTCTCGATACTGATGGGAACCTTCCATACTCATTAGTGATTGTTGGGTTTCCAAATTGATACTGCTGAGGTAGCAAAGTATTTTGGAAAGAAGGGTGGCTTTGTGGGACGGAAGTGCTAGCAAGAGCATTACCAGCAAACGTGCATACTCTGTTTGGAGCAGTAATAGGAATCTCAGGTAAACCAGCAGGTGCTGCAATATGATTCGAAGTGGAAGAATAAGCACCAAGATCCTGTGCATTCAAGGTTGACATAAAAATTCTTAACCATGAGTCGTCCTCAGCACGAGCATTGCTTTGATTCTCATCATTTGTGTTTGTCCTGTAAGGGTCGACTACCAATGTCTGCGTCGTTGAGGAAAGCTTCCGGTCTTCAGTTTCATTTGGGGTAACATCCATTGAATCATTCTGAGTAAGATCGACTATATCAACAGGAACATTTATTAAGACATCAGATTCAGTTTGTGGAGACTCGTTCTGTCCAGATTTAGAGGTCTTATCCTCTGACGTGTGAGTATTATCATCAGTTTCCATGACAACATTCCATGAACCATCTGAAGCGAATATTACATCGGTGACATTTGTTCCAACCTCTTCCAAGATCTAAACACAATCCAACCACGTCAAGATGAATGAAGGGGAGGATTTAGTATAAAGTGGCTCGTGCAAATAAGTCACTTGCCTTGACCATTTTTTGGTCTATCCGAAGATCAGTGAAGCAGACATGCTGATTACAACATGGGCAGCGCCAGGAGGGTCTTCTTGAGTTGATATCCACATAGTTGTCAAAATCGAAACACTGGAATGAAAAGGAAAAAAAAGTAAGACGTCAACAAACTACGAACGGATTATATAGAATGAAGACATGGTACGATTGTGCTCTATAAGCGGGTAAATCTATGTTCCACCCGGAGATCTACTTTCGGTTTTTGTTTTGTATAAAATAATCGACCGATCATCACACTTGAATACAAAAATGTGAAGTCCATCAATATTTTTTATTTTACAACGACAATCATCTTATACAAACACAGCGGGAGTAAAACTTCTAGTGTAGCATAGACTATGCCTCTGTAAGCGTAACAGGGAAAGCTGTTATGAATCTGATTTAGATTTCCTTATATTAATAGGCCGAAGTGATGGATTTAAACTTTACTCGTCTGCTAATAGCCATGTTATAACATCTAAGAATTTAAAGTTACATTTGCACCTGATAACATTCTCTAGTTTTAACTGAGGAAATCGATTTAATAACTGGTGGAGCAGTAAATTATAGACAAATATGCATTATTTATCTGGAATCTAACAAAACTCATGCAATAGCGTAAAGCAAAACCACCATAAAAGTCAAATAAATATCCACGTGTGTGTGTGTGTGGTAACAGATTGGTAAATACTAAGTAAATATCCAATACCACGACACAATGGGATTAGGATAAGCAATTTTTTCCATTCGACATAAACATGAGCAAAAGAAACTAACTACAAACAATAAGGTATTCTGTACCACTTGATAATGCGTACAACTTCACAACTTTATTTTTCAGAAGCTTCAACTTTTTCTAAACACGGGGTGATTGGAAGTACCTGAATATGTTTGCATGAATGTCCTTTGACAGGAGTTCCGACATTCCCGCGGCTATATTAGTTTAAGGACATAGAATAAACAAATCAGCAGAACATGCAAAACTGAATTTTTAATTCCGACATGCCCGCGGCTATATTAATTTAAGGACATAGAAGAACAAATCAGCAGAACATGCAAAACTGAATTTGAAAAATGCGGGATCAAAAATCCATATACATAAAAAATAAAAAACTAATGACGTAAAAAAATATAAGAACAACCAGAGTGAAATACAAAAGTATTGGAATTGAAGAGGTAATCAGATAATAGATTCCAGAAAACTTCTTCTGGATTTGCAAATTATACATCTCCAGTAATGGTTTTAAAGCAACGTGGTCAAGAAACAGGTAGTCACACTGTCACCGAAATCAAATTTTCTTTGCATTGGAAGAACAATCAACCAGCACAAAATATAAGAGACACAATGATGTATGAAAATTTAATTCATAATGGTGTTCTCAAGTAATGAAAGCACAAATGGAGAAGAAAGAAGAAAACAATTAGTTTCAAAACGTATATTAAATATTACCTAATGGGACAGCTTAGTGATATTCGTGATGCCCCCTCAATGATTTCAGAATCTACATTATAGAAAATAAGTTAAAATATCAATAAGATCATGTCCAGTTTTGGTGGGTTCAGTCTAGATTATCAAGGAACAAAAGCTTTCCAAGAGCTTGTTATCCCAAAATAGTTGTTCTTTCCAGTAAAACGATGAAAAAGAAATGTGAATTAGTTAGTAGTAAGTTTATTCTAAGTGGCACCTGAATCCACAATTGGAGGAGCATGCTCATAATCTAGAAGGGAATTTGTATCAAGCTGTGGCACCTCACTCATGCAAGCAACTGCTATAAGATAATTTCCTACACAACAATCAGCATTTAGTAAGAATAAATGGAACATCTAACAATAAAACCAGGTATTATATTACAAGGAAACCCTAAGCTAACTATACCATTAAATTCACCAACAGCCTGGAGAACATTCAACCCATATGTTAGTAAATGAGTCAGAACAGTTGGATTTTGAGGCCCTGTATCCTATGAAAGACAAATCATGCGTACAACCAGAATAATTACTTTTTCAAAAGGTGAACTCTTTTCAAAATATTAATCCACATCAAACCATGTAAAGATTAGTTCTCCTCTCCACTCCATGCCCATTCACGAGAAAACTGTAGAAGAAAATGCACAGCAAATTTCATAAATAATGCAATGAAGAGATACATTCAAAGTGCGTTCCAATGTAAAAAGAAAAAGAAAAAGTAACTGCGTACTTCACTTTAGAGGGGCTAATGAGGCATGCAGATGTCTCAATACTATCCATTTGTCCAACAAGTAATCGCTGCAGGAAAATGAATTATCATAACTCAACAAGTAATTAATCTAAAAGTCCCTCATCCACAGAGGGTTGAATAGTGCAATCTAAATCAAGATAATGAGAACCTCTATATCCACAAAGAAGCGTATAGACATTATGCAACTATTTACTTTTTGTCACAACAGAAGCTACAATCAGTAATTATCATCCAGACTCCAGACAATCAAAGAACATGACATTGGAAGACAACATGCAAGTAAGTCAGAGATCACTGTAGTAGTCCTAAACAATTAATCCAACATAATCAATACTTAAGTGATCAACTCTTATAGATGTATAGCAAGTTAGTATGAATGTCATGAATTAGACTAGCAGATCCTGACCTAAATTAAGAAACATGATAAAGCACTCAAATATACTAAAAGAAGCAGTCACTGCAAGCTTGGCCACTCCTGTTGTGACTAGTTATCAAAGTCATAACCCATATTCTGCAAAACTATACGTTATGATCATGATTGGACGTGCTTACTATTTTTTCTCCGGGAGCTGTCTTCAAATTCTCTGAAATCTGAAAGTCCCTCACATAAGCATCAAATCCAGGCTACAATCCAACCGAAATGCACCAATACAATCAGCAATCATACTTATGAGAGATCAATCTTGATTAAAGGAGAGGAGAGAGTAACTACCTTGACTTCAATGTAGAAAAACAGATGACCGATTTTCATTCTTGGATAGAATCTGCACATACACACACACAACCAATACTGTTTTAGATGCAATCTGAATTTCGATAATAATCAGTCAGAAACTATACAAAAGGTGGAAACATTAACACCATTGACATGCACCAAATGATTTAGTTCACATGTAAATACACATAAATTTCTGTCACAAGTCACCCCTTCTACGATCTGCGTAACTGGATTTACTTAATCCAGTAAACGACTGAACTCAAAAATCTGGTTAAGTAGAAAAGTCATAGAACCTTTATTCATAGTCTATTAGGTGTAATTTATAGCTCTGGTTGGAAGTCCAGTAATATGGCATAATTGAGTCTTTGTTGCAGAATCATCTATTTAGGATTCACTTTGCCTTTTGATGACTTGCGTTATTTCTCCTTCTCGTTGCTTGCAAACTCCAGGGTGTTGTCACCGTTTTTTCTTTTTTCTTGTTTTGAGTCTGTTCACCACTAGGTATGTAGATACGATATTTTAAATATGAAATAATTCTGTCAAGTAATACCAACTAAGAAACAAAACAACTAATGACACTCATACTAAGAGTATGTTGGCATCAAGTATGTAAGGGACACAAGTATAGCCTTATATTACTTCTTAGGGAAAGCCAAGTAGATAACTCGTACTCTGGCAGTTGAGAAATTCATAATTTTGTGTCAGATTGACTGACCCCCTTTTTCCTTCACCTCAACCTTTCATTTCTACGAAGCAAAGAAAGAAGTTCCACCCCATCCCCCCATTCCTCCAGACCAATAACCACCACCACTCACCGCACTCATGAGCACAGTTGGAAGCTTACAGCTAGTAAATCCTTTGAAACTGCAAAACCAGTTTGAACTGGAAAGCTATCGTCTAAATGTGATCTTTCACAGCTTCAGCAAATGATTAGTCACAACAAAACCAAAAGTAATTGTAATGAGTATTTTACCTTGACATGATTGAGGTAATAACCGAATTAGAACTGCTAGGCTCGGTGTTAAAATTGGACATGGTACAAAAATCGCTCGCAATCTGTATGTGCAGATAGAAAAATCAACAAAATGAGGGCATTGTGAACCTGTCAACTAGAAAAAGTTTTTCACGAACTGTAAATATTATTAACTAACCTCCATTGCCAGATTACTCAATTCTTCAGAATCTCTATCAGAAAACCAACCAGTTTGACAAGCATTCTACCAAATAATTCATAGTTCAGGAGAACAGGACATAAAAGAGGATATTATTCTCCATGAAATCAAGTAAACTACTTCAAAAATATTTTCTATTGCTTGAACATTGAAACATCTCGTAAAAAATTTTATATTTATGATAGCAAAGAGTCAAGGTTGAAAATGTCACATAGGAAACTTGCATGCACATGTGAGAGTTTTGACCCTAGACATAAATACAACAAGCTTCATCAATTCCAGAGATGACTAAATTATGATTAAAATGAGAAGTATGAATATTCTTGTTTTTGTGTGGTGAGAGAATACCAGTCAAAATTATTCTAGGTAAAGTCAAAAAACAATTTTCTTCATAGTTATATCCAGGTTGAGGAATTCAGTCATCCACTTCGGATTAGTCTCTTAAGTGCTCCTAAAGCAAATGTATATTTATACAAACAGAATTCCATGACTTTATAATTGACAGCATCACCAGCTATCCTTGTTCCTTCATATGCATAGCACAATCACCATTTGAGCATTATGCAATGGCACTTATATAACTATCCATATAGAAAGACAGTCATTAACTCTTATGAAGACCGCTCATTATCAATGACATTGAATAAAACCTCAAGCTCATCCATTAAACTATATAATATGAGACATAATAGTTTGCACCTGCAAAGACTCCCAAAAATGAAAGATAAATATCAAACAAGCTAAGCTTCTCACTTAGTATGAAGCTCTTCACAAACCATAAAAAAAAACACTCACTGAATCATGAAAATAGCAGGACAACCAAAATTGGAAGATACAAACTCACCTTAACAGAAATCATCAGGACCATGATGACTGTTTGCATGAGGGTATCATGTTTCCATAGGCACACCTACCAAACACATAATAAGTGAATTCAGTAAATTATTGTCTCCGGTCTCCACACGTATCTAAGCAAAAATTTGTCCCACATTCACACACAAGGTATAGACCGCAAAAATGTGAGAAAATCAAGCACGTACAAGCCAAATGCAACAAAACAAGGCCTTCTTCATACAGTCATAACTATGCATGTTCGCCCAAACCAAACAAAATGATAACACGAATCTATGAAAACTACAAAAAATCAGCTATATGGAAAAAAATGAAAAATATTAAACCATCACCTTCTTTAATAGTGAAGGCAGCTCCAGGGCTCTGTTTGGAACTTCATGGTTTAACAAGGCAACATCAATTTGTCTGTATTTTCCGAAAAGAAAAAAGAAAAGAGGACTGTTATCCCAATCACATACAAACCATAGCTGAGAAATCAAACCAGTAAATCATAGTCAAGGATTTTAATATATTCATATAAGAATGAGAACTAGCAACATGAACTAGAGATTTGTGATTGACGTTCCTTCCTCTTCAGATTTCCCTCATAGAAACACTCGTACCACTTCATCAAGATGAACAATTTTTATTAAACAATGTTACCAAACAAGTATGATTGCATATTGCTTCCTTGTACAAAATTGGAAGAGTTGCAAACCACCAGAGGAACTACATACAAAAAATTACACGAAATCTTCACTTAACAAAAAGCATACCTAAAATCCAAATCATAAATGAAACAAAATGTGAGGTTTTAAGGTATCAACAAAATGCAAATGATCCAGATTCCGGACTTAAAATGACAATAACAATCGAGGCAAGAAATTATTAAAAAAATATGTATTCTTAACTCAAAATCCTACATATTAATTAATGTATTCTAACATTTTCCCGCGGTTTATACTTAAAAAATTTGATTACAAAATGAAACAATACATTCCCAAAACCAAAAGCCATTAAAATCATGCTCACCTCCGCTATAACTTTTTATTATGTATCACACACAATCTCATGGCAAGAAGCCATCCAACAGCAAAGAAAGATTTACAAGGGAAAAACAAAAGAATGGTGGAGAACTAAAAGTTATCACATGCAACTATGTATTGCCTTAACGAAGAACACGGACCAGAGCTGGGCCTAACTAAGAAAATTCAAGTCTCTTGGTCAATTTAAGAGTAAGAACCCGACAAAAATCTAGCGAATACAATCTAGCGACACAGAGACATTGAAACCACCAAAACAAATCCCAACTTATCACAACATATACAGAACATAGAAGCAGTTCACCAAACTATCCAAAAAGAATCAGAAGACAAAAATTAAATCCAAAGGAAGTGTATTGACAACTTTCATACATACGCGTCTAACTGAATTTGTTACTTGCATTATCCAATAACGCCAAATTCCAAGACCAAATAAACATAAACTAAACTACACAGTTCAACGTTAAAATAATAAAAAAACGTCATGTTCAGGGCATCTGTGATCACGATACACATTACATGCACGTATGCCAAGTACGGAGGGATGTCAAGGCGTGGTAAAAAAAAAACTATCGCTATGATTCACAGACTCGCAGCTTGACAACAGAAATATCCATATAGACTACAGTGGAAAAGACCAAACGAAAATATTGCCTGGACAGGGAAAGGCAGAGGCTAAACAACTCAGCGGAGCGTATGAGGCCGCGAACTTGAAGAGACAGGCCATCAATAATCTCCGAAATGCAGGCGGAGTTCATCCCTGGAGAAGGGACTGAGCCGTTTCTTGGGCCCATTCCACCAAATCCGCCGTTCGATTCTGCGCCGGGAAGCCCCGCCATCGTCGCCGCCATGCTACTGTTTCCCGTCAGAGTTTCCGTCCTGGAATTTGAAAAGAGGGAAGTCATCAAATCCATTTATTTCATATTCCAAACTGACGCTTGTCGGTCTCAGTTCTGTTTTCTTTAAAATAAATAAATAAATATAAATTTACCATTTTAGATTCAAAAATAAAAGGGGCGCTAATTTTTGCACAGAAATAGCGCCCCCTTAAATCGCATCAAAAAATATATATATTTTACTTATTTTTTTATATTATATAAAATATTTAATTAATTAAATAATAATATAATAATATAATTTCTAATTGAACATTCAAAAGCATAGACTTAACTGTGATTATATTATTAAATTTGTAAATATATGTCTAATTCTTTAAACATTAATCATTGTATCAACTCAAGATTATATTAGGATCGAGCGTTTATTTTTCAGTAGTAGGTATGTTGTTGGATTAATATTCATAAGATGTGTCGATTGGTTCATAAATAGAGTGAAAAATAATATTTTGATATAAAATGTAATATCTTTTCATGGTTCGGATGAGATAGAAGATCTCTCTCACACAATTGAGTCATCATATGAGTTTTTGTGATTTTAAACTAAAATTAATAATTGTTATTAGGGCGTATGTGAGTATGTGCCATCACATAACCTCACACTAAGTGATGTGTGAACATGAAAAAGTTACACCAACTTAGATACAATGCGTCGGTTTGTTAGGATCATGAGTATGACTAAACAACTGGGGGTTGGACCACTTCTTTCTTAAGCATTTGTTCACAATTTTTTCGTAATTGTAGCTATGCTCCAAATCATAAACCAGTTTATGTTCTCTCGAAACTCAAATACGAAGTGTTTCAGTATGTTGGCACTCTAAAACAATATTAATTATTAGATTACAAAAAATTATCAATAATTTAAAATTTTTTATTAATTTATTATTATAAAAAATAAAGAATATGATATTGCAAGAATTGTTGATTTTGAAATATATGCTTATAATATGATTATTCAAGATTTGAAAGATCTATTTGAAGATAACACTACAAAAAAAATGGATGGATTAGCGACGGTTTTTACGACACCGTCGCCAAGTAGCGACGGTTTTTAAAAAACCGTCGCTTATTTAGCCACGGTTTAATAAAAAACCGTTTTTTAGCCATGGTTTACAAAAATCGTCGCTTTTTTAGCCACGGTTTATTAAACCGTCGTAATATATTGCGACGGTTTTTAATAAACCGTCGCTACTCAAAACACACGACGATTTAAAAAAAACTGTCGCTTTTTTAACCACGGTTTAACAAAAAAAAAAACGTCGTTTTGTTAGCCACGGTTTACTAAGAACCGTCGCTTTTTTAGCCACGGTTTATTAAACGTCTTAATATATTGCGACGGACAAAAGTATGATCAAGCGACGGTTTACTAACATCGTCGCTTTATTTAGCGACGGTAAAAGTCAACTGTCGCCGAGCTGTGCGACGGTATAATACAACCCGTCGCAATATACGGCGACAGTGAAATATAAACCGTCTTAATATAGCGACGGTTTCATATAAACCGTCGCCGACCTGATCGGCGACGGTTTTGTTTACACGGTCGCCAATCTACCTCGGCAACGGTTATTTGAAGACCCGTCGCTAGTGGCGACGGTTATATTTCTATCTGTCGCAATTTGCAACGGTTTTATCTTAGACCGTCACTATGATTTTATATATACCGAGGTTCTCGAACATTTTTGTTAAACGATTTTCACATATCTCTGGTAGTAACCAAACTTTAAAAATTTTTCGAAGTTTCGGTTTTTTATTTTGTACTAACTATTTCGTATTTTTTTTTGTAGATTTGCTACTCGGTACGATTTTGCAGCGTTACGTGGAAGGAGGCATATCGCACAACATCAGGTTTTAAAGTTTTTTTTACATAAAATTTAATACATGATTTTAATTTTTACGTATTAGTTTATTTGTGTAAATTTAATACATTAATTTTTGCTTAAATTTAATATCTTCGTGATGCATCAGGTGCGACTCTCGTTACATACCGTCGCGATATTAAGCGGCGGTTTTTTTAAAAAAACCGCCGCTTAATATAGCGACGGTTTTACTTATACCGTCGCTTATTTTAGCGACGGTGGTTACTACCCGTCGCTTAATATAGCGACGGTTAGTAACCACCGTCGCTATATTAAGAGACGGGCGTTATATAACCGTTGCTTATTTGAGCGACGAGCATTATAGAAACCGTCGCTACGTGGCGACGGTCTTCTTCATAAAACCGTCGCTATAGGCGACGGGAGTTAGAAAGCGACGGTAACTTCTGTTACGGAACGCGAAACCGTCGTTTTTACCATTTAGCGACGGTTTTAGCGACGGTCTAATGTTTTTTTTTGTAGTGTAATTTTATAATGATTTGACATATTTTTGAGGATATCATCTTAAATATATGAAAATATTTTTAAAAATATGATATCAAATCAAAATATGGTGCAAGATTGTTTGGTTGAAATTTTAATTCATGAAATCTTAGATTATAAACCCTTAGAAGAAAATTTCATGAAATCTTAGATTATAAACCCTTAGAAGATCTATCTAATCGAGTAGAGAAGGATATGGAGAAATATTTTTATTCGATTAAATAAATTAATAATCATATATGAGGATTTTTGAATATAAGGATGAAAGTAGTTCTTAAATAATCCTAATTTTATATATATATATATATATATATATATATATATATATATATATATATATATATAGTGATATAAGTTAGATTGAATGATGAAAATGCAAGGTTAAATACTCCTGGGTGACCGATAGCGAAGTATTTTTGTACAATAACTATGTTAGGATAAATTGTTTATGTTATTTTGTTGTTTCTTCTATAATTTTTAATTTGTTAATCTTTATATATAACTTTTTTTTATCATTTTAACAGTTTAGTAAATATACATAACTTACAAAAAAAATACTTTAAATTTGAGAAATTTCAATTATATGTGATAATATAATATTTGAGTAGAATATGAAAATCCAATCGTCCGACATATATGATGATGGAATTGAAAACCCGATAAGAATGTGGATGAGAATGAATATATATAATAAATGTATATGGGGATGGAAGATATGAAATTTTACCCAAATACAACTCTATAGGAGTTTTTTTAATCGCGTGTTTATTATTGTCTTGATTTGAAAGATGAATAATTGTCTTATTTATCTTTTTTTATATTATCGTAAATTTATCTTAAGAGATTGAGATAAGATTTTACAGTGTTTAATATTATATCATGGTATATTTGAATAACATGTGTATCTTTACATTGTCATATGCAAATTTAAAGTATTTTTTTTATGCTAAGAGTACTATTTTTTATTGTGAATATGGATATTGTTAACCCGTCTCACAGATTATGATCCGTGAGACGGTCTCACATGAGACTCACTCTACCTTTTATTGTGAATATGGGTAGTGTTGACCCGTTTCAATGTCTCACGGATTAAGATGCGTGAGACGGTTTCACATGATAATTTCAATTATATGTGATAATATAATATTTGAGTAGAATATGAAAATCCAATCGTCCGACATATATGATGATGGAATTGAAAACCCGATAAGAATGTGGATGAGAATGAATATATATAATAAATGTATATGGGGATGGAAGATATGAAATTTTACCCAAATACAACTCTATAGGAGTTTTTTTAATCGCGTGTTTATTATTGTCTTGATTTGAAAGATGAATAATTGTCTTATTTATCTTTTTTTATATTATCGTAAATTTATCTTAAGAGATTGAGATAAGATTTTACAGTGTTTAATATTATATCATGGTATATTTGAATAACATGTGTATCTTTACATTGTCATATGCATATATTATTAGAGTGAGTATCATGTGAAACCGTCTCACGCATCTTAATCCGTGAGACATTGAAACGGGTCAACACTACCCATATTCACAATAAAAGGTAGAGTGAGTCTCATGTGAGACCGTCTCACGGATCATAATCTGTGAGACGGGTTAACAATATCCATATTCACAATAAAAAATAGTACTCTTAGCATAAAAAGTAATACTCTTTTATGGGTGACCCAAATAAGAGATCCGTCTCACAAATAATACCCGTGAGACCGTCTCACATAAGTTTTTGGCTAAAAGGTAATACGCTTAGCATAAAAAATAATAGTTTTTCATGGATAACCCAAATAAGAGATCCGTCTCACACAAGTTTTTGCCATATTATTATGTGAAAGCATTAGTTGAGGTGCACGGCATTTGGAGAAGAAAACTTCGATTTTCATTATGTGTCGTGACAACAAGGTTTTGACAACATCAATATATCATTATCATTTTGAAAGTTTATGTCACATCCGAGACCGGGTTTAGTTGACATTAGCATTGTTACAATCACACAATTGAAAACAACAAGTCTCATATTACATTATAAACCAAAAACCCGTTTATAAATCACAATCGATCATAAAATTGTATTTACAGCGTGAATTCTTAAAACGATAAAAATATGCGGAAACGTTTACAACGAGAAATAAATTAAAACTTAAAAAGAATAAAAACTAAATTAGCTTTTTGTTTCGCCCATCACCAGTCCCAAAACTGGTCGTGTTACTCTTCACCTATTTGATTTTCAGACTTATCTGGGAGAGATAGTAAGGGGTGAGTGATATGGTCATCACTCAGTAAATGAGAGATGTTCGAGCACATACATAACAAATATACACGATTTAAAAAAAACAGTATATCATGCATAACATAATTCGTATAACATATCATCAGCATAAACATAGACAAATCTTGGACTAGACACAAAGATTCTCCTCTACTTTCTAAGGTTAATTTACTAATATCAATCCCTAATTTTTATTCCTCCAAGGGAGAGATGTCATATACAATATCAATGTGTAAAGACCATAAACATATCGTATTTGAGATTATCACTCATATCCAGTTGAATCCTCACAGTACTAAATAAAAGATAATCATATCACAAGAAAGACAAGAAGAAGAATAGTCGATCGAAACTTTCGAAAACAAAACAAACAATGCATAATTGAAATCATATTTTAAAACAAATTTACTTAATCTTACACTTGAAAAAACATGAAGAACAATTGTTTATTGACTTGGCAGATTTCATTTTTTGTCGTCTTAATCAATTAACGGTCTAATTAGTATAATAAGTTGCATTTTTTCTTCCAATTTTAGTCATTTTCCACATGAATTACTGATATGGAGTTGAGAATTGCTAACAAGGCACCGAAAATTTCTGACGTTATGCAGAATATCAATGACGTGTCTAATAGCTAGCACAACAACACATAGAGGAAAAAGATATTAAAATTGAAAAAAATGATATTAGTAGTGATACAATAGCCATAGCAAACCCCGAATCCAACCCCCGAAAATCAATCCAAGACCAAGACTATCGCATCTGAATGGGGTGTTTTACATTTCATATTTATTTAAATGAAAAACCACAAGTTATGCTCGATCGTGTGCATCAATGTGTGAATATGCTCATTGAAAAGAGAGAACCCCCAAGAAAATCAAGAAAACATTTGATCAAGTAGTGATACAATAGCCATAGCAACCCCCGAATCCAACCCCGGCCTAACGCTCAAGACAAAAACTTCTAAACCAAAAGACACGCCTCCCGCCACATCCTGTTTCCTCTTGATCTCCGCAACGACCCTTCTGGATTCTTCCAGAATCTTGCACATGCGATATTTGTACGTCCCCTCGATTGTGTATACACGTTTCTTGTCGTATATCCCATCATAAACGTATGCAAGAACTTTCGAATCTGTTTCCAAAATGTTCATGTTTTTCCTCACGTAGAAGATAGGTTTACTCGATGAGTTGTTGCGAGATTTGCCCACTTCCCCATCATAGACAAGCCAGCTATTGCAATCCACCAGCCTCAGCTTCTGCAAATTAATCAAATCAAATCAAATCAAAATACATGGTCAGATTTGTTTGAAATTACTAGAATTGGAAAATCGAGTTGACATCTCTTGAATTCAAAACCCTTTTTCTCTAAAATTAATTCTTTTTCTCTAAAATTAATTCCAGGGCTTCAGGTGATTGATTCTCTCACGTTGATCACCCACAATATTCCGACATAAATTTTCATTAGTAAATCAGATAAAATTGCAAACCAATGGCAATAATATATTTATATTGGGTTTCAAAATTTTGAACTAAATATCAAGAAAATTTCTATTTACCCGGCGACGACAAATGGTGAAAATGGGGTTGCCGGTGCCATCCATGAGTACAATTTGGTCGGAACATCCTCTGTAATTATCGACTCTGTACACCAAATTGCCGTCGGATCCAATCACAGTGAATCCGTTGCAATTGAAAACAAGCGATTTCCTCCAAACCGTTAGAGAAATGGTGCAGTCTTCAGTATCATAATTACTCTTATGATTATGACCCTTCATCCCTTCTTCTAATTCTTCTGGAAATTGGTGGACTGTTCTCGATAAAGATTTCAAGAAACGAAGCATTTTTCTGTGGTTCTCGTCTGATTTTTCTTCAGTAGTTTGATGGGTAAGTTTTCGTGTTTTACTCGCAAGTGTTCAGATATTTATTGGCCAAGACTCCAGTCCATGCACTGTATTCTGGGGCCACGAAGTCAAATTTTTTGAAAAAATAAATAGAAAAGGATTGGAAGAAACCAGAAAATTAAATTGTTTTAATAATATATTAGTAACATTTTGGCTCTGACACGTAGAAGGTCTTATAGAATAAAGGCACGTCATCCTTTCAGATTTTGAAAATTTTCATTTTTTTACGACATCATGCATGCATGCTACGTATAATTTACCTTTTTACCTGTGTACGAGTATTTTACTACGTTGTTGACCGATTAAGCACACACATTCGACCTATTGAAAATCAAAGTGTTTTCTTCCTCATTCATCAGCATCCACAAAAAAGGTATTGTTTTTTTAAAGGAAAACAAACTTTCACTAACGCAACAGCAAATCTTGCTTTACAGTCATTCTAATAAGCAACGGAATTGCTTCCTCGTATAAAATATCCCCTTCCATTGAAGCAAGCTCGTGGGCGACAAAAAAAGATATTGTTTTGAAAATTTAAAACTCCACGCAAAAAATTTTCTAAAAAGTAACTGAAGAAAATAGCCATGATAAAATAATAGATAAAATTGCATTTTCGATTTCATGTATTCGTTTTTTTTGCTATTTTAGTCATATATGTTATTAAATTTCATTTTAGTCAAGTAATTTAAATTATTGACAATTTTAATTATTTTTTATCGAGATTCGTGTAGATGTAGTCATGCTCATATCAACATCATATCAATGTCACATCATCGTCACAACAGTGTTACATAAGTACTTCCTCGAAAAAATGATTAAAATTACAACAAAAATAAGGATAGTTGATTTAAATTGAAATTTGGTAATATAGAAAATAATGAACAATGATAAATATTGAGGGAAAAACATTTTTTTCTTTAAAATAATATCCACCTCACAATTAACTCACCATTAGGCATTAGTTTACATAACACAGGTAAGAAAAAAAGGGGGAACTAAGGTTATTAAGTTCCCAGCGAGTAGATACTAGAGAAGGGAAACACTGTTGTAATCAACAAATTAAAAATTCTCACACACACACACATATATATATGTGTGTGTGTGTGTGTGTGTGTGTGAGAATTTTTAATTTGTTATATATATATGTATATGTGATATATATTTTAGCATAGGTCTTTTTTCGACATAAAAATTCTTATAAAATGAATTTTCAATCCGACTCGATTCATGAGAAAAAATAATATTTTTTATGACAAAAATATTATTTTTCGTTGTAAATATGGATCAAGTCAAACCGTCTCTCGGGAGACTTAATATTTTCTCAAATATGTTTGTATTGCTATTAACTAATTAATCCAAAATCATTTGTTATGTTGAGAAAATATTGATTTATCTGAAGATTACGTAAAAATATATTTGAGTAGGTCTTGTGAGACGGTCTCATGAATCTTTATCTGTGAGACAGGTCAACCCTACCGATATTCACAATAAAATTAAATATTCTTAGCATAAAAAATAATACTTTTTCATAGATAACCCAAATATATAAGAAATTTGACCCATGAAATTGATCCGTAAGACCACCTCACAATAGCTTTTGTGAATATATTTATATACCCGTAGAAGACATTGAACGCCAATAGCTTTCTTTTGAAAATGTTTGGTTCATCAATGTAGAACATGATTAGTGTAATTTTATTATCATATAGTAATATTTAAGACGCTGATATGCATCTAAAGAATCTCTATTTGTGTTGTTTTAAATTCCTTAGAAATCATTCTTACTCTTATTTGTTGTGGACCTTGTCCCGAATATAGACCGTATTAACCGTTGAGATCTAGCATAACTATTTTACGGCTCACCTAGCCAACCAGATCAAGTGGCACAACATCAACAACTTGATGCACGAGAACTTACCAGGAGGTCACTCATCCTAGTACTACTCTCACTCATGCACGTATAACCCAATACTATACCCCAAGAAGTATAGAAAAATGGTTCTTGGAAGACGACACATGACCTCGTTCTGACCATTAGACAAAAAACTACGACTGTTAGTCAATGTGCAACTTTATTTCCTTATACTTGAGTGCTAATGGGTGGGGTTGTTATACTTATGAGTTCGGAGAAGTACATGAGTCTTACAAAACCCTACCACCGAACGTGTCTCCAACTAAGACAATATTACCCGTTAAAAACTGTCTCACCAAACCAACCAGATCAAGCGGCAACGTCAACAGTTTGACCCACGATAATTTTTTCAATTCACGTTCGTTCCATTATTACTCTTAATCATGCATGTTTAACCTAAAAAAAATGAAAAAGATTTATATTTAGATGTACCAAAACCCGAATTTTGTGTTCATGTTAAGATTTCCAGAAGTGATCTAAGTACAAAAACCCGGGTAGCTAGAGTTGATAAAACATTAATTGAGATGGAGGAAACCATTTAAGCATAAAGCCACAATGTTTGTTTTTGCAAAACACATTAATAAACGGTTTTTTACTTCGAATATTATGCAATCCTTCAATTCTCTATTAATTTATTTTTCCCACCTGAAGTGATCCACTTCCACTCTACCTTATAACCGGCGTCAATAACACGAAATCTATTACCGATAAATTTATTTGACGGATCATAGAAGAGCATGCCTGAATAAATGAGCGTAAAAAACTGGACTAGTCGTAATTATTATAAATTACCCAAAAATTTGCCGTTTTACAATCCAACTTTTACACGTTACAGGCTAACAATGGCAATTAGGAGACGATTATGTTATTACCCTACAAAGTGTAGTATACTATACTACTGCAGACTTTTTAATTTTTAAGATGAAAAAGTAATTCCAAAAATGGAAACCTAACACGGCTAAATTAATTATTATGATCAACCAACCCCGACTCGATCCTTCTGAGTTTCTACTATTTAAACATTAAGTTATTTTTTTATGGTAATAGTTTGAAGACAGATTTGCTTTTTATACATATATATATATATAGGGCCAACGAATGTAGCATCTAACAGCTGACATGACATTGAAATTGGCACATATTTCCAACAAAATCTTTTCAGAGTTTGGCTGGTCAATCACAACTCTCCAAACAAAAACTTTACTCCAATTCTTGCATGGACACGCGTACCTTGGTAATATTATACTTAATTTGACTAACTTTCCTTTTTTGGGAACTATACACATGCAAAATTGAATACATATAATTAATTAACAACTCCGTCGATCACCCAAATTGGTATTTCTTAACATGCTTCTGTCATATTTTTCAAGTCTTTCGCCAGATACTAAATTTCATGTTAATTTCATAAAATCCAATCAAGAAAACGAAAAGAAAAAAATTAAACATGGAGCGTGGATGTGTGCATAGAGATGGATAAGGATGTAATTGTAATGTGAACCGAAAGATATCTCAATCATGTGCAGAGACAAAATACACGTCAATCTGATGAACCGACCCACGTGAATTAATGATGCGCCAACAGCTCAGAATTAGACCATTCGTTGCAACTATTTACCAAAGGGTCAAAGTTTCAAACCATGTTTCACGAATGTTACATTCAAAGTAGTCGTACAATGAAAACGTGTCACGAATTTTGAGTAGTTAATCATGATGGATCTGAACATGTAAAAATTATCAATGAATTGTTCTAGTTTAAGATTCCATCCTAGACGTATCTAACAAATCGGGTACACCTTACATACCATAATTTTAAAGTTTTTACACGGAAATGTGCTGACATAGAGAAAAGATAAATCGTTGTGCGAATAGATACGAATCAAATTCATAAGAAGTTGGCCTAAAAAAAAATCCATATGAAGATTTTATGAAAGTAGTGCGACATTTCAAAGAAGAGTTAGTTCATGTGAGACCGTCTCACGGATCATAATCTGTGAGACGGGTCAACCCTACCCATATTCACAATAAAAAGTAATACGTTTAGCATAAAAAGTAATACTTTTGCATGTGTAATCCGAATAAGAGATCCGTCTCACAAATACGACCCGTGAGACCGTCTCACATAAATTTTTGCCTTCAAAGAAATAATAATAATTTAATCTATGATAAATGAGAGTGATGTATTGAACAAGTTGGAGGTCCCCCAACGATGATAATAATTCCTCGAGAAAAATAAAAACTTAATGTTCTTTCATTTGAGTAGGTCTTTTGTGAGACGGTCTCACGAATTGTTATCTGTGAGACGGGTCAACCCTATCTATATTCACAATAAAAAGTAATATTTTTAGCATAAAAAATAATACTTTTTCATAGATGACCCAAATAAGAGATTCGTCTCACGAATATGACCCATGAGACTGTCTCACACAAGTTTTTGCACTTCCATTTATGATGCTTAACGTTATTGTCTTGATATTTTCATCTACATGTTCCTTGACCAGAAAGTTGTCGACAATCTTGAATTCAGACTGATCTCTGGAAGACAAAACTGTGTAGCAAAAAAAGGAAAAATAATAATGAGCACTATAAAACAAACGTGAAAGGACCCCAAAACCAGGCTCTTAATTAATGATTCTTTTAACTTTTTACCTTCCATTTTTTGCCCGTATGTATTGTTTCCTATTCTCAAACTCTTGTCATAAATAATATGTAATGATAAATTAATTACACACAGACAGCTAATCTGAGATCAACTCACAGCAACTTCCCACCATTTTTTGCTACCAGGAAGCCGGCGGTATTTAAATGTAACTAATTTTGTATTTGTTGAGACAAAAATGCATAAAACATGGTACAAATTACACCACACTTTCTGAAGTTTTGCCTGATCCTGTGTTCTAAATATTTACCTTTGGAAATGAATATGTTCTCCTCAGGATGCTGAAGCTCAGAAGGAAATGCTTCAACTGCTGATCCACTTACCTCAGCTAAATCTAGCACAGGTCTGGACCCCTTGCTTGCAATGCGCAAATTATGCGCCAGAACGTACCAGGATCGATGCCAAGATCTATATAAGTCCAGAAGGTCTTGGGTTAGCAAAAACTCCAGTTCCTGGGATGGAGAAGTTCTATGAGTAATGGGTAATGGGACAACCGAGAGGGATACAGCCCAATCAGGAACAGCCCATGTGCATTACAGAGTTTTTGATCTGAAAGTAACCTCTATGTAATAGAAATCTTTATGAATGCTAACAATGGATCTAAAGGGGCGTACCCATGGTCATTTCTTCACTTTCTACTATCACGACTGGAGATGAAACTATGATGTTTTAAGGTCGCATCTGAGAAACAACTAGGAGCGGAATTAATAGTTGAGGTTCTTGAATTTTTCAAGGTAAATCACGTTACTTCAGCTGAATTAGACCAGCCAAAACCATATTCATTTAAATTTGAATTCATTCAACATGGTCATGATATAGAGCAGCGGCTTTTAGAAACTCAACGGCCAAACTTTATGTCTACCAGAAACGTGGGGTAATTAGACCACAACAATAATACTGTAGCTCAAGATTCAGAAAAAGGGGCAATGCCAAAGAAAGCAAAATAGGAAACGAAATGCTACCAGTTTCCTCAATGGCTACGAGGTTCTTAAACAACATTTTGGGAAGAGACTTGAAGATGTGGCTGAAGAGCTTGGAGGTATGTATTAACTAAATTTGGATTACTTGTCTTTTTAGACCCGGCTGCATTCCTATATTCGCAGTTGGCAATTCGACATTAAAGCGTACGTGTAGAGACTGGCATCCATAGATGGCGATGGCCGTCTCGAGAAAAACAAGAAGAGGCCATTCCTATTTGAAGCAACAAACACTACACTCTGTTCAAGGCAAGGGTTCATTTCCCAGTTCCCCTGTGCGCCAAAACTTGGAAAACATTGATTATTTTACAATGCTCCGTCCGGAGACCAAAGCACTAATTATAAAGGCAAAATTTGAGGATGATGCAATAAAATTTTAGTCCGATTTGTCATCAGGAATGGAGGAGCTGGAAGAACAAGGGGCCCGAAAACTGAAGCTCGAAGTTTTAAATTTTAGTACTTGGATGAAGACGGACAGTGGATTTTATTAAATTTTAGTACTTGGGAAACCTGCCATGGTTATTTCACAAAACGTTTTAGATTTCAATTTTCTTTATAAAGAAGTAAATATTTCCAATAAATTCGACTCGTACAACACCACCAAGAGTACAAAAATGGAGAAAATTTATTACGATAATTCTATTTAGCTTTCTAATCAATTGCTAATTTCGCTAGTTACGGTTGACCTATGAGCTAAAATGCCAGAGAATTTGATTTCTCCTCGAGAATTTTACCAAATTAACATTATTTTTTGTATTTTTTTCTAAACAGTTTAATCTCGTGCATGTGATTGTCCATTCTTCGTTATGCGCACCATTCTATAAAATACAGGATATATCAATGAGACGAGTACAATAATTTAGTTAAGCCTGAGTCAAGACGACGTTAATTTGTAACGAGGAACAAACCCAATAATATAGCCCATAACTAAAGGTTTACCTATTGAATTGCCAGTAGAGTAAGTTGCATTTTGGACTCCAATTTCAAATGATGATTTTGGTCACTCAAAAATTGATGTAGGAATAATTCACAATACTGTGGATCAACCATTAGTTGAGTGCGATGAACAAACAGACAATAATAATCGTAAAAGAATATATATAGAAGCAAAATTGTAAATTCAGAAAAAACAGCCATTGATATTTCAAAGTTTCTGATGTACTTGATATTTCATATTCTGCCGTCAGTATCTTCATATCATCTATATGTCGTCCATGTGGCACTTGAGTATATGAAACACACACAAACATTTGGTACACAGTTTGTAGCACTCATTTGCAGAAACATAATTTACAACATATTTACAGGTGGAAGTGCAAATGGGCTACTTATTTCAGAAGTAATCCACATTGGGACTCGAACGACGTGCTTTCCAGGATTTCCACTGTTATGGCACCTTCATAATCACAACCGAAAAGACTTCCAGAAAAACATAACACAATATCCATTCACGTGTAGCAGTGTGGAAATCGTACCTGGTCACGTATTACAGGAAGTAGGATAGCTGTTCCTTTTTCCTCGAACCACCTTCACCATAGCATTCGTTCCATTGCTTCAATTCATTCATTATAGAGCCCTCAGCTGCAAAACTAGCAGCAACCTGTGGCAATATGGAGAGAGTTCATCACACATGAAAAACAAATTGGCCGCAGTGTCTCTTGTCATCTTCATCAAGATGTCTGGAGATTGGAATATGCTTCCCATCAATGGTTTACGATGTTCCAAACTTCAAATTATTAGTGGCAAACACAAATATAGACTAAATAAATAAACTAGAATTCTAGTATGTACAGAACAATCTAAAGGGAGATCTATCTTCGCAAAATTCAACAACTTACGTGTACGATATAAAAGTTTTTGGAGCTTTACACTTTTCGTACACTATCCACAACAATGATAAGACTATCCATATAATCCTATCACAAATCTTGGGTGATTGACGACAGGAGAATGAATGGCTGTCAGTAGTAATGTTACGACCAGCAAATGAAATTAATGGAAATTAATTACAAAGATAAAATTTATGTGGCAATTTCTATCAGATTGATGAGGTAAAAATTGAGGCGCCAAGTTCTGCCATGATGCACTTTCTTAAACTCCACAATAGGCAACGCGCAACCATGTTTCTCAAATCTGCTTTACCGATGGGTCTCAAATTTGGCACCATCAACATTGGCAGGTGCACGTGCAGCAATGAAAGCCGTGTTTGGTATAACATATTTGATGGGGCTTTTTTTAAAATTTTACACGACATGGTAAAAGTTCTTTTAAGGGAAAACTTAGAACTACCATACCTGATTTTTGGCTTCCTTAAAATCTTCCATGTTCAGTGGCCTGATATTGATGGCTCTTTCCTTCTTTTCATATCTAGTAGAAACATCTTCACTCCCCCCCTCAGCTATACTCTTCTTTTTCTGTCAAGTAAAAAGCATTCGAAAAGTTGTTAAAAGACTGAAACCAATTCATAACGAATAGCTTTCAATAAGTAAACATCTTACCTGAGCTTTTAGCCTCTCCTGTTGTATTAACTCTCGTACTGGTCGATACGCAGCAGTAATGCACAAGTTCTATTTAATCAACATTTTGTCAGACATTGAAAAGATACAATTAATCCATACAGTAAAATCAAAAGCAGCTCAAGCAACCTTCAAATCACTTCCGGTGTAACCTTCTGTCATTCTTGCAAGTTCTTTTAAGTCTAATCCTTCATCCACTCTCTCTTTCGTCAATAATGTCTTTAAGATCTTTTCTCTGTTCTCCACAGATGGTAAACCAACCATAATTCTGTAATAAGAGCAACAAAATTCTCAAATAAATGTGCATTAATATAAGAAAAACCTAATACCTGTGTATTGGCGCACTCAAAAAGGTCGAGTATGTTAAATTACAGAAACGGGTATTAAAAGATTTGAAACCAAAACAAAAAAACTGGAACCTTGAGCTGGTATTTTCTTCTAACCCAGTAAATTTTTTAAACAATGATTAATTTTGAAATATAGGTATGTACCTTCTCTCAAAGCGTCTAATGATCGCTTCATCAAGATCAAATGGCCTGTTTGTTGCAGCAAGTACTAGTATTCTTTCACCAGGTTTTGACAATAATCCATCCCAGTGAGTCATGAACTCATTCTTTATCTTCCGCATGGCTTCATGCTCCCCGGCTCTATTTCGCTGTCCAAGCATACTGTCAACTTCATCAATGAATATTATTGTTGGTGCGACCTTGGCTGCAAGAGTAAATAGGGCTCGAACATTCTTCTCATCTTCACCGAACCACTTAGATGTGATAGTAGACATAGAAACATTAATGAAACTAGCTCCGGCTTCATTAGCTATTGCCTTGGCCATCATAGTCTTCCCTGTGCCAGGTGGTCCAAAAAGCAATATCCCTCGGCATGGCTTCAGAAGGCCTCCTTCAAAAAGGTCCGGTCGTCGAAGAGGAAGCATCACTAGTTCCTGGAGAGATTCTTTGATCTCGTCTAGAGCACCTATGTCCGCAAATGTCACCCCAATTTCATTTGCTGGTATGACTTCAGGCCTTATACGCTTCTCGAATTCATTGTCTGGAGGATCTTCCTAGTGGAATATAATAAAGAATGTGCTGCATGTGAGAGAGAGAGGCAGACTATGCAAAATTTGCATTCACATGTGGCTGGCATAATTCAAGCCAAATGCTCAGTATTCAAATATAGATAAAATTAGGCCTGCCATCAGGCATATTAAGATGCTGCCTTTTACAAGTATCATTAAATGTTTAAAACGACCCTTGTTTTGCAGAATACAATATCAGCAAAAAAGGAATAAATTAAACAATATTTGTAGCTTCAGAAGGAACCTCCTAAATCACATTAATACATGGAACTGAATGAAATGCCTTACTGGAGTTTTTGAAGCTGGTTGGTCTTCACTCTTGTTTTCATGTTCAGTAGTTTTGCTTGTTGTTTCTAGCCTTGATCTTACAGCTTCACCATCTGAAGTACCCTACGATTTTGGGCCCCTCGTGATCAACTAAAAATATTCCATCTGATCTGATATAAACACAACCAACACTAACTATGAATTCAAAATAACCAACCTTCGATGTTTCAGCTTGGGCTTCAAGCTTTATTGCATTATTTCCAGAAGATTTACCTTCCTGAAATATACTCAATCCATGGGACAAACTAATTGAAAGGCAAAAAAATAAGTCAGGGCATTTTCACTAGGTTATAAACTTTAAGGTACAGAATTAAGAGGAAAACAGTCCACCTTGCGGATGATATAACAAGTTTCCCGTTTCTGTATCCAAGTTCCTTGGTATTCATCAGATGGTAAGAAATAGCTGACACCACAATTTCTTCGATAAAATTACTAAGAACTAGTGTGTCAGCCAAACATATAGAACCCAGGTCATCGCAGTCTAGGTCATTTGCAGAGAGCACCTCAATAATGTGATTCCTGTTGTCCTGATACTGAATCATCTTCATATCCTCCTCCAGCTGAGAATTCCAGCTTACAAGACGATTTTCATCTTTTGGGGGTCTAATTTCAATGTTGTATGAGAAAACGGAGGATACCTTCTCATCTACTAATCTATAATCATTTTCGGGGGCAACAATATTTGAACCTAGGATGAGAATGGATCCAGACAATTTCTTCAACATTTTCTGGAACAAGATAAAAACTCTCTGCGATCTGCATAGAAGTTTCTCGACATCCCTAAGATAAAGGACAATCGGACTGACTTTTGATACTTTAATCAGAACCTGTCAGATCACCACTAAATTTTAACTACAGAACCTTCTCAAGTCCGATTGCTAGCAAGGTATTAAACTGATCATTGTAACTTCGGAAATTTATCTGAAATAATAAACTTTTACCTTGTAAAGTGTCTGTATGAAAAGCTTATCATCAAAACACCAGCTGCTTGTACGCTTGAGTGGAGCTGAAAAGAAAAAATAAAAATGCAAGGCAAAAGAGAGCTTGAAATATCAAACATGAACCATACAAAGCAATTCTCAACCAAGCGTTTTAGGACACCCAAATACTCATTCCTTCAGACATTTTCACTAGAACTTACGTTAATACAAATGAAAACCTCAGATTAGGGACTAGGGAGGTGTTGATGGCTAAAATCAGCACCTAATACTAAAAACAGTGTTAGTAAGGAAAAACAAAAGACACCCACATAAAGTGATTTTTGAAGGTGAAGGGTGTTTATTAGTTGCTCCATTAATCAAAGATATTTCCACAGGAGAATTTAGCAGCTGTAGACAATACTCACATCCAAAAGTTGCATATTTTAAGATGATCTATATTCTTCAAATATTAGATTTCTAAAAGAACTCATCTCACAAATCACAATCGATCTATTTCCACTATCGTAAGAGGAAAGATTCAAATGTCGGCCTGATTGAAATCGACTAACTTCAGTAGTACTAATACCCTGATGGATGCAATGCATGCCTGTAAAGTTTTTTTAAGGAAAAGCAAAAAAAAATGGTAAAATGAGAAAAATACAAAAGATAAAAGATACATAACAATTTTGAAAATTACATTTTTGTAAACATACAGCAATCAAAAGGCAATAGATGTCATTTTCGTAAAATAAATAACAATCAAAAGGCAAAAAAAGGGAGGTTGGCTATACTGACGATTAGAACTTTCACAACAGAACACCTTAGACACCTATTAAATATACACTCTTAAATTGTTATTCGTAACAGCATGTTGGGTTTTACGAATTAAGATTTCAGTCCAAAAGTTTTATCTTGGTGAAATTTGTTCCTAGACAAAGAAATCACGATCAGTTATCATCCTTCAAAATCATTAAGACCTGAAGTCGTAGGTGCACTGGTTGAACCAATGTTGTTCAAGTTTGCTGAGGCGGAGAAATTTCTTCGAAGCTTTGCAGCAGTCGAGCCTTCGTGTCCACTGCATAAATAGAAGCATGTTAACTAATGTAACTTACACGATGAATAGAACTTAATAATTTGTACTAAAGCATATATCACGCACTTTGATCCAAGATCAAGTCCACTGCTTTGCCTGCGTAGTTTGCCTGAAAGGGAGTAGAATTGTTGATTGAAAATGGAAACAGTAACTAAATGCACGAGGAAAGGTGGAATTGAGAGAAACATATACAATATTCGCAACAACTTATAACACTTTCCCTTGAAAAGATAAGTGTTTTAGTAGTTAATAAGATGCCGGGATGCCATCTCGATTGAGAATTTATTTATTTTGAAGAACTTAAAATGCTGGGGGAAATAAAGTTTTCCTTGATGCAGGGAATAGTGCCTCTACTTTGCATATATCATCAGCAAAAAGGTGATATAGAACATGCATCGTACTTGAAATATGTTGGATGCATTTGGGATTATTTAAACACGTATATTTGGCATAATAATGCAACATACCTTTGTCTTCCTCGGCCTGTTGAAGAATTGAAAACGACCCAAATAATTCAGATATTCTTTCCAATGTTGTTTCGGATATAGACCTTTTAAAAGACTACAACAGAGGTGTTAGCAGAAGGGAAAATGTAAATTTTTATGCTCAATTTGCGACTAAAGCCTGGAAGCCAGTTGTATTTCCATCCTGAAAGTGGAAAATAACTGTTGTACTGATATCGGACCAGTGATGATGGAATATTTTCATCGAACTTACATCTTTTGCATTAGGATTCCCGTACTTGCCCTGAATCTGTAAAACCAACCAATCTTTGATAAATGGACATAAAATCCAAGGTGATTCCTACACGTCATCAGAAGTGAAAACTCAAATTGTTCCTCAACTTACCTTTAAAGAAAAATCAGTTACATCTAGCAACAGCAACTTGGCTTCAAAATACCGAGCTAATGCTTTAGCAAGCATTTGCTGATACAGTTCTTAACAACATGGAGGAGGCAGTCACATAAGACCAACAACATGTACCAGAAAAGGGATGATGAAAATCTTTAAGAACAATTTTAGAGCTTACCAGCAGGTCCAGAAAGCAGTATTGTTTGACTTGCAGGAGAGAGATTCCGTGTGTGCTTGGCGAAGTCACCTTTCTTCAAATGAACAAAAGCTGCACTAGTCAATAAGACCCTTGTTTGCTCACTGCGATCATGAAAAGGCAAAACTATCTCAGCACGCTCGAATTTCAATATTAAAATGAGATATGATGCTTAAATCATAAAAAAATATATATAAAATTATCAGTAATTAGAGAAGAACTAAATTTAATGGATACCGAAAATTTCAGATCAAAGAGACGTAACAGACGTTAGACTTGGGACATTATATCTGCCATACAATAGCATATCATGTTTCCTTTAGACTTTTGTCTGATTAAATTACAACAAAAGGAAGCATTCAATAAAGAACTACAGATACCAACGGTGACAAGCTTTCAAATTGCTGTGGCTACGAGCAGCAGAGAGTTTCTATTAATGCTAAGTTGGTCCAGCACAACAAAACAGACTCTGGGTATGTCTCACTCTCACTAGAATTGTGACTAATCACTTCTCGAATTGTCGCCACTTTGTTCAATCTCACAAAATTTTTCGTCTTTTATCATTTTCTCTTAATCTCAAAGAATACAAGTTAGAGAGTACAGTAAAAATAAGAAACCATTTCTTTCATGCTGGTTATCCAAATACCAAAGGTTGAGCCTTTACAAAAATAGCTTCCATTCTAATAAATGGAAAAACGGATTGGATTAAAGAATACGTCTAACTTCATTTACGCAGAGCCAATCTGGAATCAAGGATGTTCTAGGTTCGAAACAGAAGGGAGAGTTTTGTCGGGTGGTCGAAATGCAGCCACTGGTTGACGAACAAGAGTACCTCCCAAAGAAGTAAGGCAGTATGATTGTGATATGAGTTATGACCATGCAGGCCATGTCCTTACATAACATGCTTTATGTTGATATTTGCCACAACCCAGCATTATATAATTCGACACAGTATAAACGAGGGCAGGCACCAAAGATCAGGAATTTGATTTGCTTTTTTTGTGTTAAATTTGATTTGCCCTTTTTTTTCCTGGACACAAGTAAACAAAGTTCACAGCTAAAATACATGGAAAATGCAGTAGAAATTAGCTCTTCATTGCCAAAAACCCATATCTTGGAAAGATCACTTGATGAGGAGAAACACTACAAAATCCAGACGAAGCGATGGCCATAAACAGTTATGGACATAATTTCATAAGAATCTATTTTCACAGTACACAGACCGTGGCTCCCATTTCGTGGCAGTTGAAATAGAAAGCATAAAAAGTAGTTGACATGTTTGTATTTATGTCAGAATAACAAACAAACAAAAAAAGCAAATCAAATTCGGTTACTTAATCAGTGTTCTCCTTTTTCCGGCTGAAACATGATTGGGAAAATGTAAACATAAAGGACAGCGATCTACTAAATCAACCTTAGGTAGTACGGAAACTGATCGAAGGTGACATTGCTATCTCTTCCGTCAACGATGAGACTTAACATCTCCTGCTCCATTACATGCGGCGTAACACCGGCAGACGTCGAAGCCCCACCGGCCCATCTGCTGACGGTTTCAGATCCCGAAGCCAAACCAATACCCACTCCTACTCCTATCCCCACTCCCAAAGCCGAGATTAACATATGTTTCGATTCCATTTCTCAGAAACTCTCACGCTCCACAAAATTTCAAACAAGACCAAAAAACCAGCGCCAGAAAAAAATTTCACCGAGCAATTCTTTCCACGTCTTGCACTAAAACAGAGGCGCATAAATGTGAACTAATATTTCCTCGTAGGAATAACCAATTAACGACGAAGGACGTGAATTAACGGAAACACGGCAAGCAGGCGACGCCGTTTTACAACTCGTTCATTTGGCGGTGTAAGCGTGATTAGACGGCGGAGAGGCACAGTTGAATCAGAGCACCGGTGGTGGCGGAACGCGGTGGTTATACATTTATCAACGGTTTCTCCACCTTTATCAGGCTTTCTGAAACTAAAGGGCCGGGGGTGTGGGACCCACTACAGAGTGTGACGTGATACCTTCGAACGGCTAGGATTTGCGCCGAGTAGCCATTGCCGTAATACGATGACACGTTGATTTATTCTCCGCACCCAGTCAGCTCATAGGTTTAATTGGTGTCAAAATTAAAGTTTACTTGAGCTCGTTTAACTCGATTGAAATAATAATTTGATTATTAATTTTTTTTATGAGGATATGAAATAGTATTATTTAATAAATAATTTGAATCATTTAAACAATGATATTTCATTAAAATGATTTGATTGATCTAAGATTAAAAAAAAATTTAAACAGATTAAAAATTAAAATTAAGGAGATGGTTTTCAAATTTATAATGTTTACAATAATTTTTAATTAACATTTTTTTTAATCATAAACGAGTCTCACCAAATGGAGAAATTGAGTTGGTAATGCTCTGACACTATCTAAGTGACGGGTGGGTTGTTACTCATATACACTAGCGATTCCTTAATAAAATTCTCGCACTCTTTGAAAGTTTTCTGGAAATCTGGATATAGTCTTATTTATAGTGTTTTACTTTTTATTTAAGATAGCCTGTGGGTTTTAAAATATATCTATACTTCTGTATTAAGGATGAGCATATGATAGTAATTATCTAGGAGGACATCAAGTTATTTTTTTCCAATTTTACCCTTACATGATATTAATATTATTACACTTCTGTTTTTTGTTATTTTTTGTTCAAATTTCAACACACACTTTTATTTATTTTTTTTTATTTCAACAATTTAAATATCAATTTAGTCACCCCATAAATTATCAAATTACACTTTAGTCCATTGATAATGATAAAAAAATTATACACACGCGATACACGCATCGCGTGTGCATAGTCACTAGTATAAAGTATGACCGTTGCTTTGATGACGGGTGGCGTATAAGTACAGGATGGCGTGGCAAAAGAATGGATAAATTATGCACCAGATGGCTGCCTCAGAAGGATGGACGTGGTACAAAATCAATGCATAAACTCCACTGTTTCATGGTCTTGTGCGCCGCGCTTGCACAGCCAATCAGTCTGGATATCTATTTTTGGTGCTGTGTCCGCGCACCATCTTGCGTTCCTTCGTCTTTTCGGTTTTATTTATAGTTTGTGAATCAACAAAAATCCATGATTTCGGCGACGTGGGATGCAGCAACTTGCATGTCGGCTTTGGAACCGTCACCAATTTATTTATTTTCTCCTACACTTGCTTAGCAGTGAGAAAGAAGCAGGTTTTAATCAATTATCGACGTTTTATTTTAATTTCATTAAAATATGTTATAATCAAATACTAAATGTTTACATAGTTGACTACTATTTCGGAATTGGGTTATAAGAATTTAAACAGTCCTTGATTACTATCATATTTTTTAGCTACTATTTCAATGACAATTTACGGTGAAATTTCCTGCTTTTCTCCATAAATAATCTCGTTTCTTCAGCCACAGAGAAAAGCAATGAAACAATATAACAGATGCAGTCACTACGCTGATGAATACAGAGATTAGAGTCTTATCCAAATAATCTTCTGGCTCGACCCTTCACCGAGTCATAACATTAATGGTCAATTATCTCGACTGAATCCATCCAACTTCGGGTATCCTGATCATGATCGTTTGCAAACGAGCCCATATAATTTGAAGAGAGCCGTAGCCCCATAATCGCCTCCATAACGATTGATTATCTGCTCTCCATCTTTTCTCAAGGATCCCAGACGAAAGACCATATAGAGTATAGATTAGCATATGAAACAAAAAACAGTTCTCTCATTTCATTAAATCCAGGAATACAAAGCCATTCCACAGACTGTGCAAGAGCATGGAGGGTAATAGATTTCTTGACCTCGTATAAGTTACACCCATCACAACCCCGAGAAATATCAGTGGCAACATTCTTTGTACGTTAAAATGTGCCAGAGCAAAGGCTGCTGAACTGACTAAAACGGAGCACCACACTGGCATGTATTTAGTCAAAGAGGGTAGAAGAAAGCCTCGGAATACGATTTCTTCCCAGAGAGGAGCACACACGACAAGTACTAGTGCATAAAGAGCCATTGCAATTGGATCACGTGCCATTATAGACTGCTCGACACTAGAGAGAGTGAGGGGTGTGGAAGGCAGAACTGGTGGTAATAGATCGAGGTTGAACTGAGAGAGACGGTTCACTAATGGGAACATGGAACACCCAAGCAAAACATCAAATAGCCATTTTCCTTTCAGGGTAAATCTAAACCAATCCGATGAGAGGGGACGAAATCGAGACAAAGAGCGGTAAAGGATTAAAATTCCAGCTAGGCCTTCGGTTACGTCTGTTAGAAGGCTGAACAAAGCTTGCCCTCTGAAGGTCAGTGATTCTCTGCTGAAGCCCGTAATATGTGCAGCAAATGGAATCATCCACGAACCAATGAACCAGAATGACATAATCCAAAGGAGTGTAACCTGCATCACCAGAAAGTTTCACTACATTGTTCCATTCTAAACAGAACACTATCCTAAATACATATTAAATTATGAATCCCACTAGTACTGATTTGGCATCAATTTGCAATTGTATTATTCAACGCTGAAGCAACCTTGGCTGCCGAGGAGACAAAAGTAATCATACAAGAATCCAATAGCATCTCTGTCGAACCATACTCTAGAAAGAGAGTTTGTAAAGAAGCAAGCTTCAATCAATCATTGTTCACTGCAATTTATTGTATCAAATAAAATTTTATAGAGCAAAATTCTTGGCAGAGGCTAACAAATTTTATAAGCCAGTGCCCTAAAATAATTAGGTTCGTCAAAAGACAGTTATTCTTTGAATCATAGTATCAACTGACGACCTTAATGAAAATCCCAAGTACCAAAGCTAGCTGTCTCAATTCATACTTTTGCAATCAATGGAAAAGAATAAAGATCCAGATTTACAACAGATAAAGTTTCTAATCAAATGAAAAATCACAAATTTATCGCGGAATACCAAATTAATTGTATCTTATACGCAGCCAACTAGTTCTTGCAAATAAAACTCAAGCAACAAACCACAGTGTATATCTGGAGCATCATGTTCTCCCAGGAGAACTCAAATATCACAATGCCCAAAGCTGATTATTTTATACTAAAACTTGGATATATGATGTACCCTTTTGCAGCCAGGCAATGGCAAAGCAATAGACAACTGTCATTTTTCAAAGATGACATTATCACAAGTGGGAAAAGGATCTTACTTGAAGGATGGTCTCTGCAGTCCATGGTACAGTCCACCGTCTCCCAATCACCTTTAACAGTGCATCTACAGCCTGCAAAAGAAAAACAATGAATCCATGGTCACACCCTTACCGTGTTTTTCATTTTCCTTGATATGCTCAAACAGCCATTTGTTAACTCTAGAACAATGAGAAATGGCAAGTCATATTATGCAAGTTCTCATGGCCCATGGTAAATAAGCAGCAACAGGAACAAGATAGCAAACCTCAGGAACAGCCAAACAAAGGAAAGATATTCTTACCTCTCTAAGATTTGTTGCCCAATTTCTTTTTTCAATATTTGATTTGCTAATTTCTGACTTCTCAGACTCGTGTGGGATTTTCTCGCCCGAATCAGGGTTTGGGGAGCCAGATAAAAATTCTTCATGCCGAAAGCATGAGATTTTCCACTTCTACATACAAAAATAACCAATTCATCAAAACACTGTATGAAAAGGTCCGTGATATTCTTCATACTTGAGAATCGCAATGTAGCGTACAAACGATACTTGTGCCAAACGAAAAATATAAAAATTATGATAACCAGGTGATGCACATTAAGAAAGATTGTAAGTTTAAAATAATTATAAGCTCCAAGAAAGATGCTGACCCTTTTAGACTTTAGTCAACCTGGAAGAATGGTTTTTCTCTATCTCAAAACATATCCTATATTAATGCAGATTGGCCTATGACAATTATATTTGATCAACCACTGGATTTTTAGAGCTAATATTAATCCAAATTTAACATAAATAAAACAAAAATGAACTAAAAGCTAATATTAATCCAAATTTTACATAAATAAAACGATAATGAACTAAAACCAGCTCTAAGTGCATACTTATTCATAATCACAGATCATAAACACATACATACACTACCATTTTGATGATCAATTTTACATAAATAAAACGATAATGAAATAAAACCAGCTCTAAGTGCATTCTTATTCATAATCACAGATCATAAACACATATATACACTAGCATTTTGATGATCATGTGCGTGATTTCATCAGATGTCTAAATTGGCTCCACAATGAAATGTGGAATGACTATTAAACTTAAGAGATTCTCCTATTTAGAAAGCTGTCTTTTGAAATTTGGATTCTTCTTTTGAGTTAAGGCTTAACATTGGTGCTCTTATTGAGAGTAGATACTAGATGGAGCAGAAATTACGACCCAAGAAAGGGTTATCATTTGATCAGTATTTGTAATATGAAACTGTCTTCAAATTATGGGATAGATTAAGATGAGCGCACCAAAACAAATAGCAATAGCTCACTGGAAAGCCATCCAGAATAAGCTCGGTGGATGCCACGCTACTCCAGGGGTGGAAAATGTTACATATCCCATATTCTTTACAATAAACTGTTGATAAATGCAGAGTGACTAGTAGCTTGTGCTCTCGTGAATTAAAGGCAATTCATAAGGCTAAGTCAATTAAATAGAAAATTCAGGAAACTAAACGAATTAAAGGCACTAAAATCTATCCATTAATAATATTACTAATAATAATAAAATTCAGTAAATATAGAAGTACATAAATAAATACGTAGTTGGCTATAAAATCTCAGCTCATATCCATACTTAACTTTCCGATTTCACACATCTGAAATCAACCACGCGCAAATAAATCCTCCGGCAAACAAAACAGTAAAGCAAAGGTTACATCTTCACAAATAATTCACCTTGGTTGGGAACCTGCGATGAGCTTCAGACACAGGAAAGTTCCACGAGTGAGGAAAAGCCGATTTGGCGGCGAATTTCAAAGCTCTAAATCTATGGCTCGAAGTTGAAAGTACGGGGCTTTGCGGCAGATATTGGTAGCTCAGCATCAGATTGCACTGGGGCTGGCGATTAATATCCCTAAATTTCGGGGTTGATGGATTGATTGCAACCATAGATTCTGTGCATTTTACACATGAGGAAACCCTATTTTGATTCAATTCCGTTTTGGGTTCTGTGTCGGCGTTTTAATGGTGTCGATGACATTTTCTTTCGAGAGTTGAAGAAGAGAGAGAACCTGTCTTATTCTTTTGGATCAATGGTTAGAACTTGGAGGGAGACAGACGCAGAAATTTTCTTATGGATCATATATTTATTTATTTTTTTAAAGAATATATTTATTTATTTATTTTTTTATACTTAACAGATTGGAATAATTTTTCATCTCCGACAAGCTTTGTAGTATCATTTTGTCATCCAAAAAAACTCATTTAAATCAAAAACTTATTTAAAATTGGAAAATATAGGTATATATATATATATATATATATATATATATATATAGTTTTGTTATCCTGCACACCCACCGTGTACACCTCCGTGAGCACCTATGAGGTGTCACTCACCCATTGGATGCGCAATTTTTCTATATTCCATCACATCCAATAGGTGAGTGACACCTCATAGGTGCTCACGGAGGTGTGCACGGTGGGTGTGCAGGATAACAAAACTGTATATATATATATATATATATATATATCATGCAATATAATTTTATTTAAAGTATAATCCCATTTTCTCAAATTACAAAGTTTTTCATTCCTTTTTATTTTTTAAAAAATATCGTGAAAACATGTTTTAGTAAAATTTTATCTAAAATATAACTAATATATCCTAATAAAAGTTTTATATATATATATATATATATATAAAACTAATTTTCACGATATTTTTTAAAAAATAAAAAAGAATGAATAACTTTGTAATTTGAGAAAATGGGATTATACTTTAAATAAAATTATAGGTTACAAAATTATATTGCATGTTTTGTCAATAAATAGATATGAAGGATATTTTTGTAAATAAACGTACAAGACTTTCTGTTTACACCCAAATATAAATCAATTTCTTTCTTCCAACTATTTCTTGAACAAACTTGGCACACAAAATTATTTATATAACTAACATAATTTGCAAGATATCGAGATAATTCGATAATTTATCCCGTGGACACGAAATATAACTGCTACGAATTTTCACCTCATTTTAAAAAAATTCGACACAACAGACTGTCATTTTCGGAGTATTCATGCTTTATAGGTTACAAAAAGGGAAACGATTCCAGATTCAAGCCTCAATAAAATGAAAAACTACATTAGAATGAGATACAACTCACAAGGCACTAAATTTATATTTACAACTGAAATCAAGACCGAAATATTTACATAAATAGAACATAACTAGCCACACTTGCAAAGATTCAATACCCTAGTTTTATATCGAGGTTCTAACAGTATCAAACCAAGGAGAGGTGAACTATCCACTCAAACCACTTGCAAGCAATAGCAGTCAAGAATACAAGCCTAGCCAACACCAGTGCTTCAAAGAACTAGAATATTATACGTAAGAACCATCTTATATCCAATTCTGAGGAGTCGTGAAAGATTTTTTGGGCTCTGATGGACCAGCCATATCTCTGCTACTAGTGATGTTGTAACCAGGGCTGCCGGCTAGTACTGCCATAAGATTTCCTCCATGGACCCTTCCTTCTGGCACTCTTCTTGGTGATAGATTGCCTCCATCTGGCAGAGAAATTTGCTGGAGATGTAAATGACTCCAACTGCCCGGGGGAGTCACAATGCTGTTCTCCATCTTCGTGAGATCAAAGCTTATGTCTTCAATGGTAAACATGTGTTTCATCTTACCAGGTAGGGTGGTTCTTATAGTTGCACCGCCATGAACTCTTTTATCTTGAACCAAAGCACCATGAGACGTGCACAGACCAGATTTTCCACGAGCAAATGAGTTGCAAGGACCATCACTGTTGCCGAATTCGGAACCAGTGTGTCCCCAAGAGCACCTCTTCCCTCCACCATGGGCCTTGCAGAAATCAGTGCTGCCCTGAGCACTTTTTCCACAACCTTCAAATACGCATCTCTTGCCTCCACCATGACGTACACAGAAGTCAGTACGCCCCCTGGCACTCTTTGTACACTCTGGAACAGCACACCTCTTGCCACCACCATGTGCTACACAAAAATAGGTCCCACCATGCACACTCTTTGGGCAGACCCCACCTCCTTCGAACGAGCATCGCTTCCCTCCCCCGTGGCCCTTGCAGAACGGGGTGCTTCCTTCTGCACCCTTGTTACAACAAGGAAAAGTGCAGCGCTTTCCCCCACCATGAGCTTTGCAAAACATGGTGCTTCCTTGGGCTCCTTTTCCACAGTTGGGATACTGGCATCGTCGACCACCTCCATGAGAGATGCAAAGACCAGAAAGGCCTTCGGCACTCTTACTACAATTCTCTCTCTGGCATCTCTTGCCACCACCATGCCGAATGCACAATCCAGATTTACCTCTGGCAGCCCGTGTGCAATCCTCATGATTGCAGCGCCGGCCACCACCATGGGCAATACAAAAATCAGTTCGTCCTTCTGCACTCTTTGTACATCCTAAAAATTCACATCGTCGACCACCACCATGAGCCTTGCAGAATGCTGTTCGACCTTCAGCACCTTTGCTGCAGCCAGGACGCAGACACCTACGACCGCCACCATGAGCAATACAAAGGCCAGAAGCCCCTCTTGCGCCCTTCAAACACCCCTGAAACTGGCACTGTTTAGCATTATAATTACGTTGTTGTTGTGAGTGTGTTGTCCCGGAAGAACAGGTGACTGAGCTTAGTGGTGCAGTTAAACTTGAGGAGAGATTAGAAGAATTTTTTGTCGATTTGATTTTTCCCATATGCTGATTGAAAAAGCAAGTGTTTCCCAAGTTCTGTGGACAAAAAGAACTTCCTGGCGATCCTTCTTCATCTGTCCTCAAAGCTCCATAAACAGTAGCCATCTTTGTTCCATTTTTTTGTGCAGGGGAGATTGGATGAAGGGTTGTAATTTCAGACACAGAAAACCCACTGGAAAGGCTCAACTGCAGATCAACCTTAGGCGACACATCAATTGATTTATAATTAGAGTTGGCTGATTTTGAAAGGTCTGGTGATTTTTCCCCGCCAAGATAAAGAGTGAAGTCCAGTTCTAGATCCATAGAGGACTCTTCTTCTGTTTCTTTGGCCGATGACATTGAGGTGCATATGGTTGAAGTACTCCTTTTACTGTCCGAAGAGCTTGACGAATGGCCAAGGCGGAGATCCAGTGAAGACTCAAGTTTGTGATCCATGGGCCCATCTATTGAGCTCCATTTTCGTTTGACTCCCTTAGGAAGAAATGAAAATGAACTTGCAAATCCAGGTGCATCAAATCTCAAGGTTGTGTCTGCAGAATACATAAATTCAGTTCCAGCTCCTCCAATTTGGATTGAATTGCACAGGTTTGTGAAAGCATTTGCAGCAGGGTTAGCAGCAAAACCCAGATCATGAAACCGGGACTCCATGATCAAATAGCTACAGAAGTAACAATCTTATCTAAACAGCCACTCGATTCTAAAGAACAGTCTCCGGGCTTCAGAGTTTTATAAATAAATTATCAACAAAAGTAGGGTTAAATGTCTCAGAATGAGTTCACTGCTCCCCCACTCACAAATCCTGAAGTATCACGGCGGTCCATTGGTTGTAAAAGGTAACGAGAATCTATTGCAATTAGCAGCAGTAACTCATGATAATTTTCTCTAGCTCAAGTCTTTCAAAACAATCTGGTAGACTGCCATCCTGTTACAAAATCACATTATCAATGAGACACTGCGGAAATATGATAGATGTGCAGCAACATTTAGTATAGATATGTTGATTAAATACCCTAAATTAGGTCTTAAAATTTGCATGAGCCTTTCTAAGCACATTTTCCCACGTCTCCAACGTTAGAAGGTGATGAATGCAGTCTTTCTCAAGTGAAATCAAGTTTCCACATCCAAAATGTACTTTGGCACACAAACGAAAATGAAAGGTAACATGTTACCCTCAAGGCAGTAAATTTCAAGATATTATCACGAAAAGGAAAAAATGCATTCAAAGTTTAGTTTTGACCTCACATTAATCATTGGACAGAATACCTAAATCATAACCTAACTAGAACAAACTCCTGAATCGCGACATCATTCTGCTTTATGATATTTCCATCCCTAATATTTAGGAACTAAGAAGCAAGGCAAGCAAGTCAGTTGATTCCGACATACATGATATCTAACTTTTATCCCTACATACATGAATTACCAAACATCAGAAGCTTCCCAATAGGAATATAAATTCAGCTAACCAATAAAATTCAACCGATCTACCAATTAACAGACATATCTCTCCCATACCATAAAAACATTTGCTCCTTATAAGCAATAAAAAGGAAAAAAAATTGGCCACGTGTTAACAGTCATCGATCTTTGAATTAAACTCGAGTAGCAACAGAAATAATTCATAACATATCAATAATAGGAAATACTAATAATAATAATAACAATGATAACAGAAGCTAAGAAAACAAAATCCAAAACAAAATTAAGAACTCAATAAAAAAAAAAAAAAAAAACAATTCAAAATACAAAATTTACAAAAACAGTAAGTTGTAAAAATTCAAAATCGATCCGGAAAAGTCTTACCCCTTGTATTGGATAAATCATTCATCTTTGGATGATTCGGGAAGATATAGCAAGACTTATTCCGATACTCCAGAGATAAAGAAAGTTAAAACTAGGGTTTCGATCGGTCGTGCCGGCGTCTTGCGAAGGGATAATTTTCTTTGAGGGATGAGAATCAACACTACTTTTTTTTTTTGAGAGAAAATTGAATCCGAATATGGCCATAGGATCACATCTTTATTTTATTCATCAATAAATATCTTAGCGCGGTGCGTGACACGCACTATATATGCAATGTAAAACTTGGAAAAAAAAAGAAAAGAAAAAGAAAGTAGGTTTTTTTTAAGAAAATAAATAAAACAAAAGTTAACAATTTTTAAAATTAAAATGGTAAGATAAGTGGTAAAAAGGTATTTTTGAAATTATATAAAAAAATATCCCCAAAATAATAAAAAGTAGTTAGTCTTGTAATTTTACTTTAATTAATAAATAATTTAAATTTAATTTTTTTAATTAAAAAAACTACAATATGTTCTGCGGGACCCAATAAATATGTTCTCAGCTTCCCTTCATATTCATACCGGGATTGAACCTTCCCGTGTTTTTAGTACAAAAACATCCATCCACACTCAACCACACCCACTTCTCTTACCCTGTAAAATTCCAAACATGGGCAGCAATAATTATTAAAATTTTTAATTATTATTTTTAAGCTGTTTTTGTTAAAATCATTCCATACACATTTATTCGCAACAAGTATATTTTATGTGAATTAACGAATTTATAATTGTATTTTAATTGTTAAAAAGTAGATGTTTAATGTAACATGTGAATAATTTATGTTTGTAATAAACTGAACTAACTTAACATATTAAATTAATTTGCTAAAAATATTATTTATATTTTTCAATTAATTTAAACAGAAACTAACCTAAATATGAGTTTAAGAAAAACATCAAATTAATTTTTTTAAGCCAAAAACTAATAATAATTTTTATAATGTGGATGCAGATTAGTTAAGAGAACAAAGATTCAAGGCCCATAATCAAAATATCAAAGTTTGGTCCATAATCAAATGCTCAAGGCCTGGCCCATCAAGAAGATGCTCATGAATGCCCACTCACGAATCTAACAAACAGAATGATTGTCTGGCATGTTAGTTGCAACAACAAATCTATGTGTCATTCTTTCATTTGTTGTATTTGCTATAAATATAAAGATCAACAGTGTAATTTGGCAGACAATGAATAACATGTTTTTAATTCACAGCTTCTGAGTTTTTCTATCTTGGTATCATAACTTTGAAAAAAAATGGCGGAGGCCAATTCCTCAACGTCCATTAACAGTGTTCCTTCTAATCCCAATCTCCTTATCATCAACCCAGCAAATCAGATTACCTCAGTAAATTTAAATGATGATAACTATCTGCTGTGGAACTTACAAGTTCTGGCTAGCATTCGAGGTTTGGGGCTGGAAATATTCATCCTCGACAGCCCACCAATCCCTTCTCATCTTGTTCCCACCGAAGGCAGGGAAGATACAATCAATCCCCAATACATCTCCTGGTGTCGACAAGATCAACGACTCTTCTCGTTTCTTCTGCTTCCATGGCAGAAGCAGTGCAAAGCCAAATAGTGGGATTCCAAACTTCATCCCAACTTTGGGGAAGAGTCACCAGTTTGTTTGCTTCAAGAACAAAAAGCACGAGTAATGCACTACAAACTTCAATTGTTGGAGTATGATTTACACAAACACCACAATGAAAGCTACACACACAAATTTTTTGTTTCAAAATAATCCAAGAAACAAAATATTTTACGGTGCTAAAGCTAACAACTATGGATGGCTACGGTGAGTTCTTGGAGTCGGCCTGTCCATGCCGTAAGGAACTCTTGATTGGTGCTGATTGTGACAAGCTTCAAATGGTAAGGAAAGCTGCTAAGGAGAAGGATGGGCATTGGGAAAAGTGAAAAATAAAACTTTAGCCCGTCCCACTCTAACCCGCAACTCAAGCGGGCTCAACCCCTTTGGCCCTCTTCAGATGACTTTATATTTCATCTACCCAGCTCACATATAATTTGTATAGCGCGACCGGCCAATCTGACGAACTCGGTCAAATTTGACAACCCTACCCACCAGACATCAGCTCGAAAAAATGAAACAAATATCTAGATCGATATGGCTATTGTTTTTGCATAATATAAAATTTAATATTTTTGTGCACATGTTTGGATAAGAATTTTTTGATAAATAATTAAAATAATTATTAAATTTTTTTATTTGTTATTATTTTTGTAATTTATGGTACATCATGACTCCAAGGTGGTTTTAATTCTAAAAAAATGGTTATTTTAGATCCTTGCTCTATGATAATATAGAATATTTATAGATATAATTGAATATATGACGCATTTTACATGATATGATGATATTAAATTTACTCCAAAAAATTTCAAAGCTAATGCTTAAAATATAATACTGCCATCCATATAACATCAAATATATTCAAATCTAAAAAAATAATACCTTAAATTTAGAAACATTCTCTAAGGATAAAATTTTTAATTTAATCTCGGAATTTCATAAAACAAAACAAGAAAACATGTTAAAGCATGTTTATATATATATATATATATGTGTGTGTGTGTGTGTGTTTTTTTTTTTTTTTTTTTTTTTTTTTGCTTATCTTTTTTACCAACATTCAAAGAGATTAATATCAACACGAAGCCTAAAATACACTTCTCCTTCAAACGCATCGGTACTCAGTGTCGCTACACCTCTCGTCATGAAGAAATCACCGGTCCCACCAATGACCGAAATGTCCCTTGTCTTGTTCATCAACGGATCGGCACCGGCAAAATTTATGGTTCCCTTGTGATCAGTCGAGTTGAAAACGAAAGAAAACCCTAGCCATGCAGTGAATACATCCTTCTTATCGTATAAGTAGAATCCCTGGGCCCGACCAACTGGAGGGGAGTGGAGATTATTATCTAATGTGATCGGATCGTCGAAAACAACCACGTTTCCGAAGTGATTCTGGCCCGCTAAAATGGTGGTGTTCCCCCAAGCTGGTGCCCCTACAATGGCTGCTGTCGCATTCTTGGAGTTTTGCCCATTGTATAGTATGTCGTGGAAGTAGAAAACCAGTTTCCTGCATGGTTGGTGGTGGTGCCGCCGGGTGGGCCGGTTGTTTGCAGCTGTGAAACTGAAGAGCAGGAAGAAAATGACCATGAGACTCAGATTTATGTGTACAAGTTCAGCCATGGATATGGTGTGGCTATGGTGGGGGTTTTGGGGTGGAGAGGATATTAAGATATAATGAATATTGATTGGCTTAAAGCAGGATATATATATATGGTTACATAGTAGGTCAAATTTCTCTGTTCACTAGGGGTTTTTTTTGGGTGTAATTAGTTATTAAAATGTGTTACTAAACTCGTGATGCTTGACTTTGAAGGCAACTTAGGACGACTAAAGTGCTTGAAAAAGTTCCAAAACAATTATTATTATTTTATACGGAATCTCCAATCTTGTAGTTTAAGAGTTATCGCCCCATCGTTGCATTCCATATTTGTTGCATATAATTGATTAGGTACCCAAATCCATTACCTGTGCTTAACCTGGTGGTTGCTTAAAGTCGACATTTAAAAATCAAGGGGAAGATAGCGAAATCCGTCGTCTAAGTTTGTTCCCGTTGGAATATTTTCGCGTTTTTTGCTGTCAGAATCGAGTGTGCGAGAATATCGAACGTGAAAGTTATCATGGTTGTTAACTTGTTATGTCATAAATTTAGCTATTTTGACCAATATTAAAAAAACAAAAAAAAAGAAGAAGAAGAAGAGACGAGACCATTAAATTTAGGCAAAAACTTGTGTGAGACGGTCTCACGGGTCGTATTTGTGAGACGGATCTTTTATTTGGGTCACCCATGAAAAAATATTACTTTTTATGCTAATAGTATTACTTTTTATTGTGAATATGGGTTGGTTTGACCCGTCTCACAGATTATGATCCGTGAGACGGTCTCACATGAGACCCACTCTTAAATTAAAGTTTATATAACTCTAGTGATACGAGTACAACCACCACCGCGCATTCAGAAAGCGATGTATTAGCCCATGGTGGTGTGGAACACAACGTTTTACCCGAAATTTACATTTGTAAATGTGCGATAGTGCCTCGAGTCCACTTGCAACAACGTTTGGTGTTCGATCGAGCAAAGCCAGATTTTTAAGTAAACTAAATGGATATGAAATATGTTTAAAGATTTATGGATTATAGTATGAAATTTAATTATTTTAAAGATTTGTAAAAAAATTGAATAATATTATCCTTTAATTTAATCAAGGTTTCATTACTATAAATTAATCAAGCTTTTTATTTCACAATGTCCATACTTTAATTTAGTGATCATACATAAATTAATTCTCAAACCTAATTTTAATTTCCTAGATGGATCCACTAGTTTTGTCTGATTAGTTATGCCTACTCATGTCAAATCTTCACCAAACATTTTTCGATGGACGAAGTTATCCACTTACTAAACTATTTCCTCCCGGAAAAATGTATAAGATTTTTAAGAGAAAATTGCATATCATTTATATATTTTTTTGCAATTTAATTTGGTCATGTATATTCTAATTTTAATAATTTAATTCATTTTTTATAGATGTGTCACACTACACACATCAAAGCCAAATTAGCACGATGTTGAAAAAAGAACTAAATTTCCAAAAACAAATATCGCAGATAAGACTGGAATCTGACGATATAACTTATCAAAATCGCATAAAGATAAATATATAATACCAAAATTGCAATTTTTTTTTCAAGAGTCTTCTTGATTATTTGGATAACAGTATTTTTTAAAAGATTATTCCAAAAAATCAGAAATTGAGTTCATGGTATCTTAATCCCGAAATTATTGTATCGAATTAAAACTTTATCAAATGATACATTTCTATCTTTATATCGTTCTATAAATTAGGCATCCAATCCCATATCATCTGAAATTTGTTCTCCCTTTCCATTGAGCTACTACAACAAGAAAACATACACTACAAAGACCAACAAATTTAAAATTAGAAGTGACTTAGCTTAAGAGGAGATAAGTAGAGGAAATACATGTGAAAGATATTGATTTTTTTTTAGTGTTATATTCATCTAGGTGGACATTCGAGTCAATCAATCCCCCTTTCGATGTATATATAACACAAAAACTGAAAAATTATGTTGTAATTTGATATGTTTTGATCAAGAAAGTTACATTTTTAATACTTTAATTTTCATATTTTTTTATACTTAATTATGTTATCAATCAATTCATGACTTTAGTCTACTAACATGTGCTTTTTTTTATTTTATTTTTTTAACTAGAGTGATGACGTGATATCAAACATATTAACAATTTTCAGTAGCTCGTCGTCATTTTTGTGTCATGTCAGCATTCTAATGAAAATGATTAAAATCAAAAAAAATATAAATTAGTAAACTAAGACCGTAAACTCATCAAATAACATAACCAAAAATAAAAAAATCTATAAGTTAAATGACCAAAAATACGATTTTCTCGTCATAATCTTTGGTTATTGGTTATGTTAGTAGTCAAATTTTGACTTTAAACTAAAAAGTTGGTCTTTTTTCGTGGAGCCTACTGATCGTTTGGTAATCGTTGATGTCGTCCAAAAACTGCTGATATCTATTATGATATCGGATACTATTAGCATGATTAGTGAGAAATTGAGATTAAAAATAATTCCCAACTTAAGATCAAATTTTAACTACTTCAAGACTAAAAGTTAAAAGAGCATGCATTTTGTGAGTAGGTCTCACGAATCTTTATCTGTGAGATGGATCAACCCTACTAATATTCACAATAAAAAATAATAATCTTAATATAAAAAATAATATTTTTTATGGATAACCTAAATAAGAGATTTGTAACTTTCTCACGTAAGTTTTTACGAAAGTTAAAACATGACAAGTTGCATGATATTTTCGGGAATGTATAGTGTTTGGTTTAAAATATGTACGTTTTGAAGAAATTAGTTGTCATTGACGACTCCATTCCCGGTGATCTGCTGTTGCAACAAATAATGACTGACAACTAAGAAGGGACCCCCGCCTGCATCTACCAGAAGAAACGAAACGTGAGACTATCAAAAAATCATTATCTGAGATGGATTTCACTTCACGGGGTCAAAGAAATTATCATAAAGCCATCCATCTGCTCACGAAATAGATCGAACTAGCTGGACTCGGGTACTGGATCGATGCGGAGTCAGATATAAAAGTCGTGGAGGGTAAAAAAATCATTAAAAATAGAAAATGTTATTAAATTATTTAGGATTTCACCCCCACCTGATCAGGGGTTTTCGGTGCAATATAAATCTACCTATCCTTCTTTTTATTTTTATTTTTATTTTATTATTTGGAATAAAAAAACTGTGCAGATTTGAAAGAAGTAGCTAGATCTAAATTGTCGTGGATCCAGGTCAGAAGGCGCAGTGGAAACGATGAGGAGATATCGGTAATTGCACCGACCAGAAGACGTGCCTGGGAACTTGTTGCTACCAATGAGCTGCAGGGCCCAAGATGCCCACTGTCGTTCACAATTTTGTACTTGAGTTCTTGATTTTCAAAAAACCCTAAACTCGTTAGATGAATTAATGGAATCCTCGTTATTTTCTGCACAAATAAATCTAGGGTTTTTTTTAATGACTAAGCATAATAAAAGGGCAAAAAAATTGTCATTAAACTTCTATTATAAGTGTATATATGTGCAAGGTCAAGGATCCATCCATAATTTTTTATTTTTTTAGCTAGGATTTGTAAACATGAATTTTAAAGTCGAGACCTCGTCCCAAATATGTGATTTTAAAATTACATGAGTTATACTGGATCCATAAATCTAGTGAAACTAAGGAGGCATTATGTATTTCAAAAATTAATCTTATACTTGTTTTAATGTGACTATAACTAAAATTATGTTTTTGTAATTAATATCAATAACTTCGGCTCCAAACCTACTTATGGCCAATAGGAAAAATTGAAATTTGAATCTATATGTTCTTTGCTTCACGTTTGCACGGTGCTGATCTATGTCTGCCTTCCTCGCCCGAATTCTTCGATCTGGTTCTGCTAAACCCTAGCTAATTATATTTAATTTATATTATGGGGGATTTGGAATGAATATATATCTTTAAAGCAATAGCCAAATAATCAAAGCAGAGAAGTAAAAATATAGTAAAATGCAATGCAGTTAAGTAAAAATATAATAAAAACACCTTTAGAATGAAATGGAAATTAAAGGGAGCTCCCTTCAGTCCAAGAACAGGAAGCTTAAGATCCAGCTTGACTCCCGCTTCATTCACTCAGTTACCGAGTGAGTTAGTTACTCGGCATTCGAATGAATGAGTCGGCAGCAAATTGAACCCCACGGAATCCCACGTATGGACTAAAGAAAGCTCACTTTAGATCGAATTAATTATCTCTTCAGTAGAAGAAAACATATAATGGAACACTTAAGGACTGAACTTGTGGTATGGATCTAGATGGAATATCGAACTAGCTAGCAACTGAGAAAACTAGTTAAAATGCAGGATGAAGAAGGGTCGTTTTGGGAAACTTTGTAAGAAGCTCACGAAATCTAAGGTGAAACACTGGCTTTTTATAGCTAAAGAAGGTTGGGGAAGATATATTATTAATTGTAGTTTTGTTATCAGTGGCGATAAGAAATGTGAAAGGGAAGAGATTCATATTCTTCAGTACTATTATTAGTATTTACTCCAATTTAAATGTCCGTCAGTACCTTTTTCTTAAATTAAATAAATAAGTAGACATATGTTGTTCGTTTAATACTGCCCTAAAATGTTTAGCCAACAGTGATCTACTAATAGCGTATATAATTTGTAAAGAAAAATAGTTAATTTGTAAAGAAAAATAGTTAATAGGTTAAAAATATAGACAGTCGAATGCAAAAAAAATAATAAAAATGTAAAGATCTGCAAACCTTTTTAAAATAAGAAACTCATCTGTACTAATAGCGTATATAATTTGTAAAGAAAAATAGTTAATTTGATAAAATTGTACCAAAAAATTACCAGTTTGATAATATATCCGGTCCATGTGATTTTTCTAATAAGTTTGTAATCCAAGAAATATTATATCCATACAATGAGTTGTGTTAATTTAATTAAAAAGATCTTTTACTCGATATTCTCATCTTGTAATGAGAAATCATACTTTTGAGAAATTAAATACTGAAATTAATAAATTTACTAACAGAAATGTGCTTTTTTATATGTATGTATATTGGTAATGCTTTGTTTTACTAAAATATCAAGAGTATTGGTGAAAAAATATCGAATTTTCGGTATGCTGAAATTAACGTATAGGAAAAATACCGAATTTACAGAATTTTCGGTATACCGAAGATTTCGGTACGGTACGGTAACAATTCCGAATTTTTCGGTACGATAAGGTTTTCTGGTATATAACACGTACGGTATATACTGATACAATGTCGAAATAAAATTATTCCGTACAATTTTGATATAATCGGTATGCTAGTTATACGTATCAAATTTCGATATATATCTTTATTAATTTGTTTATATCATACTGTATCGAAAATTACATACAGTACATCGTACACCTCTAATCAAGAGCAGGGCAAACAAGTGTGATCCAGACATCCTGTGCATTCCCTTTACATCATTAATTCACATCACGTGCGTAAGTTGAGTCAAAGTTGATATAAAGTATATTTTATTATTTTACAATTTTGAATTAAACATCCAGTTAAGTAGAAAGCATATTATTAATTAAAGCAATTACGAAAGTACAATTGTATCTCTAAATAAATTAGTTCAAACAATGATTTATGCTGTTAGTTTCCATAACTGGAAAGCACTTCTTCAGACATGAGACGACATCACAATTTGAGTGTCCATTTTATAAATAATATAATTCTGCAAACAAAACATTTAGGTCGATGTACTATACATCATTTTATCTTATATATTGTCACAACTCTTTTTATTCAAAAACTGATTACTTTCACCTTAAATTTTCACGTAGTTGTGATTTATTATAATTTTTTTTGAAAAAATATCAAACATACATATTAGTTAGACATCTCCGTTCCTTAATATAATTTTTTTGTAGGAACACCGACAAATTTGTGGTGGGAGTTTGGCGGACCGCTACATGTATATATAATGTGTAAAAGTCTACAAATAGTAACATAAAACCATATATATAAACTAGATTAACAGCATAGCTAATTACACTGAAATCTCTATATCGAGGTAAATCAGAATAAAAAAATCTATGTCAGAACTTGAGATGAACAAATCCTCCAGTTTTCAAGTAGAAGTCAAAACATGATTAGCAAAATCTCATAGCCAGCAGAATTACAGGAATCACTGTGTGTCCACGAGCGATCCGAACGAATCAAAGCTGTCGGAACTCGGAAGTTAGAGCAAGCATCGCTTCAAATCGGCATGTAATTGATATGCACATAGAGAAGGTCTCTTGTGATCAGACGGTCTCACGAATCTTTATATGTGAGACGGGTAAATCCTACCGATATTCACGATAAAAAGTAATACTCTTAGCATAAAAAGTAATATTTTTTCATGGATAACCAAAATAAGAGATCTGTCTCACAAAATACGACTCGTGAGACAGTCTCACACAATTTTTTGGCATGCACATATATATCTCAATGTGCTTCAATTAGGAAAGAAACGTGACTCTAATTAAAATAGCAATTATAGTCAATATTAATGACTACAAATAAATCTAACATTTGAAATAAAATTGAAAACGCTATAAATTTTATATATATATATATATATATATATATATATATATATATATATATATATATATATATATATATATAATTTAATTATGCTACTTTAATTAGAATAATGAAGGCGTTTTCATAAATTTTATTTCAAATGTTAATATAATTTGTTCAATAAATTTTTGTATATGGCAATCATCATCATGACGAATTGAAAAAACAAAATGATAAAGCAAAACTAAAGGGATAAGGGCACCAAAGTATTCTTTTGTCTACCGCAATGTACATATAATGAATCGTTTGAAGTTGAAAATAAATTGTTTAAGAAAAACTTATAATATCAATTGATTATTATTAGGGAATTGTTGAGAATAACGCATTTCGAGAATTGAATGGCAAAGAATATGAACAATAATATTCTGAAAAATAAATTTTGATTGAACAAGTGTAGGGCTCCATTTAGCGATCATCATCTTAATTAAGTACAATCTTGAAAGATGAACCTCATCTCTCAAGTTCTAAAGTAGTAGCTGTCGCATCTTAATTTAAAAAAAAAAAAAAAAAAAAAAAAGAAGACCATTAAATTCTCTATGTCGGATTTTAATTGTTTCTTTTGTCTTTTGAATCGACATGAAATTACGACACAATGTTTGTTTTATATTTATCGGGAATAATTCATTCTCAAAAAAGATTAATAAGCTAAATTAATTTGTGACTAATTCGAAACTTTATTCGACGTTCGTCCTAATTAATTAAGAGCATGAAGGGACATCACTTAACATTTTGACTAATCAAGAATCAATTATAAATTTAACGTTGATAATGCTCTGCAAATAAAGTTAGATTTCATGAAAGGTTTAATAATCACCCAAATTTAGCAATATTTAATGAGGATCATACTTGAACTTACATTTAGAAACCATTATATTTCTTTTCATTATCCTTGATTTATATTCTTCCAACCTTTTATTAGTTAACAATAACAATAATTGAATCCCAATAAAAACATTTAACGAAGAATTAATAATACAGTTATTCGAAATAAAATCCCACTTTAACGCATATAAATTTTTTTTTTATGAAAGTTGACTTTCGACAGCAAATTAATAATAAGGATTATTCGATGTAATATGTGCTTTTTCCATTTTCAATAAAAAAAAAATTATTCAGTGGCAAGACGAGAAATCGCCACACACTATAAAATAACAAGATATATCTCATTTAATTCATGTGTACTAAACTAATTATTTTGAAGTTGAAGTAACAAAACTCAAACCATCGTGACGAGACATTTTTTAACGATCGAATGATTTTTTCCTCTCTCAAACTAAATTGTCGTCTTTAGATCGATGAATTTCGAATCCATTGATTTCAAATATATTCAAATGTATTTTTATAGTATTTGAAAAAATAAGATCATAAACTTCAAACCCAATCATTACATGTTTCGTATTAATTAAGATATATTTCAAGTTCACTCAATAATGGAGGTATTTGAATTCTATTCTACTGTGTAATTAATGTGTAAATAAGTATGATATAATTTAATATTTAGTGAATTGTTTCATTATTAAAAAAAAACAATCGAAATCCATAGATTTTAAATTCATTCGTCAGAATGCAACATAATATTTTAACGCAGTTTGACATGGAGTTTAATAATTGATTGAGTCAGTTAGATTAAATAAATATTATTTCCTATTGAACATAGCAAAAATTAGTCTTTGAATAGTTTTAAATATGAAATTGATTTATATATGTGTATGTGGAGTTTGTGGGCCACTCCGAGAGATAAAATCACAATTGTTTTGGGCTTTAACCCAACAAAGAACACATTCTGTTTTGGGTCGACCTGGCTTAACCAAAAATTGTTTCGGTCGGTGAATAAACAGCCCAACTCATTATCCAAGTTTGTTCCTCTACATCCCCCCACCACCTTCTTTTTCAGCGAACATGTGTGTACAGTGAACCGCGACTGGCGGGTTTCCATGTAAAAGAGTGTGTGTGTGTGTGTGTGTGTTCATCCACCGTAAATATTAGTTATCTTGAAAACATGAACACTTTGAAGGTACCTTACAAATTTAAATCAAATACTAATGGATTTGAAGACATAATTTGAGATGCAGAGAGTTCGAGGGAGAAAAGTGTGCTTAACTGTTTGTTACCAATTTAATCACTTGTAAGTAAAATCAGATTTAATTCATCGACACCTTCGCAAACCCATTTACAGAATATTCTCTTCTGTTTGTGGCGACGGTTCTTTGAAGCTCCATTCACGCAACAAAAGCTCCTAACTTGCCGAACAAAAGCGAAAACAGGGGACAAGAAATCGCCAACTTAGTGCTGCCGATCTTAGGCGGCGGCGCCGTTGAGGGTGGGATGGGTGGCCGGGGATCGAACCACCGGTTATCCTCTTCGGTATCATTCGTCGGGAGTCGAATTTCCTTTTTAATGCTCTACATGTTTGCGACTATGGCAGCATTATATGTGGCTGGACGGTCAGTACTTTTGTTCGATCCAAGACTCGGATTTTTCCGAGTCAAATTTTTTTTTTTTTACAGTGAGGTGGGCTCGGATCACTCATGTGGAATGATTCGGGCGTTCATTGTCCTGTGCAGACACTGCCTGCATGAACAGGATGAAACAAACCTGGTTTATGTGATGTTTTAGGTTGTGGCAGGATGCGGGGAGCAGGGTTTACTTGATTAACGAGCTTGATAGAAGAACTGGACTAGTAAATTACGTGCTTTTGCTGTCATTTTAGAATGCCCAACTAATTTACAGGGTCTTTTTCCGTGCTCTAGCCCGCAATACCCGCTAGATCTTACAATCGAATTTAGTACAGAGTCGCGAGCTTGAGTATTTTATGGCCAAGTTTATATTTTCAGCAGTATAAACTGAGGGCGACTTATTGTAGATTGCATTAATAATACCACTAACTGATGCTAACGCAGATAAATAAGAAGATCAACCGCATAATCAAATAATATACTTGCGGAAAATGGAGACGCATTTTTGTATGCCAGTGTTTGATTTGTTATCATTTGATGCTGAGGTGTCAAAGGATGATTGAAAGTGAATTTCGCATTTATAAGCAATATTTGTGTCAGGCTTATCCAAACTCTTTGATTCAGTGCGAAGCTATAGATGACTTCGTGATTCTTATGCATGAGGAAGGGCTTATGATTGGCGTACTCATCGAGTGTGGTTATTTTCCCTTAATTTTGTTTAATTTTTTTCACATGTAATCTTTGGGATTGCTAACGGTTTACAAGAGATCTGATGACTCAACTAGCTTTTTACTTTGATCCCGTTTTTGCTCATATATGCTTTCGATACTGCATGAACCGTTTGTTGATTAGGTGACTTTTTCGGCGAAAAACTGATGATATCCCTCTTGTGTTTCTATGCCAGGGACAATCTTCTGCTTCTGTGGATGATACGTTAAAAATAATTTCTTGCAGATAATTTCATTTTATAAGTTTGCTGCATGTTTATATGGATACATTTGCATCAGTAAAATGGATTTTTTTGTCAGGGACAAGCAGAAGATATTAGATGCTCTTCATGCGGAGCTGGAGAAAGCTAGGCAGAAAGGATTTGTGCCTAAGCATCTCGATCTCAGAAAACAGCGGAAATAACGCAAAGAAAAAGCTTTTGGCTATGATAGGGATTGTTACAACTTTTGGACACAAGAACAACAGAGATGCAATTCGTAAGGCCTAGATGCCTGCTGGTGAGTCATATCACATGGCCTAAAATATGGATCTTTTTCTGGTATAAATCACTGGATAAATGAGTCCACATCACCTTGATGGCGATTAATCCACTTCTTATTTCTCTCAAGAATTTTGCTTAGGGGGCACTGGGATGCTGAGTTTTATGTTAAGATCAATGATGATGTTTATATCAATATTGGTATTGTTCATTGACCTGTGAACCTCCCAGGTTTTTGCTTATCGCTTTATGTTTTGGAAACATCCGGCAAATCAATAAACTCAACTTGTATTTTCCAGCGTATGATTTTGGCCTGACTGATAACGTTGTCAAGATGATCGAGAGATTGAAACTTTTCGTCGATGACTGCTTCGAGATTTCATTGTTCAACCGCAAAATATGGACATTGAAACATCTAATTATTTTTTCCATATCTTACTCTATAAAGGAGGAGAAGGTTGCTATATTGATTTTGCAGAAGACAAGCGACTACATATGTTTTTTAAAGTGAGAGTTGAACCTTAAAAGGTGTATAATATTTGAACTTTTAGGGTTTGCTTGTTTTTAGGATGTGATAATTGAATTATTAATAAAAGCTGTAATTTCTAAAACTTTACCATCGAATAAGCTTCAGATTTATTCGGATCATAGAAATGAGGATCTACGGTTGACCACTTTCAATTTCGAAGCTATTGTGCAGCGGTCGATTCTTCTGAAGAAATAAGGAAAATGGCAGTACAAGACCCACTTGCAATTTTTTAATTCACAATCAGGGGTATTTTGGTCATTAATCTTTCTGAGTGTAGCCGGATAAATATTATTCATCTTCAATGTATGGGTTTATTCTCCAACACAAACTGTAAAAGTTGTGTAACAGATAGTCAATGTCAAATTTAAAAATGAAAACAAACAAAAAATTACTAAATAATCCAACCTTAATCATACTTACCAAATTGGGCCTTGGTGCAGCGCTTCTTGTAGAGTGTTAAACTCTAATAAAAAAAAAAACTCTCATTTTTAGTGTTAATTAAACTCTAATATTCTTAATATATCGATTGAATGTTTATTTTCCCTACTAATGTCAGGTGAATTTTTGTCATGTGACATGTCTTTGGGCATGACCAAACATCTACCAACAGTATATAAATAAAGCAACCTATTTTCTTGTCAAAATTATCAAGCAATTACCTAATCTTAAAGAAACCTTCGTATAAATTCAGCAAGAACAAAGAAGAAAAACCAAATTTGTCAATATGGAAGGTTTGATCCAAATGACACTTGCTAGACACCAACACATGGCTTGTGTTCGTTACATGGTTGAGCTCCTCTCGCTTCCAATCTAAAAATAAAGAATACCCGATAAAGCAAAATGAATTGATCGACATGAATATTGCCTTAAAAAAGCGTACAAAGAAGATGATACAAAGGACTTTGTTATGAAGCACAATAAAATGCATAGTTCCAACCACAACTTCCTCTTAGCTAGGTATGTACGCTGCCAAATGAATTGTTGCAAATAAAATGGAGTCCTTGTTTTCTCTGAGATTTGCCCAATATTTGCCAAACTCAAATGCTTGCTTGGATGGATCCCCAAACTTGGATCATTTGGAGGCTCAGGCTTTTTTCGAAATCGAGTAATATTTATTTAAAAAATCAGGTATGAAATTCGTAGAAAAATCGGATCAAACTATGAAAGCAGCCATTTTTAAGAGCTCCATTAGTTTTGCTTAATTGATGGCCTTGTAAGCCAAGAAGATGCGAACGAAGCAATGTGCCACCTTTTCAAACTTCACGGTGGTGGCTTAATTTCTTGTGGTCGCAATTGGGAACACCTTTTTCTTCTCATGCACATGACATCTCTTTCTTGTTTTCATACAATTGGGAAAATTGATTTCATTACATATATATAAGAGATTATTTATTTAATTTGATATATATTGTGCAATAGAATAAAGAACAATCCAAACATGGAATTGGTAACGATTGCAAATTCCAATCGTTAAATTCTGCTAGCCTTTGTCGGATCACTATCTCAAGATAATCTCATTAATTGCAAATTAAAATATATAATGATTTTTAAACATAATGATCTCCAGACTCTTGGTTGAAATTAAAATCGATGACAACTTATGAGTTAAGAAATTGCATTTAAAAAAAAAAAAGAATAAAGAAAACAAGTGGTTTAATGAGAAAAAAGAAAACCCTTCTCAATTCATTCCTAAGGCTACAATAAATATTTAAATTACTAAAATCTTTATTTGATTTACCAATTATATCGTATTATTCAACTAATACAATTTTCATTTTAATGACATGAATGCAATGGGGACTTTATGTCCACCATTATAATTCTCAGCCCTTGGGAATGACGACGGTACATGCATTGGCAGTGCATGAATAAGTGAGAGGTGTCGCATTTAAAGTCAAGGGTCAATTCCTATCATTTCGTTCCATTGTTCATTGTCCACTACACATTGTTAAATTATTTTTAGAAAATAATAATAATAATTAAAGATTAGAACAATAATCTACAGTAATCTTGAAATCCAACTAAATTACAGCGAAGATCTAACTTTTATCAAATTCAAATTTAATTTTTATCGGTGACTGACATAATTAGTTTTGGTTAGAATTATTTGGAAACAGATTGGATTTGAGCATTTTCAATCAATTATATTTTTTTCCCGTTTCAACAGTGATTGAATTCCAACACTTTTTTTGGGAAATTTGCATTTGAAAGTTGTAGCTAGGTTTGATTCTTGTCGAATCTTGGAAGTAGACTAATCATCGTGCTTTTAAGTCTAGAGTTCAATTAATTATATTAAAAATTTCAATATTCTGAATATCTCATATAATATGCATCTATCCTTTTAAAAAAAGAAAATTATCTAAGAAACTCAAATTTTCAAGTCCTAAAAAACCATGAAAAAGGCCACAAGCTAATTGATTTATTAGTTATGATGAATGCTCCATCCTGTACAAGAATAGTACAGGGCCACAGGCACTTGAGCTTCAAGCTCTTCTTTCTCTCTATTCACCATTTGTCAGACAAATAGTAGTTTTTTCCAGTTCAAGAGCTATTGCCACTCAAACCAACACCAAAAGCACAAAGAACAAAAAGAAAAGTCTTCTGCTTCTGACTCTTAAGTTCTCTTCAAAATCTTACCTTTTGACCCAAATCACTACATTTCAAACTCTCCCAGCTCCGATTCCTAAACCCATTTCCAGAATCTTGCTCATACTTTTTCAAGATACCGTTCTTTTTACTCCTGCACACACAGACATAAATATTTGTCTCCCAGCTTTTGTTTCAGCTCCTTGTACCAATTTAAACTATGAAAAGATGGGTTCTTTAGTTTTAAAAACAGTTTAAAAATTTCTTGGAGCCAAGGAAGAACCAAAAACAGTAAAATGGCGAAACATCCATTTTTTGTGGGAATCTTGTTCTTGTTTTCACTGGTGGAATTCAGTTTTTCTGGAGTACTTGTTCATAGTGACAAGCGAGCTTTGCTTGATTTTGTAAACAAGCTGCCGCATTTCCATTTCTTGAACTGGAATGAAGAGCTTCCAGTGTGCAAGAACTGGACTGGAATCACTTGCAATGAAGAAGGAACTCGAGTGATATCGGTAAGATTGCCTGGGGTTGGGTTTCAAGGCCCAATTCCAAGGAATACTTTGAGCCGCTTAACCGCGTTGCAGATCTTGAGTCTCAGATCCAATGGCATTAATGGTTCTTTCCCCACGGATTTCGGTAACCTCAAAAACTTGAGTTTCCTTTATCTTCAATACAATAATTTCTCAGGTCCCTTGCCTCTGAATTTCTCTGTTTGGAGCAACTTAACATTTGTTGACTTGTCAAATAATGGGTTTAATGGGAGTATTCCTAGTTCACTTTCGAGTTTGAGTCAGCTCACTGCTTTGAATCTTGCTAACAACTCACTTTCTGGTGAGATTCCTGAGCTGCCTTTGCCAAATTTGCAGTTGCTGAATTTGTCACAGAATAATCTTGTTGGTAGTGTGCCTGAATCACTTCATAGGTTCCCAAAATCCTCATTTTTTGGTAATAATGAGTCTTTATTGAAGTATAACGTCACTAGTCCCCCTCTTGTTCTGCCTCCTCGTGATCTAAATCCAAATCCAAAATTTAAAAAAGCTGGGAAATTGAGTGAAAGGGCTTTGCTTGGAATTGTAATAGCTGCTTCTGTTCTTGGGATTCTTGGTTTTGGTTTTGTGTTACTTGTTTGCTTACTTAGGAGAAAATCTGTGGATAGTTTCCCTGGGAAATTGGAAAAAGGGGATATGTCCCCTGAAAAGGCAATTTCTCGTAACCGAGAAACGAGCAATAAGATGGCTTTCTTTGAGGGATGCAACTATGCATTTGATTTAGAAGATTTGTTGAGGGCTTCTGCTGAAGTTTTGGGGAAAGGTACGTTTGGGACTGCATATAAGGCGATACTAGAGGACGCAACAATGGTGGTGGTGAAGAGGTTGAAAGATATAAACGTGGGAAAGAGGGAATTCGAGCAACAGATGGAGATTATCGGAAGCATCAAGCATGAGAATGTGACTGAGTTGAGGGCTTACTATTTCTCGAAAGATGAAAAACTTATGGTCTATGATTATTATAGTGACGGAAGTGTGGCTTCAATGTTATATGGTATAACCTTTAATCCGATCTTGATACTTGATTTTGTTTGTCCTGCATGGTTCATATGTTTTAATAGTAGGAATTTCCTTTTTTCTCAAGTGAGATCGTTACAGGTTTGGAAACTGTGTAGTCTTTAGTTGTTAGAAATAGATGTACACACTACGCATGCACATATGTACTTATTTATTGGAAGTTTATGTGATTTTGTTATTAGCTAGGATGAATTTACTGCCTTTTTTTATCCAGATATATTGTGGGTTTAGGCCTTCATATGTGAACAACGTAAATTCTATGTTGTGGTGCATGTTCGTTCCACCGTGTCTCTTCCACTTCAAAATATAACACATATATACTGGAAAGTTCGCATATGCTTGTCGATCAATGAATATAATTGCGGCAACTTTTGATTTTCATCCAAACATGTAGGAAAACAAGGGGAAGATCGTAGCCCTCTAGATTGGGAAACTAGACTAAAGATAGCCATTGGTGCTTCCAGGGGCATTGCTCGTATCCATAGAGAAAATGGGGGCAAGCTAGTTCATGGAAACGTCAAATCATCCAACATATTTCTAAATCCTCGAAACTTCGGATGTATGTCAGATCTTGGCCTATCAGCGATAACAGCGTCATTAGCTCCAACACTTGCTCGTGCGGCTGGCTATCGTGCGCCGGAGGTTACAGACACTCGTAAAGCAACGCAACCCTCTGATGTGTATAGTTTTGGTGTGATGCTACTTGAGTTACTAACTGGGAAACCTCCTATCCACACGACTAACGGTGATGAGATGGTTCAGTTGGTTCGATGGGTGCACTCGGTTGTTCGAGAAGAATGGACTGCAGAGGTATTCGATGTGGAATTGCTGAGGTATCCAAATATTGAAGAAGATTTAGTAGAGATGTTGCAGATAGCGATGGCCTGCGTGGTGAGAATGCCGGATCAGAGGCCCAAAATGGTGGAAATAGTCAAAATGATCGAAAATATACGACAAATGGATCCTATGAACCCCGCGTCTTCTGAGACCAAATCTGAAAATACGACAAGGTTGGCACCCCCATCACCACCACCCGGTTTTTGAGACGAACAACCTCCACCCCCACCTGTTCACCAGATCGGTGGACGAAGATCGCAATTGGAGACTTATTTTGGCATGATCCAGGTCAAGAAAAGGTTGGAATGGGTTAAAGGTATGAATTTTTTTATTAAATGAAACATGCTCTTGTGATATTCTTGAATCTTAATCTTTTTTGTTTTTTTTGCTTTTCAATTGCACATGCATATGTATTGTCTATTTCTTCGTGATCTAATCAACTGTGTCGCTTTTACCACTAGTAAGTATTTTATAATGTACGTTTCTGTCTCAAATTTTTTTCTCGGGATACTTTTATTTTATGATAAAACGAAAGTAGACTTGTGCAGATATATCGTCTGTTGGAAAATGCATGCTACATGTAAATTGAGGGTTATACAAATATTGTCTAGCTCTGAGGTTACAAAATTATCTCAAATGTTTTTTCGGAAGAGTTTTTCGAAATAAAATTTATAGATAACTTTTTAATTTCAAAATTAACTACTGATCTTGAATGTACATGTAACATTGTTCTCTCGTCTGTTTCTTCTTCCCCTTGGTTAATTTGATTTTTGTTTAATGTGTTTTTTTAGGATTTTGTTTTAATCCGTTGACGTGAACTGAAAACCAATTAAACATTGCTTAAGCTCTGGGCTCGGTGTGTTTTCGCCACTCATTTTAGCCTGTTTGTACAACTATTTATCGTGTGTGTCTCACACTCGCAACTCTCTTATTTTCTTGAATCTCCAATCTTTATTTGTTTGTGCCACACCAACAAGAATCCAGAACCAATAGCCAATAAATGTCCGGAGACAATATGTTTAACGACGAATTTTTTTAAAAATAAATAATGAGTTAAAAAATTATTTAAGACTAAATTCTTATAAAGTTGTATTAACAAAATAAATTTCTCCAAAAAATTATTTGTTTCGTAGTCACGAATTTATATTTTTTAGCTAATAAAATATAATAATTTTTAAAATAAACAATTATTAATTTGATCTTAACCCAAAAAAAAATTCCTTAAATTATTTTACTTGATTTTAAACAAAATTGATAAATGATATTTTAGTAAGAAAAATCATTCGTTTTGATATTTTCGCTTTTTATTATGAAAAATAGTAGGAGTTCGCAAAAAAATAATAATAAATTAGTGTTTGTTTGTACAATTTTGTTGGGTTTATAGGAATTTTCCCTTCAAGTTAAACATTTGTCATAGGAATCTAAGATGCACAATCGTAATTCACCATATTATATTATTACCAACAAAACATAATAAAATTTTATACAATGAACTATATATACTCAAAAATGATCCAAATACGAAGCGGCAAACGATTAAATAATAATTTTATTATTATTATTATTATTATTATTATTATTATTATTCTGAAGAATGGAAAGAAAGGATTCAACATCAGATTAGTCTGTCGTGTTATTGTGAAGAATGGAAACAAATGATTCAACATCAGATTCAGTGACTTTAATCTAAATTATTCAGACATGTATCAATTCCAAAGTCTTCTGCTATCTATTTTTATTTTACTTTTCTCCGAAAATAAGCAACATCAACGGATAATGAGAGTCTATATATATTTAATTTCTTTATGTTAAAAGGCCGTTTATTAATTTTATGAGTTTAAACTAATTAAGTACAAAATAATATTAAAAATAATAAAAATAAATGAATTGAACTGAAGAATTAGTGGGCTTGTTGTATCGTTTAATGAAACAATCTTGACAACATAAAAGATCAAAATAATATAAAAAAATAAATACTTAGGATAGACATCATGTTCGAAGAGCAATTAACAATATTAGTACTAATCGAATTATAACTATTGCTACCATATCCATATTTTATTTGTGGATGAATTATTATTTTTTATTTTAATTTAATTTTTAATATACAACAATTTTAAGCATGGGACGCATACTAATTTTGGTTACAAGTTAACCAATTTTAAATACTTTTGCATGGTTTCCACGCTGCATGACTCACTATTCTGTTAATTTGTTTACCGCAAATATATTATTCTTTGTTGATGAAATAATTGTAAATTGAAACGGTGGCGGCTTTTTTTTGTCTGATACGGAGTCCAATAAAAGATCGGCCCGGCCCAGAAATCGTTAAGCATAAGTTGGAATTACTGATCTACCCCTCTCCTGCGTCTCTGTCATTTCACAAAAATAACAACAAATGCATTCGATTTGAACAGTTAAATCCAAGGGAACTAAAGTTGCAGTTATGTTTTGGTGTTTTCTCTTTAATGTATGGTAGCTCAATTGCCAACCACTAGATATGATGAATTCAACCTACACCAAAAGGAAAAAAATAAATTGGGAGTCATAATGTTAAGTTCCTGCCTTGTGGAATTTGTCTTTCCCGGCAACAAGCTTGCTACCACGTGTGCTCCAAATTGGTGTAAAAATAAACGAAGGGCTTCAAAGATGCTATTTATTTATATTGATAGTACACTCATCTATTCAACCGATGATATGTGTGTTGAGTTGATAAATTATGATCACTCATTCGACCAAAGGAGACATTTAGAAAGATTTGATAGATGTTATTCATATGAGTAGTGCTTTCATTCACTTAATACATGACGCGTATATTGAGCGGATAAACCATGAGAGAGTCATCATTAGCTCATTGTAGATATTATTGCTGGAAAACACCCAAAATAGGTGCACAATGAATGAGAATCAATGTCCGCATTTATTGGGTTCGCCTGATCAATATTGAATAATGCAATTATTAGCAGTTAGATAAATTTTTTTGTTAGAATATTATATTTAGTCCCTTGACATAAGTGAATACCAAAAAAAAATTAAAAATTGAGAAATTATTTCAATCGTTAATAAATAGTCTCCCGTGAAATATACAGATATTCTTGGCAAAAACAATTTGAGATAATGAAACTTCAATTTCAATTAAATTGGCACAGTGAAAATTAAATACGAAACTGAAAAAATTTGGTATAGAGCGAGGGTCATCATTGATACACGTAGAGAATTGATTCATGAAAAGGGTAAAAAGAATTAGAGTTCCGGAAGGCAAACAAATCACTTCATTTTTGTCGTAGAAGCGTCATCATATCCTAGGTTGCCTGCCTGAACCAGATGGTGAAAAAAATTCCAATGAGACGACGTATGTTTGACCGAAGTATATTTTACAGGATATTAATTTTTTTTTCAACAAATTGTATTTTTTTAACGACTAAAATAAAATTATTAATCCACTTCTTATAATTCAATTTTGTCGTAAAGGCGTCATTATATAATTAAATCTCATATATATATATATATATACACACACACACACACACATATATAATGAGATCTCTCACACACACACACACACACACATATATATATATATGTCTTTCTTAATATTTAAAAGAAATTGGTTGAAAATGAAATAAATTAAAGTAATAGAGTATTTGGTAATATTTAGATGATATGATTTGGAGAAAGTTTTTGAAAATAGAGATCATGAATCTCTATTATAGATGATAGAAGATGAAAAATAGAGGATATGTAATATAGATGTCCTAATAGCATTAAAATGGACTGGCGGAATCTTAGAATCTGATAATAGGTTTCAGTCATTTTGACACATCCAATTTATGGTACCTCGTCCTCGATAAATCACATACAAGAAATATTAATATTAAAATTTAAATAAACAAATATACCAACATATTGTGTTTGTACTATGTTAATTTAAGATTCAATCTATGAATTTATAATAACTATCTTAATTAGTTAACTTATTTTGTTTTAAAATTTGATTTCTCTACTTATAAAATGAGCAGTCTGGGTAGAATGGTCAATTGTGCACCAATAAAATTTGGTTCCATTGTTGATTTAAAAATATTAACATTTTCAATTGGTTGTTATATATTATTTTGTATTAAAAAACACAAAAGCTGAAATTTTGACTTAAAATAAACTTTTAAAAAATTTAAAAAGAAGGAATATCTCAAATCTTATTATTGGACAGCAAAGTAAAAATACAAATAAAAATTCAATTGTCATTTGTCCACACGATCAATTCTCAAAGAATAGGTCTCATGTGATACCGTCTCACGGATTAAGTGAGACGGGTCAATCCTACTCATATTCACAATATAAAGTAATACTCTTAGCATAAAAAGTAATACTTTTTCATGAATAACTCAAATAAGAGATCCGTCTCACAAATACGATTCGTGAGACCGTCTCACATAAGTTTTTGCCATTCTCAAATGTACACCTTGAATAACATGGGTCCCATCACAGTGGACGTGTCAAAATCCTAGGCGGCCATCTAATGCGGCGGCTGGCTTTAAAATTATCCCAGCTCCAAGTGTTTTACTTATTTTGATTAAGCGTAACTGAAAAATGTCAATTTTTTTTTTATCAGAAAGACAAAAAAAGTACCGTTCATTTAATTAATTTTCGAATGTACGATATCCTATAAAATAGTGGCTTCATCTCCAAATTTTCGGTCGAAAAAAGATAGAAGGAACGACACACGCATATAGTTCTCCACTCTTTCTCTGGCTCAAGGCCTTCCTCTTTCTTTAAAAAACCACGCTCACCCATCTTCCTGCACTTTTTTGGATAAATTTCCGAGAAGAAAAGGCCCGAGGAATCCAAGTTTCCGTCTGGGTTTTACTAAAAAAATATCCAAGAAAAAGTTACTACCAATTTGATTCCTTTTCCTTCAAAAATTTTCACTTTTTCTCTCCATTTTACGTCCGCCCGGAACTACTGTTTCTTATCTTTTGTTTTCGTTTTATAGATTACTATCTCGTGCTGCGCTTTAGTGTTGCTCTTTTTCTTTATTCCCAAAGAAAGAATCTCTCAGCACTCTCTCCTTTTTCAACTGTTCACGCTCTCATTCCTTTTCCGGCTCCTTTGAATGCTAGCCCGAGACTGGGAAATAGAAATCTTCAAACAGTATGATGCGTAAAGAGATAGAGAAGACCATGTTGACTGGGACTGGTAGAATCAAGTACAGCGAGCATATAAACCAAACGACAGCTGTCAGGCCGCCGGAATATTCAATACCCGGAGGAAGGAAGCCTGAAGCATTCCCCGCAACTGTGAGATTTTTAGTTACCGACGCGGACGCTACGGACTCCTCTAGTGACGAAGAAGAGGGTTGCTCTGTTAAACGCCAGAGAATTAGAAAATTCATCGACGAGGTCAGAATCCAGCCTTCTTTTAGAGATAATAGAAGCAAGAACGGAAACGCCAAAGGTAACGAAGTTCTGACGAGCAAAGGGTCCGAGGCTGCTGCTAACCTGAAGCAGAAGAAGAGAGGTGGACGGAAAAATGACAGACAGGCGGCGAAGTTGGGGAATGGTAGGAAGTTCCGCGGTGTGCGGCAGAGGCCGTGGGGGAAATGGGCGGCGGAGATTCGAGATCCCCTGCGACGAGTACGCCTATGGCTAGGCACCTACGACACTGCAGAGGAAGCTGCCATGGTGTACGACCACGCAGCAATCCAGCTGCGTGGACCTGACGCGCTCACCAACTTCTCCACTGCGACAGTGCTGGACAACAAAACAAGAGCAGGGTACAACTCTGGCGAGGAATCGCACAACAATGCGCCGTCGCCGAAATCAGTCCTCCGCTTCGTATACGCCGCTGACTCTCAAGCCGAGGCTGAAATCGAAGCCGATATCGAAGCTGAGTCGTCTTCAGCAAACGGCACCATTTCCATTAAAGAGAATGACGAGGATTTGCCCATTTTTCCGCGTGAGGATGATATGTTCAGCGGGTTCGAGAACCCGGTCCCGGTACCCGATTTGTTCGATCAAACAGGCCTATCGGGTGACATTTTCGGAGCTGATTTTGACTGCTGCGGTGAGATGTTTATCGGGTCGAGTTATGATTTCCGACTGGAGTTCGGATTATGGCCCGCTGGGGAAGCGGATGATTATTTTCAAGACTTTGGAGATATATTCGGGTCGGATCCTCTCGTTGCCCTCTGATCATATATATAGTATCTAAATAAAAAATGGTAGTACAAAGTCAGCAATTATATGGCTGATTTTTCGGCAAAATTTGTTAATTTATTAGTAGTAATTCAGATATATATTGGCAATTAATTTAATGGAGAAATTATTATAAAATTTACAAGATTCGATATAAAATGGGCCAAGTATGAATATGATCACGTGAAATGTAAAGTTTTGGATTAGGTGAAACAATTGAATGGAATGAATTCTTTCTACTACGACAGTGCTGCTAGCTATATTAAATCAATCCAATCAGATTTGGTAGCGACCTAAATCCTGTCGCATTATTTGTCACTCATTATTAACTTCGAAGTTTCTATACACATCTAGGATCCGTTATATAACTTATATTATTTTTAAAATGAAATAAAATAGACATCTAATTAGGAAATTTATATATATATATAAAAAAAAGAACAAAATTTATTTGAACCATATTCTATATTTTCGTATTTTATCCGTATTTGTTTCTTGTTGAGTTCTCGAACTAGTCTAACAATAAAAAAAATTCACATTCATGAAGATGTCATGAACCGAACATTCTTTGCTTCAAAAATTTAACACAATTATAAATCTACAAAACAAGAAAATTTAAATGTCAATTAATTGAACCGCCAACACTGTCTTGTTTTTAATTACTTGATTTTATATATGTAAGTTTGAAAGATTATTGATAAGCAAAAAATATATCCCAAAATATTAGGAAATAGAATATGATATCCTAGCAAAGAAGTGAACCATAGACGTTGTATTTGACGACATTTTCCTTCGGAACATGCAAAAACAAAGGATGGAGGCTCAGTAATTTCTGCGGGTGAGATAATACTAAATGAGACAATTGGTCCTGTGCTTTGTCGTCTCTTGGCTAAATTTAGTATTCACAAAATTTCACTTTGTCATGTAATTAGGAAACCAGTTTTCCATCCACCTGAACCAAGGAAATCATATATATATATTACCAAGAAAAAAAAGGAAGGAGTGTCTTATTTTAGAATGCGTGTTAGCTAATTAATATGATTTGCAAACCACTGTTATAGCTTTCCGGGGATAAAGAAACAAAGGGTTGAGTTCAGTAGATTTCCGAGCTCGGCTCCGGTGCCGATCAGACTGAGATATGTCGACTCAACAATAATTTTTCATGTATGGAGATGAGTTGGCCGGATATTTTACGGCTCTAATTATTATTTTGGACAAGTCGTGAAGCACCGTAGGAGGGACGTGTAGGAAAGCAACCTATCATAATGGGTAATTAGGTTGTAGGATCGGAATTTTTCGAAAGTTCGATAAACGAAAGTACGCAAAAAGTTATAGAGTAATATTTCTGTAGCACCTTTAGAGGAATTTGATGGTATCTACATATTTATCATTTTTGGATTGTTTTTAGTCAATTCATTGATCGTCTCAGTGTCAGTATACTTTTGTAATTTTGATTTCAATTTAAGTCATTTTCCGGTAGTTTGTGTTTTTGTTTTCAGTCATTTTTCATCAGAACGCTGAGACGAAAAATGTTGATGCATGTGGCGTCAAATATAACCGACATGTCTCATTTCACGTCAACATTACGATAAGAAATACTAAAATTGAAAAATAAACACGTAAGCTAGTAGACTAAAATCTTGAATAGACTCGTAACAATTTCAATAGTAAAAACTATGCAAGTTATTAGATCAAAATTGTAGTAGAAGACTTTTGAAAATAAGATATTTGCAAGTAGCTTTGTTTATTTTCAGCATTTTAGTGGGATCAAATTTCAGACAGTTTGGAGCGGTGGTTGTGGTCCTAGGATGAGCTGCGAGAATCCAGAAATGACATAGATTTGGACAAACTAGGGTTTGTTGAAGCTTTCAGAAAATCTAAGCTCATACCATATTAATTTACATGCCAAAATATCGGACATACCGTCGAAGAAATGTATTCATTAGGCTTGTCTTGATGTGTTTCTGTAAACAAGGATGTGAATTGCCAAAAAAATCCCTTTTCTTCCTACTCTTTGAATGATGGCTGTTGAGGTCACACGATATTAATCTCAATTAAATCTTATTTTCTTATCCAGATTAACTTTATTTATTCGAAATTTTTCATTTTACTAGCGGTTTTAAATTTCTCAATTTTGTTCATTTTCTGCTGTAGTTATATATATCATGTCGGTAGATTCCTTCGATTCCACTTTGCGAAAAATTAATTCTCAGTCCAAACAAGTATATTCATTTTCTTTTTCTAACCCAGGGAAAAAAAATCTTTGATATATATACATACATCTCGAGATTTTATTGGTTAGCAAGGGGATGAAGCAACTATTTATATAATATTATATAATAAGGTTTTGATATTTAAAATTCAACATCAACCAGTCACACTCAAACATGACAATCATTAAGCAAACGTGTCCCGTTGTAAATCCTTTTCTAAAGTCGTCAATATCAAAATTATTGTGGTTTCGGAATTTTTTTTTTTTTTTAAAAATATTTTTCTAACAGAATTATCGACAAAAAAAGGTTTCTAAATATCTTGAGAGCTCATCGCTATTGGAAGGTCGACAATGTAGAGGGACAGTTAAAATTAATCGTAAATAAAAAAATTTGAGAAATCAAACCTAAAAAAATTATCGTATATGATAGCGAAATTAGACTAATTAATTACTAACATCTTTAAAAAGATTAATATTGCCTTTGGCAATACATTAATTATGGGGGGCAGAGGACTTTGGATGGTTCGAGACTTCGAACTCTTGCCCTTTCTCTCTCTCTAAAGACAGATTTCAAAGGACACCAAATGGTCCTCACTCAACTCCTTTTGCTAAAGTTACAATTTTATTCAAATTAGAAATCCCTTTTGGATAAAGAAAGGGATTAATTAATCCAGAATTAGATAATTTTAAATCACAAAAACTCACCTGAGACGGTCTCACAGACATTTTAAATATAACTGTATATAAGGATTCCATTTCCAAAATTACAAATAAATATCTTTATGTATTTATATAATAATTTTTTTTTCTGAACAAAAAATACATCATCCACTCACTTAATTATATCTCCCCAGTATATGTACAAAGTACAAGGAAAAAATATAATACAGTCGACCAGCTTGTAGGAGGCGAAAAGAATGAACTCCAACATAATAAAGTCCATAACTAGAAATAACCCAAAGGTGACCATGTTTGACCTAATTTCTGTGATATTTTCTTGACCAATTTATACGATAGGACACGTCGCAGGCAGCGCGATAGGAATTTAGGGTCCCAACAGGTCAATGTCTCGAGCAGACACGATAGTGATGGAGCAAATGGTAATAGATCTATTGGGCCCAATATCTCACTCTCCCCTCCCCTATTTTGCTTACTTGTCTAAATACACTGAATGCAACTTGTCCATATTAATCATCCTCCAATCACCAAAGTCCTTTTTTTTTTAATATAAAAATGAGATAATTTAATAATATTAGTTTAAAATATTATATTTTAAATATACATCATATATGTATAAATCGAAAGTTTTACATTTTAATCTAAAAGGAAAAAAGACTGGACAAAAAGACTGAGATAAATCTCGGATTCGATCTATAAAAAAATATTATTTTTTATTATAATTATAAATATGAATACTTATCATTATCATGAAAAGTCTACCAAAAAGACCACGAGTCTTTGCATATATGTAGTAGTGACTGTTAATACATATTGTAATTGTATACACATAAATGACAGACATTAAATATTTTTTTCCTGCGGTGGCAGACATATTTAATGTGCTCACGTCTCTGCTCTTGCTAGTTGTGGGCTATACACAAACATGTTGGCGTTTTAACAGTCACTCTTGTATGGAAACAATATTAGTATAATATCATCACGAGTCTTTCTGAATTTTGTTTCCTGCATTTTCAAAAATATACATTGATTTACTATTCTAATGAACGTGAAAGATGAAATATTAGTTGATTATGTATATTTTGTTTTCTTTCAACGTATGCGAAAATTTTATAAAAGATTACGGTTATAATTCATTATATTAACTCATCATTCATTGTTTTTTCATATGAATTAAACCAAACGATTGCTTCATATTTAGTAACAACTAGAAAATGAGGGATTGGCTTTAAATAATTCAAAGCAAAAATTTGTGTGAGACGGTCTCACGGGTCGTATTTGTGAGAAGTATTTATTATTTGAGTCTTCCATGAAAAAGTATTTTTATGCTAAGAGTATTACTTTTTATTATGAATATGGATAGAGTTGACCCGTCTCACATATTAAGATCCGTGAGACGTTCTCAGAAGAAACTCACTCATAATTCAAGTAGCTGAAGATTTAATCTACGATATTTTTATTTACGTGAAAAGCTTTTAGATACAAATGATACGCAGCATATTCGCAGTCCATTTGGGAGCCCATCTGTGAGTATTTTGGGCTGCCATTTATGCTTTTTCTGTTCCTTCTGAAAGAGAAAAAATTTCAAGGCCCGTTTCAGTGGTTGTTTTTAAAAATTAAATCTTATAAGATATAATCCTTTCAAATTGGATTTACTTAATCTCGGGATCGATTCAAATTATGCTATCGGATTAAGATTCGAATCATACGAATAAAATAATCATATACTTTCGTGGTGTAAGAAAACATAAATATATGTTTGGGAAGAAAGTCACACGAGGAGTGAGTCAACTTGATTAATAGATTTATCAGCTCGATTTCTCATATTAAAATTCCTTCGACGAGCATATAATAATATATGACTTGACTAATGTGGTTTATATGGTTAGCGTATTTTGCAATTTATTACGTTATCCTAGAGTTTATTCGGTGCACTCTAAAGAGTAACGGACGTGGGTTTCTATTTCATAAAAAGTGAAAAAAAAAAAAATTGATACTAAGATACTATAACAAAAAAAATTCGATATTTTATACCGTTTTGGAATTAAGCTTCTTGATTTTATCGTTATAGATACATATTATTTTCACCAAAAAAGAAAAAATAAAGACTTACATTGGAAATTTGTCAATGGTGTGGATGGCTTATCACAAAGCAACCCCCCAAAGCTGCCGTAAGGAGAAGAGCGATGTGGTATTCAGGCATGGTTTGGGTTGAAATTAACATTTCATATTTTACAAGGGCCAATGGGATAATTATTTCTCTAAGAGTAAAAAGCTTATGCAAATTTAATATGATGTAAAACATGGTCACAATGTGCTCAAGGAAGAAGATTTGCTTTTCTTTTAAACTTGTTCCATTGCTCTTACCTCGAAACGTATTTGCCTTCTGTTTTAATTAGAAATGAAAGAATTTTTTGAATAAATAAATTATTACTATCGAGTCTTCAATTTGTTTTTTTATTTACGTTTACATTGGACGCATTTAAGGCTAATTTTATAGAGATTAATTGGAATTAAAACCGTGACAGTGCATTTAAGAGAATAGAAGATGCTTCTTTCCGTAGTCTAATTTAGATCAACTTATCAATACTTGGAATAAATAAATCAATCAACCCTTGTAAATATTCTGCTCGAGAAACGTACTGGAACTTGAAAGTATAGATCTGTTTGCTTGTTTCTTTTTCTTCTTGTTATTTTTTCCTTGGCATTTGATTCGAATTTTAGAATTAAGTACCAATTATTTAGAGCATGCAATTGTTAACGACTATTGTTGATTTTCACCCACGGGCTTCTTACAAATTGGAGTGCAAATATTCTTCCACATGACCGAATACAGATTCGATAGGCTCCCGAGGAGGTGTTTCAGTTGGTGTAGTATGTAAACGTTTGATCAATGATAATTGATTCGACTCGTCTTACCCAACACTTTCTCGTATGAGTGTCTAATATGATTTATCAAGTGCGTTTTACCTGACTAATGTAGTTTACAAGTCATTGCGTTAATCCAAGGTTTGTATCAGTGGTGGGTTCCATCATTACTAAAATATATTCGATAGACTGTTTCGAGTTTCCGACAGTTTGATCAAATAAACAATCTAAAGTCATCAAAACCACAAAAGATACATTAAATCATCAATAATGGTCCATTCGCAAAGTTTCTGAAGTTCATGATTCATATTTCAGCACTAGTCTATCGATTTCAGATTCTGGAAACATAATTTTCAGAAACGAAAAACTCTGGCAAATTAGTTCAGACAACCAATGGAGCATCAAAAGCGTGGATCAGATATGTTAGAATCAGTGCCAGCAGCATGAGGAAACAGGCAATTCCCTGGTCAACCGTCATCCCTGCTTAATGTGCGGCAAAAATTAGTAGATCGTACATAACCAGGAGATCTTTTGCAAAAGTTGATGATCTTAAGTTCAACCACTGCGGTAATAAGCGACACTTCACAAACTTTTACTCAGTGTAATCGAAAGTGTTGTGCTAATTTAGATGTGAGTTCATGTCCAAACCGAAGTTGCTGCATGTTATCATTCGATGATACAAGATAAGAGAGGCAGAATAGCTATGTTAAATTAAAGAGAGGAAAGTCAATGTTACAGGTGCAAAACAATAACAATAAGCCTAAGAGTACATGTAATCCACTGCAAGTAAAATAGAAAACTTAAGCTTATAGATACAGGGTCCAAAAACTAAGCAACGAAAAGAGTGACTTAAAGAACAAGCAATGGCTAAGCCTAAGTGTAACGAAGAGATGTCGCAACAAACATGTGGAAAAATCAGGAGGGTGAAACTATTTTTCTGTAAAAATCAGGAGGGTGAACGTCGTACATAAACAACTTCAGGTCGTCATAATCTTCAGGATATATCAGGAAACTAGGTAAGGGAAGAAGATATCCCAAGTCCTTTCACTCGGAAGTTAATAACAGAAGATGAACTTCCATATGTACCTAAAACATTTGACGTTCTCAAAAATTCACAGAAAAATTTACCTAACAAAATCATATTTATAAGCATATCATCTAACAATGTTTTGAAATTTTCCTTCCATTGTCCCCATAATAAAATAAAATGTTGAGCATTACACACGATTAATAGCTATGGTTACAAATTTGTCTCAAGACCAAAGTTATGTATGTTTGTCCACCGAATCATATAATTATGTTTGTACATACTACCTACAAAGAATTCTCATATGTTCATTCTATTTTCCGGGACACCGTCGTTCCAAATTTCGCAGAAACTTTATTATTTTCAGTATAACTTTCAAAAACAAAAGGCCCAAGACAAGATCAAATCCAATCTACTAAATTACTCACATCAGGCTATAATTGATGTTTTTCTGAATTCCCAAATTACATATAAATAATCAATGCGATCATCAATACATCAATTTGTACAATGTGGATGATTCCAGAGCATTAAGTTCAGATAAATGCGTCTTTGTGCAAGAATATTTCTCAAATTCTCCGTTTTCTTTGTTGAGAGCAAAAACCGAATAATGAGAATGCATTCAAGATCTTAATTTTCCCCCAACACTTTCGGTTTAAAGATCAACCCAGCAGAAAACAAGTAACGAAATCACAAAAAACTCATCATTTCTCTAATGACATCACATTAAACAAGAAAACCTAATAAAATGCAAAATTTAAAGAAAAGTCAGCCCATAGAATAACGTTCAAGAACACCATTTCCAAGATTCTACTCATAAAAAAAGGAAAAAAAACAAAAGATGAAAGAAACCCACCATCACTAGTTGGAGAAGGAGCGGGGGCAAAATGCTGGCCCTGGACAGCAGGCAAAAGGATTGCGAAAACATAAGAAAACATCGCAAACACGCCGAATGAAACTTTGCAATTCTCTACGCAGAGAGAGAGAGAATAATGCGCAGGTAAATTGCGATATCCAGGATGCTTTATAAAGAAGATGCCAAGATTTTAGTGGTGGGGGAAAGGACATTCATGTTGTTTACAGACTTTAATGATGGATATATTTTGTTGTTCCAAGTGTTTCTGTCCCCGAATGTTTCGCCATAAAATATACGTTCTTATTTTCAAAAAATATATTCACGTCTTTTTTTGTTCGTGATTTGTTAATTTTCAGGAACTACAACTCTTTAGGATTTGAATGGTCATCCCTATTAAAAAAACAATTATGATGTTATTAAACTTTTTATAATTATTTTCCAAAAAAATTGATTTCATTGATTGCCATTAAATTATTATTTTATATTCAACTTTTATTATTTCGGAATATGTACTATATACCCTTCGGATATGCATCTGATACGTGAATATATATGTAAAAGTTATATGTGTTAAATATTTTTTTTTTTTATTTTAAATTTAGGCCTAAATTTATTGATTTCACGTAATTGTGTAACACGGGATTGAATTGTTAGTGGACAAACCTAAATTTAAAATAGTACAATCCATGTACACTCTATCTGTACAACAAATCCAAGAAATCTGTTGCCGTGACAATACAAAAGCAATGTTTGAATTGCTATCATAAAAACTACAAAAACAATCGTGTTGAGACATTATAGCCTGTAAATGCCGACGCAGTGGTGCCAATATGAAGGAATTGACGTCCATAGACACATACGTCCATTAGAATCTATCACCGGAAGAGCCATGTGTGCCTAATCAATCATCATCAGAAACAGTTTTTTGCTTCTTCCATTTGTATGCTGCTTCCAAAATCTTGAGATTTGTTGTTTGTGTTTCTTCAGGGAAAAGGTAGTCGATATATTCCTCATACCTGAAAGTGATGATAGCATTAGCGTCCGTTGCCAGCAAAATTGGTCGCTTGTTTATTTTTTTAGATAAGTACAAGAAGTTGAGATAACATAAAACGTAAATCCAATTCTTAAACATATGATGAATCGGTTGAAACCAGCCAGGAGGGAGCAGAAAATTAGCCAAAATAAGGGCACAAATTTGAAGTAAACAGGCCAAGGACAGTGAAATCATATTATGTATGGCGAGCGTGCATATATGGAAGGTCCATGATTCAGATATCGAATCCCAGAGATGAAAGAATGAACACGACAAAATGAAGAAGAAATCGAAAAAAGAGAAGGCCGATTGCATACCCTGCCGGACCATCCTCGGTTTCTATATGCCTCCTCTTTTTGAGTTTCTTTGGAAGCTTGACACGGACCAAATCAACATTGCCAAGCTCACCAAAACTGCTTTCCATGTTCAACCACTCCTCCAAAAGCATTGCTCTTTCCTCTTTCAATTCAGGAGCAGAAGTTCTAAAATAGCCAAGGGCTCTTTCAAAAACAGCTGATGAGCAGAGGAAAAATGTGAGGTTTAGTTTTACATACATCAATGAAACACACGAGTTGCAGAAAATGTGATATTCATACCTCGAGAATGCTGAAGGCATTTTCTCTTTTGTTCACTCCCATCTGAGTCCTGCAAGTCCTCCATAGCAGATGCCTCAAACTTAGCATAACTAATCCACACCTTCAAGTGTTTCGTGCGGTTCAAAAGCCTCTCGTAAAGGGCTCTAGTTCTTTCATATTCAGACTCTGATATTTCAAAGTCAATGTATGCCTATCCATGAATAAATAAAAGAAACGGCGCCATAAGAAACTCGTACTTCAAATATATTAAAGTAAAGTTATAGATGAAGAGACATAAAAATGAAGCCATATCTTGGACATACACAGGTAACACAGCAGTAGGGAGAATGTAGGAGCACGTTTATTCCAATAAATATTTAGTGGGACAAATTTGAAGTCATTTAGCAAAATGAATAGAAGAGAAAAAAACAAACAGTCGATAAAGCCACTTAATTATCCTAGTACCTTCCATAACACTTCTGGCATATCTAGTGCAGGCTGGTCAATTGCGAGCTCAAAAAGAGCTCTGGCTCGTTCAGTTTCAGCCAAGGACCTTTCCAACTCAGCAAACTTGCTCCAGGCATAACAATTCTCAGGTGACCATTCCAAATACTTCTCATACAATTTTCGACATCGTTCAATGTTACCAAGTTGCAGCTCCATTTCAATGTACTTCTTAAATATCTGTTTATCAAATAGAGAAATTTGAGTACAAACAAAGAGAAAACCAGTAATAAAACAATCTCAGTGGCCCAAAACAAGAAAAAGAGGTTGTATGTCACAGTAAACAAATCAGTTCCACCATACCTTATCTTTGGGAGCCCTACCAATAGCTGACCCCAAGATTCGTCGCGCCCGATCAATATCTAACTGACGTAGTTCAAACTGTGCGGCCATCAACCAAATCTTTGCAAATGAAAATTTGTCATGAGGAATCATCTTGAGACACAAGCTGTTTCATTTCAACATCTATCAGGAAACATGTTTGATGGATAATCGTTCCACATGAGTACACAATATCAATTATGAGGGAAATTTTCAAAAGGAAACATGGAATAGGTGCATATATCTTTCTGCTAAAACCTCTCAATTAAATTTTGAGCTGCCAGAGTTGACTATCAACCTGACTTACAAAGTCTAAAATAATTATTGAACTTAAGAGTCTTTGACACTATTTTCAAGCTAACTTTCATCAGGCAAAGCAATTTCCTAGCCACATCCTCCTTCCACACACAAGAAATAGAGAAAAGAATAGGAAATTTTTGACATTTGAGCCTAGTTTCGTAATTTTGAAAGCCTGGGGAACTTTCAATTCTTTTTCATAAAGCACGATGAGTTCCACAATTCTCGGAATAAGCAACGCTGAATAGGAAATTCTTGACCATCGGTAATTTTGAGACTGGGGAACTTTCAATTCTTTTTCATAAAGTTTAACGAGCTTCACAATTCTCAGGAAGTGACTTCCCTGATGTACACAGTTAAATAAGCAAAATCCTGGGACTCAACTCAACTATGCCATCAGATGCCAATTGTGAATTGCATCAAGTGAATGGATGCGTCATCTAGATGCACCAACAGCAAACTAGTTATAGATTATTAGGCCATGCTATCATTTTTCATCTACTATGAGACTTTCCACATTCAATAACCAAACACAAAATCCGAATACCCTGACATATCGTTAGAAAAATTCTTCACAACACAAGGTAGAAACCCTCTATCATTCATGCAGAAATTACAGATAAGAGAAAAATATATGACGGCAGAACCAATTAACTACATAAGAAACATCTGAACAGACCAATTTTGGTAACTTACTTGTACACGTCTCTGGTACGATCCACATTCTGGGCATCGAGCTCTTCATATAATACATAATTAATCCTACACGAAACAAATGCAATCAGTCAGCAAAATTGATTTTAACATCCAACAATACGTGGAGCATTTTCAATTATAACAAAAACAATTCCGCAGCAAGCCTTACCACAAGTAGATGTATCTTTGCCAATACCGCTTCTCTTGTGCAGGTGGAATGTTTGCAATGGCCCTCTCATATACTTCCTCAATCCCGTTTTTATCTCCGACACTCTCTTCCAACCTTATATAATCAAACCAAGTGTCATAATTAAGTGGGTTTTTCCGAACCTCATCCTCATACTGAAATCTTCTCTTCCCGACAATGGCATCCTCGATTCCTTCCCTATCACCATACTGCTTTTCAAAAGCAACAAATTTTTTGTAAAGCTCCTCCGCCCGCCCCTTGGGTATATGATCCAAGGCATACTTATATATACACCTTGCTCTCTCAGTTTCTTTACATTTCTCCTCGAACTCTGCAAAGGCCACGAACAACTCCTCCGCCTCCTCATCATCAGCCAACTTATCCACGGCCCTCTCATAACAATTCCTAGAGCGAGAAACATCTCCGTTTTTCATCTCGAACTTGGCAAATCTTATCCAAGAACTTACTTTGGGATGACATTTAACAAACCTTTCGAATATCGTTCTAGCCCTGTCGACCTCATTATATCTCAACTCAAACTTAATATACGAGAGCCATCCCTGTTGATCAGGCATCCAGTCCATCCACCGCTCAAAAATCTGCCTTGCACCGGCCACATTGCCTAGCATCTCCTCCATGTGAATATACTTGTACCACAACTGATCCACTCTAGGCAACAACAAAGTAGCACGATCCCAAACATTCCTCGCATGATTTACAAACTTATTCTTCATCTCGAAATCAGCATACTTCAACCACAGCGTATGATCCCTGTAATCCACCTCCAGCGCCCGTTCCCAAACCGACCTAGATCGAGTAAAATCCTTCTGGGACTCTTCCCACTTGGCATATTTCACCCACACGCTTTTATTCCACCGAACTCTTCGGATTAGGTCTTCGAATTCCTTGCGTTTGCGGAGGCGGTAATCGCCTAGCTCGGTGGAGTCTGTGATTTTCTGCTTGGGCGGCCGGATTTCTGCTTCCTGTCTCTCACGGGATTCGCGGAGGATCTGCTCCGCCGTGATTTGAATAGGCGCAGGAGTCTTGTTCTTGACTCTGGTTGGTCGAGGCAACTTAACCTCCGTATCTCTGCGGGTTAGGAAACCCAAATTCGGGTCAGCATCCTTCTTGCTGGCCATTGACGGTAGGATTGATTAGGGTTTTTACGATTAAAAGGCTTTTGGCAGTAGAGTGAAGTGAAGAGATGGGGTGGTGGCAAAGATGAAACCTAAATCGCCCACGGCTCATTTGCTCACACGAGCGAAATGAATGTGTGACCGATTTCACGTTGAAATGAGATGAATTTTTAGATGATCGTATCATTTTAAATTAAAAAAATATATGAAAATATTTTTTATTTTAAAAAAAAACAATAATAATCATGTTTATATAATTACTCAAATAGTATAAACACGAAACACGAACAATAAAAAAAATAAAATTTAAAAAATAGGGTTGAATATATTTTGTTATTAGGCTGAAGTAACAATTAAACCGATTTCATCTGATAATTCAATTCGTTTTTATTTTTTTAAAAAAAAAATTATTTTGAATTTTAACATTATTATATTAATTCATTTCTCATTAGTTATTGTTATCCATATTATCAATAATATTATTATAGTTTATTCCTTATTGATAATCTTAATGTAATTTATTTTTTTATACTGGAAAGCTAATAACAGCATTTTTTAAAATTAAATGTTCTATATTTTATTAATAATTTTAAAAGGATAACTTAGAAAATTAAGAAAAAACAGAAAAAAATAAAAATAAAAATAAAGGGAGGCAGGTTTTGTGCCATGTCCTTTATTCAATTTTTCAAAGGGGTTTTGACCCTGCTCGCCTGCTTTATTATATATTTTATATTTTTGTAATTTTTTAAATTTATATAGTATTTAATTTAAAATATCCGTGAGTTGATTGTAAATGAATTTACCAATATAGTAAAAATAAAAATTAAAGTTGATTTTTTTTATCACACACATTAAGATACGTAGGCAGTCAATATATTTTTCATCATAATTAATTGTGCAAATTTTAAAATGATTTTAAATTGTATAAACAAGCAAATGATCAGTACGCAATCCAACTTAATTAAGTTTAACCAAAGACTTACTAGGAAAAAACATTTAATTAATTTATATATTTTTACAATAGAAATACTGTCTACGGTCATACGTAGCTTAACAACAAGAAATACATTTTATATACAATAATTTTTTTCTTGATTTTTATAAATATAATATAGAAAATTAAGATGATGATAAACGATTTTATTTATTCAATATAAAATTAATTTTTAGTCCAATTAAATCTACAAAAATTAAGACATTGTGTTTATGCTAATAAAAACTCAACCATGATTGAAACAAAAGGAAGGGGTTGGATCTTAATGACGGCAATTGGATCCGAACGTGTGCTACCTTTTTATGCAATCCTTGATTATTAATAATGTCACGTGTCGTGTTAACTACTGATTTATTAAAACATTTTATTTTACGTTTAAATTTAAATTTCAAAATTTTTTTAATAGCAAAAAAGAATCCCAAGTCATACTATGTATATAATATAAAATATGACAGATTTTTTACGAGACAATATCATTTATCTTTATCAACAACATAAATCATTTATATACATATTTACAATAATAAAAATTATTTTCAAAATTTTATATCATAGATGTTTATAATATAAAATTTATCTAATTGGATAAATAATAACCTAAGCAATAATTAGCAAAAACTTGTGTCAGACGGTTCACATATAGTATTTTGTGAGATAAAACTCTTATTTAGGTCATCCATGAAAAAATATTATTTTTTATGTTAAGAGTATAAATTTTTATTATGAAATATCGATAAAATTGATACGTCTCATGAATGATATCATAATTTTGCGAGAGTGTGCATCAATTTCTCAATTGGTGTCTCCATAAATAAATAGCCATAAAAGGTCACCAAATTACAAGAAAACTCCAAAGATTCCATTTTAAAATTAAAATTGCTGTGCTGTGCTGTGTAAGGCAGACAAAACTACTTTTTCATTTAGGCCTTTTTATTTTGATTTTGAATATTCTTCAATTTTGAAGAAAATTAAAATCTCTTCGCAGTTTGAGCTCACTCACACCACACTTTCCTTTCTCTCTCTCGAACAAGTTTGGCGTTTCCTCTGTTGCTGCTGTGTTGGTGGACTGGATTTGCTAGCTATCATTTTCAGGTGATTGATTGGCTGATCGCTGAATCAATCCTCTTGTTCTGTGAGCTGATGTTTGGTATTGATTTCGGAACTCAATTTCGCCGATTGATTTTTTTTTTTTTGATGATATTCAGTTATGGAGATTTGAATTGTGCGCTCTGACTGTGGCGAGATTCACGAGGTTTGATTTCGAGGTAACTGAATTTTATCAACTTTTGTTTTCGCCATTTATCAGCTTGTTTGCGATGGCTGATGTTTAGAAATGTAGAATTCAGTTTTGTACTCTGGTTTGGTTTTTTGATGCCATTCTGTTACGAGCTCTCAACTCAGGATTAGAATTGCCCTCTGTGATTGTTTGAGAAACTCAAGATTCGATTGAGGTTTCAACTTTTCCCGTAGATGTCGATTGAAAAACACAATAGTTTTCTTAATTTCCACGAGATTTTATTGTTTGCTACTAGATTTGTCATGGAGTTTTGTCTCTTTCATCCATTGAGTTGATTGTGTTCTTTAAAAGTGTTGCTATTGTTATCCTAATTATTGCTAGGCAGTTAATTATGTGTTTTCCTTTATTTTAGTCTCCATCCTTTTGTTTTGATCTTGATGTTCTAATCAAGTTAATCGGGGATCAGTTATCAGTTAATCGATTTTTAAACAAAGATCTGTGTTTAAAATAAAAGAGTATAATTTGATTTGACAGATATTAGAAAAAGCTTTATTTGTATAAAAAAATTCAATGTGGACAAGATGATAATTTCATTGATCAGATTACGAAAGGGAAAAAAAAAATCTAATGGACGTCACTTTCTTCGAATTAAACGAACGAAAAGGATAGCATTATGTGCTGTTTACATTTTTAAATCAATATTTAAAGAGCAACTTAATTAGCTGGTCCTTTTTTTGATTAGGGACAAACACATAATTTCAAATTTTCAACTATTGATCCATCTGACATTTTGGGTGTTAAATTTGGCTATTTCCGAGATTTATGTAAAATCGAGACATTTTTTTAAAAATGGAAAAAAGTTTTTGCTTAACATTTCATTCTTCTTTATTTTTTCCCGTAGAAAGTATTTACTTTTGCGGCAATCGTCCATCCAGCATTTGGTTTAGATTTAATTGTGTCAAAATGGTGGGGGCCCATCTGTCGTTACTTAAATTACATAGCATGTTGACTATGTCGTGACACATATTTCCCAGCCCCGCCCCAATCGAGTCGAGAACAAGGTTCACTGTCCGGCTTTTCATCCACCACCTGATGCGGAGTGAAGGTTACATTATTCATTTTATTATTTCTTGTGATGGGCAATAAAATTCCAGTCCTGTCTGACATCTGAGGCTTTGACTCTCTGGGTTTCGTTTATTTTTTCTTTGCCAGCACATACTGCCTATTGTCAATGGATAACTTAATCTAAACCCCTTGATTACCGGAATTTATATGAAGACTGAAAAGTTTCTTGGCCGTGGTCCGATTCCTTTTTTTCTTCTGCAAAATAATGAATTCAAGCATGACTGGAGAGGGGTGACATATATTTTTTCTTTGGTCTTTTGAGAGCCACATTCTATTACTACTCTAGCCCCTTGGGCAAAATCGCTACCTATATAATTTTGCCTTTCAAATTCTCCATACAATGCATCAGTGCATCAAATAATTGTTATATTTTTCCGATCTTAGATTTACACTGATCGTGCTTTTGTACGGTAAGCGCGGACCCAACCGAATATCGTCGGTCATTTTTCTTGAGCTCGAGATTCCTTCTCTTCAAGATGAAGACCGCCTTGTGATTCAGAAGCTAGACCATTTGCTGAGAAACAAAAAGAAGAAATGCCTAGGCGTCGCTGGCGGGAGTCATTTAAATCATTCTTTGGGAGTCTTGATACTGAAAAGGATGAGGAGCTTAAAGAAAGCAAATTAGGTGAGAGTTTTTTTCCTATAATTTTCTTACATAGATCAAACCACAAGGAAAGTTGAATACATAATGCAATTAACCTTTTGTTTCAAGAATTACGGCTGTTTCCAACTTTATATTTACTCCATTCAAATACAAAGCTAAAGATTAGGTGCAGCTCAAATTAAAAGAAAATACCTCATGGCTGCAGAAACTGACAGCAAAGTGGAGAAGATTTTTAAGCTTCTTCAAGGCGATGATAGTGCTCAGAGCGAACCACTTGCTTATTTGATTGAGGATTTCAACAATAATTACCAGTCTCTTTATGCTCGTTATGTTCATCTTACTGATGAGTTGAGAAAGAAAGCACAGAGGAAACATGGGAAGGACAGTTCCTCATCCAGCTCAAATTCCTCAGACTCGGATGATTCACCACGAAAAAAGAGCATACAAAATGTTGACGTGGAGAAGAAATTTGAGGAAGATGTTTCCGGCACTGAGCAAGAACATGAAGTGGCACTTTCTGAGGTCGCTGACTTGAAGAGAAAGCTGGCAGTCACTATCGAGGAAAAGGAGGCATTATCTCTGGAATACCAGAGGGCTTTGAGTGAAACACAAGAAGCGCAGAAGATTGTAACATATTTAAATGCTGAGGCTGAAAAATGGAAGAACGAAAAATCCAGTCTTTCGAATGAAAAGGCTGATCTCAACCAAGAACTCGAGAGTGCCCAGAAACTAATAGCTGAAATGAACCATAAACTTGAAGAGATGAAGGGCACCAGAGAAAGCTTACTCGCCGAGAAAGACGCTGCTGTCAAAAATGTTGACGAAGAGAAGAGAGAGGCGGAAAACCTGAGAATCTCTCATGGTCAGTTACAAACTGAGAAAAACACTCTACATGTGGAACTAGATGGGGTGAAGGGAGAATTATCTGCCTTAAAAGAGAAGTTGGAATCAGCAGAAAATGAAGTTGCTGGGCTAAGTCAGGCGCATGACGCTGCCAAAGAGAAGAATACAACTCTTTCCTCAAGGATTTTACAACTTGAGGATGAAGTAAAACAGGCTGAAATCAGAATTCAGGCTATTTCCACTGAATCAAGCCAAATGAGTGAAAAATGGAACGGTGAGAAATCTAGCCTGTTGAGCGAGAAGTCTGATCTCAATATGGAACTGGAGAGTGTCCAAAAGCTACTAGCTGAACTTAACCAGAAATTCTATGAGGCTAATAGAGAGAAAGATAGCTTAATTGTGGAGAAAGATGCCGCCATCATCAACATTGAAGAACATAAAAGAACAGCTGAGGAATTGAGGACCATTCACGGTCAGTTAGGACAAGAGAAAGACAGCCTACATCTGGAACTGGAAGCGGTGAAGAGGGAATTCTCTAATTTAAAGGAAGAACTGGAAGCAGCACAAAATGAAATTGCTAGGCTAAGTCAGGCACACAAGGCTGCCGAAGATAAGAACAAAATGCTTTCCTCAAAGATTTTTCAGCTTGAGGATGAGATCAGACAGGCGGAAAAAAAAATTCAAGATACTGTCTCTGAATCAAACCAGTTAATTGAAAAATTGGCCGTGAAAGAAAGAGATTTTTCAAATCACCTAGAGGTTCATGAAACTTACAAAGAAGAAACATTAACTCGCCTGAGGAACTTGGAACAGGAACTTGATCTGTCGCACTCTGAGAGAAGAGAATTGGAGAAACAGAAAGGTGACGAACTTTCTGCATTTGTGAAAAAGCTTGAAAATCAAGAGAGAGAATCATTAGATCAAGTGAATGATCTAACCACGCAGATCAACAGTATCCAAGCCGAGATGGAATCTTTAAAGATTCATAAAGGCAAGCTTGAAGATCAGATAGTGCATGAAGGTAATGAAGCTACAGCACGAGTAAAGGAATTGACAGATCAAATTGATGCTAAGAAGATGGAATTGGAGTCTCTGCTCAATCAAAAAATGGAATCAGATATACAACTGGAGAAAAGAGTACAAGAAGTTTCTGAGTTTCTAACTCAGATTGAAAATCTGAAACAAGAGTTGGATAACAAAAACTTGGAGCTAAAGAAGAACATAGACGAAAAGGAGACTCTTGCTCTACAGGTCGAGCATCTGGATCTCGAACTCAACAGCGCACGCAACCTTAAAACTGAATTGGAGGAACAGCTCAAACTCAAAAGTCAGGAATTTTCAGAATCCCAGATCCAGATAAAGACCTTGAATGAGGAATTGCAGAACAGGGCTGTGGAGCAACAGAAAATAACAGAAGATAGAGAGAATCTTGTGTTGGAGGTGAAGGAAAAAGGTGAGAACCTCAGTCAGTTGCAAGACGAAAAGTTAAATCTGGAAGCTAAAATTTTAGAGATGGAGAGGGCATTAACTGAAAAGGAGAATGAACTCTCGACTTTGCAGAACAAATCTGAAGAGGAAGAGAATGAAGCATCTGCTCGAATATTGGCCTTGACTGGAGAGGTAAACAGTCTTCAAGATCAATTGACTTCTTTAACTGATCAGAAAATTGACAGAGATCTTATTTTTGAGAAAAAGAATGGTGAAATATCAGAATTCATAATTCAGATAGAAAAGCTAAAAGAGGGACTATCAAGTAAAACGGCAGATGGAGAAAGAATAAAGGAAGAGAAGGAAAGTCTAGCAGTACGCCTAAATGACTTACAACGGGAGTTAGAGGCTCTTCATCACCAAAAAAGCAAACTTGAAGATCAAATAAGTAGCCAAACTGATGAAGTAAATCAGTTGAGGGAGGAGAAGGGAGTACTCGAGAGCAAGATTTCCAAATTGGAAAAGAATGTAGTTGAGAAAGAAGGTGAGGTAATTGCTACACAGAAAAAACTGGAGGAAACTCAGAATGAAGCTTCTACCCAAATTGGTGCCTTGACAGAACAAGTCAACTCCTTACAGCAGCAGCTTGAATCACTGCATTCCAAGAAAAACCAATTAGAAATGCAAATGGACAGAGCTAAGCAAGAGCATAAAGAAAGTTTGGCTCATGCTGAAAATCATAATACCGAATTGGTGAACAAGATCCTTGAACATGAGAGAAATCTGCAAGAAAAGGAAGACTCATTCATCAAGATGGGGGATGATCACCAACAATTGCTAGTGCAACTCCGAAGTCTCGAAGTAAATCTCAAATCATCGGAGCAAAAGATTATAGAGATAAAAGAACAGTTCCATGAAGAAATTGATGCAAAAAATAATGAAATTACTCAACTGGAAGACACTATAGAAGATCTGAAGAGAGATCTGGAGATGAAAGTAGATGAAATCAGTACATTGGTGGAGAATATGCGAAATATTGAAGTTAAGCAGCGGTTAACGAGCCAGAAACTCCGTATCACGGAACAGTTGTTAAATGAGAACGAGCAGAGCCATTTGAGCAAAGAACAAAAGTTCCAGGAAGAACAAAAATTACTTGAAGAGAAAGTAGCTACACTGTCAGGGATAATTTCTGTTTATAAAGAAGCTCAAGCAAAAACTGTAGCAGGGATTTCAGAGAAGGTAAATGGCACATTAACCAGTATTGATACATTCAGTGTCAAGTTTGAGGAGGACTATGGCCACTTAGAGACACGGATTTATGAAATCATTAGCGAGCTTAAAGTTACGAAAAACTGGATCAAAGAAACTAAAATCCAGAAAAATCAGCTAAGAGTGGAAATTGCAAGTTTAGTTAAGCAAATACAGGATGAGGAAGAGCAACAGTTGGTGTTGAAAGGAAAGAATGCCGAATTAGAGGCAAAATTGCAAAAAGATGAGGAGGAAAAGAATAGTTTGATTCAAACCTTGGAACACCATGAAGAGAAAACTGTAGAACTTAAGAAAATAATTTTGGAAAGGGATGAAAAGACGGGAGAGTTGCAAAGAAAAAATAACGAAAAAGACGAGGAAATCTCAAGCTTGATTGAGGAGAAAAGAGAGGCCATAAGACAGTTGTGTGTATGGATTGATCACCATCGGAATCGCTACGATGATCTCAAAGACATGATCACGAAAACAAAGGGTGGCTCAAGGAGGCAAATCACTACTTAGTACTTAGTGCACTTCAACTCTCTTCTGGTATGATTTCGACATCTAATTCTGAATTTGATTAGTTGCTGTATTTATTTCAGCAAGGGGCTAGTCCTTTTCTAGACAATTGCTTAGAATAAGAATTTAAATCTTCGATTTTAAGTATAGGAAAATTTTCCAGTTTGATTGGTTGTGTAATCCATATCTATTCAAATTTTGGAGTGCTGCAGCTATTGCTCTGTGGTTTTATAGCAAAACTAGTGTGTGCATTTTTATTTTGGAATGGGAATCTCTGTGTAAAGTGTGTTAATATATATGCCCAATTTAGATTTGCATTCAAATGCTTTGTTCAAGGGGAATGCTATTTACATTCTATTTTCTGTTAAATATACTTTCTTTATTTTTAGAGCATAAATACAATCCCAACCAACTTTGGCAAACAACAATTAGACCATAATTGTTGGTACGCTCTTTTACGGCTGACTTGATAGTTGAGAGAGAGAGCCGAAAAAATTATACGTAAAATAAGTGAACCATTTTAACGTATTTCCCATTCAATTTTCAGATTGTAAAAACTCAACCATTTTAACGTATTTCCCATTCAATTTTCAGATTGTAAAAACTGTGTGAAATTTATTTTTCGTTTATAAAGATACGAGCAGTTGCAGTGGTCAACGTGCAGATGCCTGTCTATAACATGATCCCGACTCCTATTGCTTTTGGAAGAGCTGGGAAGAATTTGTAAAATAAATATGGTAAACTATTTTTCCAATAAAATGACTTACTCGTATATATTTTTAAAGACTACCTTATGAGACGGTGTCACGAATATTTATATGTGAAACTGATCAATTATAACGATATTCACAACAAAAAGACTCCTTGTTGATCAATGAATAAAATCACACATAATAAAAAATCACTGCGTTTTTTCATTGATTAAGATAAATGCTCGTGCATGTATGTGTTTCCGCTAGATCCTACTAATAGAGAAAAAATAAATAAATTTATATATAACTGTTTATTATTTCGTAGTTGAGTATGATGTATTGTATTTTAATATTTACTTCCGAGAAGGATGAAAAATCTTCTCCGTGAGCATTTTTCCAAGTATTTTTTTTTTCTTTTTATTTCTGTATTATTTTGATAGTTTATAATCGTTTCTATACAAAAATTCTATGAGACCGTTTTACCAGTCAATTTCATTAGAAGGATCTCCGATCTGACCCACCATTTCGCAAAACCCATAACTTTTCGCTCCAAAGATATATCAAGTCGATATTTTTTTATGGATATAAATTTGTCTGACTGTCTTATAGGCGACTTACTCTTGATTCTAGTAGTTTTTCTGATATATCAATATATTGCTTTATTTTTAACTGTGTAAATTTTAAGATTGAAAAAGATAAAAAGGGCTTTCGGACTAAAAGATGAGCGAATATGCATAAGAGAAATGAAAACGTTGGACTGCATAAGATCATGTATTTCTGAAGCGACAGTATTGTTCAAGCTAAGATCCTCTTCATGTCCTTGGGTAGAATCCGAACGGATGCAAACATTTGTTAAGACGAGCCGTAAACACAGGTCCAGTCCTCCACGAATTGCCAATAATTATGCACCCTTCCAACAATACACGCTTTCGCACCTCGAACAGAACCACGCGAATCTCAAATCGCTGCTCCAAGGCTATACCCATTTTCCTTGCCATCGAAATCCGCATCCACATCAAGTCTTAATCCCAAGATGCTAGCCACAGAAAAATACGATTTTAGGTGGGATGTTACGGAAAATACTCGCGTAAGGTCGTCTCCCACCAAAACTCTATTTTAAAGTAACTCTATTTTAAAATAGTGCAGTTTCTACTTCCAAATACAATATAAATCTACAACTCATCTACTTCAAATCTTACTCTAAAAAAAATATTATCAGTATATTTTTTTTATTTGATTTATTTAATTGTTTTAAATATATTATTATTTAAAGATATCTAATTATTAAAATAATATATTATTATTATATAAATAATATTTATAATATTAATATTTATAATTAAAAAAAAATAGATCTCAGCGCCAAATTGGATAAATTATATTGGGACAACTTTTTAAAAGACTCTACTAAGGTCTCATGAATCTTTATCTCTGAGACATGTAACCCTACTGATATTCACAATAAAAATTAATACTCTTAGCATAAAAAATAATATTTTTTCATGGATGACATAAATAAGAAATCTGTATCACAAAATACGACTCGTGAGATCGTCTCACACAAGTTTTTTCATTTTTTAAATACATATAAGAGAGTTATTGGAGTTAATTTCGTCATTATAAATAATTGTGTATTACAATATTAAGTTTTTTTGACAAAATTATATAATATTAAGTTTTAACTAGATAACTTAATGGGTAAAATCGTCAATTATTATTCGATAAATCACTTCACTAATGTATCAATCGTCAAATAATATAATGGATGAATAATTTTTATTAAAAAATTATGCAACCCGTTTAAACGAGACAATATCAAGTGTAACAATATTGTCAATGAATACTTTTATAAAATATAGTAAATAATGAATAAAATAGTAAATTAAATTTAGAAGTCAATTATCCATAAATTATTTTTTAAAAAGTGAAATTCGATTTTTTCAAGTTAAAGAAACCTCATGGGGCTTTTTGGTGATTTGAATACCGAAAAATTAAAATAAAAAAAAAAAGGAATCTTGACAGTGGGTTAACGCCCGAAGGGTTTGTGGTGTCAAATACGACGTTGTGATAACAACAACGTCGCCGAAGATAGCAACCGAAGATAGAAAACTCTGTCACGGTAAAGTAAAGAAATGTCGGGAATCGAGTCACAACCATATTCCCTTCCCTCCAAATCCCAGCTTCTCCTTTTCTTGGGAACCCAAAAATCTCAGCTTTGAATTAAAGTAAAAAAATACAATAAAATAATTTTCTGTTTTTTACCCCACTCATTATAGGCAAGAATCAGAGATAGCTAAGAAAAACAAACAAGAAACAGAGTACTGTTTTGTTTGCTTGTTCTTGGACTCCATTTTGCTGTGTTGTGCTGTTACTCAATACCCCTGTAATTTTAGAAGCAGAAGTCAAGCAATTTCCTACTCTTTTTGCACTGTTGTATAGTGTCCTCACGTCTTGAATATGACAGTTCACTTGTTTGCATTAATTTCATTTGCAACGTTGTGAAAATCCCATTTCGTGTATTATTTTATTTTTGTGGTTAGCTGGAGGATGGTATTAATGCTATTTGGGTGTGGTGGGCTTCAAGATTTGTGTTGACTTTTGAGATATTGACTATTGAAATTTCGTTGTTTTGATTAATTCTTGATGACCTGTTTAATTTATTTATTTAGTCAAGAAAATATTCAATCAATAATCAAAGATTTGGTGAAGTAAATGGGGCTGGAAGATAGGAAGACTACGGAAGCCGCAAAGGTACGTTTGGTTCGCTGCCCCAAGTGTGAAAATCTCCTTCCAGAACTCCCGGATTTCCCTCTGTATCAATGTGGTGGCTGTGGTGCTGTTCTCAAAGGTACAATTCGTAATCTTTCTGTTAGTTCTATATGCAAGTTTACTAGAAAGGCTACTCTACGTGGAGAACTCTTAGTTAGGTCCCTTGGCTAGTTTTGGTTTTCTTCATTAGTATCGGTTTTCAAGATTATCTATCTTATTGATGAAAAATGGTCTTATTTGGAATTTTTTTACTCCGAAGACAATGCAAAGGTAGTAACTATGTTTATTTTTTAGGGTAAAGGTTGTGAATCTTGATATATGGTTGTCTTGTTAGAATTGGAATGTTGATATATCAGCTGCGGGGGATTTATTTTTCCATTGATCAGGATGAGGTCATGTTAGAACTTGTAAATTTTCTTCTTCAATTTTTTGGGCGATGTGTTTTCCTTTCTGTGAATTTAATTTTTTGATCGTCTGATGTTGTTTTATAGCGAAAAAGAAGGGGATTCTGGAAGAGAGATTGTACGAGAAAACTAATGATGTAAAGGGGCCAAGAATCTCCGAGAACTGTAGGATCGTTCATAATTCTGAGGTTGAAATGGAAAATGACAACGGAACCGAGCTTGGTACGGCAGAGAGGAGTCATAACGGAAAAGTGTCTTCCGATGGTATTTCCACTTTGCGAGTTGAAAATGGAGAAGCGAAAACTGATTCTGAAATAAGTAATCGGGAAAGAGAAAGGATGGTAGTAATGGAAAGCAAGAATGATGATTACTGGTCATATGGTTCGGGTCTGATTCGTGATATTAATCAGGGAAGAGGCTTTGATTTGAATGCCAATGGGCTGGAATACACAAATTATAATGGTGAACAAGCAGTTAAAGAAATGAGGCCTCCATTGGAATCATTAAGGTCAAAGCCATTACCTATGGAGGAACCGGATGTGGCAGCCTCTTTAGGTCCTGTCAAAGGTGTTGTGGCACAAGTGAGGTTTAACGATCATCTTTACCGTGGTGAGGGGCCATCGACTCATGGAATGAATTCTTATTATGAATATGGTGAGAGGACTAGATATCAGGATCCAGATTTTGATGGGCAAGCTAGAGTTAAAAATTTGGAGAATGACCGAGACGAGCTCCTAAGGAAACTTGATGAGTTGAAGGATCAAATTAGCCGGTCTTGTGATGTGGCGGACAGACATAAGGAAAAAATGGTTCCTGATCGGAGGATGGTTTCTCCAACTGTATCCGATCATTATGGTAGAAATCGTGCTACTTATGTTCAAGAAGGCTTTACTGATTCACATGGCCTAGGCAAGAAACCACTTTCTCCCTATCATTTAGAATCTCCATATTTTGGTCATATGGCTGGATTCAATCCTTACACAGATAGATACGGTTTAAGTGGTCGGGAATCACGTCCTCCAAGAGGGTTCCCCCACGATCTTTTGGCACGTGGTGACACTCATCATCAAGAAATGCTTCGTGGGCGGACTCTCCAATCAGAGTCTCAATACACGCATCTGCCATATAACGAGCAGTTTCCTGGTTACTACGCAGATGCCAATCACGATCAAATGATATTGCACTCACACGAGAACTTTTTTCACCAGCCCGCATGCTCGTGTGTGCATTGCTATAATAAGAACTTGCATTTACCTCCTAAGGTTGATCACTTGGGTTTTCGTAACCAAAGTTTTCAAAATGAACCTTCTAATTTGAATTTTCATGGTTCTATAAATCCTACTCCACAGGGACTGCCTGGTTATAATTTTGGAGGCTCGGGACTGCATCGGTTGAATTCTCTTCAGTCTTTACATATGAATTCAAGTGACGTTGATGCTGAAAATATTCGCTCCAATTATCATCATGCCAGAAAGATGGCAGTAAGTCATAGAAGTGGACGGGTGTGCCGTTCAATTGCAGGTGGTGCACCTTTTATTACCTGCTGCAATTGCTTTGAGTTACTGAAATTGCCAAGAAAATGCATTTCTTCTGCAAAAATGCAACACAAAATGAAATGTGGGGCTTGTTCTTCGATAATATCATTTGAGGTTGGGAATAATGGAGGTATTGGATCAGTTTCTGTGCACGTCGACCAATTTCCAAATGAGATTGACGAGGGTTCTAGTGGCACAGTGGATGAAAATGTGATATATTGGCCTGGTGATACAAATAGTGCGGATTTGAACTGTGACTCGAATGATTGTGATGATTTGCAAGCCAAGTTTTCTCCAATAGATAAGAAATCTAATTCTGGTGAATCTGAGAAACAGCAGGATCCTCTTTCTTCAACTTTATGCCACCTCAAGAATGAGCAAAGCCCAGAAAATGTGACAGAAGTCAAGTCCTCTCTAAGTCCTGAATTGCCCACTAAAGAACAGTCCAGTCATTTTCCTGATACTAAAGTGTTCAGGCAATCTGACGATGGAAACAGAAGCAAGCGATCTGAGCATGAGAGAATTGCCTTTGGTGGGACTAATTTTCGGCATAATTCTGCGACAGAAGCAACGGTGGCAACCGAGATGGATGTGTCCTTAAACGAATTTTCTAACAGCTGTGTTTCTCAGGACTCAGTGGAAACAAGTAAAGAAGATAACCGTAAGGTCAACAAAGGGGGCGAGTCTTTCTTTGCAGGTCTCATCAAAAAGAGTTTCAGAGACCTCACAAAATCTAACCAAAATGCACAAGATGGCGGAGCTCTAGTCTTTGTTAACGGGCATGTAATACTGGATCGTTTGGTTAAGAAGGCTGAAAAGTTAGCAGGACCAATCCAACCTGGAGAATACTGGTAAATACTCCTCGAATTAGCTTTCATTTATTTCAGTGCATTATTGTGTCCATCTAAGATTTGTTTACATATTGTTCAATAAATGTATCTTTGTTATAGCATGGCATTTGCTAATTTCCATTTAGGGCGTAATGAAATTTGGAAGATTAAAATAGAAAAAAATCAGGTGTATTTCCGTGGCTCAGACAGGGCTTTGAGGAGACACTATTGACACTAGTAAGTGAACATGAGCTTAGAGAAGTCTGAGAAATAAAATAAATTTGAAGCATTTTCATGACCAACGTTCTATTTACTATTGCAAGACAATGAAGAAAATACCTTTTTTTCCGTTGAGTAAAGAACATGTTTTGCTGAAACTGTATGGAATGATGACTTGACAACCACGTTCGCGTATCCCTTTGAACATATTCACCTTACCCGTCTTCTGACAAGAAGCGTCTATCCTTCTGTTTTTCAAAATAATCTAATTTCTTTCTCGTAAAGTATCATGAGAAGCATGGCTGCAATTATTTTCATTTCGACACTAAACATAATGAATGATTTTGCACCCTTTTATTGAACCAGGTACGACAATCGTGCAGGCTTTTGGGGTGTGATGGGCCACCCTTGTCTTGGCATTATCATGGTGAGTTCATCCAGTGTCTGAAGCATAAGATCTTCAATTCTTGAACAAGCTTAAAGTATTTGAATTGTCATTATATTTCTAATAAAAAAATTGCAATCAACGATCTTATTAATTAAAAGTTATTGATAAATTTAGATTGATGTTACGCAGCCAAATATTGAAGAATTCAACTATCCAATGCCAAAAACTTGTGCTGCTGGAAATACTGGAATTTTTGTCAACGGGCGGGAACTTAACCAGAAAGATTTAGATTTGCTTTCTAGCAGAGGTCTTCCCATCACACGACAACGGTCTTATAACATTGAGATATCGGGCAAGGTGATTGATGAGTGCACTGGAGAGGAACTAGATCTTGGCAAACTTGCCCCAACGTAAGAACTGCAACTTTTTTCTCGAAATCCTTATTAAATATGTTTGGTTGGATCCATGCCAGCACAGGCATAGGCACCTCAAGTTTGTGAATCAGGGTTAAGCCATCGAGATAGAGCTTCCAGTCTTTGACCCTAGTCTTTTTCCTCTTATTAACATTCCTTTACTTCACATGCTTTCTTGGTTGGCATAATCGGATCAACAAAGAAGTTATTGGAAAAACTCCTACGAGGGGATTGATTTGCCTTGGGTAGCTTAAACCTCCGGCTCACAAACCATCTGCCACCCAGATACTCTTTGTAGGATTATCTTTCAACCCTTTGATCATGAATCGATTCACTCTTTCCCCAAATTTTTGTCCAGAATTTCTTAATCGCAAATTATTCTACTGATTTCAGTGAACACATTCACTTGAAACTAACCATTATTTTGCCATTGCCTTTATCATCCTTCAGGTCAAAATTTACACGGATGCACTAACAATTCTTGATATTTCGACAGGGTCGAGAGGGCCCAGCACGGATTCGGTATGAAAGTTCCATCATATCTTGGTTGACTGCCGCATTAAATGCAAAGCTTCTCAGAATGTTCTCGGTTCTTTACATGACGCAGCTGTTTTGTCATAGTTTGATTACCTAAAAAAGTGTCACCTATGTTGTCTGTTATCAGTTGCATGTGTGAAATATTATCCATTTTGCATGGCAGAAATTTTTTTTATTGCAATTCGATGTATGAAAGCAAATGATGTATTTAATTTGATTTCTGCAAATAGAGTGTTGATTATTTGATATGGTATTCATTCATTGTATACAAGTGAACACTTGAGTGGGTGAATCGGTAGTTTAAGCCGGGGCTATACGTTGAAACATGTATTTTTCGGCATTGTTTCTGGCGACCAATTTCTTGACTTCTGTGCCATCATGTAAATTTTCTTTGTATTTTCTCATATTCCTCCATATCACTCCATGCAATATTAGTTTTAATCTGTATCGAAAAATATTAATTAAAAATAATACACTTTAATAGAATAACAAAAACAATTTATTACTTACTCATTATCATGTGCATGGCCACATTGTTTCAGTGATTTTTCAATCTTGTTTGACTTGAATAATGACAATTATATCAATCAAATCATTTAATTAAAAAGATTTGATTAATGTTAAAACACATGATGTGATTGGATTACTTAAATAATTCTATCTAATAATTTGTTCGCTTGCATTTTGTATGATGAATATATATCTTACATCAATCAAATCATTTAATTAAAATAGTAATTTTACTTTCGTATATTTATTTTGTTTATATTCATTAATTATTGAAAAGAAAAAAATCGTATTTTATCATCTTATCTTAAATTTTTTCGATCAATCAAATATACTATTATTTATTAAATATTATTTGACAGCATACTCTAATATTTTAATATTCATAGCATTATTTATCATATTCAATATCATCAACCCGTTAAACTTATCCTAAACTATTGAATGCTAATAATTATATAATTGAACCCGAATCCAAACGCAAACCCCGCCGTCCTTAATCTTCTCTGCTTACGGAAGGAGGTAATATGAGTCCAGCGATGTCAAAAGATTGTGCCAAAAAAGTGATGGATATAGAAGGAATCAAGGAACCGAAGAAGAAGAGAAGGGTGGGGATCAAGCTGATCGAGAACAGAGAGGAGCTGCACACCACCTTCACAAAACGGCGTCAAGGCCTCTGAATTTTGCGACAACTTCGCCACCCAGGCACTCGTCATCACTTTCTCTAGTTCTGGCAAAGTCTATGCCCATGGAGATCCTGAATTCGACCCCCATTTTCAAGCGCTACCTCATCGATCCTTCTTCTTCCGTGCCCGCGACTGACAATAGTGTGAATGGAGGAGGGATCATGGTGGCGACGCCGACTGACTCGGAGGAGAGTATTAACGAGGCTTTAGGGAAGGGGCGGTCGGCATGGGATGCGGTGGATTTAGGATTGAGTGAGCTTGACGACATAGAGACGGCGGTTTTTTTTTAAAACTAATTTAAATTTTAAATTTTTTTTCAAAAATAATGCAAAAAAAAAAAATATTGCAAAATTACGGCAAACCGTGATTACAAAACACGGACGCTCCGTCGCTACTAGCGACGGTTTATTTACCGTCGCTAAAAGCGACAGTGTAAAAAGCGACAGTTCGAAAAAATATCGAACTTACCGAAAAAATTTCGAGCTTACCGAAAAAATATCGTATTTTTTCGGTAAGTTCGATATTTTTTTCTGTACGATTTTTCGGAATTTCGGTATTTTTTCCTAACCTTAGCCGTGAATAGTAAATGACGACGTGCGATTAATGTACGTCGTTAATGTCCAGACATAATGTTTTTAAAAATATTTTACTATTAACAGTGCAAATAAAGATGCACGCCATTGATAATACTTTGAACGGCGTGGCGTGTCTTTATTGTGCGCTGCGAAAATTGCATATGTTATTAACAGCACACATAAATACAAGCTACCGAAAAATCGGTATACCGAAAAGGATACCGTACTGAAAATTTCGGTATCGGTATGAAATATTTTTTTTTAATATACCGAAATAACGAAAAATAATTTTTTATTATTATAATTTTTTTAAGGATTCGAAAAATTCCATAATATAGCGACGGTTTTATAAAACCGTCGCAAAAGTTTGAGGTGGCGACGGATTTTTACACTAGTAAATAAACCGTCGCTAGTAGCGACGGATGTGTCAAACCGTCGCTAATAGGCTAACGTGGACTCAATCCGTTCTTACTCACGGTTTACCGTAATTTTGCAACATTTTTTTTTTGCATTATTTTTGAAAAAAAATTTAAAATTTAAATTAGTTTTAAAAAAACCCGGAGACGGCTGTAAATTATATGAAAAGCCAGATGAAGATGGAGACAAGTCTGCAGAACTAGATTTACTATAGAATTCAAATGAGAAGATTTGAACGTACGAAAGATAGATTGCAACAAATTATCAAATATAATCTTGCATTCTTGTGAGACATATCAAAGTATGAATCTTCCATGCATAATCGAAAGTAATGTGTCATCTCCATCGTTACTGTTAGCTGGCGGTGTATATCTACGTCTTAGGATGATTCAAATACGATCCAGCTCTTTATTATTCATGGATAAAGTTAAATCTGTTATTATCCATTACAATTTTCACGAAGACTTGTTCAAGGCTTATATTAGTTATCTAATCTTTGCAGCTTTATCTTAGAAATTTGCTGAATTGGCTTTGTTTATCTATTCATATGTTATGGTTTATTGGTTCTTGATGGGGTAATCTTGGAGCATTTGACGCTCTGATCTTTGACTAAATCTACATTTAGAATGCTACCTAAGAGGATATTATAGTGCTTTTTTTTGTTTGAGTTTCTAGATATGAACACTTGTACTTGAACTAGTAACTTTAGAAGCTTGTTCTTCCTGGTGAATGACAAAAAGTCTAAAAACTATGAACACTGAATATGTATGCTACGATTATCTTCTTCATATTTTAACCCCTTCAAAGACCACACATCAGGGTAGTAGCAGGACCACTTTATTTCCTATAATTGTCCACATTCAAAGTTGGAATGTGTGAAAAATTCTGTGGTGTCGAATGGGAAATTTGGGTCGACACCAACAGGAACATTCGAAAACTCCACACCTCCGATCGGGGAATTAGTTGTTGAAGCATGGGCTGACATTATCTCGGCAATATCAGCTTCTGTATGCTGCAAATTAGCACCTCCCCAATTGCTCTTCATTGGGTTATAAGTTCCTGGAGTGAAGTAATTCGACTCTGAGGCAGCTGGAGATAAAAACAGTGGCGAGTATGTTCCTGAATACGTGCCCTGGCGGTATCCATCAACAAGATCAGATAATGGAAAATAGTGATTTTCCCTGTCATAGGATGCAAATGTTGATGGAAAAGAGAAGTGGGCCGATGTTTCATCATTGTTTAAATCCTCAGTGTGGACTCTGAGGTTAGATTTCAAGCTGGAAAGTGTCTGATTCAGCTGTTGTGGTTGATGAAGACAGTGAGAAATATCATGTTTCATTTCTTGTTTTTCAGGTGATGCTGGTGGTGGGATTGCATTAGTGGAGTGGTTGCAAGTGTGTGTTCCTCTGTAAGTGATATCGAATACGGTCGGATCGTCATCAGATCTTTGCACTTGCTTCGTCGCCCAACAATCTTGAACCGGACGGTACGTACATCGATAGTAGCTCCTACAAAATGGATCCACTTGCATCAGTTTTGTTCGGATAAGAATAATATTATGCTAGAACAAGATAATCAAACCAGACTCGAGAGCCAAATATCTCTCACGTGTAGGATTTTGACTGTAAAACTTGCATTTCAAAAAAAAAAATGAGCATAAAATTTCAAAAAAAATTGCATTCGAAGGAACGGTTGTCTACCTTGCCCCTCTGCTTGATCACCCCTCCTCACGTGTAATGAATGCGTTCCAAGTAGGAAACAGTGAGTATACATACATACCTAGGATATTTAGCTCCCAAAATGTCCTTTTGCCCATACTTTCTCCAACTAAATCCATCATCAGTAGGGCCTTCAAGTCCACTGTCAGAGTAAACTTTAACTTGTTCGGTCCAAGTGCGCTGTTGCTTTCTGTTAAATTAAATGAAGTAACAGAGTGAACACAAACGCAGACACAAATAATGTCAACGAGATATCCATATTTTATTTGAAAGTTTCACCTTTTCTTTGAGGGATTAACGTAATCCTGATGATCCCCGAAATTCTTGTTCAAACCATCACTTCTTGGACTTCCATCAACCGATACCCAAGACTCGAGCGCAACTGATGTTGCCGCTGTCATAAAAACTTGATCTTGCTGTTTTGATCCACTCCATTTCAGAATCAACAGAGCCTTTTCATAAGAAGACAAAATCCTCTGAATTAGCAAGTCCCGAGCTTGGTTCGGAGACGACGTGCACAGATGAAAACGAAGCTGCTTCGCTTTCTCCATTCCTTGAGTGAGCTCATTGATAAGTGTCTGATATTCCCAGTTTACAGGACTCTCCATTTCTTGTATTTTTCCTCCCTATTCTTGTATAGGAAATATGGCTCACTTCGCACGACACGACGGAACCGTAAAACGGTATAACTATTCAAGTTATAAAGCAGAATCAGTTTTCTCTCATAAATATAAGAAATAATAGGATCTGGATAGTTCAGAAGATTAGGTAAATGGACAAAACAGCATGGCTATTTCATTTTTTAAGGCCGTTTGTTTTTGCTGTGAAGGAGGGTGTTTTGGATGTTATATTTATAGGAAACGAGAAGGGTGTATGTATGTGTGTATAGGAGACGCTGTTGAAGTAGAAAGTGGACTCTTTTGAAATTAAAGAAACCTGAGAAAAGAAAAGAGCGAAGTGAAAGAGTTGAATTTTGACCGAGAAACTGAGTATTTTTTCTGCGTGGACCAATCTTTGGTCATAAATCTCGTTCATAATGGTGATTGTTAGGAAGGTAGCCAAAAAGTCAAGTGATGACCAATTCAAACCTTCGAAAGATTGCTGTAGTGTAGAGTAAAACGAACGTCTCGATTTCGAGAACTTAGGAGTTGTTCATCGAACGTATGGCTTGCATTGGTTAGATCAAAGACATATTATAGATCCACCTATTTTTATTTTGAATTCAGACAAATGATTCATCATTTTTTATTAAAATATATTCGGAATGTCGTATAAACTCAACCGTGTATCTTCAAGATTCTCTAAATTATCTCCTCAAAATTGTTGTCGCCTCATCTTAAGCTTCTGGCTCAGTTTTGAGTTTAGATTAGAGAAAATCAGATTTCTTTAGTGTCGGGAAGCATATGATATTTGATAATTACATTAATGTATTCGGTCATAAGTTTTATAATAGATTCAAAAACAGTTCACTTACAAAGATATATGTAAATTTTTAATGATTAGAGAAAATTATTCAAGAAGGAGGTTTTGGTCTAATCTATATTTTATTTATTAATTAATATAATATTTTTTTATAATATTATACAACCCTTCAAAAGGTGATATTCCCTTCTTGTAATACATTTTGTGAATACAACCGTAATTTGGAAGGTTCAAGTGCTGACCAATTCAAAACTTAAAAAGAAATAATGCGTGGGAAGAAAATGGAGTCACATATTTTAATTTTGACGAAAGTGATAGATTTTATTACAAAATAATAATACCAAGGCATCAAGAATCTTCAAATGCCGCGTTATTTGATAGCATTGAGTAAATGAGAATTGAGAGGGCCTCAATTGGTGGGTCGTTTGTGACGACATTGTTCCAATAAAAAAAAAAAATACAGTCAAATCAATTAATTTTGTGAAATAAATATTTTATTTTGTTTATATGTAAAAAGTAATAATTTTTTATCTCAAAAATATTATTTTTTATTTAAAATATGAGTATGATTGATTCGTCTCACATATAAATATCTGTTAGACCGTCTCATAATTTAAAAGAGATTTATTGATTAATCATGTTGCTTAATGCATAAACGCACATGAAAATTACATGGAGCAATTGAGAGTAGCATCAAATTAAGCAGGCATCTCATCATGTTTCTGGTAAGACGACCATCCGCGGAAGTTAACTTTGGTGATCATATACATAATACAATCAAATTGGAAACAAAATCAAAGGGATCAATCCTGTAAATCGTAGATATGGGGACCAAGACCAAATTCATGCAAAGTCAATAAAAATTACTTAAAACATTTGGAATTAGTTCATTAATTTCTGACGAACAAGATACGTATGATGAAAACAATTTTGTCTTTTGTGCATTTCATTTACAATTACTCTATTTCTTCTAGAAGAGTAAACATCAACTTAAAATGTAATTCCAAATGGACATAAACAGCAAAGCTCAAACGTACCGAAAAGAACGTCAATACACTAAGAAGGCCCAATTTACACTTCGATCATTTTGAAGGCCCAGGTTAAAGCCCAACTATATATAGTATAAGCCATACTGTTCTATGTTTTTTTTATTTTAAAAAATAAAAAATAAAAATTAATGACTTGGTTATGGAGCAAGTAGCAATTTATGATAAAATTAAAAACACACAAAGTACAATTTGCAATAATGCGACTTTTTTTTTTATTTATCTATCTAATGAATATATGAAATTTTAACGAAATAAAATTTCTAAAATGGGTCAAAATGACCCGTTAATCATAATATATGATACTAAAAATTTATGAGACTACGCGATTATATATTTATATTTGCATAAACATCGTGTATATAATTTTTTAAAAATACCAAAAGATATATGCAACAAAATAATAACAAGACGATCGATGGAATCATTATTTCAAACACACAGATTTTATTTCTTTCTACCATATAGAGTACACTCCCAATATTTAAATATTTATGTGCTTTTGACATTTAGATTGTGTTATTGTTATGGGAAGGTGACTCTGCTTATCAAACTAGGCGTGCATGAAAATCACTTCTCTTGGTACTTGAAGATGCCCGTCCCTTAATTCTGCATACACGAAACAAAAGGCAATATTGATCGATCAGTTCAAATTTACAATATATAACAGCAAAGATTGGGGTGCGAAGAGGTTCACCTTTCTGTGAGACTTCTTCTCATCATCACTGTCACTGCTGCTCGAATTGTCGCTATGTTTATCTTCCCTATTCTTCTTATTCTTCATGTTCTTCATGTGTTCCCGCATCTTTGGCATGCAATTTCCACCACTCCCATCTGATTTTTTCGTCTTCGTCTTCGTCTTCTCCATTTTTACACCATGTTGTGGAGCCCCATTCGTTGGAAAGTTTTGCGTGTGATTGTTTGTGGCTGATTCTTGGTGTTGTTGATGAGTGAATATTTTACGTGCGGATTGCGCCATTTCCTTCACTTTGTTAGTGAAAGAATGCTCATTGTTATTACTGGTTTTAGTTTGCTCTGAGGGCCTGTGGCTCTTGATTGAGGCCATAGGATTAAAAATCTATGAAGGCAAAGGCTCTGGTTTTTGGTTTGTGATGCGGTTTGAATTGCTTATAGCTTACATATAGATGGAGATTCTCGGAATAGTTGGATTCTCTAACTTTGTGTTAAATCACACTTTGCATCTACTTTTACTTGATAAAAGAGAAGGCTATTTTCAGATTCCCACGACAGGCGAGCGCAAGTTTTGGCATCAATCTGAAGGAAACCTTACTTGATTCGATGCTTATCATATTTAATGGGCCAATGTTACTCGAATTAATTCATAAATAGAGCGGAGTGTATGCAAGTATCTTTTTATTACATGAAAAGCTGCTAGTGCTAACTATCCGGCTCCAATAGTATCCTTGAACAATGGCGAGGCCAAATTAAATTAATGCATCAAGCCCAAATTGACGAGAAGATCAAACAGAACCATATTCCCTTGTAACTTTAAAGTAAAGATAAAAGTTAACACTACTGTTTAGAAACTTAAAAATACCAAGTAGGTTCCCTACAAATTACTTACATATTAAAATCACAAAAGAAAGTAGCAAAAGTTTGACCACATTAAGACCAAGTAACCTCCTCGTAACAGTTACATACCAAGAGATTAGCTCTCTCTTACAGTGCTAAAGAAACAAACGTTGCTGTTGCCTCAACAGCTTTGTTTTCTATTTCTTCTTGACTGGATCCAACAGAAAGCAAATACTTCTTCCCGATTTTGAAAGAGTGATCACCCCCATCGATCACATGCAACGTGTTAACACATTTCATTTTCTTCATTACAGCTTCCAACTTGTCTAGTGGACAGAGTCCATCTTTGCTACCCTTCAAGAAAAACAGCAGGTCATATGAAATATCCAAGTACTATACAATTCTCGCTTTCCGTAGGCAAATAATACCGACCATAGACTTTAATACAACAGAGCACTAATTAATAAATTTTAAAAAGTTTATTATAAGCCAATAAACTTCTAAGAATCTCTAACTAGTCAGCATGCATCACAATCCTAATTAATTTCATAGCTGTGACATTCTTGAAATTCAGCCTATATTAAAAGCATGTCAATAGTAATCATAAAAAGAATAGATGCTTTTTACCTGCACAAACATAACAGGGACTGTAAGTTGCAGAAGTGTTTCATCTCGTAATGTGCCATTGGTGCCCTAAAAATCACTCTATCAAGTAAGACAATGCTCTTCAGGCACATGAAAATTGTAGAAGGCATCACCCTGAAACTTTAGACAACTAAATTCATCGAGACAAATAGTGCATATCAATTTTGCTTTACTCTAATTTGGGCTATAGAAAAATCTGAATGGTACTTGTTCAAAAAAAAACACAAAAGAAGATTATTTTCACAAAGAAAGGATTCCCAGATGTTAATACAGATCAATGGATCCGCAACTTGATTTCCGTAGAATTTAGGTAGTTTTATGGAACTTAAGACTCTGAGTACAAAACATCAGTACTCGAGTAATCAAGATGAAATCTTATACTATTGGTCCAATTAATTACCTACAGTCCTACACCATAGGGTTTTGCAGTTTAAGATGCTCACCTTCTTTTAAGGATTAAATGAGATGCCTTCAGTTCATCCAGATCACTCATATTATACATTATATTATACCAAGACTAAGATATAAAGAGATGAAAAAGTTTATTAATTAAAAAAAAACATGGCATGACTAGAGTCTGTTGATCAGGGGGAGTATAGAAAGTGAAATAATCTGGTATCATGCTATATGAGAAGGATGATTACCAACATACTATCAGGTTCTAGGAAAATAAGCATGCAGGTCCATCAAGACCCTGCATAGAAGCTACAGGAAATGTACTACCGATTGATGCTTTCGCAGGCATCACGGCTAGAAGAAGCTAGATCTTAAGTCTATGTAAAATGGTGCACTAACTGAACTACGAAAGAGTGCCAAACCTTTAGAGGGTAACCCAAACAAATTATCGCAGAAGCTGAAATGCAACTTTTGCCAGCAACCATGCAGCTGACCCTGGTCATAAAAAAGAAGAAATACATTGTAGGCAGTTCATCTAGTGAGGATAATACACACCAATTTACCTCGATCCCATAGATTTCCCTGCCAAAACTAGTGGATGGCCAGGGTACTTAGTCATGGTCTCTCTTACCACATCACAATGAAAATCAACCAACTTTTCGGCCTTCGGAGGAGATCTTTTCTTTCCTCCAGAAAAGTCTGCAAACAGCTCAATCTACGATCAATTAGATCTTTGGTCTGGAGCACAAAATAGTTACTCAAAAAATTATTCAGATGGCAATGATTCTTCAACCCTGAAATCTCTCAAACTTACATAGATATGTATTTGAAGCCCTAGTCCAGAAACATGAGAGACTGCAGTGCACAATCAATAGTTTTGTAGTTCAACATGCCCCTATACATACTAGGAAATATGCATAATATAGAAGGCATACGGGTGCAAGTTGGTCGAGAACAGGCAACACATGCCGGCCAGGACCAGCTTGACAAAATTATCTGGTATTGCACACGAGATATGAAAAAATTGACCACCTGCCTATGATATCCAACATGTCCCAAAAGCTCGAGCTAATGGGAATAGATGAATAGGTTTTCACTTTAATAGTATGATCCTACATTCGTGATATGTCTAACCTTGCTACACTTACAAGGGTAGTCGAATGTCACTACTTCAACAGCATTTAAGGCCTCGGCCAGCATATCTTTCCATCTGCAAACATATCATTTCAAGAGATAACCTTCTTGAAATTATAAAATAGGCAAGAAAAAGTAATCCCATTCCTTAAAGAACCCCTTTGAGTAGGCAAAATATATGAGAGAACATTATTAATATTATTTTGAATCTCCGAACTCACAAGGGCTACCTCTCCCTCCTCCACTCACACACACGAAAACACAATTCCGGCACGGTTCCGCCCAGCAAAATCCATCACTTGAAAGAGAAGGCGACGCAGCATTTAGTGAAACATACAAAAAGCTGTGAAAGAGAAGGCGACACGGTAGACACCTCACACTCCACCATGAAGAAATCCATGAGACAGACACACACACACACATATGTAGAGTGGATGGATGGGAGAACCTACCTTCTCATCCAATCCGAGGAGGAAGGAGCACCAGCCCCATGAGCAAAGACAATAACAACAGGTGATTGATCTGCCTTCTTTGTTATCGCACATATTTTCTGAGCTCCCTCCTCTATCTGTGGTTGCTCTTTAATTTCTTCTTTTTTAGGTTCGTTCCTGTTAATGCGCTTGCGTTTCGAAGTCATTTCTGTGGCGCACTGTTGGATTGATTTTTTTCTGATTTTTGTGCAACCGACTCGAATTGTAACTGGAAACCCTAGTTCGTCTGTTCTCATCAGAAATCCGCATGAGATTTTCGCGCCAATCAAATTGAGGATTTTGCACAAATGCACACGTGTTGCAATACAATGCCCATGCCATTTTGATTACACGGGGGAAGGAAGGGAGCTCAATCGACGGCCCGAGATAAATACATATAGTCTATCGTATAAAGTTGAGGAGATTTTTTGTGAGATAGTTTCACGAATTTTTATATATGAGACGAATCAATCCTATCGATATTCACAATAAAAAGTAATATTTTTTTATGGATGACTCAAATAAGAGATTTTTTTATGGATAAACACAACATACATATTTAAATGCCAAATGTCAATTTCAGTTCAATATAATGATATTTTTAGTTATATTTTTTTTAAGCAGTTGTAATTCGGTAATTATGTTTAGTGATTAGTTTTTTTTTTCTCGAAATTATAATATCATTGTTAATTTTTTATAATTATATTGTTAAATAGATTTTACGAGTAATTTTTTAAATCACGTAATTATAAAATTTAACAATGACATTAGTCATTTACTTGCATGATTTTGAGAAAAAAAATATCAAACTGATCATATAGAAAATATATATATAATTGATATAACAAAATATAAATACCTAAAAACATCACCATAAAATACATACATGATTAAAATTGACAATTTTCTATTTACAAATATACAATGATTTAGTTTTAAAAAATTGTAAAAATATCATCTATTTGTAATATGTAATATAATATGTAGATAGATATAAAAGCCACTACATTATAATTTCATATATTGCCAAAATAAAGCAGCATAAATTTTTTGGAATTATAAAAAGCATATATATATTATTGAAGGTACCCACATAACCTAATTTAACAAGGCCCACTACTTTTCTACCTCGTTTTTCGAACCTAATTCTATAACGTAACATCAACCCTTTCCGTGCTTTCCATTTTTCGCCACTCCGGCCAAGTCGTCTACCATAATCAAAATTGGGGATAACTTAAGATGCCAAACTGCGAAACGGGATATATATGATTTCTAGGATCCCTTATGCCCTCTGCAACAACTCCATTCGATTGGGTATTATAAAGAGATTCACAGAACAAAATGAAGAGATAAGTCAATAAAGAAGGGACCAAAAAATGTCAAATAAACGTGCCCAAGAAATGATAATCAATCAAATTGTCCATTCGGTGTTCTCAGGAGCCAAAACTCTCTTTCAAAATTATACACACACACACACACAAATATGAATAAAATAGATGTTCGATGACCTCTTGCCGTGACGATAAAACATTGATTGATTAATATCTATCATTGCTTTGTCTAATGTTTGGTTCTTGTTCTATAAAATATTAGTGGCATGCATCATTATCTCATCAAATATATTGATTTATCATCTTTATATTATACATAATTCATCATCTCATTCACGATCCAACTGGTGCTCACTATGTGAACAAATTTTATAAATGTGAGTAATATTATAAAGTGGAGTGTTCTTAACAATGGGTTTATACTATTATATCACATTTGATATAAGATGAGCTGGCAACACGAAACTAATTATTTTTCCCTATTTCTAGAGCCTCGTGATTTATATCAAGATCTGGCAATTCGATCCATTGGATGTAAAGCATATCTAACAATTTGGCTTTAATCTTTTTAGCAAATCTTGGACCTTTTTTAAAATAGGATATGGGGTATGGTGTGTCCCGATAGTGCCAAAGATATGGAAACCCCACCGATTTTGCGAAACAGTTTTCCTTAAAATATTTAATTTTAGTGCCCTCTTTTCAATTTCTCAGATTATATATATATATATATATATATATATATATATATATATATATATGGGCATGTAACAAGCCAAATCTTAACTCGAACGAAGAGCGATGATGTGTATGATTTCAAAGCATCAGCTGTCCCCTCTCCCTCAAGGGCTTCTGATCATAGCCATCTTGAAATTAATCACAGTAGGCTGTTATAATGAAGTAATGAATGGCTAAGGCCAGAAGCTCTACAGGGAGAAGGAACAAATCTTGTTTTGGTCAAATTTCTGTTCGCATTATCCAGTGTACGTCCATGTGATCTTTTTCAAGCCACTGATATTGAGGGTTTACGACAAACGCATGCCTCGGGATCGGCGCTAATTGCCCAAAAATAAATATTATTTACTGCTATTTTATTTTTATTTTCATTTTCATTTTCACGAAAACTATTTTGTTAGGTGTATCTATTAATCGATACAAGTTATATAAAAAAATATTATTTTTATTGTAAGTATAGATCAAGTCGACTGATCAACATATATAAATATCTTACAAGATACCAATTCTTTTAGTTTATATTTGAAATTTTTTGTGAGCTTTTATGATATATATGTATGTTGTTATACTTGTTCATTTGTTAACAAAGAGACTAAAACACTTATGAGTATGGATGATAATCCAAGTAATTAGAGTCCATACAATTTTTTTGACCTCAATATGGACAAATAGTCGGCCCACACTTATATAATAATATAATATAATTATACACATAAAAAATTATGTGAGACATCTATTCTATCACCCGTAAAAAAATATTATTTTTAATTGCAAAAATTTGTTTTTATTGTAAATATGAACATAATTTACAAATCTCACGAATAAATATTTGTTAGACCGTCTCGCATAAAACTTATCCTTATATTATTTGTAATTTGAAAATAGATATTAATGAAAAACAATCATCGTACGTTTTAATTTTTATAACTGTTGACATTTTTGTTAATATATATATAGGGAATTGATACCCTGGGCGCCCTTTGGTGAGCGCCCAGTGGGCGACAGCTCATGTGCAGTTTATTTTTTTTTAAAAATTTGACGTTTCGCGACGGTTTTAAAAATCCGTCGCAAATGGCGACGGATTTTAGCAAACCGTCGCGAAGCCCACATGTGCAGTTTATTTTTTTTAAAAATTTGACGTGTTGCGACGGTTTAAAAATCCGTCGCAAATGGCGACGGATTTTAACAAACCGTCGCAAAACGTCAATTTTTATAAAAAGAAAAGAGGGGACAGAGGGGCGTTCCCAAATTTCGTGTCCCACCTTCGCCCAACAGCCCACAAATGCATTAGACAGGTGGAAATTAGAAATAATTTACTACGCGACACAAACATGATGTTTTACGTCGACCACAGCGGGTTTTTATACATGTTCCATAAGTCATATGAAAGAGAACGATACAACAATATGGCAGCAGGAAAATTAAAACACCAAGATTTCTTGACAGAGAATGGTTATCATATTGAATTTGAAAATTCTACAATGCTAATTCTTGAATTAAGCAGAGGATCCTTCTCATGGTGACAGAAACCTCAAAGCTCGATGTTTCATCCACGACAGAGGTTTGATAAAGCACTATAAAATGGTTACCCCATCGCACATATTCAACTTGATAAAATAATAACCTTTATCAAATCCAGTTGTTAGAACCTGTAAAATTCAAAACAGTTATGAATAAAAAAAATATTGATGATTAACAACATATATTTAGAGATTTAAATTACCATCTATCGATCCAAAATCTTCGTCATCTGAGCTTTCTTCTTCGTTTTTATTATTAATAGTTGACCTGAAGAACGTTGAGTATGCCACCATATATTAATTTTGATGATTAACCAAATATATACAAAAATACTAAAAATTTACATTGTTGATAAACACATACCCGTCTTGCAAATTTGGACAGTTACGCTTGTCATGCTGCACACCTCGGCGTCCACACCCACGACATTTTCTTCCCTGTGTGGTTGCCTTCTCCTTTGATGACTTTAATCTCTTCCCACATCCCTTTGTTCTAATTTTTTGAGGATCAACGATATCAACAGCCCTATCTGTGGCTCTTCTACATTGACTTCCACCGCTTACTGTTGTAGTCATATTCAAATCTTTCATTTTGTTGCCAATATAATCAAACTGTGCATTCAAGAAATTTGTTCCCTCAACAGTCAATGATGCAATATCAACTAATGCAGAAGCTTTATAGGATAACCTCAAATGTCTTGACATCAAACATCTTTCTGGAGCTTCAACCACATTTGGCTCATCTGTAGGAAAAAATTCTACATTCTTTGCTGCTTGCGTCCAACGTTTCAGTATATATTTATCAGGCAAATGAAAGACTTGGTTTATACGAAAAAATGCTAATATATGCCTGCATGGAATGCCCTCAAACTGAAATTTCATACAACTGCACAATATATCATCCCCTTGTATGACATGTGTAAGCACTCTTGGTTTCGAAGAAGAAGAAGCTTGAAAATTCATTACCTTGTAAATCCCAAACTCATTTCCCACAGATTCTGTTTGCACGTAATAACCATGACTCTGACTCATTTCTTCTAGAAACTCCAACCATTTCTTTTTCGTGTAAACCGTCACCATCTGAGATTCCATTGGCCATTTGGACTGTAGCTTGGGACGCTCATTCATATCGACATGATCTGCAACTAACTCATTGTGTCTTTGGTGCCGGAGTGCCTTATTGAAACGAATGATAAAATCCATCAATGAGTTCTTGCTAGATATATATCTCTTGAAAAAAGCATGTGAACTTTCGGACCGCTGACTACTTGACATACCCGCAGAAAATACATGATTAAAATATGCTGGCACCCATTTATGTCGCAAATCAAACATCAACGACAGCCAATCATGTTGTTCCAAGTTAGCATTAGACATAGCAGCTTCCCAGGAACTCTCAAATTCCTCATCTGTGGAGGAATGTAGAATGGCATTCCTTATGCTTTCGTAGTGATCACGGAAAGTCATTGGGTTTAATTTCTCAGAGAATTTGTTCAGTATATGCCACAAACAATATCGATGTGTTGTTCGAGGAAAAACTTGTGATATGGCTTTCGTCAGAGCCGGATCTTGGTCAGTGATAATCAAGTTTGGGGCACCTTGACACATGGCTTCTAGGAATTTATTAAGCAACCAAACAAAAGAATCTGTTTTTTCGTCACTCAACAATCCACAACCAAAAAGAATGGTCTGATGATGATGATTAACTCCTACAAATGGTGCGAAAATCATCCCATATTTGTTGGTGTTGTATGTAGTATCAAACACAACCACGTCACCAAAAGCAGTGTATGCCCTTCTTGACACATGATCAGTCCAAAAACACCTGGTAAATCTGTTGTCCGAGTCAGTCTCATAATCAAAAAAGAACAATGAATTCTTCTCTTTCTCAGATTCGAAGAAATCGACCAATGTTTCTGCATCAATACCCTTATGCTCATCCCTAACACTTTGCTCGTAGTTTCTGATATCTCTTTCTATGAAACCTACATGTTCAGGCCCACCAGACTCTATCTCAAATAATCTCATTTGTTGACAAGTTGGCACATTGGCTTCTGCAAATTGTTGACTCAACATTTTTTTTGATGCAGAAATACTGCGATGCGAGCGTAACAAATGCACCTTCGACGGAGTCGATAATGAATGATTATGACTTTCAACGAAAGTACTGACAACCCAACCCGGACCTGTTTGTTCCTTGACAACTGAAATCTTGGACAAACATCCGGTTCTAGTCTCACCACGGGCTCTTTCTTTTCTTGGTTGATCTTTTTTTGTCTGTTTGCTCCATCGAATATCATCTGTATGCCCTTCTTTAAAGCATACAAATTTCTTCCATACAATTTCGTTTGTTTTCTTACTTTTCTTGCTATTACTCATTCTCGCGCTAAAACCGGATTCTCGGGCATATTGGTTGTAGAATGAGAATGCATCCTCTAACGAATCAAATCTCATACCAATCTGGGGTTTCTGATCATCACCGACTTGGGGGATGTACGATTGTTCATCTCCACTATATTGATCCATTTCATCTACAGTGGCGCTAGGCAGACGTGGGGTGGTGCTCGAAAATCTTTGCGGGCGGTAAGGTGCTGGCGAGGATTGTCTGGGGATTAACCGAGCACGATTAGCGACGGTAACAATATAATCATATGAGAAACAACATCAAGTATAAAATATATTTTAACAAAACATACTAGAAATGAATAAATTTATAAATACTCCAGATACATAAATAGCTAGATCATCAACACCATTTCCTAGTGCAATTAATTAAATATGCAGACTTACACTTCACAAACATTAAAGAACATGTATGCCAATACACCGGAAACCTTCAAAATCATAAATTGGAAATTTCTTCGGAATATGAAATTTAGAACTACATCGATTTACCTTCTGATGTCGTCGGAATATTTCCCCGCACGAGAGCTCCAGAAGTTCGCTCAATCTTCTTAACGTAAAGATTTGAGCGTAGGTGGGAGAAGGGCTGTTGGGCGAAGGTGGGACACGAAATTTGGGAACGCCCCTCTGTCCCCTCTTTTCTTTTTATAAAAAAAATTTGACGTTTCGCGACGGTTTGTTAAAATCCGTCGCCATTTGCGACGGATTTTTAAAACCGTCGCAAAACAAAAAAATAAACTGCACATGTGGGCTTCGCGACGGTTTGTTAAAATCCGTCGCCATTTGCGACGTATTTGTAAAACCGTCGCGAAACGTCAAATCTTTAAAAAAAAATAAACTGCACATGTGGGCGACAGCTCAGCTGTCGCCCACTGGGCGCTCACCAAAGGGCGCCCAGGGTATCAATTCCCTATATATATATATATGAGTTTTGTAAAAGATTATGTTTTTAGAGAAGTTATTTAATTTCTAAAAGAGGATAATGCAGAAGCAGAATTTGGAGTTAAAAAACAATAGCAAATGATTTTTAAAAATAAAAAGTGAAGCACTTTGCTTTAGAGTCGGCCAACACCCCTTAGTTTAAACGTGGTTATCGTAGTATCTTTGACGATTTACATGTGTTAGTTGAGTGGATTAAATAAGGATAGATTAATAGTCAAATGTTTATCGTTAAAATTTTAAGTTGTTTTAATAATCATTTTGATCCGGTTTAAGATCTAATTTTATGGATAACTATTTGATTAATAAAATCGGATCTTAAACCGAGTGAAAATGATTATTAAAATATCTTAAAATTTTAACGATAAATATTTGACTATTAATCTATCATTATTTAATCCACTCAACCAAACACACCTTGAATTTTAATCATTTTATGAGCTGTCATATTGTATGTAGCACGTCCTTGAATGATAGCCATGTGTTTTTAATTTATATATATAATAAATATATATATATATTTATTTATTTATTGTGAGAATAGTCAACTTGATTTATAATTATCATACAAGTTGATAACTTTGACATAATAAAGATATTTTCTTGAGTTTAGTGGCTTGTACGAGCACAAAAGTGAACAAGTCAAAAATAACACGTAACATGTGCAGATGCGAGCCATTTAAATAAAATTTAATGTTCGGTCACCAAACGTGATATATATAATAAATATAATATAAAATATATCTTTAGTGACACAGTTGAATGAATTTGAGCAATAAATTTATAAATATAGAGCACGAAAAAATCAGCACTTCAGTTGTCACTGACTCGATAGAGATCCGATCGAGGCATGTAGTTAAAAGTCACTCCCGAAGTTTAAGTTCACTCCGTCTACCAAACAGAACTTATTGTTTTATTTATATCTTTACTAAATAATGAAATTATTTATTAGAAATTAGAATATTAATCCCCCCATTAATATATATTGTTAACCTAACTAAGGAGTCAAACTTGATTGAACTTTAGATCCAAATCATGAAAAAAAAAACCCAAGGACTGCTAGCGATACCTTACTAGTTTAGTCTTTTGCCAGCTATTATCAAGAAAATCAATTAAATTTTGAATTCTTCGTTTCAACTTGTTTGTCGTAATTTTTAGATCCCTAAATATTCAAGCCGCACTTTTAAATAACCAGCGACAGAAAGAATCGATAGTCCTTTTTCTCAAATTAAAAAATGTCAATTATAATTTTGTTAACTAATATGAATTCCCCCAAAATAATACTTTTAATTTTATTTAAATAATAATAATTTAAATTATATATTAGTTTTGTAATTTACTACATATTTCCTACAAAAATTATATGTACATAAACACATACAACTACCTATTTTAAGGATGAATTTAAAGCTTAATCAATGAAAATTGAGTTAAGAAATATATAAAACTCAAAACAAATTGTTCCCTGCGGTAGGAGAGCGGCTTGAAACAATCCATGCCGTGGGGAGGCGCCCGTAAAATGGCGCATAGACGTTGACAATAGTTTCGAGTTTTCGAGTATATTTTCCACCAAAAGATGAATTTTGGTCATATTTTCGAGATTTGTGACTTATTTATCAATCCATATGATTGAACTAACATACTTAAGAAATAACATAACATCAATTTTGAGATGATAAAAAATAAAGGAAGAACATTTGGATTTATCTTGAAGTTCTTCTTCTTCTTTATTTTTAAAAGGAGTTTGTTTCATGATTTTCTGGTTATGGAACTCTGGATTTATAGTGCTAATATTACAAGTTCTAAGTCATTGTATCTCATTAGATAATTGTAATATCTCGTGAGCAATATGTAAGAGGAAAATTCCAGGGGAGAGCCAAGATTCATAAATACCTGGGGCTGATTCCATCCTGTGTTACACAGTATATATGTTAAAATCGAATTGAATATTCTAAAATCGAATTACCGAACTTTTTTCGACAAACCAAACCGATCGAATTTTACTATGAAATCCTAACAAACCAAAACGAAAAATCGGTTATTTCGATCAATAGCACAATTAACCGAAATTTTAGATTTTTTTTTAAATAATCATGTTTTAAATGAAAAAGTGCAATGTAAAAATTAGACTAAATAAATTTAAATTTTATTTATTAAAAAAATTTAAGTATAGTACTATTGTCTAATAAATTTTACTAGAAATTGTAATATTTATCTCCTTATAAACTTTATTAAAAAATTTAATAATTTTAATTTATTTATAAAAGTCTAGTTTGTCTGGTTAACTGAAGTTTTATATTAAAAACTGAAATCAAACTGAACTAACTTATATTTTAAAAAATTTAAACTGAACTTTGGAATAAACCGAATGTTCCTCTAAACGTTTGTAGCTTTAAAAAAAGATATAGATGGTGGTAATGATACAACTCAAATATTTTAAATCGCACAACAGCCCAAAGTCATTGTTCGACCGCTCTACCTAATAAAGACAATTAGTTCACCTCAGCACCGAACTGAATTTTCAAATTAATTCATTTAGGTATGTTATTTGGTTGATACCGATATTTTATTCACTCATAAAATATAATTGATGTTTGACCGTTATTTGATATATGCTCTTTTGGTTTAAAAATAAATTGACAGTTTTATTTTCTTCGTTCCCTGAGTTACTTGAGTAGAAAAATTCAATATTTCCAAAATTTTACAACAAAGAATTATTTTTCAAATTTATTACTTATTCAATTTTTGGTTATTATAAATAGAAAAATCACAAAACAAGCCCAATAATAAGGCAAAAACTTGTGTGAGACGGTCTCACGGGTTATATTTGTGAGACGGATCTCTTATTTGGGTCATCCATGAAAAAGTATTACTTTTTATGCTCAAAATATTACTTTTTATTGTGAATATGGGTAGGGTTGACCCGTCTCACGGATTAAGATCCGTGAGACGGTCTCACATGAGACCTACTCCAATAATAATTACATACCAATAATCATTATACATTTCAAGCAATTGATTATTATTCCAAAAATATGCAACAATAGATTTCTAGAGTAAAAATTCAAACTCCAAAATTTATGTGCATCATAAGACAATATTATTGCAACTCGAATAATCACAACTAAATATTAAATATACTTCTAGTGGTGTGTTTGGTTGAGTGGATTAAATAAGGATAGATTAATAGTCAAATATTTATCGTTAAAATTTTAAGATGTTTTAATAATCATTTTGACACGGTTTAAAATCCAATTTTATTAATCAAATAGTTATCCATAAAATTGGATCTTAAACTGGGTCAAAATGATTATTAAAACAACTTAAAATTTTAACGATAAATATTTGACTATTAATCTATCCTTATTTAATCCACTCAACCAAACACACCCCTATAGTCATGGAATTTTTATCTCAAAGTTGCATAATTTTATAACATACGACAATAAACCATCCAATAAACAGTAACGAATTATGATTTGTGGAAGTTGTTTATTTTTAATTTTTAAATATGAGACTACAAAAACAAAAAAATAAAACTGATAAAAAATTTGTTCTATTTTTAATATGGACCCAAAAAAATTTAAAATTTAAAAATATTAACTTTTTTGAAAAAAGAATAGGTGGAGCTGGATCCTACCCTAGCCCAAGGGTGGCTCCGCTCATGTGAAATTCGTTTTAATGACAAAGAGTTCTATTTTGTCTCGACTTCACATTTGCTAATTATCGTAGTTTTTTGAATCATGTTATCTTAAGGTTACATATCCCATGAAGATGTTATGTAGAAATCTAACAGACAAATTTTCGACCAGTCCAAACAATACATATTTACACAATAAACAAAATGTGTGGTAGTGAAACGAGGACATTGACAAAACCTGTAAGAAATTAAGAAAAGAATTCAGGCTTAACATGTGTGGATGGAATATATAAAGAGAAAATGCGGGGACTTAAAATTCAAAAACAATATAATTAAATTTTCTGTAGTTTAAATTTACATCATTGCATGTGATGTGGGCAACTGTACAAGCAAGAAGAGGACCCCCCACGAAGAAAAAAAATATATATGGCAGCCTTTTCCGTTTCGAAGTTAGTCGAAAAATTGAAACACAGTGGGAGTAATCGTGTCTTGTTCTCTTTGTAACCTTAACTATATAAAGTGTGATTCTGAAATGCGATTGTACAAGAAATGTATCACATCTCCGTATTGATATGACCATATGTGCGTACCAAATTTGTTTGATGCAAAGCTTCAACAAGAGACTCATTGCTCCAGGAATCTGTCCTTTTCTTTTCTCTCAATTCTTTTTCACCATTTGTTTGACTCACCAATGGTTTCTAGGCGTGATTTATCGTATTTATTGTGCCGAAACTTAGTTTTCGGAAAAAAACTTGCATAAATTTGCTTAAAAATCTCCCAAAAAAAATGAGACGTGAGAGTTCGAATCTACGTTAAAACAAAACATCTCATCTCCCGTTATAATAATTTGTTTTAACAAAAACTTTCTAATTTTCAAATTCAATTGATCACCCGCGATTACTAAATCAGCCACCGCTTGTGCGTGCATTAATAACTCCTTTCTTGATTGATTATTGGAGACTTTAAAATATGGCCGATTCTCTTCAGTAAAATAATTTAAAATTTGTGTGTAATTTTACTGAAAACACAATTAGTTGGCACTTCAGAATACTTAAACCTGTTAATAAATAAACCATGCTCACCAATTAACTAGTTGTTTTTTTGGTGAAATTAATTTTTTTCAGTCCTATTTATTTATTTTTAGTTTCTAATCCTATTATTATTATTATTATTTTCAACGGACTCTCTTTATGTCAATCAGTTTTTTCGTTTGGTTTTTACGCTCAATATCGACTTATAATGATTAACTTGTATTGTTTTTATTGGCAAAAACTTACATGAGACGGTCTCACGAGTCGTATTTTGTGAGACAGATCTCTTATTTGAGTCATCCATGAAAAAGTATTATTTTTTATGCTAAGAGTATTATTTTTTATTGTGAATATCGGTCGGATTGACCCGTCGCACAAATAAAGATTCGTGAAACCGTCTCACAAGAGATCTACTCATTTTTATTACTTCATGATATGATGATTTTTTCCAGGCAATGGTTGCTAGAATAATATCGATAGTTTGTGTGTCTTGTTATATGGAACTCTTTCCCCGAGCTGCATAACTAACCAGTGTATACGCTACTGGAGGTTCAATGTCTTAATTGGAATATGAATAGATATAATTAATTAGAATGGATATATATAATATTTGGATATGAAATGTTTTCGATTTAAACTGAATCTTCCAATTTAAATTGTCTATATATTGATGGAATCAGTTCTTGATTTTGATTCGCCCGGTAAGATAAGATTCATATTCTACGCATCGATGTATCGAATTTTAGACTTCACGTACGGTGTTGAAGAAATATTCAAAATCTCAGATTTTAAATTTAAATTTTTTTACCTCAGATTAACTACGAAAAAAAAGATAAATTTTTTTACGTAGATCTAAAATCAAGAAACTGCCTAATAGAAAAATTTTAAAAATCAAGAAACTGAATATTAAAAACAATATTAGTAAATAGTGATAAACATATTTACAAATTTTAATCGGCTCTTATCTAAATGTTTGATTTTTTTTTAAGAGATAATATGTAATAAAAATATGCGTACAAAAAACATGTAGAAACAACAGTCCAATAATTAATTATTTGTTTTTAAAATTTATGAGTACCAACGATCGGATGAAATGAATATGTAGGTCATACGTGAAGAAACGCTTATGCAATATAATTTAACTCAAGTTTTCGCAGACCATAATCACAAGATCCAACAGACATTGAAAATTGGGAGGAAGTTGTATCATATTATAATTACCCAACTTCAAAACTTCTTAACATTAGCATTTGAAAATGCCATTTTTGGTAATAATTAAAATATCACCAGAATCATTTAAGCCAGTTCTTGATTTTTCTCCACAATTCTCACCTCTTTGTCAGATCTAAGCATTTTTGCCTGCAAATCCAAACACAGAAGAGAAAGTATGAGTTTCATTAAACTAGATATGCAAACACCCAAAATTTAGACTGAATACACTACATATGCAAATGCCAGAATTTATTCTTTTGTTGTTTGCATTTTGTAAGTAGTTGGCTCCTGGTTTTACATACGAACCTGATCATCAGTAATTTCGACGGCGAAGCCATCGACGATAACCAAAGAGAGGGTTTTATTATAGGTTCCGGGCTGGAAGTTCTTGGCCAAAAGCTGTTCATGTTTTCTACTCAAGTACAGATCAAGTTCATTTCCTCCTCTCTTTGTTCTGATAATTTTTACACAGTTAATAATATTGTATGATAAAAAGACACACACAAACACACAGAGAGAGAGAGAAGCACGCAGTGAAGATGAGAAAGAATTTACTTGTTGGAGCGAAGCCTTTCATACTCTGGATCATAGTTCATGAAAACAAAATGCAGCTCACTTTTCGTGTCATCCATTGTGAAAGAAATTTGTATTCTATTTGACTCCCTATAAGGAATGGTGGCAGGGGTAGTAGGTGCCTATTTATACATGTTAGTAGGCTGTCTTGTGTAGAAATACAGTATGAGGTATTTGGACTTTTGTTGCTAGCTCCCTTTTTTAGTGTTATAAATTTTGGACCAAATATAATTTTATTATTAAATAAATCGTAACAGTGTGTTTGGCAACCAGGATTTGAGAGGATTTCATGGGATTTGGATTTCAAAATCCTATTTTTACTGTTTGGCAAGATGTTAATAAAAAAGGATTCGGATTTGCTTAGGATTTCATGGGATTTCAACAAGTATATCCAAATCCCATCAAATTTGATAAGATTTGGTGGGATTTGGATTTTAAAAACATAAAATTACTTTTTTATCCAACACATCATTCTCCACCAAAAATTTCTAAGGGTAATTTAGTAAAATTTTAAAATTCCAAATTCGAATCCTTTTTTCTCCAAACAAGAAATGGATTTGTAAATACCATTTTTAAATTTTAAACCAAACACCAAATGGAATTTCAAATACTTGAATTTCCAAATCCAATTCCAAATCCAATTCCAAATCCCACAAAATCCTCTCAAATCCTGATTGCCAAACACACTGTAAGTTAGAGGAAAATAATATAAGATATTTGAGGATAAAGACAAAATTTATGTTGCATTAAAGGTCAGTCTATCTATACCATCAATTAAACTCGAGTCATGTATTTATCCTGCTACTTCACCTAAATTAATGCAAATATTAGCAACAAAAAAAAAGCGAAAAGAAAAACTAACTACTCGTGTAAAGAAGGGAAAAACTTTTCGTCCACAAATCTTGCTTGAAAACTGACGTATAAATTTCAAAAACTATGTTTCCAAAAACCAAAAATTACATAATACACGGCCGTGTCCATAGATAGTTACTTGGCTTAAAATTATATATTTACTTCTTTGTGATTTTGATTATAATCAACTTTTTTTTTGTAATTTTCGTCTTTTTTCGACGTGTCACAAAAAAATGCGTTGATCTGACGCCAACATAATGCTTATGTGTGCAATATCACTCACCACTCCCAACTAAAAAAAACGACTAAATTAAATTGTCAAAATTGAAAGTTATACAATCAAAGTTGTGATTTTACCTAAAATTAACCCTGATTAGCCAAGATTTTCAATGAGTAATATTATTGAATACTGGATGGCATTATGTATCCTACCATGATTCTGACTCCAACTTTCTCCCTTCTTTATATCAGGTTTTGTACGATCACACATATACAATAATATTGTCAATCACACGCTTGTGCTGGTAAAGTCAACACTAAATAGAATACTTAATTAGTAATTAAATTAATTAATTATGAGATTCTATATATATATATATATATATATATATATATATATATATATATATATATATATATGTGTGTGTGTGTGTGTGTATATATATCTGTGGCGGGAGATTTTTTAAAAAACTGTTTAGTCACAATTAATCATTTATTTTTTAAATTATATTCGTAATTAGATTTAAATTAACGAATGCTAAAAAAACAAACACCTTTCAAAGACAAACATTTGTGTGAGACGGTCTCACAGATCATATTTTGTGAGACAGATCTTTTATTTGGGTCATTCATAAAAAAAATTATTTTTTAAGCTAAAAATATTACTTTTTATCGTGAATATCGATATAAAGTTATTGCAATTTTGGAGAGAAAATAATAAGAGTACGATTACTTGAGTGGATAACCGATCGAGAGCATTTATTGATTAAGTGGTGCCAACTTTTCGATGGGAAAAAAACAAAAAGAAAGCGTAGTAAATACACATTAATTAAATACACAATCAAATATTCAAATTTCCCAAAATGAAATAAATAGTAGTTAAAATATTATATTAAATTAAATAGATAATTACATATAAATGAAGAAATAAATTTTAGTAACTTATGAAATTATGAACACACTCATTAAGTTTGTATTTATCTTACGTTTTATCTGTTTAGGTTTGTATTTATCTTATATTTTTAAGATATTAAATATAATAAAAGCAATAACACGAGGGATGTAAGTAATATTAAAATTATCAAAATTATTTGTTATTTTCATAATATCAAGGGAGGTGTCTGTAATATTTAAATATAATTAGATTTTTTTGTTAATATGGCAAACCTAAAATAAAAAAGATGTAAGTAACCATAAATTAAATAAGAGTGGGTCTCATGTGAGACCGTCACACGGATCTTAATCTGTGAGACGGGTCAATCCTACCTATATTCACAATAAAAAATAATACTCTTGGTATAAAAAATAATAATTTTTTCATGAATGACCCAAATAAGATATATGTCTCACAAATATGACCCGTGAGACCGTCTCACATAAGTATTTGTCATTAAATAAAGACAAAAACTTGTGTGAGACGGTCTCACAGGTCGTATTTGTGAGACGGATCTCTTATTTGGGTCACCATGAAAAAGTATTACTTTTTATGCTAAGTGTATTACTTTTTATTGTGAATATGAGTAGGGTTGACCCGTCTCACATATTATGATCCGTGAGACGGTCTCACATGAGACTCACTCTTAAATAAATACTATATGGTCTTATAAATGAAGTACTTATTCAAATCGGAGTACTTGTTAGTTCGAATTTATGTATGCACGAGTACAAATAATTATTAGGATCAGTATTCCACAAGCGGTAATGAATTAAGCTCTAATCATAGTATTAGCTTTATAAACTATTCAAAATATTTTTACAAATTTATCATAATAAATAACATAATTTAATTTTATGATTATAATTAGATTACTATGATCTCAATAATTTAAAATTATTGCAAAATAATTCATATTTAATTTTATTTTCAACATTTGTTAATTTTTGTAACTATATTACTTATTATTCTCTCCATCACATATATTTGAATTTATTTGCTATTTCGTACAAATTAATTAAATTATCAGAAACACGATTTATATATAAAAAAATTCTCATTTTATTGTTATTTAATATGATATAAAAAAATTTTGACGTTGTCAGGAAAAAATAAATAAAATTATAAGAAATATAGATATTGAATTGTATATTTTTTAATAATAAAAAAAATGTTTATAATAGCCAATGAGTTTCGCCCAGTCGTTGTCACCTTTGGAACTTTGATTTCGTCGTACGTACCTGTTGTGATTCCACGTGTCAAACCAGCAAGCCGTGTAAAAACTGAAAATGGGGGACAGATGAAGGTGCGTACTCATATCGAAACCTGTCACTTGCTAATTGGTTCATTGTACACAAATTGTCTGTCTCCACACGGAAATTTTTTTCCTATTTTCTTTATTAAATCCCGAACCAATGTCAGCTTTTAAATCGTTAATAAACTAAATTCCATTGAGTAATACTGTGTGATAAGTTAGTTCGAAAAATTTTGATTGAAAAATCGAATTTTTGATTAATGGTCAAGCATTTATATCATTTTCTACTTTCACGTCCATTGAGGTAGTTTTCATGAGTTATTGTTGGATAATTTTATTTATATGAGTTTATATGTGAATAATTAAACAATAAAATACTAAAAAATCTTGTGCGAGAAGACGTGCACCGTAGGCACATGGTTCCAACAGTTGGCGCGCATCCGCACGAGAAAACGTGCACCCGCGCGCCTAGTTCTGTTCGGAAGATAGCTTGTGCTCACTGTAGTGGTTCGCACAAGTGCGGGTGATAGTGTTAACAAAATTTACAAATAAATTTAGTCCAAAAACATTAATATCGGTCAAAGATCGCACCGCACCGCACAAGCCGGCCGCGCGCATGTGTGTTTTACCGAGACACAACCTATCAGCATCTTCTCCTTCTAAAAACTTCTAGTACTCCTTGTAGCACAAACTCTTAGCTCACACTTAGAGCTTACAACATAGACTAATCTTTGCTATTTTTTTAATGTGGGACAAGTCTCATTTCCTTTTTCATTCACCTCTCTTCACTCTTCTTTTCTCTTCATTTATCCAACGATATTTGAGATGGAACACATATGTTCTTGGTGTTCAACAAACACAAAAATTTTACACGAGTGTTACTAAAAATTCTACATGCATTAGTGTATTTATGATAACTACTTCAAACTATATAATATGTATCTTCTAGACATGAAAGGATATGTTGTATAGTAGGCCTGGCATCCGCCACACTATTTGTACATCCCAAGGCGATTTCGTAAAGCTTGATTGCTTGCTTTAGATCTCTTCCCTCTACGCAGAATTCAAAGTAGTTGTTCCTAAATTCTTCCATCGATGAAACCTTGTTGGGCCATCCAAGGATATCCATCAGCACAACCCCAAAGTTATGTATATCGCTTTCCCGCGACATCATTTCTGTGTACAGCTGCTCTGGTTGTGGGGACAGAGACACTGTCTGCTCCGGGTCGTCGATGTTCATGACATTCTCTGCCAGTTGGACGAAACCGTAGTTCGATAGATGGGCGGTGAAGTCGATGTCGACCATGACATTGGAGGACTTGATGTCGCCGTGGACGTTTACTTGCAAGTGTTTTTCTCTCGGATGGTTTTGTGAGTGGATGTATCCAATTGATTTTGCAATGCATTGGATTATCTTGAGGCGATGCTTCCATTGTAGGGCAGTTTGGCCTTGTTCCCTTGCTCCTAATCAAGAAAATATTTTGGGATGCACGCATCGATATCAAACTAATTTTCAGAATATTTATCATCGATAAAATGCCATGTATTAAATGCATCATAGCTTCCAGCCTTCTTAAGAAAATAACATTAGATTTAAGAGTTAAGTCTAGTTGGAGATTTGATTTTAAGAAACCATGGAGAGAAATAACACAAAATCTAATTAAAATTATTTTTAAGAAGATTTGAATAAAAGTTTTTCAATTGATTCAAGACATAGAAGATATCTGATGAGAGTTATTTTAGACGAAAAATATTGTCAAGATAAAAAAAATCTTGAATTAATTATGGAGTGGGTCTCATGTGAGACCGTTTCACGGATCAAAATCTGTGAGACGGGTCAATCCTACCTATATTCACAATAAAAAGTAATACTCTTAGCATAAAAAGTAATACTTTTTAATGAGTGACCCAAATAAGAGACTCGTCTCACAGATACGACCCGTGAGACCGTCTCACAAAAGTTTTTGCCTTAATTATTATGAGGCATCTAAAAAGTCATTAATAAACTACATATGTATCTATATGCTAAAATCTTACCAGCAAGCAAATCAGCGAGACTCCCCATAGGATAATAGCTACAAACCACAAATTTGATCCTCTTTGCGTACAAATAAGCTGAAACAGGCACCAAATATTGACACTGATTCCCAATCTGTGCCACCCTTTCGATCCTCCTCCCGAACTCACTCTTTCTTATCACAACTCTCCTAAACCTTTTCACTGCACAAATAATCCCTCCTGAGAGAACTACTTTTTCAGTCATGGCTAATGGGCTTTCCCCCATAACCCCAACCGAAGCCCTCAAAACCTGCCTAAGTGTCATCTGCATCGACTCCGAACTATTACCGTTTTTAGTATTATTGCAACTAAACTTCTTGCTAACAGAGTTACAACTGTAGGCAATGTCGAATCCTTCGAACGAGGTTAATGGGACGTCATCCATGTAACCTAACCCGAACTCTTCGTACCCATAAACAGAAAACGTGGACGGGAGGCTACATTCTCCGGCTTGAGGGCTTCTTTTATGTTTAGGGTTCAAAGCTCTGGATAACATCTTCTTTCTTTTCTTGAAATCTTCTTCAGTTTTCTTTTTGGCTTAGATTTGTATGTTCTGGAATAGGTTTGCAAATCTTGAGGGTTTGGATGCCTATTTGATGATTCGATCGGACATATCGGATGATTCTTATTGGTTTGAGGTGTTCTTCTTGGTATACAACGTATACAAAAAATGAGTTTTGTTTCTTATAGGAAGACTGGTTTTGTATCATTCAAATGCATATGTAATAACGAGCTAGATCTAGGAAGTTCCGTGAATTTAACTGTCTTTTGTATGTCTTTAATAAATTAAAGATGTCGATTAGTAGACGAGTTTGGGTAGAGAGATTCTTATTTATAACATTTTTTAAAAGGTAGCTTTGCAAAAAAGATAATAATTTTTTGTTGGGCTCTGACTTCAAAAACAAAACTTCAAAGAAAGTAACATGAAATAAGGTTTATGTTGATAATAAGATGTTATTTGAAGCCAAAGGACATTAGGATATTATGGTATGAAACGAATAGATATAGACAATCTACATATATATATACACTATATCTTGATATCAGAACCAAAGGATATTATTATGATATGAAATTAATAGATATATTATATGATTTTTAAGAAAAATTTTGTAGTAAAAAATATGTTTATTAATTTATCTATAGTAATAAAAATCAAATATAGACAATCAGAACATTCTTATTTGGAACCCAATACGGGTACATGTATTCCAATTCCTTTAAGTAACTGCACGTGGATCACTTTCAAATTCATTGACAATATTTTATTAAAAAAATGCACAAGTAAATAATATTATTAAGATTTGTGGATCCGAAAACGCAAAATGAAAGATCATCTCATCCTGTGCAGTTAAAGTAAATTGCCAACTTCCTATACATATATTTTAATTTAACATTGAAAAAATTAGTTGAACAATTTTAATTCAAAAATTTTGTGAGAATCCAACTCCCCATTAAGTCATTACACCATTCTCAGGTGGAAAAATTATCTTTTTTTGTGGCATTGTAAGAGACCACTGACAAAGCAAAACTTGTTTGAGTATGGAATGTCATCGCTACCGCACAGCTCCATGAGCCATAATTGTTTCCTGTCAATAAGGAGTAACAAGAATAGTTGAGAAGGTTTGTCGTAGTGATGAATAATGTTTTGATAGGAACTGAGGAGGTTGGAGATGTTTTTTGTCAACTATGATGAAGAAAATCGATGGAAAAGTATGCAATTTAATAAAAAAATTAGATGAGATATGAATGACAACTGATACCATATAAGAATTATGAGATCAAAATACGATGATTCATCTTATGCGTACACTTTATAGATGCATTACAAAGATTTTTTTAAAAAAGACATAACTATAGGAAAAAATAAACTTGTTACAACACAAAATTAAATCTAATTCATTTGATAAGAAAAAAACTAACTTCAATATGAAAATAACAAACAAATCTAAAAATATTCATATTAATCCAACAATTCAATTTCAATTTAACCTCTTTTAGCGCATTTTGCTTTATTATCTCATCCTTTTCGTTCATGTTGATGGAGGATTTTTATCCATCGTGGTTGATGGATGTAAGTACTGTTTATTTAATACATAATATCTTATTTCTCCTATAAAAAAAAAAAAAAGTATTTAACTACTATTAATTTGTTAACTAGGAGCTTAATTTGTTTCCTTGTTCTTTCTCACGACCAAATAACACCAATATGGCAATATACCATATTCAGACTGGAAAAATAATTTTGTGTGCAAACAAAAAGTCCTCGTAACCAGCCACAGCTCACTTCGACGTTTCCAATTTCCCATAGAATCTCCGGAGGTAAAAAAACATAATGTTAATGAGAAACTCAAATATTGATACATAGCCACTCAAATCCCTTCCTTGATACATTGAAATAACCATAATTTACCATATAATTTTAATCAAAAGATTAAACAAATTTCACCAACTCTCAGAAAGAAGAAGAACAAGCACCTAGCTGCTGACTGCTGGTCAGTTCAGAACATGGCCATGGGCTCACTTCAACCGCGGCTCCACTCACATCAGAGCACTGCCATGGAAGATTTCTAGAACCCGGGGATCCACGAAGATCGATATTCGAAAGACAGATCCCAGTAAATGGTGCATTCTTCAGCCCGTGAATCAAACCGGGTTGTAGAACCTTCTCTCCCCACACGTCCTTGATCGTGATGTCTTTCAAAGTTGGGAGAGCATTAGGATTATAGTTCTCGTCAGGGTGGTCTCCAACATCCCCCGAGATCTTGATCCCCTTTCGTGCATTCTCTATGTAAATATTAGAGAAAGTGATGTTTCGTATGATTCCTCCTCGGCCTACATTGGTTTTCAAATGGATCCCGACTCCCATATTGAACAGACTTATGTGCTCTGCTAATACGTCCTGGACTCCACCGGAGGTTTCACTTCCAACAGCAATTCCGGCAAATGGTGACGAACCAGTTACTCGTCTAATTGTTATACCTTGACTAGGGCGATTATAAGCGATTCCATATTCATCCCACCCACTCTTCACCGCTACGAGGTCATCTCCTGTAGATATGTAGGAGTCCTCGATGCATACATGAGAGCTCGAGTCTATATCATGAAATAGGCAAAACAAAAGTAATATAGAATATTAGTCATATTTCATGCGGAATAAATAAACCATGAAAGAAATACTTCATAAAAAACGTGAGTTCCAATCAATTTCTTGACATATCTTACCTGGATCAATTCCATCGGTGTTGGGAGAGTCCGCAGGAGCCAGGATGGTAACATATTGAACGACAACATAGCTGAAAATAGTGAAAAGAAATTACTTAAAAAGTTAAACCAGATACTCTCTGTTTTAGAATTTCAAGACTCTAAATTTAAACCCAAATAAAAGGAAAGGGATATCAAAATTAATTTGGCACGACAACACACAGCATAAATTTTAAGACAGCTCTCTCGATATTCTTCAGTTTATTAAAACTAAATCACATACAATCACTGGCGCAGTAAATTATCTTTCTAACAACAGTTTATTATGATCTCTAAATTTGACCAATAATTTTGGTAGTTAAAACCCGGGAAATGCAATGCTATTACCTGCAATACACGGGGTGTATATTCCAAAAGGGCGAGTTCTTGAAAATAACATTGGAAATTGTTATACTTTTGGAGTTCACCAATTCGACGAGGTTAGGCCTAGTAAACTGAAGAGTTCTTTGCCTCCACATGTTCCACCAGACTTCACCTTGACCATCAATCGTCCCATTTTCACCTATAAAAGTAAATAAATGAACAAATGGTTGAACAAAAACTATAATTTTCCCTCGTACGAAATATAAAACAGAAGGATGACTACATTATGTTTATTTAGTCCTTGAGATTATTTCACTCATACCGACCTGTGATTATCACATCATGTAGCCCATCTCCATGGATGAAGCTCATATACCTTCCTCCAGGCAGTTCTCTTCCTCTTCCATAAGAAGGCAAGGGATTTATCAACGGCCATTGATCCGTATCCTAGAGCATTGAGAATTAAAAAAAAAAAAGAGTAAAGAAACACCCATATGTATAAGAGTGAGAATAATAAAAGATGAGGTCAAGAAATGATGACATTGTTTTAGACATACGAACATACTTAAGTTCACAAGTCTCATTATCATAAACAAGCATTCTTATACTATTTTATAATAGACTCAAAAAATGACTAAGAATGAAACAGATGAAGGAATCTAACACAGTCAAGCAGTATCACTCTTGCACCTTCCATGCATTCAATATATGCATGAGTAGTTTTGTACTCTTTTAGCAGAAGCTATGGTAATATAACATCATTGTTTAGCTCTTCCAAACATATGAATAAAGGCATGATCTTTCATAACAAAGTGACAAACCATATGTCTTACCTAAGGGCAGAGGAAGAGAGAAAGTGAGCAGAAACAGTCAACATCTCTCCCTGTCGCATTTTACCACATATATGTATATTTTCCTGTGATACATCCAACATAATATGGTATTCTCTCTCTATATTCATTTTCTAGCTCCTCCAAATAGTCTTATAGTCTACAGTTTAAATATTTACTATTTTTTTCGAAAGACATTGTCTTGTCCTCTAGGATAGCTGGCAGGCCATGATGCATTGATGATGGTCTTTAACTGACAATAACATGCTCAAGCCAGCTCCTCGGCCCACACACCTCTTTGATGTGCTCCCTAACATCTTATTCTTCGCCATTCAATCGCAAAATCACGTAATAGCCTCTCATACCAGCTCAACATCACTCCATTAAAATCTCATCAATCAACATACATATGGGCCCAGTCAAGTTATCCATCGGAACTTTTAATCGCATCATCTTATATGTTCATTTTCAAGAAAACTAACTCATCTAACAAACTGATCAAAAGTTTCAACATGTCAAATCTAACTTAGATAAGTGGAGGAACCAGAAACGTAATGAATAGACAAAACTGAAAATTAAAAATTAAAAATATTTAAAAAAACACGATGGGTAAAATCATTTGCTTCTTTTTTACAGAAAATATAAATCAAAAAGGGAGGGTGTACTCAAGGACGGAACCAGAAAAATGAAGTTAGGGGGTGAAAAAATATATTAAAAATTTTAGGGGAGGCAAGTGCAAATTTTAATAAGAGGAAAGTGAAATAAAATAATCAAATCTAGCACCCTACTCTATAAAAAAACGAGGGGGCGACCGCACCCACCGCCCCCCTTTGATTTCGCCTCTGCGTGTGCTGTAAACGGTTCCAGCTGGTCTCCCCCTCCCTTCACCACTATTTTATAACTTACCAACATAACCACTCGCACATCAATGAATTTCGCCTAAGGTGGGAGAATGCAAAATGTTTATAGTTTAGGACATAGTTTCAACATGGCATGGGATCCAAGTTCAAAATCCTAATGTACATAACTCCATATATTTCTTAAAGCTGGCTGCCGTGCCTGATGCCGGACCAATTAGTGTGTGTATGCCTTAAATATTAACTTCTGGCAAATAATTCTCAATCTTCTACTTAAGGGCATGTTAAGGCATAGTACTATTGTTTGAGCCTCCTCTCAGTAGCACAGACTTTCGGAAAAAATGGCTTCTCAACCTCAAAGACATTCAAATCTTAAGGGAAACTAATGATAGAGCGGCCTTTTTCCCACACAAGAAAACCCATAACAGTCCCAGAAACTCAATTAAACAAAATATCCGAACCACAAAATTTTAAAGATTAAAGCGAGTTAGAGACAGGAAATATTCCAATGAGATGATGAAAGAGAACATTTGCATACCGTTGTAGCTTTGATAACAGCATTTCTAGCCAAGAACAGAGTCATGTGGCTAGTGAGATTAAAGGGTCCTGTTAAAAACTCTCCAGCAGGAACATAAAGTAAACTGCCACCCGGCCTCCTCAAATGCTGAATTCGGTATATTGCCTCCTGAAACGCTTTCGTGTTCAAAGTCACTCCATCGCCAACACCACCAAAATCCTCTATCGATATGACATCGCTTCGGTACCTGATTGGTACGATTCCCGAGCATGTAACCCACTCGGCATTGACCAATCTAGAGCAATTTGTCAACAGAGATATAACCACCCCAAAGGATAGAAGAATCGAAACAACAAGTGGGTGCTGGTGCATTTTGAACTGGTTCTTGATTATGTTTCCCGTATTCTTTGCAAATCTGGTGGGGGTTAAATCTTGTAAGCGAATTTGGTGAAGAAATGACACAAGAGTTCCAAGAAAAAATATTTCTTAATCAAAGTCGAGTAGGATTAAGCTCAGACGAAGTAGCGAAAATGAATTATTTATGAAATGAGTCACCAAAGTTCAGATTTTTCTGATAAGCCAAACGGTGAGGATACAACAGAAAAATTCAATAATTTTCCGCTTCAACATACGCAACACAGTGGAAAAGTCTGAAAAACTGCATGCTCAATCAAAGATTCATATAATAATTTTAAAAAAAAAACAAAGATCTGGAAATGATACAAAGACAAAACTCCAAACAAAGATCTCCCAAAATGATTAGACCAAATCTGCAATAAAAAATGAAAAATAGTCAGCACAACTCCAATCATAAAGAAACGGGGCTACAAAAAGTAGAAACTTGGTAACAAAAAACCAGAATTCATACAAACACAAACAAACCCATTACTCTGTGTGCGTGTGGGTGTGTAAAGGTTACACGCGGAGCTCATCTTTGTCGTGAGGTAGCCGGGTTTCAAAGGGCTAGACAAAGTGGTCACCGAGAGGCGAGAAGGAACGGCCTTTATAATTATTTAAGTAATATTTTATCATACATCAGAAGAAAAAGCGGAGATGCTTCGTAATTTTATATCAATAATCAAGAGACTACTGACATTCTAATACCTATCAACGGATAACTTTTTCTTTCGACTGATGTCCCCTCTCTTCGGTGTGGGTTTTTCTAAAAAATATGGAAAGAAATACTGGAATTTGAAATTCAATTTTATTTTTATATCTTTGAATTTTTGTCTTGGTAACTTCGATCTTTTTTATCAACAAGTCGTCGGCATGTCGATTTTGTATTAATCAACGTGGAAAAAAAATAAAAATCTTGACAATATAAAGATCGGAATTGCGAACAGACTAATATACATAATTATAATTATACTTTTTTCATTAATTATTGCAAATTAATAGATTGGAGATTACGTATATTTGCATTTAGTGTAGAAATTGTACTAATTAATGATATTCCATTTAGTATTGAAATTCAAATAAAATATTATCAGTATTAACAGCTCATTTTCATAAAATTTGCAGAAATTGTATAATATATGAAAAAAGTAATTTTGAGGTTCACAAATCACAACAGCATGTGGCGTGAGACTGAGCCCCTAACTAGCCTGAATTATGGAACAGGCGCACATGCTTGCCAGATCATTTCATTAACGTCGTCCATTAAATTGCGACTTGTCTACCACAATTATTGGCTCATTGCTCCACAGTTGAAATCGTTCACTTTAGACGCCCTTCATCTCGGCTCAACAAGATTGTGAGAGGAGGTAAATCATGGTAACTCAGCCAACCCCCTAATTGGAGGGAATTTAACTCTCACACTACCGCTTGCGAGACTCGATCCTTGGTCATTGCTCCAAGATTTACTGTTGATGACCAACTGAGCTAAGCCCATACGGACACAATTATTGGCTCATATTTTACATGCATATCAAGTCAAAACAATTTTTTTAAAAAAAAAATATCGGGAACACTTATTGGATTTATGTAATTTATTACATATTGCTTGTAAATTACTTTTAAAATTTGAATTTATAGAATGCCATGAATAACCAAACTTTTTGTTGAAAATATAATATTAAAATATGTATGTTGAATGTTGAATGTTGAAAATTAGGTAAAATTAGGTGTTGAATATTGAAAATTAGTGTGTGATGATGTATGTAATGAGGTAATTTATTTTGAAATATTTGTATATGAAACTCTATAAATAGAGCACTCATTTGTGAATGAAATAACAATTGAGTTGAGAGAAAAATATTATAAAGTATGTAGTTTGATAATTTTGAGAGTTTGAGATTTTTACTTTTTACCGTAAATTTTTACTTTTTCACAACACGTTATCAGCACGAAGCTCTAAAAGTCCTACATATTTTTCCAAGCTCCAAACAGAAGAAAAAGGTAATAAAAGTAATTATATTTATTTTACTGTTATTTATTTATTGTGTATTTATTTAATATACAATATAATGTTATTATTAGAAATAATAAAATAAATTTTTCATAAACTTGTTATAAATCCTGGGAGGATGTTAAGACGACATCCCACACTCCCGGCAAGGGATACGACAAGTATAAAAGCCTATAAGGTTTTTAAACAAAATAAATTATGACAGTCGTTATAATATTATGATATGATATATATAATTATTTAAACATGTCTAATATTATATATACCATATTATTACCATAAAATTATACAAATACATACATTTATTCTTTTATTCACCAACGGTCATAAACGGTAACAAAACGGCTAGTTTTTGCCCTATAAATATGATCTCTCAAACTCATTCAATCACCCCAACTTTCTCTTCTTCTCTAAAAATTATTCTTCATCAAATTTTCGGAAAAAAAAAAAAGAAGATGGCTTTCGCAAGGTTATTTTTAATTATTTTAGTTATCATACTCACGAGTCTTGTATTTATCGGAGAATATCCTCCTCGTGTGTTTTCTTTATTTTTACGAATACTTGTACTTGTTGTTTATCCATTACTTTGTATTGCAATATTCATTAACTAATAAAATGCATCGTGATTTTTAGTACCACCATGGCAAACTTGACAAAGCTCGAATTCATCGTTCTTGACATTACTGGGAAAAATTATATGACATGGACTCTAGATGTAGAAATGCATCTCGAGTCATTGGGTCTAAGCGAGACCATTAAAGAAAATGGCATATGCACGTCACAAGAAAAGGCAAGAGCCATAATATTTTTACGTCGACATCTCGACGATGGATTGAAATGTGAATATCTGACTGAAAAAAATCCCATGGCTTTGTGGAAGGGATTAAAAGAAAGATTTGAACATATAAGAGAAGTTATACTTCCGACCGCCCGGGATGAATGGAATACATTAAGATTCCAAGACTTTAAAAAAGTCAGTGATTACAATTCGGCGATGTATAGAATAATCTCGCAATTGAAATTTTGTGGCCATGAGATTACTGAATCTGAGATGCTTGAAAAAACATTTTCCACATTTCATGCATCAAATATTACTCTACAGCAACAATATAGAGTACGTGGATTTGCCAGATATTCTGAACTCATCGCCTGTCTTCTTGTGGCGGAAAAGAACAACGAGCTTCTAGTGAGAAATCATCAGTCCCGACCCACTGGATTAACAGCATTTCCCGAAGTAAATGCTGTAAATAAAAATGAATTTAAACCTCGGAACCAAAATCAAATTCAAAGACAAGATTTTGGTCGAGGTCGAGGTCGAGGTCGTGGACGTGGACGTGGACGTGGATTTGGCCGTGGTCGTGGTCGAGGCCGTGGTTTTGAAAATAATAGAGATAGTTATAACTCATCTCAAAAGAGCGTCCCAAACCATCCACAGAAAAGGCATCATGAGAATACAAGTGTTAATGAGAATCACTCAAAAAGATATGAAAGTTCTTGTTACAGATGTGGTACTCCAGGACATTGGTCCAAAGTTTGTCGAGCCCCTGAGCACCTTTGTAAACTTTATAAAGAATCATTAAAGGGAAAAGAAAAGGAGACCAACTTCACTGAACGCAGTGACCGTTTGAGTGATTCAACTCATCTTGATGCTGGTGATTTTATGAATGATTTCTCTGGAAATGATCAACATGTTGGTGGGATAGAAATGAACAATTTTGATGCTGCAGATTTTCTCAATGATTTTTCTGAAAATAAACAATATAGTGGTAGAATATAAATGTACAATAATTTGTTTTTCATGTATTCATAAAATAATGTTTTATTGTATAATTATGATATGTGTTATATTTAAATATATATTGCCAGTAATTTATTGAAGTTCAAATATGGAAAATGCTATGAGCAAAGCTGAAGTTTGCATACCCGATAGTGGTACAACGCACACTATCCTCCGAGATAAAAGATATTTCTTGGAACTAAAACCAACAAAAACAACGGTGAATACAATATCAGGTCTTGTAGACTTGATTAAAGGATGTGGTAAAGCACAATTTTTGTTACCTAATGGTACAAAATTTTTGATCAATGATGCTTTATATTCACCACAATCGAAAAGAAATTTGTTGAGTTTTAATGATATATATTCCCATGGGTATGATACTCAAACAATGAATGAAGGGAATGAGAAATATATGTGTCTTATCACATATAAATCAGGAAAGAAATATGTGATTGAAAAATTACCAATGCTCCCTACTGGATTGCATTATACACATATAAGTCCCATTGAATCAAACATGGTAGTTGATAATTCTTCGATATTAACCAATTGGCATGATCGATTGGGACATCCTGGTTCAACAATGATGCGAAGAATTATAGAAAATACACATGGTCATCCGTTGAAAGACCAGAAGATCTTTCAGAATAATAAGTTTCAATGTAAAGCTTGTTCTCTCGGAAAACTTATTATAAGACCATCACCAGGCAAAATCCAAACTGAATCACCAATGTTTCTTGAACGTATTCAGGGTGATATTTGTGGACCAATCCATCCACCATGTGGACCATTCAGATACTTTATGGTATTGATTGATGCCTCCAGCAGATGGTCACTTGTATGTTTATTGTCAACTCGAAATGTTGCATTTGCAAGATTACTTGCTCAAATAATAAAATTGAGGAATCAATTTCCCGATTATACAATCAAGAAAATTAGACTTGATAATGCTGGTGAATTTACTTCCCAGACTTTCAATGATTATTGTATGTCTATGGGAATCATTGTTGAGCATCCTGTTGCTCATGTACATACACAGAATGGATTGGCTGAATCATTGATTAAACGTCTGCAAATGATTGCTAGACCAATGATTATGAAAACAAAACTCCCTATTTCTATATGGGGACATGCAATTTTACATGCCGCTGCATTAATTCGCATCAGACCAAGTGCATATCATAAATACTCCCCATTACAGCTTGCATTTGGTCAAGAACCAGACATTTCTCATCTGAGAATTTTTGGATGTATGGTGTATGTGCCTATTGCACCACCGCAACGAAAGAAAATGGGACCTCAAAGAAAGGTTGGAATTTATATCGGTTATGATAGTCCATCAATCATTCGATATCTTGAACCTCAGACAGGAGACGTGTTCACAGCACGTTTTGCTGATTGTCATTTTAATGAGGAAATCTTCCCAATGTTAGGGGGAGAACAGAAACATACCGAAAAGGAAATTACGTGGTATGTATCATCATTGTTACATATGGATCCAAGAACAAAACAATGTGAAAAGGATGTACAGCAAATTGTGCACTTGCAAAGAATAGCAAATCAAATACCAGATGCATTTGCAGACACAAAAGGGGTAACTAAATCATATATACATGCTGCAAATGCCCCTGCTCGAATTGAAATTCCAAAGAAACAAATGGAAGATACTCATGATGTCATTAAACGCCTGAAGCGTGGAAGGCCAGTCGGTTCCAAGGATAAAAATCCTCGCAAAAGAAAATTCATAGAGAAACACGATGATCACAAAATAAAGAATGATGTTTCTGAAGAAACACATGATGATCACAAAATAGAGAATGGTGTTCCTGAAGAAACACATGATGATGAAAATGTTCTGTCAGAACCACAAACTGACGAGAATTATGAAATCTCTATCAATTACATTAATACTGGAAAAATATGGAACCGAAAAGATATAGATGAAATTGATGATATATTTTCTTATAATGTGGCAATCGACATCATAAATGATAACGAAGATCATGAACCAAAATCTTTTGGTGAATGTAAAAATCGGCAGGATTGGATAAAATGGAAAGATGCCATCCAGGTTGAATTAGATTCGCTAAATAAACGTAATGTTTTTGGACCTATAGTCCTTACACCTGAAGGTGTAAAACCTGTTGGATACAAATGAGTTTTTATTCGAAAGCGAAATGAGAAAAATGAAATAGTAAGATATAAAGCTCGACTTGTTGCACAAGGTTTTTCTCAAAGGCCTGGAATTGATTATGAAGAAACGTATTCTCCTGTGATGGATGCAATTACGTTTCGGTATTTGATTAGCTTGGCGGTATCTGAAAATTTAGAAATGCGTCTTATGGATGTTGTTACAGCTTACTTATATGGATCACTTGATAGTAATATATATATGAAAATCCCTTAAGGATTTAAGATGCCTGAAGCACAAAGTTCAAAACCCAGAGAATGTTATTCTGTGAAATTACAAAGATCGTTATATGGGTTAAAGCAATCAGGTCGAATGTGGTATAATCGACTAAGTGATCATTTGATGAAAAAGGGATATGTAAACAATTCAATATGCCCTTGTGTTTTCATTAAGAAAACAACATCCGGATGCGTAATTATTGCTGTATATGTTGACGATTTAAACATCATTGGAACGAGTAAGGAAATTCAAGAAGTTGTGTCATACTTGAAGGAAGAATTTGAAATGAAGGATCTTGGAAAAACCAAGTATTGTCTGGGTTTGCAAATCGAACAAAAAGAATGTGGAATGTTTGTTCACCAGACAAATTATACAGAAAAGATTCTTAAACGTTTTAATATGGATAAAGCAAATCCTTTAAGTACTCCAATGGTTGTTAGATCATTAAACATAGAAAAAGATCCATTCCGTCCATGTGAAGATGATGAAGATATTCTTGGTCCAGAAGTACCATATCTAAGTGCCATCGGTGCCCTTATGTACCTTACAAATTGTACAAGGCCTGATATATCTTTTGCCGTGAATCTGTTGGCAAGATTTAGCACATATCCAACAAAGAGACACTGGAACGGAATTAAACATATATTCCGTTATCTACGAGGAACGACAGACTTGGGACTTTTGTATTCAAAAGATGCTAATCCAAGTATAATTGGTTATGCTGATGCTGGATACTTATCTGATCCACACAAGGCACGTTCCCAAACTGGATATGTATTTACTCGTGGAGGCACTGCAATTTCTTGGCGTTCACAGAAACAAACACTAGTAACAACTTCATCAAATCATGCCGAGATTATTGCACTACATGAAGCAAGCCGTGAATGTGTGTGGTTAAAATCAATGACCCAACATATCCAAATCTCATGCGGATTATCATTCGACGAGAAACCTGTGATACTATATGAAGATAATGCTGCATGTGTTGCTCAAATGAAAGAAGGATACATAAAAAGCGACAGAACTAAACATATTCCTCCTAAGTTCTTCGCATTCACCAAGGAGCTTGAGAAGAATAAATGTATTGATGTTCGTCACATTCGATCAAGTGAAAACTCATCAGATCTCTTCACAAAGGCACTTCCTACGTCAATATTCAGAAAGCACATATATAATATTGGGATGCGCAATCTACGAAATTTGTGAAGAACTGTTCATGTCAACATCAGGGGGAGTTTACGTGACTGCACTCTTTTTCCCTTACTATGGTTTTTATCCCAATGGGTTTTTCCAAGTAAGGTTTTTAACGAGGCAGTATAAAAACACGTAATGAAGACAATCATTATGATCATCATCACAAGGGGGAGTGTTGAAAATATAATATTAAAATATGTATGTTGAATGTTGAATGTTGAAAATTAGGTAAAATTAGGTGTTGAATATTGAAAATTAGTGTGTGATGATGTATGTAATGAGGTAATTTATTTTGGAATATTTGTATATGAAACTCTATAAATAGAGCACTCATTTGTGAATGAAATAACAATTGAGTTGAGAGAAAAATATTATAAAGTGTGTAGTTTGATAATTTTGAGAGTTTGAGATTTTTACTTTTTACCGTAAATTTTTACTTTTTCACAACACTTTTTACAATAAAAAATGGGTATTTTTGCAAATTTTTATCATTACATGATATGGGTATGGAGAATGGATTGAATAGAGAATAATCCACATATTTTGAAATTTGAAATCATAATCGACTCTACTTATTCAGTTTGAAGCTTAAGTTTCACTTAATTAGAGTACGAAGACATATTTTTAAAAGCTCACTGCACAGTTGCACTTCGCAAAAATAATATGAAGGCTAAAAAAACATAGGTGAATCGAAAATAGCGTAATCGGTCCTTATACGCACTGACGTCGACAAAGCAACCACTAATCCACTATACATATAGTTGCAAATGGGTCGGACGGTACACGGACCCAACTAAACCCAAACTGTAAATACCCAAAGATTAGCTGGGTTCATGTTAACCCCGGATCAGATCGAGGCCCAGTGGGCTCATTTTTTTATTGTTAGTTTTATTTCAATATTCAGGAAACAAAATACTGTGTGAAATTTAAAGTGCTTAGAAAGCGATAGCACTAATTGATTTCTCGTCAAAGTATTTATGGCAATATATGTAAAATACAATTTTATAAAAGGTAATAATCATATAAAACTAAATGTGTTGATCATATATGATATAACTAATGTGAAACTTAGAATCTAACCCTCCTTTATCGAATTAAAACTACTTCAGTGTCTAGAATTCATTTGTGTGTGTGTGTGTGTGTGTGTAAAGTAGGCTGGCTAATTACCTGATTTCTCGAGATACGAACTTGGAAACCCATGTAGGCGGGAAATTCTAGTCGGTGAACAATAACGATTGGGTCCCGTAGGAAATTTAACAGTTTTAAATTCAGATGATACAAAATAATCGGAGTAACCCTATTGTGTTTAATCCCGACTATTTGATTCTCAACGAAAGCGCCAAACTAAAGCACACTCCTCCATTTTCATATATATTCCCTTATAATTTATAAAGAACATGGAAGTCCTGCAATTTGGCATGGGTTATAGCTCAGATTAATTTTTTTAAATAACTAAAATAAAAAAATAAACGCTTAAATAATGTAAATAAAATTGAAAATACATTTATTTAATATAAAATAAGAATATATGTATAGATAAGTAAATACTGAGACACAATAAATAACAAAGTGTTATTTTTAAAATGAATGTAAGATAATGAAAATATTAATATAGTATGTATGTGACAGGTGGATGCCAAGTTTTTTGTGATGTGGATGCTCCAGGAAAAAGGTTAGTTCGATTATGGGTGTGGACACCCCCACACCCCATATGAGTGGTTGAGATTCCACCTCATAGGGAAAAAAAATTAAAAAAAAATAAAATTGGGCCAGAAAAAATTCTGGCCCTTGGATGTAGGATGAAATAATCCCAGGAAAACCAATCCAGATCAAAGACTTGGAACACTATCAGTGCATGCAGGGTAGGATGAAATAATCCCAGGAAAACCAATCCAGATCAAAGACTTGGAACACTAACTTTTTACCATTCAACTCTAAAGCTACCAAAAAAACAAGAAAAATAAAATAAAACGAACAAGCGAAAGCCACCGATTCACAAACAAAAGTTTATTAAAAAAAAGGAAAAATCACGAACAAAAGTTGATACATGCAGATTCACTTCAACTGCACAACGATGACGCTGATGTTGTCTCTGCTTCCCCTGGAAATGGCTAGTTCGACCAAAGCTGCCGCTGCCTCTGAAGCGTCGGTTCGATCGTGCCGCGGCTCTATTCTCCCACGTAGACAGTTCTTTACGACTTGACACGCGATCCTATTGCACAACACATCCCACAGGCCATCTGTGGCTATTATGAGGAACTCGTCAGACTCTGTTCTTTTGGCGACCATGACCTCGGGCTCTGAGATTACATACTTTTTCAGAGAGTAATCGCCTGCATGTGATATATATGAGATCATTTAGATCAGCAACGCAGGCAAAGATCGTGTCTTCTCGAACAATATAGTGCACCAAATACATGTGTTCAAGAATCAAGTGAAGTTAAAACAAGATTCAGTATAGTAGATGATGATATCTGCTAAAGAATATGGCTACACATTCTTGATGATAGGCCACGATAGAATCATGGGTCAGGGGTCACACTCGTCTCCACCAGTCTAAAGGAATGTTTTCAACCTCGTGGATTTTTTCTTTAACAAATTTGTGAAGGAAAGATCCACGTACGTATTTTATTAGAGGTTGCAATCTCCCTAAGATAGAAGGGATTTGATCTCGCTTTAATTAGACTCCATTTCGGTTATCTTACCTAAGGATCTTGAAGTGGCAAGAACCCCTTGGACACGCCAGCCGTTCCAGTTTAAGATGTTTCCTCCTGCAGCTTCTATTCTCTGCTTCTCATCGGGTCGGTCCGGCTAATATAATCCAAATATTAAAAATAATTATTATTATTATTATATAAAGCACGAAATATCCCTTCTGTATACAATATTTTGGCAGGTCATGTATCTGAACAAAAATCTAAAAACGACAGCCCTGAAAAAATAAATATTTTTTCATAACAATTTCAATGAGAAATAATATTATATATTTCATGCAATCTCATTATGAAATCATGAATTTTGTAAAAACAAGGACCGACAGAAAATTACTAAAAAATCTTTATTTTAGGATTAATAAATTAAATTAATTAGAAAACAAAGTTAACACTGTCAGTGTCACCTTGTGATCACTAGACAAAGGCACGGCGGCTCCACCCCGACTGAGCACCGCCCTGGAATCTCCACAATTCGCCACTACGACCTCCTCCTTCCCCACCAGGACAACCAACGCCGTCGACCCCATCTCCGCCGCATTCTCCTTCTCTGAAAACTCTTCATCCATACTCCTAAAACACCCCGCCATCACCTTCTCCCAATCAAATTCCTCCACCAACGGAGACTTTCTAGCCTTCTCTACATGCTTCTCCAAAAAAATATGCAGCCTCTCGCAGCAACTCTTGGCCACCTCTGCACCGCCATGCCCGTCGTAAACAGCAAAGAAATAGTAGTCCCCTGCAATCCCGACAGGCGGAACCACCGCCAGAGAGTCCTCCATCACCCTCCGCCGCCCCATCACCGACACGTGCCCAAAATCCAAGCCATCACTCATTCCCTCAGAAAACCCTTCTTCTCCACAACCAAAGCTGTCCCCTTTTCCACTGCCGATATCCACAAACTCAGCCGACGAAGCTGACGAATGCAGCTCCAAACCCTGATCATTCTTAAAGCTGCCACCCTCCGCCTTCAAACTCAAAGACTTGAGCCTCTGAATCCGCAGCCTATTCCTACGGGCTCCACGTGCCCTTCTGGCATGCAGAGAGGTTTCCTTGCCGGAACCTGATGCCATCTTTTCAGGATCATCTTCTCGCGGTAGTCTTGGCTCATGCATGAACGACATTGGAAGCGGCGCAGAAATGTGAGATCGTAGGGTATAAATATAGATGAATATATAGAGCTACGTGTCTGTGTATGGGAATTTGTAGAGAGGAAGAGAATCGAGGCGGGGAGAGCGACACGTAGTTTTTAGTTGCATCGGAGAGAGGAAGGATTTCGCTAGATAGCCGCTAATATACACGAGTTGGCAATTTCAAAATACAACTTAAGTTTTTGTTTTCTTTTGTTTTTTGTATTTTTTTTTTTTTTTTTTTGCTTTCTGATTTTCGGGTTTTTTTAAAGCTTATTTTTGATTTCCCATATCTATCGCATCTTAGTTTTGAGTGAGTCTCATGTGAGACCGTCTTACGGATCATAATCTGTGAGACGGGTCAACCCTACCCATATTCACAATAAAATGTAATACTCTTAGCATAAAAAGTAATACTTTTTCATGGGTGATCCAAATAAGAGATCCGTCTCACGAATACGACCCGTGAGACCGTCTCACACAAGTTTTTGCCCTTAGTTTTTCCTTTGGGAAAAGAAATATATTTTTTTGGGAAAAGAAATATATTAACCCCCAAAAAAAGGAGTTTCAGTTAATATTTCGTTTCATTTGAAATAATTTTTCATAAAATATAGGTGATTGCCATCGTTAAGAAGGAAGATGGGGATTTCGAGATGTATATATAAATATATTAAATCTTTTATGAGATAGTTTCACATGTCAAATCTATCTATATTTACAATGATAAATAATATTTTTGACATAAAAAGTAATATTTCATCATGATTGACCCAAATAGGATGTTCGTTGTGACACCTCTGACCCGTAACAATAAAAATATGCAGCGGAAATAAATTTTTCTTTAAAATATGGAAGGAGTTTCAAAATATATTTCTTTAAACATCTTTACAAAATAACAATACATGATCATTTAAATGACATAACAAAATACAAAATATCATTCCTATGATCATGCCAAAATCTTCCTTCCAACGGTGTATGCATATGACCCCTATCCACAGTCAACGTCCCGGGCCTCCACTCTGATCCGCATCACATGAAATAACTGAAATGAGAATAAATCTCAGCAAGTGGAACTCTTACATAGCAATGACAATATACTCTGTAAAACATAGCTTTGAAATCATAAATACAATCAACTCTGAAACATAAACTCTGAACATGAATATCATAGCAATAGCATAGAAATGAGATGGTATTTCTCTTTACTCTGGTTGGATTGATATCAATAGTAACTCTGCTCTGGGGTGCTCGTATCCCAAATCGATAAAAACCGATAACTCTGAGGCATATAAGCCTATGGTCGTTGATCAACTAATTGCATGCAATTCTCTGGCTATATATTTATCAATCCAATAGAAACATTTAAACTCTCTCTTGGCTTTAACAATCACTTTGAAACTCTTTCTTTTTTCTTTTATTCCCTTTGAACAATAATGAGACATAAAAACGTCCAATATGCATAGCAATGGAATTAATACATAACAATGAATCAATTGAAGGGAATAACACATTAAAACCTTTGAAACACAATACATATAACATCATGTGAGCACAAGGGCTGAAATTCCACTTACAACCCAATAGAACACCTCAAATAAGCTCTTGGTTCACTACCTACAACAATAATCCATAAATAACACCAACATCAACTCTATATCCAAGAATCCATAACAATAAATCCACAAGAATAACAAACCCAAGTCAACTCTTAACTCAAAACCTTAAAAGAATCGCACCAAAAGCTTACATAAGCTTCCTAGCACCAAGGAGAACGTCGCTCTCAACTCGAATCGTCAAAAAGAAGCTTGGATTGAAGATAGGAAATGAAAGAAATGGAAGAAAACCCTATAAGGTAGAGAGAAAAGTCGAAATGAAGGGGAAGAAATGAGTAAAGTGATGGCCAACCACTCCAAAAAGCACTAAATATCTCGGCCAAACCTCCACCGCGGGTGCGGTCACACAAGCGCCGCGGGTGCGCCAAGCCTTCGACCAAACACCATTTTCTGAACCACTGGGACCGCGGGTGCGGTCCTTACATGACCGCGGGTGCGCTTCTGCATCGGTCCTGCCACAGTGTACTCTGCGCACAGCTTCTTCAAAGATCGCCTCAGAAACGCCTCTTTCCGTCCGAATTAGAAAAAGTGGTAAACTACAAAGTTGTAGCTCTATGTCTTATCTTGACTCCCTCAAAATTTCAGATCATTTGGAGGTCTGAGTAAAAAGTTATGCTAAATCTCCCAACCTGTGTCACTGGAGGAACGTCGAATCACACGACACACTTCGGGACACTTTTGGCTTATCTTCCACAATGATTTGAACAAAACTCAAAATAAGAAAGTTATAGCCTTATGTCTTATCTAACCACTCCAATTGGCCTCACCTCATTTGGATCAATATACCATTTATCATGAATTTAATCGTAACGCCGCTACAATAACACTGCACACATCATCTATAACCAACTATACTAAAATCATAAATCGAAACTCTTAACATCCAAACTATACTTAAACTTACCCAAATAGCCAATAATCATACAAAATCTTAAACCATACCGTACACCGGGCTCGGCTATTACATTCGTCTTACAAAATTAACTCGTGAAACCGCCTAACAAAACTTTTTAAGATAAGAATATATAATGTTATATCAAATAAGCAAATACAAAATCCCTAATTATATAAATTATCCACGCTCTATTTTTTTGTTAAATACACAACATGTTTATTTATTATTTATAAATTGAAAATTATACACTTACATTTTTTGTTCTTATTTTTAATTCTAGAAAATTATAATTGTTTCGATTACTAAATTAGTTACTTAAACATAAATTTCTTTTTTATTATCATTATTTCTAAAAAAAATTAAAATATAAAAATACAAATATTATCTCCAAAATTTTAAAATTTACACAATCTAATCTAATAGCTAGGGTGAATATCATTTGAATGAGTCTCATGTGAGACCGTCTCACGGGTTATAATCCGTGAGACGGGTCAACCCTATCCATATTCACAATAAAAAGTAATAATCTTAGCATAAAAAGTAACACTTTTTCATGAGTGACCCAAATAAGAGATCCGTCTCACAAATACGACCCGTGAGACCGTCTCACACAAGTTTTTGCCATATCATTTTATTGATAGACATGTTTGAAAGACAAGGTAACAAAATTATATATATATATATATATATATATGTATGTATATATTGTACGGTATATACGCACACAATAAAAACACCACTTTTCTTGGCAGAAAACAAGGTGTTCCATAAAATTTTGATCCCCCTCGATATATGTTTCATCTATTATGTAAATAGTTTAGATGTTATTTTCACCGCTCTTATTTCTTTCTGAACATAAAACCCAGGAAATTTGGTGGGAGATGCAATTTATCTTATTCATATATAGATCGGCCATGTCCAAAAATAATTATTTTCTTTCCCAATAATTAATTGACCAAAACCATGACGGGGGGTCCCACTTTTTCCTAGGATGCAAATCTTTACGGACATATCAATGATTCCCATTTCGAAGACAACTTTGTGGCTCAAAATTGAGATTTTTTTGGAGCATAAACAAAAAAAATTGTCAGTTAGCTATATAAAATACTTGCAAGAGGATAAGTATATTTCGATTTTTAGGTTACTTGAGATTTTTTTAAAAAAATTAATCTTTATGGATTGATCCCGATCTAGATCTTCCATTTATAACATATTATAGTATTTCCTAGATGCGATATTGACCCGAAAATTGCGAGAATGATAGATGGACTTGAGATTTGGTTTGGGTAAAAGGATTGGAATGAACTTTGAAATTCATCGTATTGTTATTTTAAAATTGATTTATCAAAAAATAAATAATATGAATGACCCAAATAAAATATCAGTCTCACAAGATACGATTCGTGAGACCGCTTAACACAAATTATTTGCTTTATTTTTTTTCACAATTTCAAAATTACAGTTTAATCTCTTGTTATTTTTTATAACTACTATATGTGTTTATTTAAATATAATAAATTCAAATTACGTGTGATGTTTTTACAAATATGATATAACTTATATTTAAATAAAAATCTAATTATTTATTTAAAAAATATTATATAAACACACCACACTGAATTCGATACATTCATATACATATGAAGTATCTTTGTCATTCAGATACATGTGTCCAATTATTTTGTCCAAATTCCATTCATGTTCCTAGCCTGCTGAAACTCATGTCAGATAAAATATCTGAAGATACATCGATCATATCTATATTCCCCATCAACGTCCAAATTTAGATTAAATTACTTAACATTTAAAACATAATAATAATAATCCCATGAAAGAAAATGTTGCGCATCTATTACTATTTATTAAAAATCTCTTTAACAAAAACAAAATTTATTTTATTTTGTCTTTTTCCACTTTTTTTTTTAAAAAAATATTATTATTTCAAATTACAGTTTAATTTTTTTTTATTGTTTTCTTAGTTACATTTAAAATTACAGTTTAATCTATCAATATTTACCATAATGTGATTCTCATTTAAACGTAACAATTTCAAATTATAATATAGTCCTTCATTATTTTTATCATTATAATATAAATTAATTATAAAAATTTATTGTATAAATGTACAACACCTTCGAGTGTGACATAATGGAAAACCAATATACTTTATTTATCGTATCAAATAATTATAGTCAAAATTTCTTTTTTATTATTATTATGTAATAATATTCTCATGTTAGTGAATTTAACACAGAATCATATGCAAAACTTTCAAATTAATAAATCCATCGTCGTCCAAAAGGACATCAAACTACAAAAATCCTATATAAAAATTAAGAGACTTAAATTATAAAATCAACACATAAGTATGAAAACTAAATTAAAATTTCACGTAAACGGTTAAATATACAAATACAAAATAAGTAAAAACAAGGGAAATAACACAAAAGGATAAGACTAATTATACAATTTGATAGATAAATATAGGGGATTATGTGATTGGTGAACAAATATTAAAAAAAAAAAAAAGCTGAAGAAATTCCTAATTGAACTTTGCACATTTTCAATAAAGAAAAAATGTATCATGATATTTGAAAAATATTTTGTTTTGTTCATACTTGATGTTAGGCAGATATAATTTTATCAAAAGAAAATTATAAAACATTAAATATGTAATATTAGAAGAGCACTATCATTTACTTTGTATGATATATATGTACGTGAAAAAGTAAACCACACATCATATTCAAATCTAATTTTCATCGAACGATGATAAGTTTTTGATAAAAAATTTGTGTGATACGATCTCACAGAACATTTTTATGAGACCAATTTCTTATCTGGATCATTCATAAAAAAATATTACTTTTTATGCTAAGAATATTACTTTTTATTGTGAATATCGATAAAATTGAATCATCTCAAAAATAAAAATTCGTAAGATCGTCTCACAATAGACCTGTTAATAGTTTTTTCATTAGGCTTATAAAACAGATGAATTGTCTGCATACAAATTCAAGAAATACTGGGAATATGTATCGATTACCAACAAGAGAAATCAGAATCACGAGCTCGTCTCCAACATTTCTTCAAGAATTACAGACCTGGGACTCACCATCGGAGGCCCCTTCTCACGTCGCTCGAGTTCCTCCAGCCTGAATGTGACGAGCCGATCCCAATTCCCGCCTTCAAACAGCACCCCTGCCTTCCCATCCGTAATCCTCTGAACAATCCCACAGTACATATGGAAAGGATTGTTCGGATTCTTCACGATAACGATCATTCCGGGCAAAATCAGCGGCAATTCCGGGGGCTTGGGTTTCTTCACGAGACTTTTATCGAACACGAACGATTTATCCTTTTTGGGGGGTGGTGGGTTTTGTGCGATGAACATCTCGAGACCCCTTTCACCCCCTGGGAATCCGCCTGTCAAGCCCAACATCTCCTTCCCGAATCCATCTTCTGGTATGTTTGAGAGAAGCGATGCCTTATCTTCTTTCAGTTTCGACGCAGTTGCGAGTTGGGATGATTCGGATACTGTTCTCTCGAGCTCTTTTCCGAGATTTTCTTCTCCGTTGCAAAGGCCTCGCCCCCCCATTATTTCGTACAGATTGAATTTGGCAGTGGGGATGTTTTTGAGTCGGGATTTCGTGTTTTTGTAAGATGGTGATTTCTGGGTGGTGATGATGGAATTTGATCTGCCGAGGAAGTGGGACTTGGGCAGAATCGGGGGTTGAGGAGTGGGGAGCTGGAATGAAGCAGCCATGACCGATTTTGTTTTGTGTTGTTTCGGTGAACAAGAAAAGATTTGAGTGAATTCTATGCGAGCTTCAAATTGTGGCCACAAGTCAATTTGGGCTTATATCTGTTTTGATTATTTACTCAAACCACTGATTTTTTTAAAAGACAAATAAATACATAATAATACTAAAGTAACAAAATAGTCTTGTTCAATATATTTTTAGTAATATTTCATATTTCTATTTTCATAATATTAATCTTAAGTTTTCGATTGCTTTTAGAGTGACATCATTCTTACTTTCTTAGGTTTTTATGGTTGCTTCGATTCTACATGTGGGGCACTGTCCCTATATAGTTTGGATGAACAAAATTCACACATATATGTGATTTTAAAAAAATTAGTGGACCTCATGTACGTGTGGCTAAATTTGAGCCCTTGATTCTATGATAAGGTAATGTCCCTACATATAGGATGAAATTAACCGGTTTTTATATGATGTATGAATGAACTGAATCAAGTAGAATATGACAAAAAATTTAAAGATCCAATTCATTTAAATTAATTATAATCGAGTTCCATCTCAATTTGAAACTCGCAAAAATTATTTATTTTTTATCGATTTGAATTAAACTTTGAATTCGTTTTGAAATATTTAAACATATCGGAGAACTATTTGTAATGAAGTGGGTCGTAGACTGACCTAACATGAGGCCCAACACAACTCATTGACCACTACTGGTCATGACCGTAGGTTGGTCCAACATTAGTCATGATTCATGTCTATGTACCATTACTCATAAAATATTTCACAAGTTGTTTCTTTCGCCTCCCCACACTCGAATTTAGTGTTTCAAGACTTAAATACTTATGTTAGCTATTAGATGTGATAATAACATATCCAAAATTGTATATATAATATATGAGTGACATCATTTGAGGACACAAAGTTAGATACAGTAGGTGACCATAATATCTATATATATATATATGTGTATATATAAATTTAATCGGATTTCTCTATTTGAGTTTGATATCAAATTTTCCATTAGATTCAAATAAAATTGTCTTCCCTCCATATTCTAGTTGTGCTCGACACTTGATCTATTTGATTTGAAGATTATAAATTTAATTTTTTGTTGTTAATTTATTGATGCGTTCGTTATTTAATTTTACATAACTATTTTAAACTCCCTAAAAAAAATAACTAGTAATGAAAGGTACTGTAATAGTATGTCTGTCAAATTAGGTGCGTATTAATATATATAACATTTTAATCCAGGAGAATTAACAAGGGGGTGTAGCTCATATGGTAGAGCGCTCGCTTCGCATGCGAGAGGCACGGGGTTCGATTCCCCGCATCTCCATTCCATTCCATTTTCGTCTTTATTTATATTTTTCGAAAATGCAACTCGAAATCTCTTTAGTTTGAGATTTTTTTTTTTTTTTTTTAAAATCAGTGAGAAAATGTCTTATAATGTCTTTCTAAGCATTTTTACACATAAAATTCCATCCAATCCAAAATATATTTCTTAACATACTAAACACATTAATATATTTTTATGCTTGTGTTTATTATTATATCGTCTAAAACATATTTCAAATTTATGGAGAACTGAAAAATGAGTTAGGCTATTTTAAAAAATGTTTTTTGGCCTATTAGGTACTTTAATTTACATGATAAATCATGATATCAATACAAATCAAGCACTCGATCTTTCAAAATTATGAATTTTGAGTATGCATTTATCATCAGACCATTCACTGGATCGATGGATCATCATAGTCAGATTCTAACTCGATTTGTTTTTAGAATATTGATTATTTCGATTCTAACAATCTAACAACATTATTAACGTGAAAACAATTAGCTAAAGGATTTGGGTTGAGCTGTGTCAAAACAAGTTATGCTCATCGAACCGGTTTGTCCCTAATATAAAATTAGTAAATTGAGTTTACAATATATATTTGCCAAAGCATGAGCCGTCCTACCAAATTGGATACAAAATTAGTTCTGCTCCCCAAACCTGGGCCCATTTTAACAGTGTTAGGTTTGGACATGGCTTTACTTGTTGGATTTTCATAGCAGCAGTATAGATTTAATTAGACTTGGTTCAACTGGGTTGTAAATTAAGTTCAACTCAATTGACCATCTTAATTTTCAATACTACTCGTCGTTTTTAATAATGCGAATTCATTAGGTGAAAAGTAGGGACGAACCTAGAAAATTGAGGCTGGTGAACAAAAATTTAAAAATTGACAAAAACTTGTGTGAGACGGTCTCGCGGATCGTATTTTGTGAGACAAATATCTTATTTGAGTCATCCATGAAAAAAATATTATTTTTAATGGTACAAATATTACTTTTTATTGTGAATATCGGTAAGGTTGACCTATCTCACATATACAAATTCGTGAGACATCTCACAAGAGGCTTACTCTGAAAAATTTTAGTGGTGACAAAAGAAAAATTGAAAAAAAAAAAAAATTTAACATTGCTCGTTTTGCTTTTGATTCCCTTTCACCTTTTGTTTGGTTGAATGATGATTTTTTTTCTTGGTTGGTTAAGCTTGTAATGGATGATTTAAATCAATAAAACTACAAGTTTTATATATAAAAAAATTAAAAAAAAAATTGTGGGAATAAAGCGGATGGCTCCGTTTCCGGTGAAAAGGGCTAGTACTAGTTAATACTATGCCACTTTTTTAAAGTTAAACTTTCCACTGAGAAATATTAAATCAAATCATTGAAGGATTGCCTCGCATGCGTGAGATGGTGCTGGGTTTTATATATATTGTTAATATATTTAATTAATTATTAAAATTAGTAAATATGTTGTTAGAATAATTTTAAAAATAATAATCAATTAAATTGATTATATATCATACAATTATAAACTAATTACATTTAAAATTCTATAAAATCGAATATCAAAGTGAAAATTTAATAAAATATCATATGCGAACATTTAAATATATTTAATATTTATAATAGTAGATAAATATATTAATACTTGATAAATATTTTCTTTTATAGGATGTTATTATTGACAAGAAAAATACTATTTTAGCATAAAGTCTGTTTTTATACACATATGTATTAAGTTCTTATAGTGTGTTTGGTTCCATGAATTTTATAGAATTGAGTTGGATTTGGAATTTGAAATGTCATTTTAAGTCTTTAATATAATAGAATATTAAAACGAAATCGAGATTTGGTGAGAGTTGATATAATTTAATGAAATTTTAACAAAAATGAAAATGGGTTTTCTCGAGAATTCATGGGATTTGGGTTATATGAACGAAAATTAAATAACTTATTTTTTCTTTTTAAAACTAATTTAAATATCATTTAAAAAAACAATATATTTAATTTACACATACTTTATCGTACGATTGAAAAAAATTGTTTTGAAGTCATTTATATATTTTTAAAAAAGTTTAATTTTTTTTTCATTTGCTTGCGATTCTCTATTATTTTTTATTACTAAAAACTTAATTTATCATAATCTGATGATTTTATTTCAATATGTTTATAATTTTTTTTCATTATTAAAAATAATTTTATATTTATAAATACTTTTTCTTATATATCACGTATAAACAATATATGTATATTAAATATTATTAATAAAATACAAATTTTTAATATCAATTTAAATAATCAAATCTAATTACTAAATAATATTAGTCAATCACCACAATAGAATACAAAATCTATTGATTTTAAATTTCAATTCCATTTTTAATTCGTCCAAATACCGTGTTAGGAGTTGAGTTCACATCAATTCAAGAATGACCTAAATCTAAACCAAATTTCTTCATACAGCCAACCACCTGTAGTTGAATCCGGTTTCTGAACCATATTCCATTTGGCTAAATCCATCGCAGGGTACCCACGTGTTGTATATATATTATATTACCAGTGTGCACTCTTTGTATACACAGCATCTCTAGAGTTCACTTTTTGTTCCTTCTGCATTTTGCATCTGAAAAATCTGATCAATCATCAATTTTTGTTCCGGGGTTTTCATTACTCTCGATCAAAACCATGTCGCGGAGTATACTTGTGACCGGGGGTGCGGGATACATCGGAAGCCACACTGTGCTGCAGTTGCTGTTGGGAGGATACAAGACGGCGGTGGTGGATAATTTGGACAATTCTTCCGAAATTGCCATCAAGAGAGTCCAAGAACTCGCTGGTGAACATGGATCCAATCTCACTTTTCACAAGGTCCCTTTTTTCTCAGTTTCTCCTTAATTTTCTTTGGGTTTTTATGGGTTCTGTGATTTTTGGTGTTTGGATTGCGGTTTGCATGGAAAGAGTCGACCTTGATTAGTATTTATGTATTGCAGTGGTGTTGCAACATATCGTAAAGTTTGAATTTCTTGGAGTTTTAATTGTTTGTTAATCGGTGGATCTGTTTTATTTTGGGTAGTTTCTGGTCGTTATGGCTTTGAAGGTGGAGGGATTCTTGTTGATGTGTAAACATTTTAGATTCGTTATGATTTTAGTTTTGATAGTGACGCTAGATTGGGTGGACTAGTGCAATTAATGTGAAGAGTGAGATATTGGACTGATTCTATGATGAGTTTGATCATTGATCCACACTTTTCTCTCTGAAATACTGTCTTATGATAGATGAACTGTGATGGTGTTTTTTTCTAATTGTTAACTTATCTCTATGGTATTTTGTATTTGATTGCAGATAGATCTGCGGGATAAGCCTGCACTTGAGAAGCTTTTTGCTTCTGAAAAGTGAGTATTTTCTTGGGTTTGTATTATTTTATTGTTTATCTTCAAATAAATATCTGATTGTAGTAGGGATTGATGACGAATTTGGGTTCATGGACTCTAGCCTCACAGCCGAAACACTCATGTTGCTGTTACTCTTTCCGTTGATGACATGTGTCATTGTTCTCCAATTGCCGAGATGGCAAGATGTAAGATTGTATAGAGGAGTTTGGTTTTCTTTGGTGTAGGCGGAAAAAATAACACATTCATTGTAAGTTGATTATATGTTCAGGATTAAAATTCAGAAAGTCATGTATCGTAGTGAGATTCATGAATAGCAACCGCTTAAGAAAGAAACAAAATAATCTTTGAATGATCATGAGCAGATGTCTTCCAATTGTGGGAAACTTAAAATATTGGATTGCATTGGTGACATCTGGAAATACCAAGAAAACTCTATTTGGTTCAGTTGAGATTCATGAATAGCAACCGCTTAAGAAAGAAACAAATAATCTTTGATTGATCATGAGCAGATGTCTTCCAATCGTTGGAAACTTAAAATATTGGTTTGCATTGGTCACATCTGGAAATACCAAGAAAACTCTATTTGTTCATTGTTAATTGATTGACGGTCGACAGTAGCAGTCGTCAATAATTTTGGGTTATAATCAGCTGAGACTAGGTACGCAAGTTGGATTGTCATCTTATTTCTCAGTATTGGCTGTCTTCAGGGACGGAGTCAGAAAATAGAGGTTGCGAGGTTAAAAAAATTTTAAATTTTTTTAGGGGAACAAGAGCAAATATTAGTTGGAAAGTGAAAAATATATAATTAATTTTATACTCCTAGTCAATGAAATTAAAAAATCGAGGGGGGTCGCACCAACCCGCCCCCACCTTGGCTCCGTCAGTGGCTGTCTTGTTCTTCGATTTACATATTTAATTTCAATTTTTTCATTCAGGAAAACAATGATCTTTATATTTCTTTTACCGTCTATATTATGACCCTCATCTCAATTTAGATCTCAGGGATAGCTGATGAGGTTTAACTTGTCACGAGCTAATGTTATCAATAGAAATTTGATTCATTATCAATAAATCAGTAGTGGGATTTTTTATATTGGTTCTTCCAAACTTAAGCATTGACCCCACTTTTGTTGCTGACATTGAACTCAATTAAGGTTTGAGGCTGTTATTCATTTTGCTGGATTAAAAGCAGTTGGCGAAAGTGTGCAGAAACCGTTGCTGTACTACGACAACAACCTTATTGGCACAATTGTTCTACTAGAAGTCATGGCGGCACATGGCTGTAAAAACGTACCTGTCTAAACTATATCGTGGATTCATTTATATATATGTGTGCTTGTATGTATTATTTTCAGTTGATTTATTGTCTTAACTCTTAACTGGATTTACTTGTACTTAATTTTCAGCTTGTATTTTCATCCTCAGCTACTGTTTATGGTTGGCCAAAAGTGGTACCATGCACAGAAGAATCCCCCATAAGTGCTGCAAATCCCTATGGACGTACAAAGGTAATTGTCAGCATATGTTTCGAGAATGAATCTCATCAAATGATATTAATATGCAGTCGGGACTGAACCCAGGAATTTGGGAAGAGAGGCGAGATGGGTTGGCTCAATGAATAAAATTTCAAAAACTATTTGTTTGCCCCGGCCCCTGGTGGACTTGCTGTCTTGCTCCTTGATTACGCTGATCTAGGAAGAGAGCAAAACTGCTTCCTGTAGTTAGCCTATGCCTTGTTTATTTGAATTCCTCGAGAAATGTCATTATCGAATTACTTGACAGTATTTTATTTGTGCAGCTTTTCATTGAAGAGATGTGTCGTGACATTTACCAGTCCGACTCTACATGGAAAATCATATTGCTGAGGTACTTCAACCCAGTTGGCGCACATCCTAGTGGATATATTGGTGAAGATCCCCGTGGGATTCCAAACAATCTCATGCCCTTTGTGCAACAAGTGGCTGTTGGAAGGCGGCCAGCCCTGACAGTTTATGGGACTGATTACAAAACAACAGATGGAACTGGGGTAAGTATGCTGATATGCTTGGAATTTAGACAATTATTCCAGTCTTTTATTTGTTGATTTGGTATTCATTATGAATGGATATGAAAGTACATGTGCTTTTTGTAGTTGGGTTTTCATCATATTTTTTACAAATTAGATTGTTTCTGCATGGTACAATTATTTATGTTGTGGTTTGCAGTAAACATTTTCATTCAAAATCAGGCTGAAAACTTGTGTCCTAAGTAAATAGAGTTCATTGGGTATGTTGGTATATTTATTTCATTTATAATCGTTCAACTGCTAGTGATTTCCCAGGTACGTGATTATATCCATGTTGTTGATTTAGCCGATGGTCATATCGCTGCTTTGAAGAAGCTCGCTGACCCTTCTGTAGGTACAATCACTAATTTGGGTATTTGTTCAACAGTTATTTTCCTATCTAATTTGAGGTTATTCTTTTAAGATTCTAGCGTGGATTTAGAGATCTTAAGAAGCTTAATTATCTTGTACAGATATTTTTACTTTTAAGTAGCATGTCACATCGTAATTCTTAAAGATACTCAAATAAAACATTTATAATAGTGGTTGGTGAAAGTTAACTTCACACCTTTTTTCTGAGTATATACGGATAACAAGAGGAATTCAAGTACTTAGAGATGCATGCTTCAATAGATTGACTGATTATGATTCCTCTCGAGATAGAGTACTTTTCTTTTACCCCGTTTAGGACCTTTGATTTGATATTCTTTTCCTCAATTAGGTTATCTCATGGTAACGCGTTAACTAACTGCCTGCAGGTTGTGAGGTATACAATCTGGGTACTGGGAAAGGTACATCTGTGTTGGAGATGGTGGCAGCATTTGAAAAGGCATCTGGGAAGGTTTGTTCTCGAGAAAAAATCATCCACTTGAGATTTTAGACGTTGTAAAAATTGCCCTTGATGCTTGTGTCCTTGTATTTTTTTTTATATCATGTTCCTCGGTACACTACATGTTTTTTTATATCATGTTCCTCGGTACACTACATGTTTTTTTATATCATGTTCCACGGTACGCCCTCTTGCATAAGTTCAAATCATTTTTGTGTGGTTGTTCAGAAAATTCCACTGGTGATGGCCGATCGACGGCCTGGTGATGCTGAGATCGTGTATGCTGAAACAGGAAAAGCTGAACGTGAATTAAACTGGAAGTAAGTGTTAAATCATTTTGAGGCATTAATAAATAACCTCATTCTGACTAGCACCACACAATCAACGACTTTCATCTTTCAAATTTGAAGTACCTGAATTTGGCTAACTTGAAGGGTTCAAATTGTTGCAGGGCGAAATATGGCATTGAGGAGTTCTGCAGAGACCAATGGAACTGGGCCAGCAAGAATCCTTACGGTTACGAGGCTCAGGCTCCTTAATCTGCTAGCTGAAACATGCGTCGTCCCGTTACCTTATCTTCTACTGACTGGTCATTTTCTGTCTTGCTGTTTTCATGACTTGAGGTGCTACATATACGTTATTGCCCTGGCCTTGAACCAAAAGGAAAAAAAAAGAATCTCGAAAGTCTCGTTGATTCAGGCTTAGTTAGCCAAATTTTAATGAGATTGTTTGGGAGAAACGATTTTCCGTTTATTGTGTCTACTCATAAGACGTGCTTTTATTGAAAATTAATAAATTCAGCGACAATTTGGCCGATCTCTTTCTTTTATCTTCTTTACATGGAATCTATTATCCTAACAGATTTAACTACTTATGTTTTCATGATATTACTTAATACATACATACATGAGACATGTACTCTTTGATGATACTATTTTAAAGGTAGGATTTCATCAACATCGATGTTATTTGCTTTTCATGTTGAAGAAAATGAACGAACTAGATTGCAAGAACATAAATGAATGCGAGTTTTTGATAATATCCTTCAAATTTTTTTTTAACGTTGAAAAATATCAAGAGGACATCTTATTCGAATAATTTTTAAATACTTAATTCAAAATATTCACGAAGTACGCTTTAGAATTTTGCCAAAATATAAGTTAACCGTATTTACATTGATTATAATTGAACTTTATTAGATACTTAATCTAAAATCACAAGTACCAGTCACCAACTAAGTTGGAAGACTAATGAATAGACATAATCATTAATCAACACCTTTCCGATAATTCTTTAACATTTTATTTGTAATTTTTGTTAATAATATATGTGATTTATAATTTTAAATACAAAAATATGGTTTATTTCATTCTACCCATGTGGGCATTGTCTCCATGATAGGACGGATGACCAAGATTTGGCCATGCATATATAGGATCCATTTTTTTTAAAAATTATATGTGTAGCAAGATATTATCCGTTGAAATGAAGTGAGGGTAGTGCCCACTAAGTAGGATCTCATCTACCCAAAAATGAGTGAGTCTCATGTGAGACCGTCTCACGGGTCATAATCCGTGAGACGGGTCAACCCTACCCATATTCACAATAAAAAGTAATACTCTTAGCATCAAAAGTAACACTTTTTCATGGGTGACCCAAATAAGAGATTCGTCTCACAAATATGACTCGTGAGACCGTCTCACACAAGTTTTTGCCCTCAAAAATATAACACAATAAGGACAAAATTGTAATTTCAACGCTATCCAATTTAGCCGGGATCCGGATATCCGATCCCGCGGGCCCAAAGTACAACCTTAAATTGGATAGCGACGCCTCAACTTCCAAATTCTCGCCTTTCTTTATTTTCAACTCTGGTGCTACGATCTCGCCTGCCCTTTTGCTGCGAACTCAAGAAGTTCTCTTGCAGGTAGCATTTTCTCTATTTTTTTCTAATTAATTAATTAAATTTTTTTTTTTTCATTTTGTATGCAACCTGTATGCAATGGTTTGTGGCATTGTGTCTGTTTTCGTCGAACCCAGATGGCATACGTTTTATTCTTATAAGAATTGACATCTTGAATCATATGATTTGGAATTTAAGGTTTAAACTTTTGTTTTATTGATGGACGTAATGTATTATGATTTGAGATTTCAGTTTGTGGGTTCTTTCGGTTGTTTGCTTTTCGCTGTCGGTTCTTTAAAGTGACTGTAATTGGTTTCTGTATGTTGTTTTTGAAGGGATGATTCGGAGGCAATGGATAATGTGATTGGATTTGGCTTTGGTTTTTTTTTTTCCTTCATTTTTTTCCACATTTTGTCGTACAATCAATGATCTAGATGTTTATGCCCAAATTTGGGCCACATTGGAGTGAGGAGAAGGTTTACTACATTGACTGTAGAACTACGATTAATTTTATTGAATCCAGGTCGTGTATATTAGGTGTATAAAACCTATATTTTTTTGGGACAAATTTTGGGTTTTTGAGTTTTGAATCTGTTGAAAACGGAATTAAACCAAATATAGGGCATTTTTGTGCTTTACGAAAAACCAACTCCGATTTTTAGTTCAAGAACACCTTTTATATTTACGCCTTGCAAGTTGTACAAAAAAAGATTTGGGCTTTCTATGCTGCTGTTTGGATTTTTCTTCATATTCTATTAGTCAATCCTTGTTGTCTCAAATTTTTTCAAAAAATTGATGCCAAAGGTTTTCCTAGGCTTTCTAGACATGTTACGTTCTGGTTTCTCGCCCCTTCTTTTCTGAACTTTGATGTTTAGAAATTTTGTTGTTACTGATTCACATTATTGTTCTGAGTTTAAATACGACGCCTGCAATGATGGAGGGGTTGTAGGTTTTTGTTTCAGTCTACTACTTACGATGATGCATACGCAGATTTTAGGCGAGATTAAACTAAGAATGTTATCATAGTTTATGGCGTCAGATGGACAAATTGTCGACCTTTCAGGATCTACGACATCAGAAAGGGAAATTTTCAACATTTCGGGACCTTTGCACCTGACTAAAGTTGACTGGTAAGACCTTAAACTATTCTTGATGTTTGCTTTCACAGCTTAGAGGTAAATCATCTTACGATTCTTGCCATTTCATTACGTAATAGCTCTTGTGAAGTTGGATTAAGATAGTTCGTTGCAGTTAAGAGCCGTTTTTCATGTTCCATTGTTGTTTTGCAGGAGCAATCCATGTCACCGTAGGTCCGTTGCAGCTAGTTTGGTTCAGAGTGTGTACATTTTGGAACGAGACCGCCAGGAAAAACGAGAAGGGAGCCAAGCCCTTGCTCCTCCGTGGTGGAATGCCTTCCATTTTCAGTTATATCGTCCCCTTATAGATGACGCTGATTCTTGTGTATTCGGTGCCATCTATCAACTTACTTCCACCCAAAACAATCCTGCGTCACACGAGGCTCCACGATATGTAATTGCTTTTCGAGGCACCATAACCAAAGGAGACTCTTTCTCAAGAGACATTGAACTGGACGTCCACATCATAAAAAACGGTCTCCATCTGACATCTCGGTTCGAAATAGCAATACAAGCAGTTCGATATGTTGTCGCTACATTTGGAAGTGCAAATGTCTGGTTAGCGGGTCATTCACTCGGTGCTGCCATGGCGATGCTGGCTGGAAAGAACATGGCCAAGACCGGCGTTTTTCTTGATTCGTTCTTGTTCAATCCACCTTTCTGTTCAGCACCAATCGAGAGAATCAAGGATAAGAAAGTGAAACACGGCATTCGAATAGCAGGCAGCGTGATCACGGCAGGACTTGCTTTTGCGATGAAAAATAACCACCAAACAAACCGTTCTGGGGAGACGTTTCTTTCCCTTTCTTCATGGTTACCATGTCTATACATCAACCCATCTGATTATATCTGCTCCGAGTACATCGGGTACTTTGAGCACCGAAAACGGATGGATGATATTGGGGCAGGAGGTATTGAGAGGTTGGCGACACAACACTCAATCGGAGGTCTTATGTTGAATGCAATGGGTATGCAGTCTGACGAGCCACTGCATCTTATTCCATCTGCGAATCTAACGGTGAACCGCTCTCAGGCAAGAGACTTCAAAGATGCTCATGGTATTCATCAATGGTGGAGAAGTGGCCTGCACTTGGAATCCAAGATTTACAACTATAGGTGATGTTTGTTTTATTTGAAAATCTACCCAAGTTTTTACTCTCTGAAAACGTTTGCCTGATGCGAACGAGGCGTGAGTCTTCTGTTGATCTGCTGTAAATTTTCATTTCAAATCGACTAATTTATATATATTTACTATATATAGATATATTGTGTTTGTTATATTGTTCTACGAGGAAAAAAAATTATTTATTTTCTTTGAAACTTTTTAATTTTTTTCATAATCTAGTAAATTTCCGTAATATCATGACAACCAAAGCCAAAACTGATGATGGGACAAAATTTAAGATAACTGTGCGACAAAAACAAAATTAACACCCAAAAATATTTTTGTTTGGTGTGAAAGATGTTTATTATTATGTTATACATATATATTAATATATTATATTCATATCATTAATTTTTATCATTTAATCTCTGGTGAATAATGGATAATTCCATTAATAAATACGGGATTTGCATTGATGTCTACTGGCCTAAAACGAAAGTGCCCAATAAAAATTTCTACAATAAATTTTATTTTTCCGACATTTTAAAACAAGTTATTTTAGCAAAGACTAAATTTCCCAAAAGTCTCACAGACATTTATTCAAATTCAAAAAAACTAACATAAACTCCAACTCCGTTTCTACCACACTGACTGGCCCAGGTGAGCGCCTAACACTGAAAGCCTAGAACAGATCCATCGGTAACTCTAATGGCCACCCGACTCTCAGCTCTGGCCCACACCCGATGCGTAAAGAAATGCAGAAAACGAACCCGACCCGCCATCTCAGTTCTGGTTTCCACCTCCATGCTCGGCCCGAAGCCATAACCAATGCGTCCATCTGGTACGACAGGTCCCACGCTTCCTTTCTGTACAGGAGCCGACAGCGGGAAGGACTTAACGGAAAATGTGGCCGCCATGAACTGAGCCTTACCTCCGGAGATCTTTCCGGCGGGTAAGAACAGAAACCCACCTGACTTCCGGCATACAGCAGCTGCAGCGAGCTGTCGTAGTGAGTGAAAGCGGCGGGGTTGGGGACTGGGGTTGCTGATGCTTACGTACTGAGAGAAAGTGAAGCTGACGGTTGTGTTAGAGGCGGAGAATGCGGGGAGCTGGGCCTGGAAGGAGTTTACGGTGAGCTTCGGGTGGTGTTCTGAATCTGAATCTCTGTATCAAATTTTGAGGGAATTAGAGTGGCCGATTGGTGGAATTGAGATAAACTTTGTCGGACAGATTGAGGAAAGCGTATCTTAGCATTTCCAATGGATAGAGTCAAATACTCTTACGGCTAGTGTACGGATATGTGGAGAATATAGAATAATGACTCGCAACAAAGATGCTGCCACTCCTGAAGTGGCAGTAGCAAGTGCTATGTGACCAGCTGAGCGAATTGTAGCAAGAAGTGCTTTATATAAAAAAGTTTTTCCAGTACCCCCAGGACCGTCAACAAAAAAAACATTAGGCAAATTGTTGTTCACATGATATAAAATTCGATTGTAAGCATATTTTTGTTCTGTGTTTAATTGTTCAACAGCAGCAAGGTCTTCAGTAGGTGTAACTATGTCTTGCTCACTTTGCAATTCCTTTGTTAAGCTATCATGGAAGCTTATAAGAATATCATCACTTGCAGGGAAGAAGTTTTCCAATTTTTTGCCCATCGAGTAGAGATAGTTAGCTAGAATGTTTAAAACTTTGTGTCTAATTGCGTTAGTGTTAAGTTTTTTGTTTTGCACAAAATCTTCTGATAGGAAATTTTCGTATTTTAGCCACAATTGTTTTGGATTGGTTGGATTACAATGAACAAGGACTGTAGCAAATAGTTGGCGCAAAGCATGAGGTAGTAAGTAAGTAGCAGCCTCCTGGATGCACATATCAGCAGTGTTGTCTCCCTCCATTAAACCTAACATTTGTGCAGCTTCTCTAAATGTAGAAAACGTTTCTCCATTGACTGTTCTTAAGTATTTAAAAGAGGTAGGTTTTGGCACATGCATTAACAACAACTTCAAATAAAATTTTTCACCATCTGATGGGCGACAACTATAAATTCGCCCGATAACCTCTTGTTTTTTACGTGGTTCCCATTCTTTTGAATCACTGTGCCACGTAAAGTATTCAGGAAATTCGATATATAGGCATTTCATTTTTCTTGCATATTCATTGTATTCATTCATGAAGAAAAATTGTGTTAGCATAGTTTTTTTTAGTGTTAAGTTCTTGGTAATGCTGGTAAGAGATTGATTGGCAGGGAAAGTAACTACTTGTTCATTCTCTAAATGAATTGGTAAGCATATTACTGATGGATGTACATGGTTTAGATCAAATTTGAAAATACGCCAAATTGCCTCAGGGGGTGAAATCCATCTTGCACACTGGAAATTTTTAATTTCATCAACTACGGGATTGTTTTCGTTTACCACTAATGTATATAAAATTTTATCATGACCCTTGTAAATGTATTTGTATATATATTTTATAGCTTGAATAGTTGAACATATTTCAACGTTAATGTGACAATTAAATTTGGCTAAGAGATATGGATTAAAAGGCACAACCCAACTGTTATCAAGTTGTGCCCCCCTAATAGTAATAGCATTATTGTTATTTCGACGACGATATATAGGGTATGAATTTGTTCCGTATTTAGTGTTCTCAGAAAATTCTTTAGGGTAATTAAATTTACATGAGCTATTTTTCATACAAGGGCATGTTGGATTCAATGAGCCACAAGGTCCGTGCATCATATGCCTGACTACCAGGGAAAATAGGTATGGCTGAGCATGCGGGTCAGGTAATTCAGCACAAACGATTCTATCAAATGCCTCAGGATGAAATAATTTTGAAGCCTTATCCAAAATAAGAAGAAAATGTGCATGTGGTAAACCTCGTTTTTGGAATTCTATCACGTAAGCATAATCGAGGACATGACCAAAAATTTCTTTGTTGAACAATTCTTTTTTTAGAACTTGTAATTTTGCACGAAATATTCGAGAGGTTAAATCAGGTCTATTTTGTATTTCTTCAAAAGGTAAACACAACGCTTTAATTTCTGGCCAATTTGGATTCGAAGTTATTGTTAAGAAAATATCAGGTTTTCCATAACGTTGAACTAAAGTTATAGCATCCATATATCTTTTACGCATGTCTCTAGGTCCTCCAACAAATGATGTAGGTAAGATTATGCGTTTTCCAACATCAAGGCCTGTTTGGCAACCTTGTGTAATACTATCTAGTAAACCACGATATACCTCATTTCGTAAACGGTTTTGTATGTCCGTAGTCCTAAAAAATTCTAACCTCGATGTTTCAATTTTGATGTACATATCAACTACATATTGTTGAAGAAGCCTTCCAATATGTAATAGAAAAGATTTATCATGTTCTCTTATTTGTAACTTGTAACAGTAATACTCACGGCATGATACTGTTGACCTTTGAGTATTGCGCATGCTCAAATCTACATGAATAAAAAAGCCCCTTTATAACATAAGTAAATGTTCAAGTTGGCGTACTAAAGTTTAATTTTATGAATAAATAAAAAACAACATAGAGTCACCTTTATTTTCAGTTTGCATCACATGTTCAGCATCCGTGAAACTTTGGATGTCGTAAATGGTTTGGCCTCTGCACGTCGGTTTAGGGCGCTTTTTTTTTTCCATTTCATTCAATCTTGCAATTTTACGATGCCACCCAGGTTCCCCATTTGGAAATATGAGAGGATATTGCATAGGATCATAACAAGAAAAGTAATGTTTGATTATCTGAGGGCGATTATCTTTTGGATAAACCTGTATATGTTGGCTTGTACATTGTTCATTTTCATTAGATTCTAGCCATATTCCAGCGACTTGGGACACTGTAGGTTTATTGAAAGTTCGTTGGTCAATAATAGGATCAGCTTGCAAGGAGATTTTATATTCACTCAGATTTTTAATGCCATTAAGACTTCGGAAAAAACTTGCATATGGATTCAGTGCTAAAATATGAAGCAATTTTTGTATAAGATTTTCTTTAAACTTTGAACTTACACACATGCGATTCGATATTTCATGTTCAGTATCAAAAAAGTAAAGCTGCAAGTTTTTGGGATTTTCGTTATTTGATGGTATTAATTGATCCATGAAATGATAAAGTTGGCCTTGTACACGGAATGTGTAAATGCCATCATTTCGTCTAGCTAAAGATTTGTCGCAGTGGACTCCAAGTGATGTAAACGCAAACATATTATTGTAACTACGAACACAATTATTGAATTCTCTAGCATCTTCGGCACTACCACAATATAATTCTACTAAATCGGAAGGCATTTCTGTAAGTAAAAGGTTTATTTCTCCTGAGGCACAACAGAACGCCGGTGGTTCTAAGTAGATACGCTTTGCAGCACAATATTCACAGTTAGGCACATCAGGTAGCACATCTGGGCAGGTGACTATAGATTGCAACAAGTCTGGCTCAACACAATCTGTATCACTGCCGGTTGGCATTTGTAATTGTTTTTTTGTATTGCGCCGGCTATTTTTTGTCATTCTACGGTCTTCCAAACAAGCATATTTTCTTTTACGCGTGTTTTTTTTCATATTGACATCTAAGGAATTTTGTTTGTGCGTGTGTGACATTATTGTGAAAATGACTAAATAAAAAAGTTGAAATTTTATAGTGCAAATAGGGCAAACATTTATGTAGTTTAAAAAAACAAATTAAAGCGCAATATGACATAGAGACAAGGTGAATAATTTTTAAAATGTTGCAAGAGAAACAAGGAAATGATGCAACACAAACATGTACAAATAAACATTTTAAACAATTTTTTTAAACCAAGAACCGAACCTGTATCCTGCTTTGCTCTCCGTAACTCTTCAATGGGGGTGTGCTGCACCTTTATTTGGCTGCAATAGCATCAACATAATTGTACATCATTAAATATATTAAATAAATACGAATTACAAAAAAACTGCACTCATGCGCAGAATTTCAATCTAAGAGCTGTTATATTTCAAAAGTTATAGTGTAAATAGGGGAAACATTTACATAGTTTAAAAAAACAAATTAAAGCGCGGTATTCATTAATATTATAGGTTTCCTTTTATTTCTTGTATCCAGTAAATGATGTTTATTTTTCTTTCTTACCTAATAAATCTTTTGTCTCAAAATAAGGAAATGATTTATTTCATTTTTTTTCTACTATACACAATTGCTTTGCTAAAAATCAGGAACTTTTAAGCAAGAAAAATAAGCTAATCGTTCATCATTTTGCAAACCAACATTAAATGTTGCTTTCCTGCCAGTTCCATCTGAATTTGTATGGGCTTGTAAAAATTTAAGTTTTTATTTCCTTGCTTTAGCGATCTTAAATCGACAATAATTCTTGTGTTTTGTTGGGACATCAAATAAAGAGAAGATGTGCCGAAGAGATAGATAGAGGTAACTCACCGGTTGTTGTTTTTTTGACGCTGGGCGTGAAGGTCAAGTGGAAAACGAAGGCTTAAAGAAGGAAGGAGCACAAAAATATGGAGACTTGTTAAAAAGCGAACAACAAATGCAACCAAAAGAGGAAAGCAGGAAGAAATCGGGGGGGGGGGCGGGGGGGGGGGGGGAGGCGGAATGCTAACACAACGCTGAAAGAAGCCAAAAAAACAAGTCGCACAAGCCAAAAAACAAGCCAAACAACTTAGGTGGAGCAAAATAACATAAAATAATAAAGACCAAAGAGAAGCAAAGAAATAACTCACCGATTGTGAGCAAAGTTACATAAAGAAGGAGGAAGGAGCACAAAAGTCTGGAAATTTGGGGGAAGCCGAGCAACAAATACAAACAACAGAGAAGGACAGTGAAGAAGGAAGAACTCGGGGAGAAAGGCAGGCAAAAAAACAAGGCGAACAAGCAAAAAACCAAGTCACACAACTTAGGTGGAGCAAAATAACGTAAAATAATAAAGGCGAAAGAGAAGCACAGGAATAACTCACCGATTGTGAGCAAAATTACATAAAATAATCATGGACAAAGAGAAGGAAAGATATAGCTCACCGGTTGGGCAACGGCCAAAGAGAAACAAAGAAATAACTCACCGATTGTGAGCAAAATTACATACAAGCATCATGGACAAAGAGAAAGAAAGAGATAGCTCACCGGTTGGCGTTGACTGCTTGCTGGACGTGAAGAAGGGGCAGAAAGCGAAGGCGTGAAGGAGGAAGGAGCACAGAAGGCTGAAAAGTTGGGGGAAGCCGAGCAACAAATGCAACCAACAGAGGTGGAAAGTGAAGAAGGAAGAAATCGGGGAGGAAGGCAGATGCTCACATGCCGCGTGGTAGGAGGATGCATCTCTCAATGACAGCACACACAAGTGAATATCGGTGCAACAAACAAACAACACGTGTTATGGATAGTGACCGGCAACCGGCACAAAACTGGCCACAAACAACTTATTCCCTCTTTATAGTATGTATATATATATATATATATATATATATATATATATAAAATAAAAAGTAAAGATGATAAACAAAAATCTTATTTTATTTTAATTTATTTTTAAAAAAAAAATAGTATTTCATTATCCAAAACTTGGTTGATATGATTAATTTTGTTAAAAAAAAGAGAAAAATGCTACTAAACGTGTGACTGAACAATGTATTTCAGACAATTGCCCTTGGACTACTAAATAATTTATGATGAGTACGAAACTTTGCGTCGAAAGGAAGCCAAAGTTGGCTATTATGAGTCATGACATGATCATGATTGACAATCCGACCTACCAATTCGCTTGAAAATATCACATTGGCATCTTTTTTTGAGTAGACACGAATTTCATTCTATGAAACATGTCAAACTTACACATATTCATCATAAAAAATAATACTTTTAGCATAAAAAACAATATTTTTTCATGGATTACCCAAATAAAGATCCGTCTTACAAAATATGATCGTGAGACCGTTTCATATAAATTTTTACCTTTTTTTTCTTCCAAAAATCTAACTTTATATTGATGGAAATTCGTGGGTTTGTTAAATTCTCTATATCATATCATATGAACAGATAATGTTTGTAATATTAATTAAAGTCAAACTCCTCGACCAACAGATTTTACTTCTAAAGAAATGATTAAATTTTATGAAAAAAGTGAAGAAAATTTTAAAATGGATAGTATTTGAGAGCAAAAATTAAAAGGTAAAAATCAGAAACACGTAGTGTTTGATAAATAAGTTATTTTAATTTTAACTTTTTTACTAGAATTATTTTTGTAAAAATAAAACAAACATCTCACATGTTGTTGGATTTTCATTAAATTAAGCAGAAACTAACTTTGAATATGTGTTTTAGAAACATTGAAAAACTAATTTATTTAAACAGAAAATTCAAGAACTATATTTTTAGTGATTGCAAACACTTAATTAACGTTGTATATTGTAAAATTTTTATATTATTCAAAAAATATAATTTAATCACTCAATTCCATATTTTCTCATTCCATATTATTTCTCCCCTACCATTTTAATTATAATTATTTTTTTTGTTGTTGTAAAAACTACTTTTTTTCTTACACACTACACACATTGTTGCATATATCACGACCCTCTAATTTTATTAACTCGTAAAATATATATTTTAGACAAGATGTATCAAAGAAATTAGAGAATAGTTTTCATTGACCCGGGTTGATTGGTACCAAACCAATTCCAAAAATATCTTTCAATTTTTTTAAAAAAATACCACAAAAATATTAGGGTTCGAATCTTTATTTAAAAGGAAAAAACAAAAAATTAGATCGACCCCGTAAACGGCGTCGTTCTATTTTGCGAATCGGCACGGAAACCCCACATTTTGACTATATCCACATTTGACTAGTTGCTCTTCACTTCAGTTTCGCCTCCCTTTTCGTCCGCCTTCCCCCGCCTAATGATTTCCCCTCTTTCTGATTTTATCAATCACGCGCCAAACCCTAAAACCCTTTATTAGGGTCTGGAAGTAGTGAAGACCGATTGTCTCTTGCTTGTAACTTTTGTTCTTTTCATGAATCGGGGAATTTGCATCAACCCCTTTTGCAATTCTCATCTCTTTACCTATGAATGGAGTTTGCTGTTTATAGAATTTCCTTCGCAAGCTATTACCGGTCGTCCTTCGTCGCCCTAGCGGTGACCCTTTCATGTTTCTTTTTTGCGCTTCTTTTGATTCTCCGGAAGGGGAAATTACAGTCGAGTAAGTCTGAATTGAATAATTGGACTGATTGTGCACGTACTGACAAAGAGAACAAAAGTGGTAGCTGTGCTGAAATGACGGCGCTTTTGAATGGTGGTGAGAATGGGGAGATCGCGGCGGAGAGGCAGACCGGGGTGTCCATGATGGAGCAGTTGGTGCCGGAGATCACGACGCATGCACTGAGTTACTTGGACTACCCGAGCCTCTGTAGGCTCTCCATGACGAATTCGCGCATGCGTGAAGCTGCCAACGATGATAACGCGTGGAAGGCCCTATTTCATAAGGTTTAATATTATTTCAATCTTGTAAAAAATAAAAATAAAAATAAAAATGAAAGTTTATTCCACGGAGTAATGTTAGTTCCTTGAGGTGATATTTAGTTTTTGGTACTGTTGAAATTGAAGTTACTCTTTGGGTGAGTTTGGCTTAATAGCGGGTGGTCTTGAGTTTTCCCAGAAGTTTTGCTACTTTACTTCCAGTGGTAGCATTGTAGCATGCCTAGTTTTTGCATATATCTATGGATTTGAAAATTTATGAGTTTGTTTTCAAGTGACGTCAGTTCATATGATTGGTCAATAGATTGGTCAATAGGAGTGCAGCTGTAAACTTGAACAATTGTTTGTAAATCATACATGCAGAAACAACATTTAGAAGATATTTTTTTTTCAACTTTAGGTTGGTCATTGATTCTTATTTAATCTGTTTAGAATGCATGAGAACCCATATGCTAAGATTCTCTTTGTACACCCATTTTCATAGCTCATAGCGGGGTTGAAATCAAGATTAGGTAGGAGGGCAATTTGATACTTTGAATTAGAAAGAACCAAAAAAAAATTTCCATTTATGTTTTTAGAATTGCTGAATCTGGTGCTTGACCCTTCATGGACTAGGATTTCACTTTGGAGCAAGATAATGTGACACCACCCAATGGATGGAAAGCCTATTATGCAGCCACAAGAGCCATTGTAAACATCAATTTGGAGTTTTTTAGGATAGTGAGAGACAGAGCGCTGCCAGATATGGCTCTATTTTGGCTCAATGCAGATTATGTGAAGTGTTTTCATGCAAATGGCGAGTCGTTTAGCGGGTATGTGGCATCCTATCCATTCACCAAAAAATTACAGCTTTTGCTAATTTAATTAATAATGACCTTTATCTTGTCGAATGTATAAATGAAATGGATCTGATGCCGTGCACATCACCATTGAAGCGGTCCACATGATCCAATGACTCTACTGTACACAGCACGATGCTCTGCACAGTAGATATCCATTCTAATAAAATACAACTGCTACTCATTATTGTCTTTTTTCCTTCTTGATTTGATTCATAGTCAAGTTACATCTCTTGCCCAAAGAATTTATAGATTTATTTATATCATCTTGCTTTGGACGTAAAATGTAAAGTATACGTCATTCACCTTTTTTGCCACGGCCCACCCCCATTGTATGGTCAGCCTTGACTCATTGGTTTTTACCTTCATGCTATTATATGCTTAACTCTGGATATGGAGTCCGGAAACATTATGATGCTTGATTGAGATAAACTAAGGGTGATCGTTTTTCTACATGTTTGAACAGTATAGTTAAAATGTGGTGCCACAAAGACAGTCTGATTGAAAATAATGGAGCCTGGGGGGCTTTTTTGTCAACTATGTTAGTGTCTCGTTAATATATTTATCAAACTCTTTTTGCAGTTACAATGCGGTCATGGGGAGCTGGCAGCTAGCCTTTAGCTGGGAGAATGTTGCTGATTTCCAGATTCGAGATGTCAGAACTCGGGTGCTGACAGATATGGCTTGGGTATCAATGAATGCTTACATTGACCTGGAAGCCGAGGCATTTAATGTAACTAATATTTATGAGTTCCACCATGGAAGGTGGTACATGGTGCACCATCATACGTCAGCATTGTTAATTCATGGAGTTGGTTTGCAGCTTCTTCCGCATGTATAAGTTGGCGGGGGCAGAATGCTTAGCGGCGAATCAAGCAGGGACAAAGAGAAGAATTTTCTCTCTCATACTAAAAAGAACTTCAAACTTCATATGTAAATTCCCCGAAAAAATACGAGTTTTTCCCCTTCTCCTGGATACACTAAATGGCGTCTCCCAGGCTAAGAAGAAGCTGTTCAACTCTTTGAAGCTTTTGTTTCCTTCACAATTTTTTTTTATGGAAAGAAAAACTTGTGGAATTGATCCACGATTTATACGGCATATGTATTCTATAAACCCCTCTAGGTTAGCTTAAACAATAAAACTAAGTGAAATTATCAACTTTTTTAATATTCGATTCAGGATATCTATATGTTTTTATACATGGAAATAATAGATAATAATTAATTTGTTCAATTTTGTAAAATATAATTTACATTAACCTTTCACTAGATTGATTCCAATCGTGTATTGATTCTTACTCGATGGTTATGTTAGATAATTCAAAAACACATTTGATACGATTTTTTTAAAAAATTCAATATAATCCATAGTTACTTGACAACATATGATGTATACGTGTAGGCGTGGATGTAATTGTTACAAGTCAACCTACCATAATTATGAATACTCGAATATAAATTGTTACCATTCAACCTAGCATAATTATATTTAATAAAAACAAAACAGCCGTTAGTCCAACTAATATCACACACTATTTGGTCAAATTGAAGTTGTTCATGCATAACAGCATGGGCGCCGGTGCTTCGACATGCTGAAATAGATGTTTGACTTGTAAGTCATTACACATTCAATTTAAGATGGAAGTAGTTGAAACCAAACCTGACTGGATCTATTTGCTATGGACCCTCAAACATTTAGATCTTCTCAACACTGAAAAAGTATTTTACGTGAAATTACTTGGACCTCTTGCAGCTCGAGATTCGTCCATCCATTCCATTCTCAAAGGCCAGTTATTTGTGGATTCTTGGAAAGCAAGGTGGAACTTCAGATTTAGAACAATGTTAGAACAACACAATACCTGTGCCACACTGGGTGTAGAAGCAGATTTACCAAGCTGATATGAACAATTGAAGTGACAAGTGTGGATTTGTGACTTGCCGAACTCTTCTCCATCTCTTAATAACAAAAATCAACTATCTCCCACAGTAACAGCATGCAAGGACTGTACGCTGAATGAAATATTAAACAAATGCCATTACATTACCAAAAATAAGAAACCAAGAAAGGAGCCTCATGTTGCAAAGGACAAATACAGAACCTGAAATAGTGAACAAACAAAACCTCACATTGTTTTTAGTGTTGATATGCAAGCTGTGGAGGATCCTGGAACCTTAGCCTTCAAGTATGCTTCATTCAAGATGTGTTTAAGATTAAACTTATGATTACTTTCCTCGGTAGGATAGTTTCCGAGCACTAAAAAATTTGGACATCAGTTTCGAGCATATTCTCCAGCATCAACACCTTTCTCACTCCAACTCCCTACACCATCTGCCACACCAATTGTTTGTTTCTCCTCAAATACGAAGTGAGCATCGAGGATTGGACCTTCTCTCCTTTGGGATGTAAAAGGCTCCGCAAACCATATTCAGACTTCTTTGTGTACTGAAGAAGTTTGATAATAGTTAGCTTCCGACATGCAATTTATAGATGTTTTCAAGGACATATAACTGATCAACCAACCTATGATATAAGTTATCCTCAAACATCCACCAGATCACATCATTTTTATCATTTCATGATAATTCGCCTAACATACTAGCGATGTCATACTTGCAGGCATATGATGAGTACAAAAGTATAATGATACTCGCTTAGATGACTTCAGCCTAAAATTCCTCAAGACTACTTTAACAGAATATGCATTTAAACTACAAAAGAAAACCCAGATCAAATGATTTCGAACGATAACATACTGGCATGCATTTGGTGCTGGGGACTGTGCCTCTCCTCAACTAAAAAAGATCTCCAATTTTACTTTTAGATTTTGGGTAAGAACATGACACGTGCATATTTAGGTCAACAAAATTGAGGTTACTTAGGCTTCAACTGAGGATTAGGAAGGAACCTGGTCGTCTATTCCCGGGGGTTCACTCACCTAGCATGCATAGACAACTACAAATCACCCACTAATTCTATAATCAACAATAACCACCCATGCTTCAAAATGCCATCAGCGGCAAAATCAGGAGCTCAAAAAATGCTTTTTGAATCTTGATCAACAAAAACAATAGTAATAATATTAACTACTCACGTAAATTCACAACTATCAAGATAAGGGGAAAACTCTTACTACAATTAACAAAAATGGGCTTTGATTTTTTCAACCATTGCATCTGTCAATGACTCAATGTTGAGCAAGAAGATTCAAAACAACAACAAAAATTAACCATGCTCAAATCTTTCGAAGAAAGGCAAATCGAATATACTAAAATGCTCACGACTAACAGAGGAACAATTTCATATTTTTATCGCGGTGTAGGGTCAGAAAACGGCTCCATTCCTCGTCTTGTTACTGGCTAGCAGCCAAGAGATGAACACACGGAATTTTCGCACTTTCAGGGGACAGGATCGAAAGAGGTGGAAAATACTGACTTTCTTTATTATGACGCTCCACGTTATTCTCTATCCCTTTGTAGTCCATTCCGTTTTAGGGTTAGTTTTAAAGCACGTGAATTAAATTACAAAAATTTATATCAGACGGTCGCACATGTCGTATTTTATGAGACGAATCTAATATTTGGAATATCCATGAAAGAGTATTATTTTTTATGATAAGAATATTACTTTTTATTGTGAATATCGGTAGGATTGATCCGTCTCACCGATAAAAATTTGTGAGACCATCTCACAACTGACATACTCGAATTGAATTTGGTACCAACTAAGAAAATTACATGCACACAATGAAGAATTGAAGCTGAAATTTTTGAGAAACCTTTAAGTAAATTACTTTGTTATAAAAAAAATTTATTCAGAGAACTTATATTATCATACATACATTTAAAAATGTTATTTCAAAGAACTATAATTGAATATAAGGAAATTTAATCCTGAAAAATAAGAAAATAAGGATTTTTTTATATATAAAAATTATATGGAGCAAATAAATAAAAAAAATTCAAAGAGAATGGACGTGCGATGATGTTATCCACAATCACAAAATTGGTTTTTTTTTCCCTCAAATGGGTCCATTACCTGAAATTAACACCAACCACAAAATTATCGAAGCCCGCCATTAGTCGCAGCCACACAAATTTCATAAATTCTTTCTTATTATTATTATTAAAACACACACACACAGAGACCATTTTCACGCACCATAATCTTCGATCTCCCCAATCTTGTCACTTTCCCTCCCATGGGGTGCACTTCATCCAAAAGCATCGACGTCGCCGCCGCCGGTGTCTATCGTCTTCCGCCGTCCAGCTTCGCCGTCTTCGACATCAACGCCATCGAAGAGCCGTGGCTCAATTCATGCGAGCCGCAGGATCAGCGGAAGCAGCCTTCACAGTTGCCAGCCCCCATTCTAGAGAAGCTCGACGCCATTGAAGATGCACCTCGCACGTGGGAAGAGGTCAGCAAGGCCATGGAGGACCTCAAGCCCAAGCTCAACTCCGTCCCTATACTTCAGGCGAGTATGAAACCAGTCAATCCTACGCCACCAGCTCAAGAAAACCCCGCCGAAAAAGGAGAATCGCAACCTAAGAGCTTGACTTTCCATACGCTCGAAGAGCTGGAAGCTAAGATCTCTTCGAAAGAATCATCAAAACCCGCTGAATCAAAGCGAGTTGCAGAATTGAAAAAATTCAACCCAACCAAGTCCGACCCACTGATCGACTCGCGAAACGGCATCAATCATCTAGATGTCTCCAAGTCACTGAAAGACAACATTTTCATAAAGAGAGACAAACTAGAGCGAGAAAAAGAAGGCAAAACCGGGGGTTTTGTCAAGCGGGACCCTTTAGCCGATTTCGAAGAGAGATGCCCTCCCGACGGAGACGAATCTGTCGTCCTCTACACGACATCCTTAGGCGGCGTCCGGCGCACCTACGAGGACTGCAACATAGTCAGGACACTGATGGAGACACACAGGATCGTGTTCGACGAGCGCGACATATCATTACACGGCGGATTCCTGAACGAACTGAAGGAATTACTAGGCGAGGGAGTTAGTGTTCCGAGGGTGTTCGTGAAGGGGAGATACCTGGGCGGAGTGGAAGAAGTAGTGCATTTAAACGAAACGGGTCGCCTCCCAAGGATACTTAACTGGGCACGTGTGGAGAGGGGGGTGGGTAGGTTGGGCTGCGAGGGCTGCGGCGGCGCCAGGTTTGTGCCATGCTTGGAGTGTGGAGGAAGCTGCAAGATTGTTGTGGAGAGAAAGAAGGAGAGGTGTGGGGTTTGCAATGAGAATGGATTGGTCCATTGCCCCGCATGTATTTGATCATCACTGTTATCTTGCTTTCGATTTGAGATTGGGATTCTTTTTGTTTTGGGTGTGTATTTTAAAACTGTATACGAAGGTACAGTTTGGTACATAAAATATGATAAGTAAGGGATATATAGTATAAGGATAAATCAAATATAAATATAATGATAAGATAATATGTTGAATGTTTGGTATGATTTTAACAAGAGTGATTAAATTTATATATTGAATTGTAATGATAAAATTAATCCTATCACAAAAACTTATATTTCATTGTTATCAAGATCTTGTAATTGCATATCTCAATTCTTAAATTATATATATATATATATATATATATATATATATTTGTGTGTATATGTATATGTATAATTGTATATATGCATGTATTTAATAAACATTTAACATTAACTTAAATGCATTTAAATTAGGTGTAATTAAGTCATTTGTAATGTATTTTATCCTTACATTAAAATTATCACACTTCTTACAAAAGATGTTTTATCCTTCTCAAAATTTATTTATCAAAGGCCCATGATATTATCAAAGGCTTTTTAAAAATGTACCAAACATGGGATAAGGGGGATTATTTATCAATCTCACCCCTGTCTCATGTACCAAACAATGCCGAAGTATATTTTAAAACTATTTCTATTTAAATATATTTTAATATGAAATTCAAATCCGCTGCGTTCAAACAGGCTTCAAAAAGCATGAAATATTTCATCCTACATCTGGGGCAATGTCCCATGTATAGATCCAGGGTCCAGATTTAACCAAAAGTACATGGGGTCCATTATTTTTTTTAAAAATCACAAATGTGGTTAAATTTGGACCATCTAAATCCTGTAAGAGCAGTACCTCCACAGATAGGATCGAACGAACCAAAAAACATATCCTTAGCCCAAAATTCTTAATCCAATGTAAAACCAATCATATTGTTCTTCTTGATTAATTTCAATAACCATTCAATTTAATATTAATTTCGGGATATTCGAAAGAATAATCTTGGTCAAATTGGGGCTAGCTTTGGAACAGGCTTGTGAACTAGGGTTCACAAGGAGAAAAGAGATGCTATGAATTTTGTTTTAGGACCACATACCCTACTTGATTGTGACCCCGAGGGAAGTAAGGAAGCGAAAGCGAGATCTTTGGAGTTAGATCGGTTGAAGTAACTACTTAGACCATCTCCAATCTACTGCACTACATTCTGCACTATATTCTGCACTACATTGGTGTTACACTAAAATCATCTCCAACCACATTGCACTACATTTTATACTACAATATAATATTTCAAGAATATTCTTTTTTTTTTCAATATTAATATTTTTGTCGTAGTTTGTTTATTGTTTCGTAATTTTTGTTGTTTTTTGTTCGTAATTTGTACCATTTTAACGCATTATTAATTTAATCTGTGTTTTTTTTATTTTTTATTTTTACACTTAATTAATTTCTAATCAGAATATTAAAAATTTTATAATTAAAATTTCAAAAAAATATTAATTAATTAAATATTAAACACTTATATTAAATTAATCAAATTTAAAACTAAAAAAATTAAAAAAAATTAAAAAAAAATTGTGACGCTCTGCGCCACTACGAGCTGCTCCAATCCAGCGCCAGTTTTGGTGCTGGATTGGAGTGAAAAATCATGGCACCACATTGGTGCCATGGTTGGAGATGCTCTTACCTTACAAGTGTCCGAATATATGAAAGCGATTTTCGACTTAAAGACTACTAGTCGACTAAGAAGTAGAGCCGACTCTAAATTTATTTTTAAGAAATATCAGCTCCAAGTGTATTTCATTTTGTCAAATAAAAAAGCCATTTTTTTAAAAAAAAAATCTGACAAATGTTATTTTACTTAACTACCACTTAATTTCACAGGTTTATTTGACCTTATCTCATAAGCGATAGTATCATATACCTAATAACCTCGTCATCTTTAGATTAATCTATTAAACACGGCCACGTTCTGGTTTTACTCACGGCCTATTAATTTATTGTTTCTAGCGCCCTACTTTATCAATTAATGGTCTTTAATATCACGTAATTAAACATTACTCTTTTTCTCAAAACGACTTTAACGTCTCAAACAAGCACGGGTTTAATAGATAATATATCTATCTTAAATAATTTTATTATGCTGCACACCCACGTCGCACACATATGTGAGTATCGATAATATGACATTAACATATTTGATGTAATGAAATATATCAAAATTATAGATCAATAGACGAGTCTCGCATCATCGGTACTCACATAAATGTGCACGTTAGGCGTGCAACGTATCAAAACGATTATCTTAAATATCATTTGTTTCAATTAAAGTAATCTGAAACTTTGGTGCGTTGGGTTAAAAAATTATGCTAAATGAAACAAAATTAATTTCAACTTTTTTATTATTATTATTATAACATTGGGTCGGGTGGGAGGAAGGTTTTTTTTTTTTTTGGTTGAAAAAAAGCAACAATCTATAATGTCATTTTATTCATCATCGTTTTTATAATGCCGGTTGAATAAACGACTTGAGCTCATCCCAAACATTCATTCATTAGCACAAATAAACGTATAGAAATTTGACTTATTTACGTCGCCAAATTTCAATATCACTCGACTTTATTAAAACAAGCATAGATCCTACAACGTCATGTAAAATGAGTGAGTCGATTTAATAATTTTTCAATATAACAAAATGACAAACAATTAAAACAAATGAGTTGAGTTAATGATTTCTCGATACATCAAAAAGGTCCAAATCGACCCACACTACTGTCTATTTTGACAACTTATGAATTATATAGCCCGTATAGTTAGCTAAGCGACGCAGCACACCAAAGTACCGTGTTAATGAAAACATGACACGAGCCTAAATACATTGCATAGAGCGGCCAACCAAGTTTAATTCCTTGGGTGGGCCCCCTTATCTTTTACTTTCGTCAACTAACTAAATTGCAATTTAATTCGCCATAACATTTAAATATTCATTGTTTTGAATTGCAATTTTTCTATAAAATAGATCTCTTGTGAGACGATCTCACAAATTTTTATCTGTAAGATAGATCAATTTGATCGATATTTACGATAAAATATAATATTCTTAACATAAAATATAATATTTTTTCGTGGATGACTCAAATAAGAGATTTGTCTTATAAAATACGATCCGTGAGACCTCTTACACAAGTTTTTGCTTTTTTCTAAAATATAATTGGGTTGGATTTAGAAGTTAATCAAAAGAAATTTTGATAGATTTTGGAGTTTATTTTTGTTGCGACGGTTCGATTTTTCTGTTATTCGTATCAGACTTCCAAGAATAAAATGTTACTTTTCAAATCTCAACTTGCGTTTGGAATGAAGAATTAAATTTATTATATAATTTATGTTTTCAATGACTCGAGTTTAAGATTATTTGAAATCAGGCATGACAGATCATTCAACAAATCCTCATCTAGGTACCACAACCACACCGCTTATTTTTTAAAGGCAAAAACTTGTGTGAGACGGTCTCACGGGTCGTATTTTGTGAGACGGATCTTTATTTGGATAATCCATGAAAAAGTATTATTTTTTATGCTAAGAGTATTACTTTTTATTGTGAATATGGGTAGGGTTGACCCGTCTCACAGATTGTGATCCGTGAGACGGTCTCACATGAGACCTACTCTTTTTTAAAAAGGTTATTTCTTTTAAAATATTTATATATTCCCTTCCTATCTTTAGTCATCAACCGAAATTTTTAACCAAATATGTTTTATTTAAATAATTAAATTACTTTTGAATAACAATTCTTTCATTTTTTTATTAATTTTACAAATAAAAATAATAAATAAATAAAATAAAACGATAAAAACACAATATAAATCTTGAACAAATTTATTCAATTATCCTATATTTATCTCTCTTGTTTTCAAGTCTATTCTATCGTTGATGTTATCTTTAAATTCTTGTTTTCTAGTTTTTTAAGGTACTAAAATTTTAATTTTTTAACATATCACTTCATTTATTTTTTTTATGAAAACTAATAAATTACTAATATATACTGAAAACATTCACTTTGAAATTAGAAAAAGTTGAACACAATTTAAAATAGTTATTATTGGTTTTTCTTATATAAATAATTATTTTAAAAAATAAATACTGGCTCCGAATATCTACACTCGTTCATCAAGTATATTTATTTATTATATAATTTTTGGCCTCTCAACATAGGTAAAAATTTGTGTGAAACGGTCTCACGTATCGTATTTTTGAGACTAATATCATATTTGAGTCCTCCATGAAAAAATATTTTTTTTTATGCTAAAAATATTACTTTTTATTATGAATATGGGTAGGATCCGTGAGACGATATCAGGTTAGACTCACTCCTCACCATATTATATTAACCCAAAAAAAACACATGCAATACACTTTTAACAGTATGTATTTGAAATAAGGGATTAGTATTATGAAGTATCTTGCCTTCTTGAACCAAATATCTAAACATCCCAATCATCATCCTGGATTTTGACAGGACCATTTTCGGTTGTTGAATTTGATTGACTCGAGTATCGCTCGCTGGAAACCGAAGAATGTGCAATAAATGTATATAGCCATTGGAAATATTATAAAAACCTTATTCTACAACTCATTTCCTTGAGAAAGATTGCAGTAATCGTCGCATTTGTTCGTTGACGATTGTTTACCGCACGCCAACAGAAGCTGCGGATTCTCCACTACAAGATTCATTTTTCAAGAAAACCCAAAGAATTTTCGTTATTAACTCCTTCAAACAGCAATTTTCTTGGTTTGTTTGCCTTATTTAATAACTGTTTTGGGTTCAGGCCGGGGAAAGAAAATGGCATCCGTCAATGCTTTTGCGTCTTCTTCTGGTTTAGCGTGCAAGAAGAGTCAAGAATCATCGTGGAAAAATGGTGGTCTGTTTTTTTCGTATAATGGGCTCAGAGCTGCTGAAACTTTGCAATTGGGGTTAAATAAGTTAGAGACTAAGGAATTTATCTCCACTTCTGGTAATTTTGATTGTATTATCATTGTATTAATGCGGGTTGTTTTGCTCTTTTGTCCATCTTCATGGAGTCCTTCAAGCTTCCATTAGCCAAGTAATCTGTGATTGCTGCTTATTTTTTTTATGATATATGCTAATGCTTTCTTCATTCGTGTCGTATTAGTGTCTCGATATCATATATTTCGATTTCAATTTTGTATGTTCGGAAAAGAGTCATCTATTGAGCTTCAGTTCCTTTGTATTTCCTTTTGAATCTATTAGTCGTCGCAGTTTTGCATCATAGCTTGAATTGTGGATCGAATTTATCTCCCCTCTGGCAGCAAGATGCGGAAGAATCAAGGCCATGGCTTCTCCAACAACTTCAGCTCCCAAAAGAGAAACGAATCCAAAGAAAAGGATTGTCATAACTGGAATGGGTCTTGTCTCGGTTTTTGGAAGTGATATCGATACATTCTACGATAAACTTCTTGAAGGAACAAGTGGCATCACTCCTATAGACAGGTTCGATATTTCAGAGTACTCTGTTAGATTCGCAGGCCAGATCCACGGTTTCTCTACAACAGGCTACGTTGATGGAAAAAATGATCGACGCCTTGATGATTGCTGGAGATATTGTTTGGTTGCTGGCAAGAAAGCCCTAGACGATGCTAACCTCGGGAAACAAGTTCTTGAAACTGTGAGTATTGTCAAAAGCTGTGTTCGCTGTACTTAACATATTGCTCTTCGAAATAGTGAAACTCAAATAAGCTATATAATGGCCCGATCGCCATGTTCTGGTAGTGAATTGTGTATCATTTCGCCTCCATGTGTCACAGATGGACAAGATGAGAATAGGAGTGCTCGTGGGATCAGGGATTGGTGGCATTTCTGCTCTTTATTCTGGACTGGAATCCTTGTTTGTGAAGGGATATAAGAAAATATCTCCTTTTTTTATCCCTTATTCGATCACCAACATGGGGTCGGCATTACTGGCTATAGATACCGGCTTAATGGGGCCTAATTACTCTATTTCAGCGGCTTGCGCTACAGCAAATTACTGCTTCTACGCAGCAGCAAATCACATTAGAAGAGGCGAGGCAGATATAATGGTCGCGGGAGGGGTTGAAGCACCGGTTATACCTGCTGCAATTGGAGGTTTTATTGCTTGTAGAGCATTGTCTCAAAGAAATGAAGAACCACAGAAGGCTTCAAGACCATGGGACAAAAGCCGTGATGGTTTTGTTCTCAGTGAAGGTGCCGGAGTACTGGTAAGAACTCGGTTATTTTTTGCACCTTCCATGTGTAAATGAATAGAGTCGCTTTTTCCATTACCTTGTCCAGCTGTTGCTCGTTTTTACAAAGTAATAGTCAGAAGTAACCACTTACTCTCAACGGAATCATTTATTCATTTCATGAATTATAAAATCGTCTTGTGCAGATCATGGAAAGCTTGGATCATGCAATGAAACGAGGAGCGAAAATTATTGCTGAATACTTGGGAGGTGCTGTAACCTGTGATGCTCACCACATGACTAATCCTCGTTCAGACGGACTCGGGGTCTCGTCTTGCATAGTCAAGAGTTTGAAAGATGCAGGGGTTGCCCCCGAAGAGGTCACTAAATAGCATTTTAATGAAGATCAGATTAATCAGATTCTTGAATATAAAGATTTGAAAATTTCAGGTGAACTATGTGAATGCTCATGCAACATCAACTCTAGCCGGAGATCTTTGTGAAGTCAATGCCATCAAGAAAGTCTTTAAGAATACCTCCGAAATAAAGATGAATGGAACCAAGGTGAAAATATACCTTGCAATATATTTCTTAGAATTGAAGTAAATGACAGATATTCATGCTGCTGCCCTGAAACATAAAATTTTCATCGTAACTATCCACGTGAAAGAAATAATCTTTATTTTCAGCTTGACTACATTTTATTTTTCGAATTTCTTAATTCAGTCGATGATTGGACATTCCCTGGGAGCCGCGGGGGGGCTGGAAGCAATAGTCACTATTCAAGCAATCAACACTGGCTGGTTACATCCTACGATCAACCAATATGTAATGCCAGAAAACACAACTACTTAATAAAATTATTTGCACCTTTTGTCCTGTTCATATGCTGTCCTAAACTTCACTTTGTCTCCATTTAGGATTTGGAACCTGAAGTCACAATAGACACTGTCTCAAATGTAAAGAAACAGCATGAAGTAAACGTCGGTATGTGATCTCTTCCTTAGCTCTATGCCACTGTGGCAGCATCGGAGGACTGTCAAGGGTTGATACCCCTGTCCCCGCTTTTTTTGAAATTTTATTGGGGTCAAGCATTCACTAGATTTTTCTAGTTCTTTTGTCGCACGAAACAACTTCTTCCACCACTTGCCCCTAACATTCACTTATTTTCCATGCACCTATTATCTTTGCAAGAACATGCGATGTATCTTCTTAACTAGAATCTAAAAATCCAAATCCCTGCAGCCATATCCAACTCATTCGGCTTCGGCGGGCACAATTCCGTGGTCGTATTTGGGCCATTCAAGTCTTAAAAGAATCTGACAGAAGTTGGTACATTTTCAAGTTTTCCTTCATCTATACACACTAAGGTATACGGAAGTATTATTAAGAACGAGAAGATAGCTACCATCTTGAAGATCCCAGGATCCCGGCACTTTTGTTAAGTTTCATCTGGGAGAGCACGTGCATCGTGTATCAACGAATGGAACTGCAATCTTGTTTTTATTTTCTGAATCTTCTGCTAATAACAAAGTTTTCTTGCAAGAAGGCCCTCCAAAGGATCTATATATGGTTGTGAAAATTAGAAAATATTTCCTGTGATATCCTAAAATGACGTAGATGCATTGATTTTCAAGGGAGCTTCACTTCAATTACATCGAATCAACTAGCTAACTAATCCTAAAAGAACCCATATACCCACGTCTTATCGTGTTGTATTGAGAAATGAAGCTCACAGCTTCCCGCGAAAGAAACTCAACTTGATTATTAAGAAAATGATTCAAAAGTTCTTTACAAAGCCCCTAGCTAGTCTTATTTATACTGCCTAACAATTGGTTAAAGTTGCTATATGGTGAAATACGATTTTACACTCCCCCTCAAGCATGGAATAGATCTAATATTCCAAGCTTGCACAACAGATACTGATGTTGATTCTTGCTCAATGCTTTTGTAAACAAGTCCGCTGGTTGTTGATCTGTAGATGTATGCGACGTCTCGATCAACTTGTCCCGAATCTTTTCTCGAACTAGATGGCAATCGATCTCTATATGCTTTGTCCTTTCGTGAAATAATGGATTAGCTGCAATCTGTAGCGCTGCCGTGTTGTCACAATATAGTTTCACTGGAAGCTGTAATTTCATTCCCATGTCTTTCAAAATCTCAACAATCCAAACCACTTCACAAGTCGTGTTTGCCATCGCCCTGTACTCAGCCTCTGCCGAGGATCTTGAAACCGTGGACTGTTTCTTGGTTTTCCAAGATATTAGAGACTCACCCAACTTGATACAATAACCCGTTACTGACCGTCTACTCATCGGACATGTGCCCCAATCAGAATCACAAAATGCTGTCAATGAGAGTGAACTCTGCGAAGAAAGTAGGATTCCTTGTCCTGGTGCACCTTTCAAGTACCTTAAAACTCTAACAGCAGCTTCCATGTGAGATGCTTTAGGATTATGCATGAACTGACTTAGCAACTGTACTGTGAAACATATGTCTGGACGTGTCACCGTAAGATATATCAATCTCCCAATCAATCTACGGTATGAACCAGAATCATCGAGCAATGGATCAAGTGAACTTTTCTGTCCAATGCTGTCATCATATTCTTTTGTGGTTAGCCTCAGATTTTGCTCCATAGGCGTGTTAAAAACCTTAGCACCAGCAAGTCCTGCTTCTGAGATGAGTTCTAAGGCATATTTCCTTTGGTTCAAACAAATTCCGTCCTTTGATCGAGCAACCTCAATTCCCAGAAAATACTTTAATGTTCCCAAGTCTTTTATCTTTATCTTTGAATGCAAATACTCTTTTAGGCTTGAAATTGAAGGCTCATGATTTCCAGTTATAACTATATCATCAACATAAACCAATAAAATGGTTATGAAGTTGTGTTCTTTCTTTACAAATAGGGAATGATCATGTGATGATTGATTAAAACCAGCAAGCCTCATATGTTGCGCAAATTTCATGTTCCATTGTCTCGAAGCTTGCTTGAGACCATATAATGATTTTGTTAGCCGACACACTATCTCTCCCTCACTTTGAAGTCTAGTAGAATCCCCCCTTAGACTTCGAAGACCCTCAGGCAAGGTCATGTAAATTTCCTCGTCGAGATCCCCTTGAAGAAAAGCATTTGTAACGTCCATTTGGTAAAGAGACCAATTGCAAATGGCAGCAACACTAAGCAAACAACGAACAGTGGTAATCTTAGCTACCGGTGAAAATGTGTCATGATAATCAATCCCATGGAGTTGGGTATATCCTTTCGCAACAAGCCGAGCTTTGAAACGGTCAACACGCCCATCAGCGTGATACTTAACCTTATACACCCATTTGTTGCCAATAGGAAGCTTACCAGAAGGCAGCGAAACAAGATCCCATGTGTGGTTGGCATCCAAAGCCGCTAATTCTTGAGCCATAGCCTTTTGCCAACGGGGATCAAGAACTGCCTCTTTGTAGGTGTTTGGTTCCTTGATGGTGGAGATATGAGATAGAAAGACTCTATAAGGGGAAGATATATTCGAGTAATTAACAGAATTGGTAATTGAATGGGGAGAAAATGGCAAGTGATGTGAGGAGGAACATACAAAGTCTTGAGTCCAAATGGGAGGACGAGACTCTCTGGAGGACCTGCGAGTAGGTGGTGGCATAGGAGCATCTTGGGAAATAATATGTGCTGGAATGGGAGAGGAGGAAATGGAAAGATCTTCATCAGTAGACAAAGCTGGCAAGGAAGAGAAAATGGGTGGAGGAGCAGTAGTGTGGGAAAAAGGAAAAATGGATTCATGAAACTGAACATCTCGAGAAATAAAGAATTTGTGAGTGGTAAGGTCTTGAAGTCTATAACCTTTTTGAGTAGATGAATAGCCAAGGAAAACACATGCAGTTGCCCGAGGAGCAAACTTGTCCCCACGAGGTAATACCGAGGCATAGCATAAGCAACCAAGCACCCGCAAATGAGAGTATGAAGGGGTGTGATGAAATAATGCTTCATAAGGAGAATGTTTTGCAAGGAGGGGAGTAGGGATACGGTTGATGAGATACACTGCTGTGAGAACACAGTCACCCCAATATTTGTGTGGGAGTGAAGCCTGAAGCTTCAAAGCACGAGCCACTTCCAGAATATGTCTGTGCTTTCTTTCCACAAGGCCATTCTGCTGTGGGGTGTAAGGACAAGAGGATTGGTGAATAATGCCCAATGAATTGAGAAGAGTAGTACATTCTGCCTGGAAAAACTCAGTGGCATTGTCAGTCCGAATGAACTTGACAGTGGCAGAGAATTGATTCTGAATGAGAAGCAAAAAAACTTTGAAAGTGGGAAGCACATCAAGCTTTGAGTGTAGGAGATAGACCCAAGTGGCTCTTGAAAAATCATCCACTATAGTGAGAAAATAACGCTCTCCATTATATGTGGTTGTGTTATATGGCCCCCATACATCCAGGTGAAGTAACTGGAAGATATGGCTGGACTCAAACGATCGCTTGGAAGGAAATGGCAATCGAGTGAGCTTAGATTGTGGACAGATACCACAATGAGACATATTGAATTCATGAGACAAAAAAGGAAGCATCTTCATTCGAGATATAGAAATGTGGCCAAGTCTCTTGTGCCAAAGATTTTCATTATTTTCATGGGAAACATGATTATTTACAGCGGAAAACAAAGAAGGAGACAAATGTACAGAGTTATTGATAGAACAAAAATGACGCTCCATATCTTTGGAGTAGAGACTGGAGTTGTCTAGATGATACAAGCCACTCTCCTCTTTACCAATCCCCATTATTTTCCCATTGGAGAGGTCCTGAAACACACAAAAATTGGGATAAAAGGTGACACAGCAGTGATGGTGTTTGGTAAATTTGGAAACGGATAACAGATTATGCTTGAAATCAGGAACGAACAGGACATGATCGAGGGTAATACTGTTGTTTATGTCAACTGCTCCTACATGAGTGATTTTGGTGGTATGACCATTTGGCAATTGAATGGACCCCGTGGAATCAGCATATGGCAAATAATTATGCAACAAGGTGTGATGGCCAACCATGTGATCGTTGGCCCCTGTATCAATTATCCACTTAGAAGCAGAAGAGGAGCTGTTACCTGCCATGTTAGCCGAAGCCATGCTCGAATCACCCACTGGTTGGTCCTTCTCAAGCATCTTTAGTATAGCTGCATATTGAGCTGGAGTGAAAAAATTTCCAGTCTCAGTGCCAGAAGTTGTTTCAACTTGATCCACCACGGCTTGTGGAGTTACTGATATATTTGCTCTCATCATTGGTTTTCCTTTGTCATTCCAGTCCCTATTGGTTTTCTGATTTGTCCCTCTTGTTGGACCTTTATACAGTTTGTGGCCAGGAGGATATCCAACCAATTTGAAGCAATGCTGTTTAGTATGGCCAAGCATATTGCAATGGTCACAACGAAAAATATCACGCCTCCTATCTTGTGTAGAAAAAAAACCAGAGGAGGGAACATTCGATTGAGATGGTATGGGACTTAATATGCTTCGGTGGGATTCTTCTTGAGAGACAATAGCAAATGCCTGAGCTACATTGGGAAGAGGACTCATCATCAACACTTGACTGCGAATGTGCACATAGCTATCATTCAATCCCATTAAAAACTGGAGTAATTTGTGTTGTTGGATATATTCCACATATTTCTTTGCCGCTTCACAAGAGCACGTTGGCAAGACAACTAAAGACCCGAATTCATCCCATAACTGCCTAAGCTTCGAATAATAAACCGAGATAGAGCAGTTACCTTGCACTAATTGTCCAATTTCCCTATGTAATGTAAAAATTCTGGAACCGTTCACCTTGTCGAAGCGTTCCCGTAAATCCTCCCAAACTGTGGCTGCATCAGTTGAGTACACAATGCCCCCAAATATTTCCTTCGACACACTGTTCATTAGCCAAGACAACACGATAGCATTGCATCGTTCCCACTGTAGAATAGTATTGGCTCCAGGTGCAGGTCGAGGTCGAGAGCAGCTGCCATCAATGAAGGCCAATTTGTTTTTGGCGCGTAAAGCGATGACCATCGCTCGGCTCCAGACTCCATAATTTTCAGTGCCGATGAGCTGCTCATTGATCAAATTAAGACCAGGAGTATCCGATGGATTCACATATAGAGGATCATATGTATCAATTTGATTGGTGTTCAATCCCCATGGCGAACCAGCGGCAGAAGCCATTACAAAAAAATGGAAGCAAAATCTCGGAAAAATGAGATGAAAAAAAAAACAAGCAATCGATCCTCTGCTATCGATGTGGAGAATTGAGAAGAATGAAGCTCGAGCTGATGATCTCAGAAATGAAGATCTCAGGAATCGGCAGTTGATGGCTCTGATACCATATTGAGAAATGAAGCTCACAGCTTCCCGCGAAAGAAACTCAACTTGATTATTAAGAAAATGATTCAAAAGTTCTTTACAAAGCCCCTAGCTAGTCTTATTTATACTGCCTAACAATTGGTTAAAGTTGCTATATGGTGAAATACGATTTTACATGTTGGTTTTTTTCGAATATGAATGCATGATGGATACATATCAATATGTTTTTCTAGGCTTGAAATATAAGCATTCATCCTTTAAATAATGGCGGCGGCTTAGTTGTCTTTTTGTTCTTGTAAATTTCCCCACACCATTATTGAGTACTACTCGAATTCTAATTTTTTTAACTATGAAAAACTTCATCAGTTAATAAATAAAATACACGTTTTACAAAACAAAAAACTCTAAATTTTGTGAGAAAATCTTCTGTCCGACTTCATTTATAACAAATATTATTTTTATACTAAAATTATTGTTTGTCATTTTCAAAAAATATTTACATAAAAAAATGTAAAATCACAATTAAATAAAACAATGAATTCAACTATATCCTGAATAACATTTATGACTTGTGTGAGAAATGATAACTTTATACCAAAAAAAAAATCTGATTATAAGGATCACAGACACAAAAAACGAACTTTTAAATGTTTATGTTTACACATATGAAGGATAGAAAATGTGTTTAGATTTATTTTTTTACAAAAATTGTTTTTAAATTTATACCTAAATATTTTTTCCCCAAAATTATGGCTCTGAACTTAAGACCTCTCCAATTATTGAAAACTTGGTGCCATTTGGTTATAAACTTATATAGATCCTTGGAGGGCCTTTTATGTTTTTAGAATTTAATTGCTGATATGATGGATCGAGAAATAATAGTTGAGGTTCAATAACTCGGTTCTTGAAATCTTAAAGTAAGTCATGGTACTGTATGTTTTGCCATCATATATCATGTTGATTGTACACAAGCATTTGTGTTACGGATCTATGACTATGGTCATAGACTGCAGTAACGGCTGTTTTATTTAACACACTTGCTGAATCCTGTTATAATATGATCAGTCTCTACATCAACTTCTCTTCTTGTAGCTTTATGTCTACACCTACTTTTCTTCTCGTCGCTGTAGGTTTTGGTTTCAAATCTTCTTTTTCTATTTCACAAGTTACTCCTTGTTCTAAATGTGCTTTGGCCATCGTGTTAAAATGAATCTCTTCTTGGTTACGGAAGTTGAAACTTGGTTTTTACTGGTAGGGCTGAGATTGCTGGATGTAGTAAAAGGCTTATGAGTGCCTCTCAGTAAATAATGCCCAGAAAATGCTGCTGTTTTCTTTTGATCAAGAATTATTTGAATATGTGAAGGAGGTAAAGTTCTTGGTTGACTGTTTTTTCCCCACCCAAGGTTCTTTGTAATGTAAATATATTTCAGGCAATAGAATAGCGACTTTCCATCTGTTGTTGAAGTTCTCGATCTTGCAAGGTTTATGTGCTCAGGTCCTATTTGGCTCACAAGTTTTCTACAAACAGAAAATTGGTGGAAACTAGTTTCTGTTCATAAGTTTTTTACTTCTGTCCGGAAAAGTTCCTTGTTAGGGTATTCCCATGAACATATCCTGTAGAGAAGTGATTTTCTCAACAAACCACTGCTCCAGCGTAGGTTGAATTGCTCGTATATCTCAGCCGCACTGTCAATCATTTCGATGTTGAAAATTTTCCAGGAGCATCCAGAGTGGGAGACAAAGAATGGGTTTGTGTACTTTCAAAGAACAAAGGAATCCACACCTTGCAAGGAAATTCCGTCGTTGCAGCTTATAAACCAGACTCTGGTCTCTGAGTTATGCTAGGGATACATCGGAGCGGATTGTTTGAGCGTCATCCGTTATTGTTGGTTCCATATTTCCAACATCTACTTCGGGAATAGGTACATTTTCATTATCGACTTTGGGTTGAGCAAAATTATTATATTTTATTGCAATTTTGTCACATGCTTTTTGCTGCCTCCTTGACTTGTTATTTTTATTTTTTAAAGTAGAAAAATATTAACATATGGGAATAATTATATTTTCTTGCAATTTGTCATATGCTTTTTCCCGCCTCCTTGACTTGTTACTTTTTTTGAAAGTAGAAATATATTAACATATGGGAATATCAAATTTTACGACATCCACTATTATGCATATTGGACTATGAATTCCATATAAAAAAATACTCCATTAGCAATCAAGCCACTTTTGAATTTGATAACAAACATCAATAACAATAACAGGATGTTAACTCCTCAAAAGCTCTTTCAAAACTTAAGAACAAAAACCCATAATCCGAAACCCTTTCTTCGTCGCTCATTATATTCATAGTTAACTGAAAATGTTAAATTCCATCACCTAAAATTAGTTTATATGATGAAATGCAGGATACAAAAGTGTTTGATATGTTCAAACCATGGTAGCAAACACTACATTAGTCAAATACCCTTTGGTCAAAGGAAAAGATTACGCTGTTACCCGCTTCAAATCTTCTGTTTGAGTTCGTGGTCTGCTCTTGTTAAATATATATTTATTATATAAATGAATGATATATCTGCTCAAAATATTTTTTTTAAATGTTAAAGGATATATTTATCACTCATCTATATATACGGAGCAACATAAATGTTGAATGGGATGGAAGTTCTGGAATCTAGAGAATCACCAGCTCTACCTACAGTGGACCATAACAGATTGGCCGAACCAAGCATCAGATCAGAAGCCATCTGATGCAGGTTCTGAGACTAAAATGACCAGCTCTGGTAAATTTATAACCACATAGAATCTAAAATTGGAGATTTCGCTGGTTGTTATGGGTCAGGCCACAGGGATTCAATTTGCAATAAGACAACAACAAAATTTATTGCTGAGTGCCGACTCTTCATGAATCATGACCTGAATGTGTATCATCCTGTCTGCATCTCGGATCATCTTGATCTGGGAGTTCGCCAAGTCTCTCCTGTAAGACCAAATTTGATGATTCACCGGTATAACATTGCACACAACTGATCCTTGAAACTAAGAGTAAATACGAGTGAAAAAATTACAAGAATATGAATACATTACAGTCGAACTATCACAAAAATGACCCATATTCAGAAGTGTCCTGTGAGGCAGACTTCTACAGTGAGAAGCCGAGTGCTGACAAGACAGCCAGGCCTTTGGAGCTTTCTTATACCCGTTGCTCCCACAGGTAGACAGAATATGGTATTAATTGTACGATAAATAACTGGTATACTAATAATACCTTCAGAGAGGCATTCTGAGCAAAAATTTGCTCGTAGTCACTCCTTATACGAGCCAATTCTGCCCTGAGAGAGGCATTTTCTTCGTTTAATGCTTCCGCTCGACTTGCCAATTCATCACACTCTGCCTAAAATTCATGAATGAAAGCAAGAGACATCATCAGATAAATTGGTGCCTGATGAATCAAGAACGGTATGGGGAAGTAACTATGAACCTGCTTGCGTAATCGGGATCGACGAGCAGATTCCCGGTTAGACTGCTTTCTTCTCTGTCTTTTGAGGTCCCTTTCATCCTGACTCACAAAAAGTATGCAGATGGATTTAAATCAAATGTAAAAGAACAGGAAGACAAGTTGACTCCAATAATGAAGGAAGGGAAAGGACAAGAACTCAAGAAGGGAAGGAGAACCTGCATCCAGAGCTGTGACTGGGAGTTGTCCCGCAATCCAGTATTGAGCACTCCTCCTGCAACTGGAGTAGTAAGAGTATTTCCCCCAATTGCAGGAATAGGAGATGATGATGCCGCGGCAGCCCAATAATCCATTCCAATATTTAAGTTAGTGGTTGGACCAGGAATACCACTCACATCCCCTGCTGCTGGCACTGGCACGTTGTCCATAGGGTGAGGTGTAGCCAGTCCCCCATTCTGAGAACTGTGAGCAGCATTGCCATTTTGAGAGAGTTCAGCTGTAGCATGACATCATGATAAGGATGGAAGTCATAAATTTGAAACTAGAAATAGCCAGAACAGCACCTGAATCTTGCTGGCCACCAATCTTCTCCCCGGAGTCCTGCAAAAGTAATGAAGTTCAGAAGAAGTTGGATAAGTGGGAGTGATCTCATTATTTTGGCATACAGTTACGGTGGAAAGACTACTTTGCAAGGGAGAATGCATACAGTTAATAGAACCTTTCAGAGACCACACTTCTTTGCCATGTGAAATTCATTAAATGAAACTCCATTCATAAGCTTCTGAATATAGCGGTTTATTAGGCCAGGAGAGAGTGTTGCAAGAAACCAAACATATCCCTACTGTCTGCTTAATCTTACTAGATGGGATAAATCCTTCATTAGAACCTGACAGCTAGAAAATAATGAGGACCATTGGCAAGCTTTTCCTTACATTCAGAACTCACGTAGAGCCACGACGATAAATTTAGTCATCTAATTTCCTTTCCCAAATCCAAATCAACAGATAATAATGAGTGATTTTCTCAGAGTTCTAAAAAACAACTAAAATTCGAATGAACAAATTCTAAGCATAATTTGTAGCCTCCTGTTATTTCTTTCCTGCTTTCTGGCTTTCCTTTCATAACAGTAACAGGGTAAAACAAAGAAGATGTATTACTTCTTTCACTTATAGAATTCAACTACAATATTTCCAATCATTATTCATTACCTGTGTTATTTAAAAATAAAAGATTACTCTTGTTTGATAAGATCCATATGACTCGAATATCTGATCATGAAGAATCTCAACTACATTTACCTAAGAAAATGTGTGTCCATCCCGCAACTTCTTAAGTAACGTCTATTTACATTTTACAGCATGAATTTCAGGCACGTGATTCTTAATCATATAACACAGATGTTGTAAAACATATGCATGTGCAACTTACATTTTGAGAATTAACATCACTTCCTTCACTTGAACCTTCACTTGCATTCTCGGAACTGCGAAATTTTAAAAGCGCAACAGTTTGAAAATCAAATGAAATACAGTGTTCAACAGCAGACATGTACAATGCATGAGTATTTGCAAATCAAATGAAATACAGTGTTCCACAGCAAACATGTACAATGCATGAGTATTTGCACACAACTCTGTGCTAATAAGCAAACAAAAAGAGGTAGCATGTATAAGCAAACAAAGAGATTGAATAATGAGGAAAACATGAGAAATGATGCTGATTGGTTGGTCCTTGAAGCCAAGGAGGAGAGCCAAAAAAAACTGTGTAGTATATCAACCATAAAAAAGTTGAGGAATTCACAAGAGCTCCACAAAGAAAAAAACTGTTTAATTGGACATTTAAACATTATATTAAAGTCAGTCTCCATGATCTACCCAATACTGGGAACAAGTACAAATTATTGATGAGTTTGCTTTCATACTCCACCAAATATGTAATGAAATTTACATGGAACCTTAACTAAATTTGTTTATTCATTCACCACACCTTTTAGAATGCGAACCGTTTACAGTCGCACCAGCAGTTTTTCCAGGTTCATTGTTCTTCCCTGTAATCATATTTAAACTGCCTAAACTACCCCTGGATCTTTTGATTGGCAGTTTTCCCTTTTCAAGTGACTTGCTATCCACATCCACGTTTCCAGTCGAGTTGCCCTTTAATGAACATTTGAAAATCATTCTTTGAAGAGTTCAAGACTTGCTATTTACAAGTGTGAACAAATGTAGGTAGGCCATAATAACTTACAGTGCCTTCAGCAAAACCATTTGGAGAAGGCATAGCAAAAGGACTGAATGGATATGATCCCTGAACAGGTTCAAATACAAGGGCAGGATTCAGGCAATTATGGAGAGGAATAGAATCTTAGCAATGCAATTGAAGAAAATTACGAGACTACCGGAGCCATAGTTGGGTGCCCATACGGGTACATCGCAGCATATGGATGAGGCGGAGTTCCATAGGGTGGAATGAATTGCTGCATATTGCAGAAGAGATGAACGTCAAGCAAAATCTACTGAACTACACAAAAAATGGAACAAAAATATGGAAAACAAACGTAACTAGAAGTTTTATTCAAGTTCAGATTCTAATAGCATCAGAGCTTTTCAATCATTTAGGCTCAGTAAAAAAAAATTAAAAGAAAAATACAGATTATTAGGAAGATTTAGTTGAGGAAGGGTTGTCAGTTCAGTGACGAATGTACACATCATGACCGGGATGAACTTGCTTAGGCTTGATATATTAGTGTTCTACAAGTACATCATTGAAATTATCTGATTAAACTTGAATGTTCTTTCAGCTGCAAACATGGGTCTTCATTCTCTCCTTTGCAACCTTATCCTGGTTCATACATGCTCTGAAATCATTTTCTCACTTTTTTTCCCCTCTAAATTCAGTGGATCTACTTCGAAATATCTTTCTCAGACAACTTATACCATCTCTAAATCATCATTTACTTGTATTCAACCATCCGTCAATGCCAAAACCATTTCTCAGAAGTTGATAATTAGGAAGAGAAAATTCTTCGAGATCATGATATGGATTTACCCTACCTATGACAATAAGGTTTCAATTTCTCCAAAATATCACAAGCTGTTCAGGCCACAAGCGCTCCAGTCTATTACGAGAACCATAAAAGGTCCTTCGTAGGCCTAAACTAGCTGGAATTTTAAGAAATCATGGTAAAATTTCATGATGAGATGTCACCATAAACCGAGTCGTGCTTCCGACAACTTAAGATTTTCCTTTAACCAAAATCTTTTACAAAATGCTACGTAGAAATCCCATTAGAATAAAGCAGTGTCGAGGTATTTTAAACTTCACAGAAATCAAACTTAAGTTGTTGGAAAAATTAGATTTTGTTATCTTTTGTATTTGTTAAGTAAAAGTGACCTCATTTTCATCACTAGAAAAATGTGGTCCATTTCTTGCTAGCTTATTAATCCTGGCAATACCATAATACCTACTTAACTAGATTATGCTCAAACCAAATAAAGCAAGAAATCTAAGACCTGGACACCCCACATGTAAGGGTGCGGCTGTGGACTTGATGTCAAGAATCCGTGTGGAGGCATCGGGGAATATGCCTGCATAACCAACTCTTGCGCTATAACTACCATTATCAGTGTCAATGAGGGAAAACATATGTATCTTGGAAAAAATTGTAACCTGGAAGCCAGACCAATCTGCAGCAAGCATGCCAGAGCCAGCCGAACTGTGATCCTAGAAACTCAAAAAAAGGAAAAAAAGTCAATGTCTATTTTCGATAATCAAGAAAAGTATAAAATTGATTAAATCAAGAGCCCAAAACAAGAATACCAACCTGTAAATGAGTCTTTGGCTCCTTTGCTTCCTTCCCCTTCTTGGAGGAGTTGTCCACCTCACCATTCCCCATGTTTAAGCCTGTCCAATTCCTCCTATATCACCATATTCATCCATTTTTCACACAATTAAACCATTAGTTATCCTTGCTCGAATATTAACACAAATTATTTGATACAAGATAAAGTTAAAAAGCTGGAAGCGAAACTCTTTACATAACATGCTAGCGTGTATTCCAGAAAGGAATAATGCAGTCGGAAATCACGTATAACTCTAGCACTGGCAAAAGCTTATCTCTACCGTCCACATGATTAACACTAAATCCTCAAGTGAAATAAATATCATGCATTTAAATCCTCACTTTATAAACCCAAATCATAAAATCAACACAACAAACTCACGCATGCAGAGACGTATGAAAATTGTTCACGACAAATAATATTATCCACAGTTTAAAAATAGGCAACTCAAACACTCATCAAATGAATCAACAAACTAAGAAAACCGAAATAATTTTCATTAACAAAGATTACCGCTACAAATGAAACACAGCTCCACAAATCTGAATAATCGTGTTAGCTCAGGTACGCAAAAGCTCAAATTCCTGTCTTGCTTCAACTGTAATTCGAACAACTTCGAATTTAAACAAAGAATAGATTTTTGCAAGATAATGGGGAGATTAAAATTGAATTGCGAGAAATTCCAAAAAAGAAGGGAAATTGTTGGAAATTAGTGCTTCGTTCGTGAGATCGTCCACATGGTTGCGTCGGTTTCTGAAGATTTACAGTGAGGATGCCGACGCGGTCTCCACCGTGGATTTCGTTGATTGAATAATGTAATCGCGGACTGTATTAACGGCTGCGATTGGGTTGCGTGTTATGTTGCCTGCTCAATTTTACGGGCCGGGGCATCTTGTTGGACCCGTACAAAACGAAGCTATGCAACATAATTTGTAGTTTGGATTTTGTACACTCATTATTATTTATTATTACTAATATAAAAATATATTAACTCAAACAAGATAATATAAAAGGAGTTATTTTTACATTCTATATGAATATATTTGACATATATTTTATTATAAAGTAGAATATAAATAAAACAAAATGAAATAGAAATATCAACTCCCAATATAAAATATATCAATCAACCTGTAAAATATATGAAATGGAAATATCTATTTTAGTTAACCTACAACAATCATCTCAGCAGCCAAAACAAATACATACATCCCTCCACCGTTTTTCTAAAGTAATTCATTTTCAATAGCTCCCGAGGCATGCCCACCTGTAAATTGTTTTCTTCAAATTTCATGGATTTTGAAGAACTTCTTGTACTAAGACTTGATTACTCTTACATTCCGTAAAGGTTGGAAATTGCTTCGAGGATTTTGCGAGCCGCTGGTTGGATTTTTGACGATATATAATTTAATGATATTGAAATATAGATATAAGTATTCATAATAACAATAAATAATACGACACACAACTGATGTATAGTTAAAGCATTAAATAAAAGCACAAATTTAGTGGTGAACATACCACAAGACAAGTTTGTTGATGGCTTTAATTTGATGATACATATGAATTATTTTTAGTAATTTAGAATATGATAAACATTGAGGTAAGTGAATTATATATATCATCAAAGATAAACATTGAGGTAAGTGAATTATATTTTCTCGTGTTAAAAGAAAATAATGAAAAGAAAGATGGAAAATAAAAAAAACAAAGATGGAAAAGAAAAAAAACTTTCATAATGCAGTACCATGATCTATTTCTGATTTCCCCTTCATTTTACGTTGTATATATATATATATATATATATAAATACACGTTCCGAGGAACCACCTCTCATATCCGGGATAATATCTATTTTCGTCCTTTTCGTTAACCGCTTTTCCCATTTCAGTCCCACATGATTTTTGACTGCGTAAATAATCCTTCATGTTTTCAAAATATTCCCGAATTGGTCCCTACCGTCATCCCAAAGTTAAGGTTAACGTTGACTTGACATTAGCGATGGTTTAATATAAACCGTCGCTAATTAGCGACGGGTTTTCAAAACTTCGTTGCTAATTAGCGACGGTTTAATATTTTCATAAAATAAAAAAAATTAATTTTAAGAGAGAAAAATTAGAGTAGGTTTAATAGACAGTTTGCGACGGATTTTACTAGAACCGTCGCTAATAGTGACGGTAAAATTATTAACATTGAAGAATAGACAATTCAGCGACGGTTTTTAATAAACCGTCGCTAATTAGCGACAGGTTTTAAAAACTTCGTCGTTAATTAGGACGGTTTAATATTTTCATAAAATAAAAAAATTAATTTTAATAATTTTAAAAAAAAACTTAGAATCGGACTCTGCTAACAATATTAATGATCTTAACTAACACTTAAAAATTTACAAAAAATTAAAGCGAAAAAGTTTACCCTAACTCGAAACTAAAATCGTGTAAGAGAAAAAAAATTTAAGTGTTGTTAAGTGGTGTGGATGAAATGGAAAGAGAGAAAAATATTTTCGACGGATTTTACTAGAACCGTTTGCGACGGATTTTACTAGAACCGTCGCTAATAGTGACGGTAAAATTATTAACATTGAAGAATAGACAATTCAGCGACGGTTTTTAATAAACCGTCGCTAATTAGCGACAGGTTTTAAAAACTTCGTCGCTAATTAGCGACGGTTTAATATTTTCATAAAATAAAAAAATTAATTTTAATAATTTAAAAAAAAACTTAGAATCGGACTCTGCTAACAATATTAATGATCTTAACTAACACTTAAAAATTTACAAAAAATTAAAGCGAAAAAGTTTACCCTAACTCGAAACTAAAATCGTGTAAGAGAAAAAAAATTTAAGTGTTGTTAAGTGGTGTGGATGAAATGGAAAGAGAGTATTTTTATAGACAGTTTGCGACGAGTTTTGATAACACCGTCGCTAATAGCGACGGTAATATTATTAACCTTGAAGTATAGACGGTTTTGCAATCATCGTCGCTATTTTACCAAAAGCATAAAACAAACTGTCTATAAATATACTCTCTTTCCATTTTCATACACACCACTTCACAACACTTAAAAAATTTTCTCTTACGCGATTTTAGTTTCGACTTAGGGTAAACTTTTTCGCTTTAATTTTTTGTAAATTTTTAAGTTTTAGTTAAGATTATTAATATTGTTAGCATAGTCCGATTCTAAGTTTTTTTAAAAAAATTTATTAAAAGTAATTTTTTTATTTTATGGAAATAAAAACCGTCGCTAATTAGCGACGAGTTAGATAATCGTCGCTAATTAGCGACGGTTTGTAAAACTCCGTGGCTAATTAGCGACGGTGTAACAAACCGTCGCTAATTAGCGACGGTTTAATATTTCCATTAAATAAAAAAAATTAATTTTAATAAATTTTTTTAAAAAAACTTAAAATTTATTTTATGAAAATAGTAACGACACTAATTAGCGACGGCTTTTGAAAAACCGTCGCTAATATTTGCAGTTTTTCACAAGTCAACGTTAAACTTAACGTCAGAGTAACGGTATGGACCAATTCGAGAATATTTTGAAAACATGAAGGATTATTTACGCAATCAAAAATCATGTGGGACTGAAATGAAAAAAACCGTTAACGAAAAAGACGAAAATGGGAATTATCCCTCATATCCCCAGCCATAAGCACAACGCAGGTATTCATTTACCAAGGCGGTTGATTATATACATCACTGAACGCATGTGTATCGCATATATGCCTATATTACCCATTCACGCAGTTGCGCTGTAGAAGGCGAGAGTATTTTTCTCCATCAATCATGGCATATGAAAACGATCCGTAAGTTTCCTTCCCCAATCAGGAATGTCTCAAAATTAGGGTTCTTGAACAATCTATCACCTGCCTTTTTATGTGTCATTTTTTAAAATACGGGTTTTTATTTAGAATTGGGGGGTTTAAGAAGTCAATTGCCTTACCTTCATCTCGTATCGTATATGTGTATGTGTCTGTGTGAAAGTTTACTGTTTTTACGTTGAATTATACTTGTTTTTTTTGTAATGGATCAATTCTGTTTATGTATGTGTTTTGAGTTCAGTTACCGAGATGAAGATGGCGAGCCATTGATGGATTTCGACGAGGATATCCGATCTGATCGTGATGAGCCTCAGCAATACGACGAGGCGTGGGGCTATGATGATAGACACCAGCGATCTCCAACTCCAGTGTACAGCGACTCGAAAGCGAAGCCACGAAAGCGATTGATAAAAAAATCTTCACCGGAGAAAGATTTGGGTGCAGCGGATTTTGGATTGAATGACGATGATGGGGATTATCATGGGGATGATGATATTCAGGAAGTGGCTGGAATGGTGAGAGATGATCATTTGGATGGTACAAAGAGGAAGAAGGAGAATGGGGTGAAGAGGAAAATTGTTGAGAAAAATAAGAAGGTCGAGAAAGGGGGTAAGAAGTTTAAGGTGGCAAGGAGCGGAGGAGGGAGAATGAGAGATAGAGAGGCTGATCCTGAGATGAAGGAGATGTGGGCCACCATAGCTGGTGGTGATTCGGAGGTTTAGCTCATTTACATGATACTTGACTCTGCATTTTATTCAACGTCGTTTAAAAATGTGTGTTTTGTGGAGTGGAGTATTTTTCTCGTGCTTTATTATTACATGTGTTAGGTGGTTTGCGTAATCTGGGTTTGGAATTATGTTGAATTCAGTGAACTTTTTGGTATGATTTGTATTGGTGTGGATAGGTGAATGGAAATATGGTGAAACATTAGTAGTAACGAATATCGTTAAATTTTACCACGTGTAACTGAGCTCTTGTTTGCTTTAATAATTTTTTTTTCAATCAGTAATTTAGTAATTGTCTGCAATTTAATTTTGATATACTTGATTAAGTTTTGGCGTCGTATAACTGTATTATTTAACTGGTGCATACGAGTCAAGTATGTTGAGAGCGACAATTATGACTTTCTGACCATTGTCGTGATCTCATTTCTGGAGGAAAATGGTCTGATTGCTTACACTTAAATTGAGAATGTCCTGATTTCACAAAGGGTAGAGGAAAAGCCAGTTTTAGTTGTCACATTGTTCAAATGTTGTCAAATATGTCTGTCATGATATCGCAACACTAATTGCTTCATACAGATTACTTTTAAGTGGTATTGGTATTGGAGTCATTTTTGCTTGCCCATGCTCTCGCCATGCTTTGGAAATATCGAATTTTCTTCTGCTTGCTTTCACCATGGATTGTTTTTTTCCCTTCAGTTTGTTCCTAGCTCCAATAACGCCAATATACACTTTTAAGTTTTCGGCTGAATTATATATACATGCACCATGTATTAGTTTTGATGGTTTTAATGATTTGTGTGATTTCAAAATGGTATAGGATGATCAAGAAGGTGCTAGGACTCTGGATGATGATAACTTCATAGATGACAGTGGCGTGGATCCTGCTGACCGGTATGGAAGTGATAATGAACATTCACCTAGTCGTGCTCCCCAGGTTAGAATGGATCTTACTTGGATTATGTGAGCATGGCAACCACATCAATTGTCGTGCCTTATGTGGAAACTAGACAGATGAAATAACCACGGTCCTCTATATTTTGTAACTCTCAGTCACAATAGTATTTACTTGGATAAGACTATTGAACCATCAACCTAGCTATATCATGTGTCAACGCAAGTCGTGGGTGCTCAATCACCTGCTTGTTTTTGGTTATCCAATAAGTTCACCAAGTTAGTAAAGAATTTAGGCTATTTGTTTATGATAGTGCCAAAATACTTTTTAGTAATGATTTGCCTTGAATTAAAGTTGCCATGACAAACTATACCGGCCTGTATAAACAAAAATAGACAATATGTCCAAATTGATTTTGTTCTCTTGCATTCATGATCTCGAATGTACCTGATCTCTTTACACATTATCCACTGCAGGATCGTTATCCTTTTTCTGTTCTATGATTTGGTTTCTGTTGACAAATGTCATGGTAATTGACCTTGAGCACTTCAATGCAGAAATAAACTCTGATCCATGTTCTCTCTCATAGTTTCTGATAATTATTTTCACCTCTCGTTTTTTCTCTGTTTAAGAATTAAGTTAGATCCAATTGTTTATATTCCAATGAGTTTTCAATCAATGTAAAAGGTTTTATGTAGATTCAGCAGCCATAAAACTATATCAACACTGTAATGACATAGTTATTATTCTTTTTGTTGTTTTTATTTTGTTCTTTTACCAGGTTTTATCATCCTTACTTTAGGGAGTTAACTGGTCTTTGAACTGTATTATTTTTGTAGGCAGAAGAGGGAGAAGAAGACGAGGAAATCAACGAGCTTTTCAAGATGGGAAAGAAAAAGAAGAAAAATGAAAAGAGTCCTGCAGAAACTGCATTACTTGTAGAGAAGATCATGGCTGAGCTTGAAATTGTTGCAGAAGAAGATGCAGACCTTAACAGAGAGGGAAAGCCTGCTGTAAATAAATTAAAGAAGCTTCCTCTTCTCATGGATGTCCTTGCTAAGTTAGTCATTTGTTCCTCTTGTTTTGTACATTTCCGTTTGTATATTTGGAATTGTTCTAATCTTCTTTCCCGAGGCTTTTTGTTTAGAAAACAACTTCAGCAAGAATTTCTCGATCATGGAGTTTTAAATCTTTTGAAGAATTGGCTTGAACCACTACCAGATGGAAGCTTGCCAAATATTAACATCCGTGCTGCAGTTTTAAAGATCCTGCATGATGTATGGACTGCGACATTTTCTAAGTGTTCTTGTTAAAATAAAAAATTGTTTGGACACTAATAGTGTCCTTGCCTTGCAGTTGCCAATTGATTTAGAGCAGCATGACAGAAGAGAACAACTAAAGCGGAGTGGCCTTGGAAAGGTGAGTTTGCATAACCTGAAGATTGTTTTTTGTTTTAATACCGTCTTTCCTATTGCTATGGGTTAAGTTGAAAACTGGCCATATCATATTTTGACAGGTCATCATGTTTTTCTCCAAATCTGACGAGGAGACTACATCCAACAGAAAACTCGCTAAAGAGTTGGTTGATAAATGGGTAAAATATAACCTTTCATCCCATTTAATTGAAGAATTTGATACCTCCATTCTGCTTTCTCCTGCTTGAGTATAGTAGTTATTGTATATTGTATCAACGTGGAATTACTACTTGTATTATGATAAAAGCAAAATATGGAGCTGTTCTAATTCTATTTCTAGGTCTGGAAATGTGGAATTCTTGTTACCAATAAATTTCCCCTTTTTTGATTGTATAATTCTAGCAATTTCAAATGTTCGTGATAATTTTAATCATATTTTAATACTGTTTTCTTGAATCCATTCAACTTTCTGAATGTTATTCATGCAGAGTCGACCAATATTCAACAAAAGCACAAGGTTTGAGGATATGAAAAACTTTGAGCATGAACGGGTTTTCAGGAGCCCCTCTGTCAAGAAGTATGGATAATCTTTTCGGCGACAGAAAGTTTGTATGGTAAATGTCTCAATAGATGCATATTAAAAGAATGGCTATTTTAAACCTCTGCAGGGTGACGAGTAAAGCAGGAGCCATGGCAGCCAGAGACGATGACCTTGATTTAGCTGAATTTTCACAGTAAGTTGCAGTCTGAACCTGATTGTTTCTTTTATCTGGTGGTTCCATTTTTTAGAGTACACACATAAGCTTCAGTGTTTCTCATAATTTGAAGGGGGGCAAAATCTGGTCAGTCATCCTCTAGGCAACATGCCTCGAGACCTGAAGCAATGTCAATGGATTTTGTGGTGCGTCCTCAATCCAAGGTGGATCCAGATGAAGTTCGAGCACGAGCTAAACAAATGGTTCAAGATCAGCGTCGGGTGAAGGTTAGCTGCTCTCTTTCCTTTTGAGACAGTTTTATACAGAAAATTCACGTTTAGCATCCTGGAATTAAGTATAAACATTTGGATTACCATTGTCATAGTGTGCTGTTTGTCCAAAGAGAAAAATTGCCAAATCTTTGTTGGGTTTGGTTGCATTTCTGTAATCGTATGCTGTTAAGCTATTTCATCCTTCTTTCATTTTTAGCAGCGAGGTACCTTCTTTGGTGGCTATATGTGGCTTTTCTATGAAAATATCAAAGTTTGATTTTGACTCAACATAAAATCTACTTATCTGCTCATCCGACCAAGTTTATAATATTTAATGGCCGTGGTCCTTACTCCTACTATGGCTGAGCTCATTCTCATCCAAACTTTTTCGTTTTTTTTATCAGAAGTAGTTAGTTACATGCTCCAATTTTTTAATGCTGGCAGATGAACAAGAAGCTACAACAACTGAAAGCACCAAAACGGAAGCAGCTACAGGCTACCAAACTCAGCGTGGAGGGTCGTGGCATGGTGAAATACCTGTAGTGCTCTGACTGCTATAAATATGATTAGAACTTGGTGGTTTTCAGAATTAAAACATTGGACTAAAGTATTAAGTCCTCGATTGACTTGAGTGATAATGGTAGCGTTCATGTGCGATGTATGAATTATGATAACTACATACCTTAGCGGTATGGTTTGGGATTTACATGCATTCTGTTCTAGTATCGTTTCAAAATCTCTGCTTTGGGATGAGTGGTTTTTTTGTTTAGGATGAGTACTTGATGTAATTAACAGGCGATTGAATCCTCCCATCGGATGGCGCATCTGAGGCAGATCCAGCAAGAGCGATAAGCCTAGTTGCTCTCAAATAATAAAATTTTTAATATCATTTTTTATGAAAATTTATCTCTTTGATCGAATGGATAAAACAGTTTGTGATCCTGCATAGTGTTTTAGCAGGTGTTTCTGATTATTTCATTTCTCAACCATGAAGCCCCTTTACATTGCACGACGGCATAACATTGCACGAGTATTCGCCTCCGTATAGGGGTACTGTTTTAGAACAATGGAAGCTCAATGGTTAAACTTCGCTCGACAAATTTCTGCTTTCTCAGGAGGTGTGACATGCTAAGATAGAACGGGGTTCACGAATCTAATAGTGTATCTCAATTAAACTATTAAAGATCGGGATAGCTATATAACGTATCATTTTTTTATATATATATTTAAAGACATTTATATGTGTGTATTCAATGACAAAGTAATAATTATGCACGTTTCTTTGCCTTGGCACCAACTAAACTCACATGACAAGGCATCACCAATTCCAGCTAACCCATGGATACACGAACATCTCTAGGCAAGACAACCTTTGGAATAGCTGAAGTTTTGATGAACTTGGACCATGACATTGTCGTAATTATTCTGCAAATACAAATCTTGGGAACTCTCGGACACAAGTCTGTTGAAAAGAACTGGCCATCTGGAGCTTGTCTTTGATGGAAGGCGGTAAATTTACAACGAAAATTTAACACCCTCCTCGTCTGCTGACGTTCCTTTGAAGATGGCAAGCTTCCCCTTATGCTCTAGCTGCTTCAAGGCTCGCATTAGAATTGTGCGGTCCATTCCATGAAGCTCTGGTTTCCATAGACGGACAAGACTGAGAATTTGTCCGGTTGCAGAAATCACGTAGAAAACAAATAAAAAAGGAAAAAAGGTATTCCTCGTACACAAATTGTGTATGCAAGATTCAAGAGCTAAGAATATGTACCTGTCCCTCGAGACTCGACCCCTGAACGTATTTCCTCAACCGTCATGACACTGTCCTCAAATCCATTATCCTTCACCTGTAAATCACAAGAGACATCCTACATAGAGCAAAGATTCGAGGAAATCAGGACTTCAATGGAAAATAGATTGACACTCACGAAGCGCAATATCAAGTCAGCCCAATCTTGGATCCGATGCCAAAGGATTAAACATTTTCTGTGACCTTTATCTAACCATTCTGCACGTCCTGTTGATTTTAATTAAAAATATAAGTGATCAACCTTTTTATAAAGATTATATCAACTTAATAGTTCCGTACAACATGTACACACCTTCGGAAACTAAGGCTGACAGAAATGCCTCCCTGGCTTCATGACTTAAAGATCCTGTAGTATCAGGATCCGAACATTAAACGATCAACAATCAAAATCACAAACTTTTTGCAATAATAATAATAACTGAAATACAAAAATAAAAGGTCACATAATATCCCTTAAGGAACCCAATTTACAAGGTTTTTCCTCATAAAGAGTAAAGACAATGCTATAGCAATCCAATCACGACATCTTCTATTTGGCGAGAAGTAGCAATTTGCAAAGTGTCAAATATCCCGATTTTTAATGTTAGCCAGGACTTGCAATGAGGTATTAAGCTATTAATCACAACTTTCTAATTTTCATATTTTTCTTTCATAGGTCACTCCCGTGTTATAGCGCTATTATATACGCAATGCTATCCTATAAGCATCTGAATGCTCCTGTTCAAACAACACTCTCACCTACTTTCTCACCTACTCTACCACACAGATCACGTTCACATTGCTCTACTTTGTAGGGTACAGTTGTGATTATCCAACAAGAGGAAACCCAAGCCAGTATTAGTTTTTGGGCGGATGCTGGCAGTTCAAATTTTGAGCAAGTCAGATATCCATCTCGCTCAAAAACAATCACAATCAATTTCCAAAACAATAATAGAAAGTAGAAAGTAAGAACCACAATTTACAGGCATGAGTCCAGTACAATGTTAGCTAGTAAAGGACCGTTCAGCTGGTCGAAAATGAGTCAATTATCTGTAGGTAGCAAAGTACATTAAATTAATTCCACAGAGACATGTAAAAGAATCAGAAGAGTGGAACTACTAAAATAAAAACAATATGGAGATATATATTTCTTTGAAAGAAGAACAACTAAAATAAAAACATGAAGATATATATTTCTTGAAAGAGGAACAACTAAAATAAAAACAACATGGAGATATATGTTTCTTTGGAAGAGGAACTTAAACAGGAAGACTTACTTTCAATACCAGGATTACTGAACAACGGGAAATCTTCTTCCAGTCCAACAGTAAAGATTTTTTGAGTTCTGCAGAAATCAAGTATCAACTCCTTCCAGAGTTGTATCTGCTTCTCCCTAGTTTCTTTAACCGGCTGCAAACTACAAAACAAAGAAAAGTTATTGTGTCAAAAGGACAAAGGTTTCTCTTTGAAAGAGCCTGTGGAACAGAATAAATGAAGTAATATGCTTGCAGCTCCAGAACAACTTCGATCCATAAATTTTGAAGAAAATCTAGCACCACTGCGACCAATTTCCATGGAAAGCATAAGATTTCACAGAAAATTTTCATCTATCATATCGAAATTTGAAGACAACACGGAAAAGATCAAAGATAAGGTCAATGTTGAGATGCAATGCACACGAGGACTAGAAAAACCTCTAGTCACAGTGCCATGTAAGCCAACGTTCATTGGCATTCTCCTTATGGAAATCAAATGGTGTTTAAATGCATTATCTCCCCACCATAACATGACTATTCTCTGTACTTGATTCTAATGTTACCTAAGGAGTAAACATCATACAAACCAACATCAACTGACACCAACAAGTACAGCCAACATATTCATCAATCTAGGAAATCCACTCAGGTAGAAGGTAGAGATCTCCTTTCATATTATACGAAAATGACAAGGAAAAAAGTATGGCTTGATTCAAGTACTAATTCTTCGTGTAGCCTGAGTTGGCATGGTTTATCTATTCCAATGTAAGCGCTCGATCCCTACCTCTTGTTGCCAAAAAGAAAAATCAGCCACCACACAAAAATTGATTCACTGAGAATTGAGATGTTTGAATTGATTAAACAAACATCATTAATTCAATGAAAGATGTTACAAAAGCCGATGAATCAAAACAAGCACCGTAAAAAATCCCCATAACTCGAGCACCTACAGGATATACTGCGGGACCATGTCAAGAAAAAAAAGGTGACCTCTAGAGTGTAGAATAAATGAGCTCAATAAAACAACATAAATTGCTCATTGTTTCTAAAATATTTCCACCCAAATAACACAGCAAATTCCAATTTGAGGTGAAAAGAAACACACGCCATTTAAATGTTTCTTCACTATATCCCCCCGATTCATAACCTTTTCCTTTTTGTGTATCCTTCAGCAATTAGATACTGCATAATTTCTCACATCCACTCCTCAACAAATTCGATCCAACCACTAATCTTTCGTTTACAATCCTAAAATAAAGAAATAAGCCGAGGCTCTTACAGCTTAATACTAAAAATCCATAAATAACGCTTACTTCATAGCAACAAAAAACCCAAAACAAATACCAATTTTAAGCAACAAAAATTGATATTAAAAAAATTACTATCACAAAATGGTAAAAATCGGAAGAGAGATTTACGTGAAATAAGGAGGGTAGTTAAAGAAGTGGGGAAGTATGAATTCACCCAACGTCTGCATATCTTCTTCTTTGCTTCGGATCAGATCTTTAAAGTCAGAAGATTACAGTAACTAGAACAAAATAACAGTTCTTCGTCCCATCGTTATTAAAAAATGTTTTAAAAAGATAAATTTTATATAAAAAAATGTTTATTTTTAACATTATTCAATGAAAAATTTAATAAAATAAAATAAAATAAAATAATGATACAAATAATTATCGATATTAATTTAATATAAAAAAATAGTAAAAAAGTATAAAGATAAGGATAAATTAAAAATTAAATTATATAATTGAGATGTATGAAAACAAAATATAACTTAAATAGGTTGGATAAAAAGAGTAATCTTGTGGATAAAATTGAGTTAGTTTAACTAGGGCTTGGCAGTAGCTAAATGCATGTCAAAAGTTATAATTATTTGATTTTATGACAAAATCAGTAATTTTCATAGAAATACAAATAATGAGATTATTAATTAAATCAAATTAGAAATAGTTATATGTAAGATGGATATAGAACCCGTTTTAAGTGGATAACCTGTTTTTTTTACGAGAGAATTTGCATTCTTTAATCAATAATCAGATGTCATCAATTACAAGTTTTTCAAGCCAGAACAGAAAATCATCCGACATCCAAAATATGAATGTAAGAGAGGAAATAGAAAATTCTGTCAGAACATGTGCCGCCGCATTAGTCAACCGTTTGATATGATATAAATTTGATACCATCGGAGCAACCTGTTTGTTTACACACATATTGTTCTTTTTTTTTTTCGGGGCGATAGAATCTCATGATAATTTCAAACTTAATAAATCGGAGTGTTAAATAATATAGCCCGTCAAACATTATATTCGATATAAAATTGCTAGTGGAAACAAAATGTTATGATCATACTATTATTTTTCATTGTTTGAATGCACGTAGTTGTCCACTTTAGACATGGTGTTTATTACAAGCTTTATTATTTGAAGTAGAGGAACAATAATACTATTGTGTTAGTTCATATGTTTATTTATATATAAACTTACAAACTAACATAATAACTTGCAAATCTCGAGAAGGTGTTTGTAAGGACTTAAGTGCTTGACCAAAAATTAAAAGTTCGATTTCTCCTGTCAATACCTTTTAAAGATTTGCAAATTATGTCTGTCCATATATTTATGTACATACAAAAATTGCGACTACGAGTTTTCACTATTATATTGTTGTCATTTTGTACTAATACTTTGCATTTGACACTTTGTTGTGTAAATTTGGTTTCATCACTTAAAAGCTAACCATTTCAAACAAATGAATTGCGTAAAAACAAAATTAAATCTTCTTTAAATGTGTTATAGTGTTTCTCCAAAAAAACAAAACAATATAGCTTTTTCTTGATTTTCCATTTTTGCGTTGTCTGTTAGATATGTCCCCCGAATTAGTACATGAACTGCTCCTTTATCCACCCAACCCATTTCATATTAAAACAGTTAGCAGATAACTAAACCCAAAAAGAAAAAAACTTTGACGATCAATAAATTTCCAAGTCAGTATCACAAATAAAATGATTTATTTATTTTTTTTTTTGTTGTGGGGGGGGGTGGGGGGGGGGGGTGTGGGGGGCCGAGGGGGTGGCAGGGTACTAGTAGGTCTCACCTCAATAATGCAACTTCACCATCAAGGTTTCCTTGGTTTGGTATCATCCAATCTAAGCCTCAGTTGACATTTATTATGTGGTCATCCACATGTTTTTTTTTCACTTTATTCCATCAATTTTGGGAAACATAAATAAAAATTTAAATGTGTAAACGAGCTATCCTAATAATTCCCATAAAACATGGTTCAATTGAAATTTAAAAAAAACTGTTTTATATTTTCAAAATAACCATATAACAAACTTATAAATTATTTTTGTTTTTTCTTTATAAATTTACGAAGAAGAATATAAAAATCACGTTTTTTTAGAAGTTACGAACAGTTTCTTGGTCATGCTATCGAATTGTTTAATTTAATAAAATAAATGTATAATTTTGTTTCTTTGAAAGGGTCAACAATGGACTTTTCAAATGAATATGGCAGTAACAGGTTTTCACTCCATCATCATTATCATACCCGGACATTATTACGCAGTCCAAAACGTGCACTCACGTGGACCCCAGTATCTCTCCTCTTTGTATTTCAGCAAATCATCTCTCCAGTTTCTATTCTTCAATTTTACATATACAGCTCTTCTTGTCCCTCTGTAAAAAGAATGAAAATTTAATCTATGTTTTATGCAATAATCTTTGTTCGTGATATCTTCTTGAAAAGGGTAAATTCTTTCATAGTAATACTTTACCCCTTTTGATTTTTCGGAGCTTTAAAGCCCAAGAAAGCAGCTTTCATTACTAGTAATTTACCCTTTTCTTCTCATTGATCCATTCACCTTCTTTGCCTGTCTTTTTAATTCGTACATGTGTGCTTGAAAGGCTCTTTATTTTTCATATCAATCGCTCTTTCGTGCGTAAAGTTTGTTTCTTTTTTGTGAAGTTATATTTTTTTCACTCTTTTTTCATGAGAGTTCTGGATTCTCATTTTTGGATTTGTAATTTGATGAAAGTTGAAAAGTTGGATGAATTGAGATGCAATTGAGCTGATTTACAAGTTGGAAGTTTGTCGAATGTATGACCCCGAATTTTCAACTTTCAGAATCTTGAAGCTTTTGTTTTCAAGTTGACAAGTTTGATCTGAAAATTCGCGGATGCTTGATCTCTATGAGTTGTCGAAATAGGTTTTTAGTGGAAAAGTGGTCCGCTTGCGCCGTTTTTTTGGGTTTTTAGTTTTTGATTTGGAAATTTCAATTTATGAATGCTTTGCAGAATTGACTATATTGCAGGTATTTTTTTTTATTGGTTCTGTAAGGGAGAAAATTCCTTTTGATTGTGCAAATTACTTAATAAGTTTTTATTTTCTGATTTGATAAAACTGTAACTCTCCATTTGTTTTGCTTCTCAGTTTAATAGATCTTGCATTTCACTTGTTTCTAAAGTGTATTTATTGAATTTTTAGGACATTGAAACTTATTGTATTGTGAATAACCGGGGCCGTTGCTTGATAGAAGAAGGGGGCAGATTGGTGTGAGGAATCATGGATAAAAATGGGTCCGAGGATTGGAGGGATATGGTGAGGAAAATGCTTCCTGCAGGGGCGCCCATTCCCGATGAGGATAACCTGGATTATTCAATAGCGTTAGAGTATGATGGTCCTCCTGTTTCGTATGAAATTCCCCGAGCCGAACCCCTTGATATGAATGCAGATGCGATTCCAATTGCTGAACCACTTTCCCAGTCTAGAAGATTAGTGACCCGCCATATGACCCCTGTTGTAGAACCAATCCTTTTGCCCATGTCACGTATCGTGAGCGTTGCAAATCATTCTAATCACAGTCCCAGGATGTCTGGAAGTTCGGAATCCGAGGTGTCTGTTTTGCAAAATGCTGATTTTTCTTCACCATCCCCTTCAGCTTCTCCCGGTTCAGTGCACAGTCGCCAAAGTAATGTTCCAAAAGACTCTTCCAATGACGGGAGGAGAGCCACAGTGGTCACCTTTAATACAGGTGACAGATCTGACAGGAGAGTCGTGGATACAGAGAAACAAGTGTTTCCCGAATATGTTGGTGTCACCAAAGAAAAGAAGAGGAGAAAGAAAACGAGAATGTGTTATAGGTGTGGAAAAGGAAAGTGGGAGACCAAGGAATCATGTCTGGTTTGTGATGCAAAATATTGCAGCAATTGCGTGCTTAGAGCGATGGGTTCGATGCCAGAAGGGCGCAAATGTGTTACTTGCATCAGTGAGCCGATTGACGAGTCGAAGAGGTCTAAACTGGGCAAACATTCTAGGCTTTTGTCACGTTTACTTAGTCCATTGGAAGTCAAACAAATAATGAAAGGCGAGAAAGAGTGTTCGGCGAACCAACTTCGACCAGAGCAGTTGATTGTTAACGGGTGTCCTCTGAAACCAGAAGAGATGGCCGAACTTTTCGGATGCCCTTTGCCTCCTAGGAAGTTGAAGCCAGGCCGCTATTGGTATGACAAGGAATCAGGTCTTTGGGGAAAGGTGATACATTTTTCATTGTTCATTATTACTGTAAATCTTATCTTGGGAACTGAAAATGCTCATATGGTTTTCGGATTCCATTTTGACAGGACGGAGAAAAGCCAGAGATAATTATTAGTTCAAACTTGAATTTTACTGGAAAACTTAGTCCTCATGCAAGCAATGGGAATACTGAGGTATACATCAATGGTCGAGAAATAACAAAACTTGAGCTGAGAATACTAAAGGTTCGTCTTTTTAGAGCCAGATGTTAATGTGAGAATCTTTTTATACTTTTGTAGAAAAATGATGTGATTTAGGAGAGTTCGTGTTTTGTTTTCATTGTTAGGTTAGTTACGCGAATCACATAAATATCAATTACTTAAAGGTCACACCTCACAACTCGTAATAACTTTACATAAATCTTTATCATATCTAATATGGAAAAGATAGGAACAAAAGAAGCTAATGATCTTATGCTGTGTTATAGCACTTTTGTAAAGCTTTGATCATAGTCATACTTTTGTGGATACAATGTAAGAGTTTATGAGACACCATGATTATGAATAAATCCTTCTATTCAATTTGTAGCATTTAAATGCTATGATCGGCTTGCCGAATTAGGGCTAGAAGAGTAATAATATCAAAAAGACAATTTTAAGGACATAGGAATGGGAGAACGTGATGTTTTTGGCTTTAAGTCATTTGCTTTTCGCATGATGTTTCAAATGATTCAATCCTGTGGGCCTTCAACTTTATGGTTCTACTTATGTCACCAATGCTTTTTGCTGAATCTTGGTTTCACTTTTGTGAAAGTAGTTTTTGTTTGTTGTTTTGTACTTGATACAGTTGGCAAATGTGCAATGTCCTCGTGATACCCATTTTTGGGTATATGATGATGGCCGTTACGAGGAGGAAGGACAAAATAATATTAGAGGAAATATATGGGAAAAGGTAAGTTTCAGGAATATTGATGAAATTACGTTCCAAATACTGTTGCATGTCCAGCGAATCGTTTCACCAACTCTAAATTCTTCCAGGCATCAACCAGATTTGTCTGCTCCTTGTTCTCTTTACCTGTACCACAAGGTCAGCCTCATGGACATAAGGATGAGCCTAGCAATTATACTACCGTACCAAATTATCTAGAGCAGAAAAAGATCCAGAAGCTTCTGCTGCTTGGACTGCAAGGCTCTGGGACCAGTACTATTTTCAAGCAGGTAACCATGATGAAGTGGTCAAAAGTGACATTGTTGCTAGGAACTTGCGACAGCTAATTTGGTTAAAATTTCACCTGAAATAATTTACTTTTGTAAGTTTTCACCGTTACATCATTGTTACCTGCTTAAAGCATTTGCATGTTGTGGGTAACTTAGTGAAGAAATTTCACCAGTACTATTTAAAGAATTTGCATGTTGTGGGTAACTTAGTGAAGAAATTTTATATTCTTTAAAGCATTTCATTGTTTTTACAAGAACTAAAGTATTACGTCCTTGAAGTTTTCACGTGCACCTTTCTCAACTTTTCTCTTTGTTTCTTCAAGACTTAGCTGAGATGCTTTTGTTTAAGTTTATTTGGTGTTGACTCTTAAAGTTTTGATCAGGGATATTGAGATAATTTATTGGAGTAAGTGACTTGCTTCTCTCCTATCTTCTGACTACTTTTCCATTCTTTCCATCACGAATCTTTCTCTTCCTCTTGCTAATAAAAAAATAATAAATTAAAATAAAACGAAAACGAAATCAGCTATAAATTAGTTGTCTTGTAAAACCATTGTTTTTAAAGCAGGTATTTTCGTTGCATTTATAAGGAGTTTTACACCTGATTTTCAGAACACAAGGTTTTAAATTATTGATAGTGCTAAACGCCATTTTCTCGGTTTACATGTTTTTTTGGTTTACATGATAGTGCTAAACGCCATTTTCTCGGTTATCACCATACATTTAAAATTATGTATAACAGAATGATTGGTATTTGTGTTGTTGGATGGGAGGACGTAAATATTTTGACTTGGCTATTTGTTTCTTCGGCATCAAGCGGTGATTTGGTTGAGGGCTTTTAAGATTCTCAGCTAATGTTTCGTGGACCATTTTAATCATGTTTGTTAAAAACTCTTCATTTTCTATGTGATATCAGCTTAAGTCAAACAATCTTAAAAAATGCAATCCCTTTGATGGGTTCAGTTGACCACGGTTGGCTGAGTTTAGATACTAATGTTTTCTCAGATGTACAGTGATTGTCTTGTCATAGCTTTTTATGTTATATCTAGTTCACTACTCATTTTTTTCTCACGAAACAGGCCAAATTTTTGTATGGAAGCAAGTTTACATATGAAGAACTGCAGGATATCAAGCTTATGATCCAGAGCAACATGTATAAGTATCTTAGCATTCTGCTTGATGGTCGAGAACGATTCGAGGAGGAAGCTGTATCAAAATCCAAAAGGCAAGGTTCTGATGAATCAGGTAATAAAAGAATAACTATGCTAAATTATATTATTTTCCTGTTTCCTTGTCATTTTCTTTCATTTATCTTTCTTTGTACTTGTTCTCGTGCACAGTTACGAATTTTTTTTAGATTTATAGGAAACTCTTTAATCATAAGCTGTTGTTTACTAATTCAGTGGTTTCTAAAAATGCATGTTCAAAAATGAGCTAGATGATGTGATGTCTGTTTGGTTTTTTGTTTTTTGAAAGAAATATTTGCTACTGTATTTGGTTAAATAATTTTATGATATTGTGCGCGGTCATGAAATTTGAAAATATATTATAACGGGTTGATATAATATAATAATATAATTGTTGTCGGGAGTGATGGAAATTAAATTTAAAATAATAATTGTATGGGAGAAATTGTAATAGGGTGAAACTGAATTTTTGGAAAATAAGGTTGAGTCTGCTTGTTTTAATGTCTGGTGACTGAAATGTTAGATATATTTCTTCTTTTCTTCGTTGGTTGTCATAAAAGTTGTGAGATCGGTGTTTTTAAGGTTCGAGAATAAATTGACTTTATTTTTTGTTCTAGTATCGCAATAACTTTAGTTACTTTTAATTTTTGGATGTACATTTGTCCTATGACTAATGAAAGTTCTAGAATACCTTAACTTTCTTACGATAATTGAGTGAATATCCATCCTACAGGGGAAGACTCGGAATCCATTGAATCAAATCAATGCATATATTCCCTCAATCCGAGACTGAAGCATTTCTCTGATTGGCTCCTGGATATCATAGCTACGGGAGATTTAGATGCATTCTTTCCTGCTGCAACGCGTGAGTATGCTCCACTTGTTGAAGAAGTGTGGCGATATTCTGCCATACAGGAAACGTACAGGAGAAAGAACGAACTTCACTTTTTACCTGACGTGGCTGAGTACTTCTTAAGCAGGGTATTGTATTCTGTTTTGGGTCTAGTTGCACAATTTTTATTAAACCAGTTGCATTTCTGTTGACTCGAACTTTTTTGTTTTCCCCGACAGGCTGTTGAAATATCGAGCAATGAGTATGATCCTTCAGACCGTGATATACTGTATGCTGAAGGGGTGACTCAAGGGAATGGTTTGGCTTTTCTGGAGTTCACACTGGATGATCGTAGCCCAATGTCGGAAACCTACACTGAAAATCTTGATGCCGTGCCCCCGCCGCAGACAAAGTAAGTAGAATTATTCTTAGATTGTTGAGTAAAAAAATTGTTTATGAGGAGATTCGATATTATTGACACCGTACGATTTATTTAGACTTGGTTATAGTAAAGATTGTGTAAACCATTGATAGGGATCGTGTGATAGCTAGTTTTAAATAAGTTCTAGGCATTTTGGTATTGTGCTGAATCACGTAAATGCTGTCTCCTGTTGCAGCCGTCCGCTTTTAAAATCATCATCGACATGAGAAAAACGTTAACTTTAATAATCTGATAATCAGGTATCAACTTATTAGAGTAAACGCCAAGGGGATGAATGAAGGATGCAAGTGGGTCGAAATGTTCGAAGACGTTAGCGTGGTCGTTTTCTGTGTGGCTCTGAGTGATTACGATCAACTGTGTCTTTCTCCAGACATTGTTGGTAGCAAAAACGGCGTCCTTCAAAACAAGATGATTCAAAGTCGGGACCTCTTTGAGACAACAGTCAGACATCCATGTTTCAAGGATACACCATTTGTCTTGGTCTTGAACAAGTACGATCTTTTCGAGGAAAAAATCACCCGGGCTCCAATTGGCTCCTGTGAATGGTTCACCGATTTCAGTCCGGTTCGGCCCCACAACAACAACCAGTCGCTAGCGCACCAAGCTTACTTCTACATAGCAATGAAATTCAAGGATCTTTATGCGGCCCTCACTGGACGAAAGCTCTTTGTTTGGCAGTCAAGGGCGAGAGACCGACCCACAGTGGATGAAGCTTTCAAGTATATAAGAGAAGTCGTTAGATGGGATGACGAGAAAGAAGATAACTATTACGGGGGCGGAGAAGACTCGTTTTACAGTACCACAGAAGTGAGCGGCTCGCCCTTTATCCCGCATGAGTAAAAGTGGTGTGTGTGACTCTTGAAAAAATCATTTGGGATTTATGTATAGATAGTGAAGAAACTGAGATGAGATCGATAAACTTCATTCATAAATATTTTATTTTTTGCATCCTTTAGATGACTTTCCCCAGGTTTCTTGATTGTAATAATATCTGTTGTGGTACACCTTTATGACTTTCCGGCGATTAGTCGAAGAATCATTCTGATAGAAATATTACATGTAATGCTTAACGTTGAACATCGCAGACAAGAAAAGAAACAAATCAACGTGTGAATCCTCCTTACTCGTTCCAAATAAATTGGGAAAATTTTTAATGGAAACACATTAAAAAAGTTTGCCTCAAAATTCACTTAATTAGTTCATTATGTGAATTTTGAAAAATAAAATGGAAAAAATTATTTAGTTATGTTCGTAGCTTTTAAGTGTAACATACTAATTCTTTTTCCCACAAGGATCAAACTGGCATGGAACTTAGGACTTTGAAATTGGATAACAAGCGCAACTTAGCTTCTCCTTAAAACAAAAAAAATTAAAGTTGTGGGTAATTAATCTCCTTGTGTCCATCACGAACTAGGATCCTCTACCGTGACATCCCCACGGTAAAGGATGATGTACCACAATTTTTTTTTAAAAAGCTTATATATATATTTTAAATTTTTTTTTCATTTTTTTGGATTTTTTGTTTTAATATTTCTTTTACTTTCACTAAAAATTTTCATTTTTAAATTTTTTTTTGCTCTTTTAAAAATATAATATAATTCTTTTTTTTTCTATTTTTGATTTTTTTTGACATTTTATTTAAATCATTTGTTTTGAAAGTAAAACATATTTTGTGTTTCAATTTTAGTTCTTTTCGCATGCTTGATTCGTCTATTTTCATCGATACTCGAACAAGATTAAAAATTTATGTTTTGTTTTCGTCATCAATCAATTATACCAAAAAAATCGAACACTTAGTTCTACAAATAAGAAAGAGGGAAAAAATTATAATATATTTTAAAAGGAGCAAAAAATATTTAAAAATAAAAATTTTGAGTGGGAGTAAAAAAAAAAGATTAAAACAAAAAATCCAAAAAACTGATAAAAAAAGTAAAAAAAATATATATATATATATAAACTTTTTTAAAAAAAATTCGTGGCACATCATCTTCTACCGTGGGGATGCTACTGCCACTTGATGGAGTGTGGGATTTAATACTCGTGACATAATTTAGTGACACAATTAATAACGATTTTCGAGAAAGCTGAATAATGGAAATGTATATGAAATAAATCAAAAATCCCAAAAAAAATTAGTCACATTAGATTTCACTTACTAGTAGCTTTTTCCGACGAAAATTGATCGTGTTTGAAGAAAATGAACCAAAATAATCAATTATAAAAAGATAATGTAACAAGATTAAAAATTTTAAAATTAATGGACTAAAATTCAAAAATAGTAAAGATACTTAAAAAAATAAAAAAATTAAACATTGAAGCCGCAAAATTTGAAACATACTTTTAGCTAAAAGACATCTATTATAAAATTTTAGCCCATTAAATATATATTATTTTTATATTTTAAATTACGAAATACTGGCAGGAGCCGTATATGGTTTGTTTTGTGTGCATGCAAAGTTGATCACCTTGAACGATTAAAGGTCAGAAAAGAACAGCTGCTCCCAATTCTCTGGATATCCTCATAACTTTCTTCAATGGCAGCTATCCTGTATATTGTGTGGGTGGATGATGATGTGTACGTACATATATACATACACGTACTGTGCGTGTAAGTGTTGCTGTATGTCACTCACACAAATACACACACAAGAACGTACAAATGAATGCTCCACTCATTCAACTTTATGACATGCAAGAGAAATAACCCGACTGCGGCACTGATATGCGACCAAAAAGATCATTTTTTGCGCTTTTCTACTTAATATTTGATAAATTTCAGAAATTCATGAAGCTTTAACGAACTTATCGCATTATTTAATGTTACCACGAATTGTCGCCTCCGGAATTGACTCTTGGGTCACTTCGAAGATCAGAAATTGACTCGTGGGCGGTGGGCTTATCTCTTTCCTTTATAAAAACCACCCTCACCTCCAAGAAAATGCATCAAGCTCTAGCAGTTAACCTTGAAACGGGAAGTTCACGAATGGCGACGTCACAAATTTCATCCGGTTGTGCTGCAGCAATGTGGCGGCGCTGCCTGGGGTCGGCCTTCCGCACCGCCTTTGCATGCTCGATTGTGGGAGGTGTCACCCTTTACGGTCCGGAATCAGTTATCCAACAAGTAGCATTTCCCGCATTTTCATACGCGACGGTGATTATTATAGTCACTGATGCCAGCTTAGGCGACACCTTACGCAGCTGCTGGCTGGCGTTTTACGGCACCGTGTTAGGGGTTTGTCCGGCGGTCCTCAGCCTGTCTCTGATAGGTCCGACGAAGCTGAATACAGGAACCACGGCTGCCGTGGTGGCTATAAGTGCTTTCGTGGTGGCGCTGCCGGAGAACACTCACTTGATATCGAAGCGTATAGCACTTGGGCAGATTGTTATTGTGTATGTTATTGCTTATATTAAGGGTACGGAGACGGAGGTTATTATGCATCCTGTCCGTGTGGCGGCGAGCACCGCCATTGGGGTGGTGGCTTGCGTGTTGGCCTTGCTGTTTCCTGTGCCTGGTCTGGCCTTTTTCGAGGTAATTAAATGCAAGTAGTGGAGAACAAATCATGGTACACCGTACACGTGTTATTGCATTGCACCTTGCATGAAGCATATCAGTGTCTCCATGCATATATAATTGTCATTTTCAATAATAAACTATATTCATGAGAATTGATATATATCGGTGAACAATTTCCCGCATCTCAGGTGAGAGAAAATTTCAAACTCTATTTGGGAAATGCTTCCGAAAGGTTGAAACTTCTTATGAAGGCGTTCTCTTCCGAAGACGGCACATTTCAAAACGGATTGATCTCTCAAGCCAAGTTCTTGAATATCAATGCAAGCAAACTTCTCCGAAACATCGAGTTGAAGCAAGTAAGCCTAAAAATAGTTTTACATTTCACGATACATCACGACAGTGATGAGCGAGAAGTTCTGGAAATTAACAAGTTACTTTGGAATTATTCTGAACAGGATATCATGAAATGGGAGCCAACCATGTTATTTAAACCCTTCCAAAAAATTCAGGCAAAAATCTGAGAAATCTCGAAACAGCCTTGAAGGGAATGGAAATATCTTTAACAAATTGCACTGAATTTCCTGTCAAGATGTTAGGCTCTGAACTCAAGAATGATGTAGCTTTAATGGAGGAGGAATTCTTGAATCAAGTTAAGAACATAGCTGTCGAAAAAACCACTCTACCCCAGTCTGACATGGTCACGGATTCAAACCTCCTTCCAACACTTCAAACCAGTTGTGTCCCATTCACAATCAAAGATTTACCCTCGTTGTTCTTTATATTCTGCTTAAAACTTATTCATTTCAAACCAGCGCAGTCCATTTCACCAGATGTTCCATCCAAACAAGGATTAACTGAATTAGAGAAAAAGAAAGGAAGTTTCTTCACAAAGATGAAGGGTAAAAATCTCATTATAATTAGAAAAAGGAGACTAATGCAAGCTTTGAGATGCTCGTTTTCTTTAGGACTCGCGGTTCTGTTTGGCTTGATTTATAACAGAGACGAAGGATACTGGGCGGGGCTAATAGTGGCTATAAGCTATGCAGCTGCAAGAGAAGCAACATTTAGAGTTTCAAATGTTAAATATCAAGGGACTGTATTGGGGACTGTATATGGACTAATGGGATGTTTTCTTTTCGACTATGGAAAGATAAGGTTTGTTTCTCTCATCCCATGGTTCATTTTCTGCAGTTTTCTGCGCACCAGCAAAATGTACGGACATGCAGGTGCAATTTCTGCTGTTATAGGGGCGGTTCTGATATTGGGAAGGGATAATTTCGGGTCCCCGAGTGAATTCGCCATAGCCAGAATCGTGGAAACTTTCATCGGTTTATCTTGTTCTATAATGGTGGATATGATGTTGCAGCCTAAAAGAGCTGCTGTTCTTGCTAAAGTCCAGCTTTCGGAGAATCTCCAAATGTTGCAAGAATCTGTGGGATCGATAAGTCTAACGTCCACGAACAAATCTAGTACTGAAGAAATGCAAAAGAGGCTGAAAATTCACGTAAATGAGCTCGGAAAGTTCATCGAAGAAGCTGAAGTGGAACCCAATTTTTGGTTCTTGCCTTTTCATAGTGCTTGCTACAAAAAGTTAAAAGGGTCCTTGTCAAAAATGGCGGATTTCTTGCTTTTCGAGAGCTGCGCGATTGAAGTTATAAAACAAGAGTCAAGAAAAGTCGACGACAAAATCTTGAAAGAGGTAGTCGCTAAGTTAGAAGCCGATTTCAAGGTTTTGAAACATGCAATTTGCTCTAGAATAAAGGTTCTTGAGGAGGTTACTTTAGTAAAATCTCTAACGAAACTAGAAAATGAATATGACAAGATGAAGAGCTCCCTCGATATCGAGTTGGGAAAATCGTCGATCGCGTAGTGCGATCCAATGGTCAAGATTCGATGATAATGAGACGAAGAAAAGTACAAATTCTTTTCTTCAACATTTGGATGAAATTAAGAATATGGGAGTGGATAAAGATGTGGCGAAAATCAAGCAGGAAGTCATGTTGAGTTTGAGTGCTTTGTTTTTCTGCGTGAATGGTGTTTTTAAAGAGACTAAAGAGATGGAGAAGGGAATTAAAGAACTTGTGCAATGGGAGAATCCCTTTAACCAAGTAGATTTGCATGTCATTTTATGCAAGGTCCATGCATTAAGAAATAGTCCAACAATGCGAATGTTAAGCTAATATTTTTTTGTTAGATGTTACACTAACAGCAATCAGCGAGTTATTTTATTTTTCAAAAATTATAATATTATTGTATCATCTAATTAAATCAAACAGTTTGACATTATCAGATAATATTTTTCAAATTTGATAACAAAAATGCACGATGTTCCATTTACATATTTTAAGTATTCAATAATCGTAATTCTTTCTGTTGTTCCATCTCCAGATTAGCAAGCACCAGATCTGTAGCATTCATGTCAACAAAGTGCTGAATTTGATCATCTGGTTAAGTCTCCGTTCTTTTGCTGTTATATTTCCTCCACTATTTAAAGTTTCCCAGAGAATTATTATTCATATTAATTTCTATAACAAGCAAGTCACTAAAATATGATGTTTTATTTTAATTATTATCTATTTTTTAGTACTTATTTTTCATTTTAAATTTTTTAATGTCTTTTGGTTGGTAGAATAAAATACTTTTTTTTTTTTGTTGGGAATAAGATAAATTATGATCAATAGAACTCATTTTATTGTTAAACTAGTTTGTGGTATGAAATTTGTTATTATTCAATAATTCAATTTAAAAGAAATGCCAAGTAAACCGTATCATAATCTTAGAAATATTGAATCAAATTTTTTGGGACTGAGAATTGGCATCATTTAGGACTCTGAACTCTTATCATTTTCTAAAAACAATTTCCTTGGCATAGATTTAATATTTGAGAATATTTCCTCGTACCTTGCATTATATTACAGTTGCAGCATTCATCGAGATCGTTCCATCTTGAACAAACAGAAATGGCAGAAAGTGCAGTAAAAAGAACTATGATGATTGATGACCCATCTGTGAAGACCAGTTTCGATAGCCATTTGTGGGTTACTGTTTCAGAGAACTTCAATTTAGAACATCTTTTGCGAAACATCATTAATCATCTTGCTGATTAAGTCAAGCTTCAACCACCTCAAAATCTGGAGGCAATCCAATTTACAGTTTTCTCAAGGATGGAACATATTTGATATATTGTTTGTACTCGATGATATATGGAAAATAGATGCATGGGAATCCAACAGAGATGAGTTTCCAAGAAAGAGTGCGTGCTCGACGCCGAATCATAATCGCCACACGCTTATACAACATAGGCGATGCTGCTTGTTGTGAGACCAATGGCAATTTGTATCATTTAGATCTTTTGGCTAATGAAAAATCAGAAGAATTGTTTTACAGAAAATCATTTTCAGGAAATTCTTGTTTCGGACAACCGAAACAAAAATAATCATTATTTTAATTTTTCAAAATCCGATATTGATTTATTGAAATTTTAGAAAGCATTAACAAGAAAATATTATCTTAATAGAAGAGACATTTTCAATTAGACATGGGATTGAAACTAAACTCGAAATTAATTTATTTAGTACAGTCAAAAGTTTCAAAGGATAGGAACTAGATTAAAAGGATTACCTTTTTTTGGTGTATTAATTATATGAAAATTATTGGGTCGATATATAAAATAACTCAATTTGTGAATTTCCATCAACACTTTATTCCATCGCCGATTTTTTTTAAAATAAAGTAAAATAGATTAAAACCAAGAGATAAAATGGCATCCAAATACTTTATGAACCTCGCATAACAGAAAAACAGTAAATCACGACCAAATTCATCTCCTTCAAGTTTCAAAAATCAAATATTGTTTTCTAACTTGGACAAAGAAACATGCGACGACAAGGGCACAAAAGGCCCATTTTTTGTCTTAAAAAAAATCCTTGATTGGTGTCTAATTCTCCAAACTTGCCCTCGTCTAGGTTTCTTGATATGCCATCAATGTGGAATTCCAATAACACAAAATGAATGGCATAGCAAACAAATTTTATGTATCAAATAACAAAAACAACAAGTACAATCTTGTTCTAGCAAGCTTTCATAAGTAAAGGTCTCATTTCAATATTTAAATATACTTAAAAAAATGTAGAAATAAGAAAGAATAAAAGAAAAGAAGCCGTCACGCTACATCCCCAATAACTATTTGCAAATTCAGAATTTACAGAGTTCAACTTAAATCTTACCATATGCTACAGCCTCAAAAAGTTCACATCAAAATCATCCCCTGGAATTACCATGCCGTTGGGTTCTAAAGTAGCCAAGAAGTTGTTGAGCCTGGAAGAGTAAAAAAATGATGAATATGCAATGTAATATGGATAGATATATCATACAAAAAGGAAGGTATATGGTGAATTCGGATATAAAAGAACTTAGCTTAAAAAAGCTGATGGATACGGAAGTTAGAATGCATCTTTGTTTTTAAATAGACATTGAAGGAGAAACAAGAACTGTAAAATTATGATTTCAACTTTGTATGCATTCAAAAACACGCAGTAACCAATCAAACACCTTTAAAACACTCTTTCAAATATTTGAATTTTGAACACTAGTCGGGTAAGTTCTAGTTTAATATACCCTCACCTTTTCTCTAGCTCTTGGTGTCCCAGATTGCGACAAGGCCACCAGCGGAGGAACGGCACCTTCCTGGAGAACCATGTTGCAAAATCTACTGCTGTTAGTGCACAACTGCAGGAGAGCAGCAGCTGCATTCTCTTTACCTCGTCCAGAGCCCAACTCGACAACTTCAACTAAGACAGGTATTCCTCCTTCCTGACCAATCGAGGCTCTTCCCTCGTGAATTGTTGCAAGATTAGATAACACAGCCACTGCCTTGTCGACCATTCCAAATGCAGGGTCCATCAAGTCTACTAGGTACTTCACTGCACCGGCCTGCACAATACGAGCCTTGTTCTCATGATTGATCGACAGGTTAAATAAGGCGGTGGCTGCATCTTTCTTGCCTCTCGGAGTTCCATGTCCCAGTAAATCCACCAAAGGTACGATTGCTCCTGATCTTCCAATCTTGACTTTGTTTTCTTCGATTACCGATAGGCTGAAGAGGGTCGCAGCAGAGTTCTCCTTCGCTTCGGGACTTCCAGTCTCAAGGACGTGAATCAGGGGTTCGATGGCATTAGCATTCGCAATGGCGGTCTTGTTGTTATCATTAATTGATAAGTTGAGAAGAGCAGTAACAGCATTTTCTTGTACAGCTGAGTCTTCCGAACGTAGTAAATCGACCAGCAGGTTGATAGCCCCGCAATTCGCAATTACAACTCGATTGTCCATGTTATGCTTAGCAAGTAACCGGATTTTTTCCGTTGCTTTTATCTGTGCATCAAGGGAACTACTCTTGAGGTCCTCAACCAGCTGCTTAACTTGTGTTTCAACCTCCAACAATTCAGCCCTCATTTCTACAGTAGGAGAAGAAACTACTCTTGGAACAAACCTCTCGGATGGTCTGCGCCAAATTGGTTGGCTACGAGTCCTTGTCTCTATCCTATGCAGGTAATCTGGCTCTCTTTGCGGGACACTTACGTTTGCAGCAGGTTGGGGCTCTGCTGCAAGCTCTCCAGAAGCATCACTACAATAAGCATGTGATACCACATCATTGCCGTCAACTTCTGTTCCTTGGGACACAACAGAATTGTAAACAGTGCTGGATGCTGAATTAGTTCGGATATGGGCCTGTGGTGATTGTTCATCAGTACCAGAGGTACAATTTCTAGATTGGGATGTCAAGAGAAGACCGCCTGAGTTTAAACTTCTCTCGTCTGAGTGGTCCAACCGGTCTTCAAAACTTCTAGGGGACACTCGTCCAGATTCCAACCCGTTTTCACTTACAGCAGCATCTGCAAGCGAATCCTCTGAAAATGAACGGGGATGAGATGGAGAGATTCCCTCTCTTTGGATTGCAGTAGACGAGATTGAGCTCTTTGCAAGAGAACCTGAAGAGCGATCAGGTGTCCTAGAATTATAAACCTTCCTCATCCTACCAGACTCGGCATTTGCAAGTACTGAAGAAGGCTGGTTCAAGCTCATATATTTTGTCGGATCAGGCAGTTTCACATTGTTTGATTCACACCAATTTGCAATGAGCGCCTTAACAGTGTAATTAGGAATAAGATTTGTGTGTGCTAGGGTATGCTTTGTTTTTGGGCACACAGTAAGCCCGAGATCTATCCAATTACGAATAAAGGCTCGCTCATATGTTTGCCCAGATGCAACAATAACAGGATCAGTCATGAGTTCAAGTGAGAGAGGACAACAAAAATCAGCAGGTATTGGAACAGGATTACAGGTTTGGGACTGTTTCATCTTAACGAGGAGGTCATGCATGTGGGTAACCAGTGCAATCATTTGCTCTATATACTCAGCTTCACCATTTTTTTCAGCTTGTTCAGCATTTTCTTTCAATTTCTCAAGAGAGACACCCTCGATTAGGAGTTCCTGGTTCGACGTCAAACTCAAGCTATTGGTAATCTTTTCCAGGCTTTCGGAACTTGCACCAGAGCTCTCCATGTTATCCTTCATAGCCTTTTCTATTATTGGTGAAGTTTGTTCAAATTTTATACGCTTAAATTTCTGTACAAAGAGATTAAATCAGTAGTAACAACGGCACACTAAATTTACCCCATTCTTCAATCCTGGGTTCTTACATGCATACTTTTCTAGATGTAGAAAACAAGGAAAAAATTAACAACATGCCAGCCATTACCTCGAGACACGCAGCACTAAGCTCAGATGGCAAGGTTTGATCAGAAGACTTCAGCAACTCAAGAATTTCCAAACAATGAATTCGAGCATTCACAATAAGTGATTCGACTTGTAAAACCTGGAGATCAAGCAAAGATCAACCATTATAAATTTATTTTACACGAATGATAGAAGTTTTAAGACAATAGGTTCAATAATAATGAAAACAGAAACCAAAAAAATATCCCCATCTACCGTCCATCTTTCTTTTATCAGTGTTTTTTTCACTCCGTTGCATAAACAAGGTACAAACCAAAGTTAAATGAGAGCTGTTATCACTTACAAAGTAAATTTTACTCATCAACGGTTTCCAGTTTGCAAATATTTCTCTCAATTCATCAACAGACTGCTGGAGACCTGAGACTGCTTTTCGCAATATTTCATCAGAAATAATTTCATGCATCGGCAATGGAATGAAATATAGGCTTTAACAACTTCAGCATCTCTTCAATCCTTGGACAATATCTCTGAATTAGTTCGTTGTTCATGCTTTCACATGATGCTAATTCAGAAAGACTCTCGATGCCATTGAGAAGCGATTTTAGCAAAAAAATCTCCATCATCTGATACATCAAAAGAACTACAGGTTACTAAACATAAAGGAAAGAAAAAGCATAGGAGAAAATCTCCAAACAAACTTGAGATGCAAAAACTACAAGGAAAAGCCGTTGCTGATAAAGCACATAAGAACAAGCAAACTACTTCATTCAAATAAGAAACAAATTAAACAAAAACAGATCTTGTCATCTTGCTATAACTACTAGTTCTTTTGATAAATAAAGCGCAACAACAGGTCAACAAGAACCACAAAGAGCAAACACAGAGACACTAAAAATTGTTACAAGTTCTCTCAAATGCACGTCTCATATAATCCACCGGTGTTCTCCCAGACAAGAAGTCACTAACTCTAGAAAGTGTTCGTGAGAGGAGATTCCTAAGTTCGTGCTTTAATTGAGTTGGAGCAATATGCCACCAAAGCCCATCGGCCTGTAAACTATAGAGTGCTAACCAAAAACCTGAAGTAAGATAAAGTAAAAAAATAACCACTACAAATTTGGGAACAAATGAAATTTCAACAGTGAAAGTTCGTTCTAGTACTCAGAACTGGATAGGATAATCTACAGATTACGTGCAAAAAGAGGGGGAAATCCTTTCCAAACAACCCTAAAAAATCTGATAACTCAGCACCATCACCACCAATGCCTCAATATTGTGACTCTACAAACATTATGAAAGAAATTCTTTGATTATTAATTTAAGTTGCTGATGGTTCATTCAATGAGTAAGTTTTGTAATCACTGAACCATTAGCTAAGTCACACATGCAGGGAGGGCTGCCAGCTGTGGTCCGTAGGAGATGGATGTGCGACAGATGGACCAGAGGACGAAGGAAATGAGATTCATTAAAGCTAAAGAGACCAAGGTTCCGTGAAGGGGGTTTGAAATCTAGTGCTGCATTACATGACAATGCCATGGAAAATATACTGCAATGACCATGACTGAGTCAACGACATGTGATGGGGTGGAGAGAAGTCCATCCGGAAATGGTAATGTCAGATGCACGAGAAGGCAACTATATAGTATCAGAGTAGGTATAGCACTGAAACGAATTTTCACAATAAACCAATTGCTAAGCATAAAAGGTTAGGGTCAACATTCAACATTCCAAATTAATACCACCCTCAACTGCAAAATCGTATCACATAAATACATATAAATCAAAAGGGAGTCAATTGAAGTTCAATAAACACATGCACAATATATAGTTCCAACAGACGGACTACACCAAGAACACAGACACGAATTCATCCACCCATGCAACTACAGATATACAACTGCATAAGTATAGTTTTACATAGCAACAAATGTCAAATTCCGAATGATTCCAATCCTGAATAATAAAAAAGCAACAATTTTGCCACCACTACAGAGAAATGACATATCTTGACTGAAATTTGAAAACACAAGAAAATCAAGCGATCTAATTCAAAACACCAAACCAAATTCATGAGCAGCCGAAATGAGATTGCATTTACCCCTTGAATCACTACGCCTAAGCAGCACACAAAAGAATTAGCAACTTATCGACCAAACTTCACGTCAAAAGTACCCAGCATCCTGTCCAATTGACAACTCATTCGATCAAACAAATAAAAGTAAGTCATAAACAGCCCTTCCATTCACAGTTCGCAAACTAGCTTAATTGTAATAACACATGACAACTTAAAATAATCAAAGCTCGCGGAGGTAAAGCAACATCTGTGAAATACGAATTACTACAGAAAATGTAATAATGTATAGAAAATTGAGAATTTTGGCTCGGAAGAAAGTAAATTAGGGTTTTGGGGACCGATCAGATACCATACAAGCACTTGGTTTTTCTCCTCTGGCTTCCCTTAGCACGATCCAGCTTCTGAATCCCTCCGGGTTTGGATTTCCTGCTCTCCCGTCCACGGCATTTAGTTTAACATTGTTTTTGACGTCGGTGAGCTCGAAGCATGTGATTCTGTCCCACGCCTGACTAAAAAATTGAATTTTAAAACAATAATATGTTTATAATTTATTTATGGAAAAAAATAATACCTATATAGTGACGAAGCCACATGCAAGTATACCCGAGTTAAAAAAGCCTTGGTGATCTAATTTTTTTTTTATAATGTAAATTTTGTATAATTTTGAAATAATATGAGATTAGTCTAGGTAGATCAATTTAAAATATTAAAAGATTCTAGAGTTTAAAATTCTAGTTCAGACATAACCATATTTTTTGCTGCGCCAATATATAGTAATAGTAATTGATGAGATGACACTCACTTATTGAATACAATAGAATATAAAAAATTATATATCCAATAGATAACTACCACACTATCGATTCTTATAGATAAAATGACTGTCACTTATTGAACCATCTAAAATTAAAAATCAATTAAACGGGGTAAATTTTTGAATGTAAATATGATAACATTTAAAAATACATGAAGCTCAATGTCGTACAATTCGTATTAAATAGTTTAAAAAATTTATTGTTTGGATGAGACGGGAAATGTAAATCCTGTTGGTAATATTTACGAAATCTATAAATTCATAATTAAAATATTTTGACCATTTTCTTGTTCCACATATATCAAAAATTACAACCAGTACCCCCATATGTACGGATGTCTATTACACTTTACTATTCGGGAGGAACCACATCAAATTTGACACACTAGACCTGAGAATCGCATCGTTCAATGTAGAATCATGATCCTTATCACAAATAAAAAGAAAAAAATTATATTGATTGTTCATCGACAAAAGCTAGCGGCAAAAACAAAATTGATTCTTTAAAGGAAATAAAATTATAGATCGGGTAAAATCAATCTTCATCATCGGAATCATCAAACTTTATCTTTGTAGCTTTGGGAGCATTAGAATCAATTTCTTTGAAATGGGCACCGTATAACTTGGATTCCTGCACGAAGTTTACAATCAGATAATGCTATGTATCACACGCTAATTAGTTCTGTAGTCTATAGATGATTGCAGATATCCTGCAATCGCTCTTAAATCAAGTTGAAGGAGTTGGTATAGAGTTCGGGTGCACAATCTCGTGGATGCGAGAGAAGGATAAATCTTGAGCACGAGCTCGAGCTCGAGTGAATTTGTCTAAAGAGCATCAACCAACTACAAAAAATTATAATTTCGTTTATAATAAATCTTATAAAAAAGATAATGTAGGTGTAATGATATAATTAACTAATATAATAAAAAATGTTATTTCAGTTTTCTAGACCATCATGTAAACAATCTTGAAGCCTGACTAGCGAGCTCGGCTCGTGTATCAAACTAAGTCCCTTACGCCAATTCGCGAGCTTATATCACTAACACAAGCTTGTGTTCAAGCTTCGTTGGGGCTCAATTTTTAAGTTGGGCTAGGCAACTTGATAGTTTACCCCTCTCCCGAGAAAATCTAGTCAATCTACAGTACACAAAAGGGTAACATAACTAGCAGTGTGCTACAAAAGATGCTTCCCAACCAAATAAAGTTGGAAAAAATATCTGCAAAGCCTATTTTGGCCCCTACTAAGAAACGATATGCTCACCTTTTTCTTTACATGCGTCCCGAATTTTAGCAAGGAATCAGGTACAACCTGCTGAGCTTCCCTAAGAACGTTTACCAACTCCCCAGCAAGTCCCTGACAAGAGTTTAATAATATTGGTGTCATACACTAAATATAGAAAAATGATGTTCCAAAGAAGAAGATTGGTATATTTTCACTATCAAGATTAGAACATACCTTGTTCTCCTTCGTGAAGAAAGTGTGAGCCACTCCCTTCTTACCAGCGCGTCCAGTCCTACCAATTCTGTGCACATAATCCTCTGCTGTAAGAGGAAAACTGTAGTTTATCACAACTTCAACATCGGGAATATCCAAACCTCGAGCAGCAACATCAGTTGCTATCTGTAGAAATGAAAAACAAACGAGGTTCTGAAATTAATGGTCATTGTTAGGCAGCTCATCTTTATGTGGAGGCTGAAGCTGAACAGCTCATTTTTGTTTACTTGGTAGTGAGGACGGACAAAGGTTTAGTATCTATTAGTAATTTTATTTAATCAAATTGAAAAAATGATTACTTACCATTAGTGGACTTGATCCCTCCTTAAACAATGACAATGCCTGTGTCCTTGCATGTTGTGCTTTATCGCCGCTTATAGAAACAACTTTCCAACCCCTGGAAAAGAAAAATAAACAGAAAGTGTAAATAATGCAACTTAATAAAAGGTGAGATTAGAGATAATTAATCTCCAATCCTGAACCTGCAGATCAAGAAACTTATCCGCAAAAGTCATGCCTCATTTAGCAGGGAAAATTAACGTGTAAATCAAATCACCTTTTGTGAAGCATATTCTCAACCCTTGATGCTTCCTTCTTGTACAAAACAAAAACCAAAACTCTATTCCTGCAACAGGTTAAAATCCCAAATAAGAAAAATTTGGATAACAGCTGTTAATAAGAAATAATCCACGCTCACTTTCTCTAGTAGGCATATATAAACAAAAATAATTTTTGATCTTTCAAAATTTTAATAAAAGAAGAAAAAGGTAAAAAGATAGAGCCAACTGATAATACACATAAATGTTATGGAAAGTTTCACACATCATTTCAACAAGTAGGAGTCCTTAACTTGCAAGTCCAATTCCACAAATTTGGGATCAAGCTGAGATCAGATAGCACAACACTCGGAAGGGGATTTTGTCCACAAAATGAAGGTGGCAAAAACATTGTTAATATACATAGAGGAGATCTTTCTTCACATAACTAATGTAGCAAAGAAATTAATAATATGTGCATGTATATATATATATATAAATAAATAAATACATGCACACACACATACACACATATATATGCATATTTCAGTAAACTTACTTTCTAGACTTGTGGTATTTTTCTAGCAAATTCTGCAAGCGTTCATCACGTGCTCGATCCTCCAGCACCTATAACATCAAGGAAAATAAAAGCTAACTCCAAATAAGCATTCAAAAAATATCGAGACACTCTTGGTCCATGCTAGTCCTTCTATAGTATCATCTCTCAGCCATACCTCCACTATTTGCAGGACATCATGGTTGGCAGCTAAATCTTCTGAACCCACAACCACCTGAAACATGGTTGCTTTAACATTAAAAGGAAAGAAATAAGGTAGGTGGTAATGTAACTCCCGCATAAAATGTATACCTTAACCGGGGAGGGATCCATGAATTCTTGAGCTAATTGATGCACAGGTAGTGGCCACGTTGCACTGAACATTGCCATTTGGCGAACTGCGTAGAAAAGCCACACGAAATTACAAGTAAAATCAGGAAAAGAGAAGAAGAAAGACCGAGAAAATCAAACTAGCTAAAGGTGTATGAAAGTATAAATATAATGAAAACATAAGGTCGAGACATTTACTTATTTGGAGCCAAAACGGAATCGTTATCATAAGTGGCTAAGTTTAATGACATACCAGAACATGTTTGACTTAATATTGAGCGAACCTCGGGTTCAAATCCCATGTCAAGCATTCGATCAGCTTCATCCAAGACCTATATTGTAAATCATAGAAAAACACTTTTGAGTCATGTTTAGAAGTTATACGAGCATTTAAATAGACATGCATTTCACATTCCAACTAAAAATGGGTTAAGCAAGCACAAACAAAAAGTTAAAAAAAGTTAATCGTCTTATATGCAATTTCAGATGCCGAAGCACTTGGCTAGAAAGTGTTTTATCAAGCAGACCTTTTCTAAAGTACTTTTCTTCAGAAAAAAATAGAAGCAATTTCATGTTTAGATACAGTAGTCACTAGTAAAAAAGAGCTATTTCCTAATTCTTTAAACGGAAGCCCTAAGGGGCACTGAGGCATATTTGATTACTTTTGGCTTTTTAATTGCTATTTTAAATAAAAGACCAACCCACACTACCTTTTTTTAAGGGAAAAAAACTTGATATTCTAAGAAAAGCTGCTGCATTCAAACACTCTCATATGAAAAGGGGACAAATCTTAATCCAGGTTCTTGCCTAAAATAATAGATATGATCTGAATGACAAATTCCTATTGATGGTATAACACATCTGAATATCATCATGACTAAATAAAAAGCATATCATGCTATGCTAAACTCATCAGTGGCTAAGTTTGTTCCACGAGACATCAATGTTTCACAAATAGACATTCTAGTTATATGTGATTGGATAAGTAATTCCAACATATAAAGTGATTTGATGCCTATTTGAATTGGAATTCGAGAAAATCTTACACCACTATAAACTGACTCTTAATAATTCTCTCTCAAATAACCCCATACTTGTTGCCTAAATGAACACTGTAAAGAAGAATACTGAAGTCAATGAAATCAACATGTAGCCTGCAGGGGAAAAACAAAACCCCGGCCAACTGAGAATGCAATTTACCTTTTTCAATATACGCTTTAAAATCAATGACATAGCAGAATACTTTTGTCACATACCACGTAAGAAACCTCCTTTAGACGGCACACTCCCATTTCAATCAAGTCCTTTAGACGACCAGGTGTCCCAATCACAATGTCCTAATGTAGATCCATATACGAGAGGCTGAGTTAATGATGTGCATTAATTAAATATATACATGTAAAAGCTGGTTAGAGTGATACATGTGACACAATAAACAAGGACTATAATCTCACTTGACAATTACGAAAATAAATCCCATTAAGACATGCCAGATGCATGATAACTTTATATCCCACATATACAATACACCAATTCAAACATGATGTGCATACTGATTGCTGCATACACTATATATATGCCTCCAGAAGTGCAATCTGTGGGAAATCATCAAGTGATTTGTCTTCAATGTATTATTCATTTTTACCCTCAAATTAGAGCATATTGTTCAATAGCTACTTTTAGAACTTATAAAGGTTTTCTGAAATACATATTCCCAGTCATAACTTTTCCACACCAGAGAGGAAATGAGGTGATAAAACCTTGTGTACAGATGGTAAAAGAGCCAGTTCTATGACAAATTTAACCGTCATGCGTTGAAACAAACAAAAGAGAACAGACCTCCGAAAATCATGTTCTTGAGGGGTTAAAAGATCAATTTGTATACATCACGAGGCTTCAGGATTCGGAACTATTTTTAATTATTGCAAGTTAGTTACAATTGAACATCAAAATTACAGAGAGCAGGTTTGGATCATCAGAAAAATATATACTTTCTAAGTTGACACAAAATGGATTCAAGATTGCCGCAAACTTACCACCCCAGATTTTAGAGCAGATATTTGGGGTCCTTTTGAAGTTCCTCCATATATACAGACTGACTGCACTCCACAAGGCCTCCCAGCATCACAAAGAACATCCGAAATCTAACACAAAGAGGAACCATAATTATTGTTTCTGCACCACTCACAACGATTTTCCGAGCAGCTCATATTCATAATGTGCATCCGAAAGGTAACACGCAAATGGCAACAAGCCATTAGCAATCATCAGGTGGGAGGAGGTGCGTGCACAGTAAATCCATCCCTTCCCCTGCATAAAAATAAATCCATCCAGCATCCACAAATTGCATTTTGTATTGGGACTACAATATCCGTGAAGAACACTGTCTATTTAAAGTTTGTTTCTCCCAAAAAACACAGAAACCCAAAACCTGATTTTGGGTACAGAAACCAAGAGTTTGAACACGTCATTTTCACATGCACTTATAACCACGATATAAGGTCAGCATGGAAAAGACTCAATTAGGATGGGAAGTTCTAACTGGCATTGCCAAAATCAGTTCTCTCAGATTAATGCACGTGTAACAAGACCAATTAATGTGTGCAGTAAAATATAAATATTTGCTTAATAATCAAAAGAATTGCACATTCACTGGTACATATCACAAGACTTTTACAGTACCGTTACGCATAAGGGAGAACTTACTTGTTGAGCTAGCTCCCTTGTAGGCGAAAGAACAAGGCAAAGTGGATTCCTTTTCACAGCAATTTTACTTTTTCGTCTGCTTAATACATTCATAATAGCAGGAACTCCAAATGCCAGTGTTTTACCTGATAAACCAACGACAAACTGTTAGAACAAAAGCACAATGTAAACTCATATGCCTTGAGCAAATACAGATTAACACGAAAATTTTACCAGACCCAGTGGCTGCTATTCCAATAAAATCACGACCATCGAGGAGAAAAGGCCATGAATGGGACTGAATTGGTGACGGTTTATTAAAATTCTTACAACATTCCAGGACCTCATTCGGGAGCCCTGATTCGGCAAAAGAAATCAACGTTGCGTATTTAGAATCTTTCACATTCTTTCCGGATACCACGACTCCACTGCCATGTCTAATCTCCTCAGTGACATTATCCGAACCTACTCCACTACAATTCTCCAGTTTTCTCAGTGATTCAATTATGCCATTATTCGCACTTTCGGTCTCCACTCTTTCGTCTTTTTTCTTTTTCTTTTTTGTTATAGAAATCTCAGCTGACCCGTTCAGTACCTCTGCAACTTCTTCTTGCTTTTCTTTGTTTTTCTTCTTCTTCAAAATATTCACGGTTTCAGTACCCGGTTCAGCTTCATTTTCTTCAATCTTTCTCTTTTGCTTGTTCCTTTTCTTTTTCTGCAGCTTGATTTCACCATTTTCCGTCGAGGCTTCTGCGTCAATTTTGTGGCCACCCATTACTAGTGCGGAAAGAAAGATTGGAACTTGGAACACAAAACCCTAGACGGAGGAGGGGGGGAGCAATTCTCTGATTTCTCTAGGGTTCTGGGTCTGAAGCCTCGAGGCCCTGTTTGGCAATTTGCCTAGTTGCCTTCATAAACATGTATCATTATTATTATTTTAAAAAAAACATGTATTATTGTTGTTTAAAAAAAATTAAAACAAAATTTTGTTTTCTGTAAATTGTTTATTTTTATTTTTGATATTGATAGTATATCTCATATTTCTATATACTAACGATATTTATATAATTATGTCTCTTGTGAGATGATCTCACTAATTTTTATCTGTGAGAGGAGTCAACCCTACCGATATTTACCATAAAAAGTAATATTATTAGCATAAAAAGTAATATTTTCATGGATGATCTAAATAAGAGATTTAATCCACGAAATTGATCTGTGAGACCGTCTAATAAGAGTTTTTGTGTATTTATATATACTAACGAAACAAAAGACGTATACGAGCTATATACATAATAATAATCATTATGTATATGAATTATGATCACAATCATCCATAGATCGTGTTGATTCATATAATTTTATTATATTTTTTAATTATTATTTGGATAAATGTAAATTATATTTAATATTTAATTTGTAGAGATAATATTTGAATTTTTAATTTGAATTAGATAATATAATAATTAGTAAATGATATGAAAAATATTATTTATTAGAGTATTTTATGAAAAAAAAAATTATTGATATCACATGATCGTACTACTAAAATGGCACCGTGAATGGCTATTATTATATTACTACTATGTACCTTAAATAATCATAACATAACTAGAATGGAATAATTAATTATTTAGGAGAAGATCGTTACATTAAATATATTTTCTGATATAAAAAACATAATACGATAATGTCATTCAAAAAGAAAATTATGTAAAATGTTACTTTTTAGTTTTTAAGTGAATTTTTTAGACCGACATTCATAAATAAACCCATATAATATCGCAAATTTTTAATTCTATTCTGTCAGAGAGCAAAAAATATTGATTCTCTGAAACATAAATAAATCGAACTAAAGTGAACATATAAAATAGTAACAAAAAATTAAAATTATCGTATAATGAATTAAAGTATAATATATAATAATATGCATCCAAAATTTTTAACTCCCAGACAATATATGTGCTCTTGTAACAAGTTAAATCAATGGAAAAATTTTGTGTATACTGGTGAATTTAAGGGATTACTTGTGTACTATACCAAATTGTTAAAAAGACTTGAGTTGTTATTAATTGCAAACGATTTCGACACAAAAACACTAATGCGACGATCTTATGGATCAATTTTATTCGATGAATCTTTTTTTCGGGTAACTCATGAAAAAAAAAATGTGTATATGTGAATTTCGATTTAAATTCAAATTAATTTTTTTATTTTGTTTCTATCATACACTAATTGTGTTCTTGTACAACATAATGGTATAAAAGACGGTCACATGTAAGCCCAAGCTATAAGGACCTATTGTGCAGTCATATATGCCCAAGCTCAGGACGTGACATAATGGTATAAAAGACGGTCACAGGTAAGGAACGCCGTGAAATAAGTGTTATGCAAGGCAAAGTGCTACGTCCAGGTGAGACAGAGACGGATTTATTCAAGGGCTGAACTGGCGACGGTTTTTCAGAAACCGTCGCTAATATTTGCGACGGTTTTAGTAAAACCGTCGCCGATGTGGATCGGCGACGGTTTTAATTCAAACAGTCGCTATTAGCGACCGTTTTTTGAAAAAACGTTGCTAATAGCGACGGTTGTTTCAAAAATCGTCGTACAACAATGTCTTAGTCCAATCAAGTCCCGTCCATTTACGAGGATATGACCAAATTCATCCCATATCCTCTGATCCACCCAACCTCAATTCTACAAAATTTCTCTCCCAAGTCCCAAGCCCTTTAGCGACAGAATAGAATTGCGGACTCCCGAAGAAATCGAATTGCTCATCGGCAAGACAACAATCCATGTAAGAATCGGTTTTACATTATTTATTTTGTTTTTTTATAGCTTCTCTGTGCGTGATTTGTGGTTTCTTGATTGTTTGTTGTTGAGTTATTGATTGACTATTACTTGTTTATTTGTTTAATAATTATTTTATTCTTGTTTAGGATTATAGCTTGAACTATTTCAAAATGGAACATCAATAGAACATCATTACCACTTTGATGTTTTTAATGCAGCAATAGATTTCATTTTGATGGAGTTAAATACTCGGTTCAATGAGTTATCGGTGGAACTTCTTTCTCTTAGTACAGCTTTAGATCCTAAAAATTCATTTGACTCATTTAACAGTGATGATATTTGCAAGCTTGCGAAGAAGTTTTATCCTAGAGATTTTTCACAGCTCAAGAAATTGTTGATTTGGAGTATGAATTGATACATTATAAACTTGATGTGATGCAGAATTTAAAGGTTTCTACACTTGTTGAGTTGTGTCAGCAATTGACCGAGAGTGGACGGTCAAGTGTTTATGTTATGTTGACTAGATTGATTCATCTTGTTTTGACATTACCTGTGTCTACTGCCACTACTGAGCGGGCTTTTTCAGCAATGAAGCATGTGAAGACGGCACTTCGCAATAAAATGGAGGATGACTTTCTTGCCGATTGTTTGACACTCTATATTGAACGAGATTTAGCTAAACATATTGATGTAAAATCTATTATTGATGAATTTTATGTTTTAAAATCTCGTAGGGTACAACTTCGTTGAACGATATAATGTAAATTTTTTTTAATAATATATAACTTATCATATTGAGTTCAAGTCCCCCCAACTTTTATTCCTGGATCCGTCCCTGAGGTGAGACATCTCTTAAATCTGTGTGGCAAAGTGTTGTATGATGAGAGTCGTCTTTTAAACCTGTAGAAGGCACCTCTAGGTTTTTTGCGCTAGTAGATCGAGGGGTTAGGCTGCGATGAGGACGTCGCGTTCTGAAGAAGGGTGTTTGCGATACCTCTTGTCCCACGTGATAAATTTAAATATTTAAAATGAGTTTAAAATGTGTTACAATGAACTTCTATAGTAAGTTAAGTTAATTACTTTCGTAAAACGATGATAATACGAAATAGTTGTTATAGTGGTCCTAATCACACAGACGCGGGCCCGAACTCGAGACTTGACTGATCTAAAATGTGTTGATTGAGATTATTTCACGGTTTAAAATTTTTTATTTACATAATTGCTGAATTTTGATAAGTATCGAGTGTTAGATCATATATCATTACAATTTTAAATTTTATTTAAAAAACTACTTCAAAAAAATAAAAATAAAAATAAAAATGTTTTCCAAATTTTTTGAAACTCATTGAATCGAATGCCCGATAAAAGGATACAATGAATATTTGCCACGTATGGGAAGATCCTGCCATGTGATAAAGACAAAGTCGCAGGGACACGATATCGATTTAAGGAGGGCTGAAATTTTGGTCTCACCCTCTTTTCCCGTTATAGTAGTTCGGGTTCGATCTCATCCAACCTCATAGTTTAGGAATTATAAAAAAAGAATTAAAAATTCGGTAATATTATAGTGACCTAATTATTATTACGTTGATTATATATATAGATTGTAGATTGAGTTGGTCTCATGTGAGACCGTCTCACGGATCAAAATCTGTGAGACGGGTCAACCCTACCCATATTCACAATGAAATGTAATACTGTTAGCATAAAAAATAATACTTTTTCATGGATAATCCAAATAAAAGATCCGTCTTACAAATATAACCCGTGAGACCGTCTCACATAAATTTTTGCTTTATAGACTACAGCGAGTGTGGTGATTTATGGGAATTCAAAATTTAAAACTTTAATTAACAAATGTACCCATCGTCTATTTTGTATACCTTTCGAATGTTTGTGATTGGAAAGAGCTAGCTTACATCCACCTGGAGCCACGAACCCTGGCAAAAAACAAATGACAACATTACAAGAGGAAAACTAAGATAATATTTAAAAAATAACTAGCTTGCATCAGGACATGGTAAAACTCAAATTAACTATTTTATATGACGAGACAAGTCTAGCACATTTTGACATACATACCTTAAACTTATATTTATTCACATAATAATTTGATCAGATTTTTTAAATTTATTTTGGACATATAGTATAATGCATCAATTTCAATACATTTATTATACTCAAATATTGCAGTAAAAACACACCTGACAACTTCTTCCATAAACATTGGACAAACATTATAAAAAAATAATGGAAAATTTTCGAATTGGTGACATATGGAATTTTTTAAGGAAAACTAAACATCCACATTTTCAGCTCTGCAAAATCACACGGATAAGGTGATTTATCATCAAATAGAAAATATAGGAACTCAGATCATTGTTGTATTCCCGATGCTTTTCTTTTTTAGGTCTTGTTACGTTAGCATACTTGCTGAGAAAAAGAAATATCGTGATTGAATTTCAGGTTCTTTATCCACATATCACTGGAGTACTTGTTCACGTTTTGTATTTGTTTCATTCTTTATAAGGAATATGGTAAAATTGCGTCAATGCAACTAAATTATTTTGCTGCGTGCTGTACAGTTCACGGTGAGTTCGACTATTAATGCCGTCAATGCAACTAAATTATTTTGCTGTGTGCTGTACAGTTCACGGTGAGTTCGACTATTAATGTCATTTCCAATCAGAGAATCCTGCTCTTAGTGTTATTAGTTTGTAAAAGTGATATAGCCCGTCTTTTAAGAATCAGTCACATATGTTCATATTCCGTGGTTCATGGTGTAAATGATGCTAACAAGTTTGCTAAACTAGTTTGAAAAAGAAACAAACCGTCTTCAAAATTGGCTGGAATACACGCATTGACTTTTTTTCAATGGGAATAATTTCACTCTTCAATTAATCCACGTGTCGATAAATTGTTGGTTTGACCATCCTTTGAAACTTCAAAACACGCAACTTTTATAAGATTCAGACCATTCGAAGAACCAAATAAAGTTCGATAGTAGATCCTTCTCCCAGCTCAGGATTCCCTTTTTTTCTCTTCTTTTGGCTCTGCGCGTGCATATGATAAACTACCGTTTCTGACCAGGAAAGATACCATGATGAAATCCCATAAATTATTGAGCATAAACACCGTTTTCTGGATTCTTTGTAGCTTACTGGTCTCCCAAGTCGCATGCCTTGACACCATAAAACAAGGGGAACAGCTGAATTTTACTTCTCAATTAGTTTCTCAAAGAAATAATTTCACCTTGGGGTTCTATACACCACAAGACAGTAACGAGAGTTACGTAGCCGTATGGTACACGGCTCGCGATTCCTTTCCGGTGTGGATTGGCAATAGGAATAATGCTGTTGGCAACGACTCCAGCCCCTTTCTTACGATAACTGACACCGGTGCGTTGATTATCGTGCACCATGGAGGAAACGACCCTATCACGCTATATGCAGGCGGGGCGAGCCGTAACGCGTCTGCGACTTTGTTGGAGTCGGGGAATTTTGTGGTAACCGATGGCTCTTCAGGCACTGTTTTGTGGCAGAGTTTTGATTATCCGACTGATACATTACTTCCGGGGATGAAACTCGGATTGGACCACAGGACCGGGAGAAAATGGACACTCACTTCTTGGTTTGGGGATAACAATCCTGCGTCTGGTCCTTTCACGCTGGAATGGGATACGAGTGCACGCGGACTTGTGGTTAGACGACGAGGGGTGGTTTATTGGACTGGTGGTGCGATGAAGGATTATTATGGCGAGTCGGTCGATTTTAAGTATCAAGTCAAGACTTTTGAGAACTTGAATTTTGACCCGGATCCGTTTAACTGGAACTATAACTTTACAAATGTAACGACTCAGGACGAGGAATATTTTGCCTATTCGCTTTTCCAAGATCCGCGCTGGACACCTGAAGACCGGAAGGTTATTTCAGGATGGAGACTGGTCTATACGGGGGACATTTCCGACACTGATAATCTCAGGCCTTACATCGTAATGGTTAGTCTTTGTTATGGTTATCGTCCTATTGGTTATAAAGGGTGTGATCTTTGGCAACAGCCGACGTGCAGGAATAGTCGTGAGACATTTGTTTTGAGGTCTGGCAGCTTTTTAGAGAGAAGTGGACTTGTTGCTTCTTCGGTTGACGTTAAGAATTCGAGCCTAAGTTTTAGCGACTGTCGGGAGAATTGCTGGAATAACTGCGACTGTTTCGGATTTTATGGGTATGAATCCGGGTGCATTTATTGGACAGGCAAAGATTTGCAGTTTCGGCAGAGTCTCGATGGCTCTGAAGTTCGAAAATATGTCATTAGTTCTATATCTTCGGATAAAGGTAAGTTGAAATAAATTCCTGCTAATTGACCAGTCGAGAAAATTGGTAGCATAGAAATGAGAACTCAAATTTCATGTTTCGTAACTCACAAGAACACGAATGTTCCAACAATGTTAAATCCTAAGTTCTCACTGTACTGAGATGAGAACTAATCCCACTTGTAAACTTAATGGCAGGTGCGAGTAAGCGGAGACGGATAATCATTGCGGTAGTAGTTCCTATAGGGCTGCTTTTTTTGGGCACAGCTCTGTTTCTTCTGCTAAGGTTTAGGCAAGGTAAGATTCTGGTATTTGATTATTGTCAAACGTAGATATAGCAAAAGGATGGATTTCATTTATATTCAAGTCAAATTATCTGTACAAGTACTATTATATGTATCAGTTGAAGGATCCCTTTACTGACGTAAGCTAGCCAACAAATGAAAAACGTTGAACAAAAGAAAATGAACGACTTTGACTCAACGGCAAAGAATGAAGCACTAAAATAGAGCACAACTTCACTGATATGCAAGCATCATTTTGTTCAATTAATTTCAAATTCTTCCGAGATCTTTATTTCCATTTGGTGTCGATGATCATCTAACAGGGAAAAAAAGAGAGGAAGAAGTGCAGGAACTCCTGACATTAGAGGGTTATACTGGCACATATGAGCTTGAAGATGGAGGAGCAAAGGGCCATGATCTTAGACTCTTCACATATGCATCTATTCTTGCTGCTACAGATAACTTCTCCTCTAAGAATAAACTGGGAGAGGGTGGTTTTGGCCCAGTTTATAAGGTATAAAAATAATAATTACTCGATTTCTTTGAATATTAAATGAACATTCTTGATTAAAATTTATCTACTTGATGATGCATCCCTCTTTTGATGTCATTTTTCTAAAAAAATTCTGTTTACAGGGCGTGACACCTGAAAGGCACCACATAGCAGTAAAGGTTCTGTCACGAAGCTCAGGACAGGGATTGCTTGAGTTTAAAAACGAGCTAATACTTATTTCAAAATTACAACATATCAACCTTGTGAAACTAATAGGCTTCTCCATTCATGGAGATGATAAAATTATAGTATATGACTACATGCCTAACAAGAGTCTCGACGTCTTTCTATTCGGTATGTAACTTTTATTTTCCTAGTATCAATTAAAGAACAACAGATCTAGATACCCAGTACATAAGACAATATCTGTTTTTATGGCATAACAGATTCATCCAAGAGGGGGCTACTGGATTGGATCAAACGTTTCACTATTATCGAAGGGATTGCTCAAGGACTACTATATCTACACAAGTACTCGCGCCTGAGGATAGTTCATCGAGACCTGAAGTCAGGTAACATATTACTTGATGAAGGTATGAATCCCAAGATTTCTGATTTTGGTCTCGCAAGAATCTTTAAGCAAAGTACCAGTGAAGCCAACACAGAAAGGCGTGTTGGGACCTAGTAAGAAACATATTATCATCCCTCTATACAATAATTTTTGAAGTTCTTTATTTTCCTGATTTTGATAGAATGCTCTGCATTTGTAGTGGTTATATGGCACCTGAGTATGCAATGCAGGGGATATTTTCTTTGAAATCAGATGTTTACAGTTTTGGAGTTCTTGTTCTTGAGATTGTGAGTGGCAGAAAAAACAACAGCTTCCACGACATTCAAGGACCTCTAAATCTTGTGGAACATGTAAGCATTTTTTACCATCGAACCTTTTTACATTTCCCTTTAAACACGTCCCTCTTTCTCGTTACGTTTCTGGCTTCGTCCTGCAATTATTTACCCTCAAAACAACCACCAAATTTTCTCATTCTTCAGGCTTGGGAGCTATGGAGCAATGATTCTGCTGCAGAATTGATGGATCCAACACTGAGGGGTTCATGCAATATTCAACAACTACACAGATGCATTCATATCGGCCTTTTGTGTGTCGAGAATAATGTGGTTGACCGGCCGAGCATAGAAGATGTTACATCCATGTTGAAAAATGAAATGAAGGATATTCCCATGCCCAAGAATCCAGCTTTCATCACAAGAAATAGCGTGATTGAATTGAATAAGAAGATATCACCACAAAATAACTACTCAGTCAATGAAATCTCACTTACTCAAACAGAAGAAGGAAGATAAATTCTTAGTTTAAATTGGTATTGCAGTTTATTGAATTTTCTTGCTGTTGTTTCAATATTGGTCAAGCATTATTATTTGTAAAAGGTGGTGTTAATTCAGACAGGGACATGTAAGTCACTGAAGTGGTAAAGGTGAAGTGTATGTGTGAGAAAAATGAAAAGCGTGTAATTTTATCACCCGTTGGAGGAGATACCTGAAAATACAAGTGTGCTTTTTTTATTTCCAGTGCGTCGGTATTTAAGTTACGGTAAAACAAAATCTTGGCCACCCATGGCAATGCTCCTAGGGTACTATCCTTCGAACGAAAAAGATGATCGAGTGCCATTATCCTTGAATTGAAAAAAAAAAAAAAACCAAATATATATATAATTTTTTTTACCTCTCCCAGAATTCCCTGACCGAACCCTATTGAATTACAGTCTCAAATTTGTATAATCTTACTTTTATATTTACTCAAATTGGTAGATTTTTCCAACAAAGCAAGTCCCATTCCACAATTGAGATTTGTCTCTATGGCTAATGACTCAATTTAATTTTTCAGACATTTCTTAAAGCCCTAAATTTCTTACAAAGGTCAACGGCTCAATTTGATTATTCAACTTATTAATTACTTACAAAGGCTAAAGCCTGTTAAATACATCTAAAATATCTATAAAGAATGGAGGATTCTCGTTATTGAAGGTACAGTCTCATTGTTTTATTCTTTTGGAAAACATCTTTAAATTATTTTCTAACTTAAGAGTCTGGCAACCACCAGCATTTTTGACTTGTGTTCGTAACGTACGTGATAACCCACAAAAAATTCAAGGAGCCGACTGCTTGGAGAATGAATTAGCTATGCGACTTCTTTATTTCTGCATTCTTAATTAACCTCAGATCATGTTAGAATTGACATCATATGCACTCAATGTGATTCGACATTATATTAGCTACAAAGACTAAAAACACAGAAAACATACAGAAAGGGAGAAATGCAATGTTGGACAAACAAAACAAAATAAAGGAACAATATTGCAGAAAATCAAAGGTAACGCTTCAGATATTCACTCATTCTAGTGTAGCGAACTTGAGGATAAAGTTGCGAAGCTTCTTCTCCATTTTCACCAATCTCAAAGTTCATGAGGCTTCCTTCGTAGAAAATATGATAGAAATGTCCCATTCCAACTTGCATAGCAAAGTTGTCACTCCCTGCATTAAATTCGCATTATGTCAAGGATCGAGAATAGAAAATAGACGAGCAATCACAACTACATGAAAAAATGCAATTTTAATTTGTACCTTTTAATTGAACTAGGAAGTCTTCTTCTGAAATGGTGATTTTCTCCAGTGTTGTTCCCGCGAGATCCTCCCATATTTCGACCAACTCTCTTTGAGTTAGAATGTTTTCCGGTGGCCTCAAGTACAATGTCTTGTTCAACGTACGAGGGTCATCGATGGACTTTATCGTATAAGTTGCTATATCATCTTCATCCATATAGACCACTAGTATTGTAAAAAATACTATGCTAGTATCATAATAATTGTATTGAATTATTCAGATATTGAAATCAATTTTTTTTATATAAAAAAATCGGAGAAGTGATTTACTTAATAGAACAAGAAGTATATTGACGCAATTAATTGATCGACATTGTAAATTTAAGTGGATAATAAGCGCAAATATAACTCAAATAGATAAAATGAAATAGGTGAAAAAAGAAATCAAATCTAAATTTGCACCTTTGACATTTCCATCTCCATAGAGGGAGACTTTGTGTTTTGGAGGGAGAAGGGTTCCCATCTGAGAGAGATTTCCGACAAAATATCCCGCGAAACAGTTGGCGGAGACATATGTGTGAGGTATGTCAGCTTCTTCGATGGCTTTTCTTACAATCATTTTTTCATCAAAAGTAACTCTTCCTGGCTCAAGGGCATGCTCCATCCGCGCAGGGTCCAACCCAAACTCCGAAGGCAAGAATCGCTGCAAATTAATATCTGCTTTCGTAATTTGGTTTAATTATTTATTTGTCCAGATCAAACTTGACATCAAATAATCTTGAAATATATATCCAAATATGTAATGTGTCAATCTTCTTGATAACTTTTTGATGCCTTTTTGTGAAAACTCTACCGCCAAAAGTTTGGAAATCCAACACATAAGAACAGAATTCATCTCAATCAAAAAGCAAACGTGGCACCTTGATGTTTCCAGCTTCTTTAATGGCGTCAACGAGTTTCAGCTGCTGCAACAGATTATGGCTCCTGAAATGCACCCCCGACATGGCTGATACCACCACGTCGACTCTCTTCACCGCCTCCACCAAGCTAAGGTGGTCGGAAAAGGATCCCTCCACCAGCTCCGCCCCTTGCCGCTTGAACTCCAACAAGAGCTGCAACTTGTCGATGTCAAGCCCGATCTCCGGCCGCCGGAGGATGTAAGTAGGGTGGCCCTCCGCCAAGCTTGCCCTGACAAGCCTCTTGCCTATGTAACCTGTCCCACCCACTACAAGAACCCTACTTTTTCCCATATTTTAGATCTTTATTTTGTTATATTTTTCGAGCTTGGGAAACTGAGCAGCCGTTATATAGGGGAATTTCATGAAAATCTGAAGTGGGAGTTATTCAGATTATATACAAACGTCGATAAGAATTCATGTATGAAAACGACACACGGGACTTTATATATATATATATATATGATAGGACAATAATATCTGTATTAATTCAAATCCAGTGTTGAAATCGATGGCTTATCTTATTTCTTATGTCAAAAAAGATATAAACCTAAAGTTTTCAATTTGATTTCAAAATGAAATGATATACACACACACATTACACACAATTAAATCTGGAACGGATCCCACAACAAGGAACACTAGGAAAAAATTTATTTTTTTAAAATTTTTTTTGGCTTTGTTTTAAATTTTTAATTCTTTCTATTTTCTATTTTTTGGACTTTTTTGTTACACGCTTTCTTTTTTTGGACTCCGATTTTCTCTTTTTTCTTCCATTCAATTTTTTTTAAAAAAATTTAAAATAGTGGGGAAGACTCGAACCTACTTAGTTCGATTTTCCTGATACTTGTTTGTTTTGATTATTGATACCCCGTAAGAGCCCGGGTCATGGATGACCCGAAATATCAAATGGATTCCCAAATCCGAGCGAGTCTGCAGATGGATTCTTCTGGAGCCGGACAGGTGCAAGCCCATGCTCTACTTTCTGGGCAGTCTTAAGCCCGGGCTCTTGTATAAATCTCCCGGAAGTCATTCTACCCGGACACCTCGATAACAGTGCCACACTCAAGTGGTTCAGAAGGTAAGATCTTGTCTCGAGAAGCGTACCCGACAGAATCCTATTCATGTGACATGATGGAAGAGTAGAGTGGCGTGACAGGAAGTCAACATCAAAGCTATAAGCATGGGTAGCCGACCTGACATATTTAGTAGGTGACGCTGGAAACAAGGTACCTACTACCTTTTCTTCTATAAATAGCATGTATTCATCTCATTTAAAAGATTCTGAATCCTTGAATTCTCTCTCAAGCACTCGTATATTCTCACATATATTGCTTGTGTTTCTTCTTCTTCACCTGCTGACTTAAGCATCGGAGTGGTCACGCCGGACATCCCTCCGGCGCCCATTCACGTGGTTATCTCCTTGTCTGCAGGTTACAGTGGAAGCTATAGCTCACAGATTCAACTAATGTGCTCATTTCCTGAACAACATTATTGATAGCAGATCCGGTGGAGCACTCGACCCGACTCCCCCATTTCACCCGGATCGCATCAATTATATTATTTAGATAACTCATGTTTAAGGATGGAAATGGAACGGATTTAACCAAATCCGAGACCAGTCTCGCCTCATTTACATACCCATCGAGTTAGGTATCAAAATATTGTTATTTAATATAATACAAATATATATTAATTTTTAATAATATATACATATATATGTATATATATAATTGATGGGCGGGTCCCAAAAAAGTTTACTAATTCTCAGGACTCGGCCCCCGCTCCAGTTGTAGACCTGTTTAATCGTGTTTAAACCCGGCGAACAAGGTGGGTCTGGGACAAGTTTGTTCAAGCTCGGATCGGATCTGTCTTGTCTCACCCCAGACCAGAATCTTGACGAATCCAATTCAGGTTGGGCATGTTTTAAATTAAATTATTTTGAATTTTAATAATTATACAAAAAAAATGTTTAAAAATTAATAAATCATTAAAATTGTTTTTCAAAATATTATTATTGGTTATATATTAATCAATAAATAAAATAAATAAATAAATTCTTAATATATGTTATATAATAATAAAAATAATAATAAAATAAAAATATAAATTATAACAAGAAAAAACGATAGAATAAAAAATTGACAAAAAATAATTTAAAAAAGAATACAAGAAAGAATAAGAATTTTTTTTAAAAAAAATTCAAAAATTTGTTGTAAAAAAAAATTATAGTGCTGTGTCTCTGTACCCCACAGTAGGGGATTTCTTTCCGCGTCGATTATCATGGATTATATGGATTTTATATATTTTAGTAGTTTAGATAACATATTTAATTTTAGTGATCTGCCGGCAATTATTCAATCTTTGATCAAGAATTTGAATGTCAGAAAAAGGAAAATTAGATTTTTTATACATTAAATTTGTTTAATTTTAGATTTTGTTTTATAAGGATCTGCCGGCAATTAAAAGGACAAATAGATTTTGTATACATTTGATGTAATACCGTAAAATGCTTATACGATGACAAAAATTATCGACTTGTCAGATGTCGAGTCAATAATTAGATAAAAATAAATTAAAATAAATTAAAAATAAAAATTAATATACCAAAATAAAACTTTGAAAACTTCAAAACCTAAAATTAGACAAGCTAATCACTTAAAAAATCATTTCTCTCCTAAAGAGCAAATATTTTAACCATATTACTCTTATGTTAAAATTCCATTCATCAACTTTTTCTTAAAATTCTTATTTTTATAACTCAATATGAATTCCTTAAAAATGATTTATTAGAAATTACTTTAAGTAGAAAATAATAAGTTCAAACATTGTTATGTTGTTTTGTGACAAAAATAAATTATTTACATATATTTTAATTTTGATTATTGTTATTCTGTTTATATTATACATAAATTCATGTTTGAGTCGTGAGATTATGCTTATATAATAATAAAAAAAAAATTATATAAGATCTTCCGCCTAAGTATTATTTTACCTACAAAAATAAATAATATTCCTAAACAAAGTTGTGTGTGAGGTCCATGTCCATCATTTGATAGCACAAGTGAACAGATTTTGCGTTAGGTGAACCACCAACCGTGACCATATCCTGTATTAGTTTTTAATTATTTGAAAAGTTATAATCACATTGACAATTTGTGGCCATCTTTAAATTTTTCATTTGTTATTTAATACATCATGCTTGGGTCATCAAGTTGTCATTGTGTTTCCGTCTTTAGTTTTATTCATCACAGTGCTTTTGATTTTATAGTATAATATATACATTCTTTAATTGTTTATGATCCAAGCCAGTTTATACACGACCACTATTTGATAGTCAAACTAATTATTAATTTTGATAACTTTATTTTTTTAAAATTTGAAATAAGATATAATAACAGGCTAATTGTGTGAACTTTATAATATTTATTTTTAATTGGTATAAAATTCAAGATGGCTATTACTATCTTTCCATGATTTCCATTTAAGATAACGGACTGATGTTATTGAACAAGAATGATAAAAAATAAGGGTATTTTAGGGAAAAAAATTTAAATTTTACTTCCTTTTATTTATTTATTTATGATTTTTGAATCCCATATATCAAATCTAAACTTTATAGACGGCGAGCATTTTAGCAGCACAACCAGCAAATCTGATGACTTTACTTTGGACGAAGATTGTAACTCAAAATTAAATCAAGCTTAATATATAAAGAGATTATACTGTAACTATATATATATATATATGTATATATATATGTATGTATGTATATATATATATATATAAGTTCGATAGTACATATAGAAATGATATCCGATCACAAAATCTCCACAAGGCTCGAGAGTTTTTGTGCTTTTTGTTATTCGATCCGCGTCTTCGAAACGAAAAGGTGACGAAAAACTTCAGGCTGAAATTTGCACCTCTACAGAAAAAATGACATATTGATGCAAGTAAAAACACATAAAATAAGAAAACAAGCAACAGAAATCTTACACGAACATGATACACAAAAATCTGCGAAACATCAGTAATGCTAAAATCGTTACTGTGGTTGCAACCAAACACTTATTTGATCTCTTAATAAAAGTCAGTTCAAATAATCAGAAACATGTCTTTAATATGGGACGATGGATTCTATGAGTTCTTGAAGAGGAGCAAGTTCCTTCTTGTCTATCAGCATGAATTCCTGCATAATTATAGTAATCTTCATCAAAGAAACTGCGAAGAAAAAGGAAGGGATAAAAAAACCAAGAATCTGAAGAATGAACACGTAGGGTTGAGCAAAGCTAAGTAAAAACAGCCCGATATTTTCGTATTCGAGCTCGATATCTTAGCTAACTGGCTCTAAGCCCAAAAACAATCTAAAGCTAAACTACGTGAGAATAAAATAAAATATTTATCAGATAAAAAATAGATTTTGTTAAGTAATAAAATAGATTAAAAAAAAGAGCAGGAAAATTTTGATTATTTCAAGTTGAGTGGTGATGAAAAATATGTTATACAAGAAGATCCCAAGAATAATAAACTTACACAGGTGAATAGTATGAAATGCTTGAAACATGTATTTAGATGTGCCTCCTCCTTGAGACTCACAATCTTCTGAAAATGAGAGTGATATATATGGGCGTACACACGAAACAGTCGTTTAAATATGGTCTTCACAACATCCCTGAAATTTGAAGGAAATGGTGTGCCTACAGTAACCTTTTGTCAGTTAGATGTGTCGTCACAAAACAAGATGACATGAAAAGATAACTACGACCAATGTGTATTCGAGCAGGTGATAGCATGTTCATTCGTAATAAGATATTACTATTACCAAGCTTTTGAGGAAATATAGACTCGTCATCCAATTGGGTTTCAATCCAATCCATTAAATATTCAACATATTTAGGAGCTGAAACTTCAATAGGTTTCTTTATTTGAACCCCGTCTGCCCATCTATATTCGTATCTGCAAAACAATTATGTTTGGCGGCTCAGTAACACTAATGATTTTTAAGTTTCTTCAGAAAGACGGAGATTAAGGGTATCATTGATATTATTATCTGGAAAGATATTACTGTGAAACACTTGTCATCCGAAAGTAATTGAGACATACTTGGGGCCGGCTGACATTGTAGGACAGTTCTCTGGTGTGCAGAACTCTGTGAGGGTTCCGTAAAGGAGGTTCACTTGGTTGAAGAAATCCACAGCTGAAAAGTAAAAACTAATAATCAAATGGACTTTTTAATTCTGATCCTAAAATTGAGAGCCCATGCGCCAACAAAGGGAAAAAATTAACGCACTCTGTGCATCTGTATAGTTTCCAACATATAATTAGGGTTCATGGAATTACTTCTGTATAGTTTCCAACATATAATTAGGTTCATGGAATTACTTAAATTAAAATCCATAAAGATATAATCTTCTAAATCAGGCACGAGATATACAGAAGGTTCAAGTTAAGAGAAGCAGATGGACACAGGGGACTTCAGTTGAGTTTGTAAAAGTTCACAAGCTCATAAACAACTAAAATTGAGCTCAAGCACACACATTCTTAAGCTCAACTGAGACAAATTGGGTCGACCAACTCATAAGCAGGCTCTACTCATCTTACGCTTCTATATTGAAGGGGAGCCTGCATTGCAACATGATGTTTGTTCTTATTGCTGTCTGTTATTTTTTTCCCATTACTTCTGTAATCAACATGCTTGTACTTCTTGGATGTTCATCTTACATCCAAACCAAACTTATAAAGAACGTGAATTCGAAAAAATGAAAAACTTCACAAGCATACTTTCCACCTAATTCCAAACACATAAACTGCACACATGCACACACACACAGAGGGGGAGAAAGAGAGTACTGTTGACAGCAAGCCATTCATTTATATCCTCGCCAGGAGGTAGCCTTACAGCTTCTCTCAAGTTTCCACTACCTAAAGTGGCATCAATATGCTTTCTCAGCTGTGCCCCCTAACAATTGATCATATTGATTAAACAATGCGATGTGGTGGCACGAATTAACTATAAAGTTATGCGGAAGGCAAAATGTGGATACAAAGCATTCAGATAGCAAGTATGACATGAAGTCAAGAAATCGAACTGTGAGGAGTGATGGAATGCGAAAAATGGGGACATGGAAGAAAATAAAAAGGACTTTATAACTACTGTTTTCCAGTGTACATCCTCAACGAAATGAGCGTGAAATTTTCATTCACGCAAACTATCCAAAATCAAGTTTCTCTCTTGGCGTGCCATCGCTATGCATGGCAAATAAAGTTGATATTTCCTCGTAAAATAGAGAAGGGGCACAGGTGTCACACAATCAAAAGAATATAAAATTTAAAATCAACACTCAGCATCAAAGTTGATATCGTTTCTACCAGCAGAAAGTAGAACTTATGAAAGGTAAAGAAAATGAGTATACATCATGCTGAAGTTCTTCGACAGGGCATAATTGAGAAACAGACAAGGAAACAAAGTTTATATTGCAAAAAATCCACCTTACTGCCTGACGGAGCACTTTTCTTTGGACGGAATGTTTTTTGGTTCCTGTTTGAGAAATCAAAGCAGAGCTCATAAATAACAAGAAGCACCGAACAAAAATTATCAAAAACAAATAGAAATATTAAAGATAAAATCATGGGATGAATGAATAAAGATAATTGATATGAAGATCACCAGTTTAGCCCCACAAGACAATTCGATAAAAGGATTTCTGAAGCACTACCTTCACTTTCTCAATGTATAACATGCAGATGATTACAAATTTTCAGTGTTTAAACATCATTCACAATTAACCAATCTACTAGGACATGTTGTGACATCCAGGTAAAAATTTAACTCTTTAAGTACCATCAGGACTTAAGGATTCAATTGTCCTCCGGACAACAAATGGATCCACTGGCAAATCTCCCAAACAAGCTGTGTTTCAATCCCCTTCATCACAATCATAAAGCTATTAATGCATTCTGTACCCTCAAAACCGAAGGCTACTCCTTCAACATCAACTTTCTCCCTTCAAAAAATTCAATCTTGGAAGATAAAAATTCATCTTCTTTCTTGATAAATCTATCAAAACATCAAAACAAAAAAGAGAAAAGATAACAAAGATCACACAAAAACCCCAAATTGCAATAATAAAGAAAAGTCAAACTCAACAAATTAACAACAATACAAAGAATTAATCCAAGAAAAGGACAGATCGGACATAAAACAATCACAAAATGAGATATCGATCAATACAAACCAAATGAAATGTTAACCATGAAACAAAAATCACCTGCCCAGGCCAAAGAGACTCATGGCTCCGGATAGAAAGATGGATGGAAAGGGCGACGAAAGGTAAGATTATTCACACACACACACACAGGAATATGTTGGAGTATTTATGGGATTGGAACGGTGGTCATAAATATCAGAGGAAACGTCGAAAAAAGCTGTCCAGCACTGACTTCCCCTCCAATGATAAACAGGACAGAGCAGCGCAGAAATATCCTATTTATTCACTTAAACTTCATTATTTATAATTTAAAAAATCTTATATCTAAATTTAAATTTGTAAAAACTTTTCATTAATTTTAATTTATTTGCGGGTATCACTTTGCTATAATCTTCAATATGAAATGTACGTTATTATCACACTACTTGTGTTCAAAAATGAACTTTAGTTTCTCGCTCAAATATATTAAAATTAAATTTTTGTAAAAATTTAACATTTCATAAAAAACCAAATGAAATTATTATTGGAGCTAAATCCGGTCTCCATATCGAGTAATTTGTGATATAGGATTTGGTGAGCTTGGGCAGACCAAAAAAGCTCGTTTAAGTAGTAGTATGCTACATTGGACAAAAATTTGTGTAAGACGATCTCATGAGTCGTATTTTGTGAGACAAATATTTTATTTGAGTCATCCATGAAAAAATATTATTTTTATGCTAAGAGTATTACTTTTTATTGTGAACATCCGTAAGTTGACTCGTCTCACAAATAAAGATTCGTGAGACTGTCTCATAAGAAACCTACTCGCTACCTTGAGTGTGTTTTTTTTTAAATCCCAAATAGGATAATAAATAGAAAAAAAATATTATATTATTATATCTTGAATATTAGATTTCAACTCAATTTTGAGTTCTTGCTGAGCTATAATTAATCGGAAATATAATCGATAAAGTATCGATGAAGATGAATGTGATAATCGGAAATGGCTAACAAATAATGACTAATTAGGAATCTGTAGTGAATGATCGATATTTGGACATATATGTTGAAAGGGTTAGTAGATTATTTAACTTTTTTGAGACTATATATCTGTTATTTAATGGAAAGCACATTAATGGGAAATTTCAAGGTTTCTTGTGCTGTCTTTTGTTTTTCACAAACTGTGGGCAATCACTTGAAAACAGTTTTTCCTCTCCCTCTTTCCCGAAACAGAAAATCTTCAAACTTGAAGTATAGTTCTTCGAAGTACAAATTTTGCAGTTTTAAGTTGAGTAAATTAGTGGGACAGCATGTTGCACAAGGAGTCTTAAAGTCAAGGATATTAGCTGTCGATTTGCCATTCTAAAAGTTGTTGACTTTAGCAAGGGAAAAAGTTGGCTTCCCAGTTCCCAAGCAGCTTTAGGATGAGACATGAGCTTCTCAATTGGTATTGGGGTTGAATCAACTACAACAGTGGCATTCACATCAATTTGTCCGTCAACATTCATTCTAAGACATGATCTTGACTGCTCGTTTGTTGTTTAATTATTATCATAATTATTAGCCCGAAATTATCTGGTTTTGTTAAAATCCAGTCATTCCATCGAACTTAAAAAGATGCAAGAACATAAGGTGTGTGGTCCATGGGTACGGGGTCCCAACTAATTTTTCTTGAATGAGAGAGACTAAGGCACTTGCCTTATTTTCCAGGCGAGCATCAGTTAATCTAGACAGGGAACAATGGAACAAAAAAAACTTGATCGAGAATTTCGTATTGGGTAATACGGCTGAGCTCTGTTGTAGATGTGTTAGTATTAAGCATCGATCTCCTTCTCCAGACACCAAGTTTCAGCAGTGGAGGAGGAGTTGGACATCAGATTTCTAAGATCAAACTCAAGCTCGAGAGCATGAAGTCGTTCCTTTGTTATGCTGAAAAGTGCAGAGACTCGGACGAAGGGGGGGACGCAAGTGAGGTACGCTGCAGCGAATTAAGGCCGAAGATGCGTTTAGACGAGTTCTTGTACCGTATGGACAGCATGAAACAGGAGGGAATTCTGGGGTTCCTCCACCATGTTGTTTTGTTCCCGAAGAAGTTCTGGATAAGACAAACAAGCCACTGATTTGAAGATGACACGAGATCAAAGCAATCTCGAAGAGAAGCAAGAGATATGATCTGAGTCACGTGGGGGAAGATCCCCATTCTCATCACTCCCTCGATTATGCAAGTAATATTGAAGAAACAGCTTTCTTTGTTGAAGGTGCTGAATTTGTGGGAGTCGAGGATGAAGCCAATCAACTGTTGCAGTGGTTGACAGATGGAGAGCAACAGCGTGATGTGATATCCATAGTCGGCATGGGTAGTTCCGGAATACATCATTAGCAGCTAAACCTACAGTAACATTGCAGTGAAAAGATCTTTCGATTGCTATGCGTGGGTACATGTTTTCCAGAATTACGTGATTGAGGACCTGTTGGGCAAGATGATCAACGAATTCTTTAATTCCAGAGTGAACTGTAAGCCCGTGACCTCAAGTACGAAAACTTAAACGCAGTTGGTGCAGACTCTTGTCGCTTTCTTGCGAGACAAAAGGTACTTGTTCTCGGATGATGTGTGGAGAAGTTATTTGTGGAAGGAGGAAAGCGTTTCCCTTCCAGATAAAAAAGAAAAAGAAAAAAGGGGAGTCAAGTTACTGTTACGACCCGAAAGGAAGACATAGCATCTTACTCCTATGTGGCATGTCCTTCATTCTCGGCCCCTATCTAGGGACTATGCTTGTACCCTCTTTATAAATAAGGCATTTGACAACGAAACTTGTTGCAGTTGTCCTCCAGAACTCGAGGATATAGCTCGGGTTTTAGTTGACAAGTGTGAGGGTCTACCTCTTGCAATTCTGGCCGCTTGATGGCTTCTAAAAATTGTCGGAACTAAAATGGAATGAAATTTACGAGAGTTTTAGTTGGCATATCAACAACAATTCTATGCTAGATGAAGTGAAAAAGGTTACGTTGATTAGCTTCAAAGATTTACCATATTTTCTCAAGAACTGCTTTCTGTATTGTTGCTGTTTCCCTGCCGTGCATTGGGTTGGAGCAGGAAGATTGATTAGAATGTGGATGGCGGAAGGATTTTTGGAAGAAAGAAAACGTCTATCTCCAGAAGATGTGGGAAAGATCTATTTGACAGAACTCGTGTCTAGATGTCTTCTTCAAGTTAAGAAGCGTAACAGTTTTGAGGCCTAAAGTATGAAAAATGCATGACCTGATGCCGGAGCTAGCTCTTTTCACCGCTGAAAAAAACCATTCATGTCAAGATCTCAAAGATGAAATAACAGCACGCCGGATATCTATTCATGCTGACTCAGCTATTCAGTTTGGGCATGATATTAGTCAAGTTGGATCATTTCCCGCCTTCAATGTTAAAGATCCTAACAACCTCCCCCTGGACACTCTTTTTCTAACTTTAAATTATTAAGGGTACTAGAATTGAGGGATGCCCCGATCGATGATCGATAACATACCAAGAGCCATTGGTAAGCTATTCAATTTGAGATACTTGGGTCCTTTGAGTACAAGCAATGAAGCAAACATTCCCTGCTTTGGCCTCACCGGTATTCAATATTATTTTGTTTTATCGTAGGCGTGCAGTAGAACCCTTATTCGCTGTATATAATTAATTTTTTATGCCTATTTGATAACATGATTGTACACAAAAAAAAAAAAAAAAAAAAAAAAACAAAGTCATATGACAATCAAAATCTCGATCGCTTAATTGACAAGTGGTGAATGAATTTTTGGAAGATTCATTCACGAGAAATTTCAACACGCAGACTTACCGTACCGTACCCAAAACTCACATGAATTCATCAATGATTCGTGACAGATTTAGAATTAAACTCAACCAAACACCCGAAAATTGAATCAATCAAACGAAACAGTAAAAAAAAAAATTGTCATAGATGGTAGAACCCTGGTCTCGATGCAGCTAGTCATCACGCGCGGCAATCTTGGTTTTCCTAAGTTTGACAGCCTTTTCAATTTCTTCAAGTTGATTAAACTCTAGGTCCTCCAGAATCATATCCCAAGCGGGTCGCCCCTTCCCCAACGTCTCGTCGATTCTGTTCTCCACGTCTGTCAGCGCGGGTTCCTCGGGGATCCCTGATGCATCAAACAGGGTTATCGCACCCTCCATGGCCACAGAAGAAGAAGGATCGGCAAGGTAGCGTTTCAAAAGCGGGTCGAATTCAGGATCACCATGGAGGTAGAGGTTTCCGGATTTGGAGAAAGCAATGATCCCTACCTGGGCTTCGAATTTATCGCAGAAGGTCATAATCTTCTTGAAGAGGCCTTGCCGCCGTTTTGTGAAGGTTGTGTTCAGTTCACCTCTGTCCTCGATCAGCTGGATCCCCACCCTTCTTTCTTTTCGTTTCCTTGGGTTTTCGCTGTCTATTACTACTACTTTATTTTCTGTGCTCATTGTGTCGATTATGTGATAGAGAAGCAAGACGACCGCAGCAGACACTTGTGAAAATTGGCCGTACATAAACATATATATATATATATATATATATGTATGTATATGTATGTATATATGTGTGTGTTCCTACGTACGTATTTAAGTGGGAACTCCCACCAATTTTTTAGGAGAAAATCTATGATTGATCAGAAGAGATGATAGATTCATTGTGATCTATATTTTTAAAATATTAACTTTAGATTTTATCTAAAATTGATTATAAAATTTAATTGCAATTCTAGCCGTGTGTGTATAGATATAAATATATATCATCATTGTGATCTATATTTTTTAAATATTAACTTTAGATTTTATAAAATTTAAGACAAAAATTTGTGTGAGACGGTCTCACGGGTCGTATTTATGAGACAGATCTTTTATTTGGATCACCCATGAAAAAATATTAATTTTTATGCTAAGAGTATTACTTTTTATTGTGAATATGGGTATAGTTGACCCGTCTCACGAATTATGATCCGTGAGACGGTCTCAGATGAGACTCACTCAAAATTTAATTGCAATTCTAGCCGTTTGTGTGTCTATATATATATATATATATATATATATATATATATATATATATTACGTACGTTTTTGATTGAGAACTCCCACCAATTTTTTCGGAGGAAACTCTGTGATTGATCAGAAGAGATGATAGATTCATTGTGATCTGTACTTTTAAATATTAACTTTAGATTTTATCTAAAATTGATTATAGAATTTAGAAAATCTGACTGATAAAATATAAATTACAATTCTAGTTTTATATATGTGTGTGTGTATTCCTATGTACGTATTTGATTGTGAACTCCCATCAAATTTTTTGGAGGAAATCTATGATTGATTAGAAGAGATGATAGATTCATTGTGATCTATACTTTTAAAATACTAACTTTAGATTTTTTTTATCTAAAATTGATTATAGAATTTAGAAAATTTGAGTGATAAAATATAAATTGCAATTCTATATAAATAAAAAAATAGATAAAAACTTGTGTGAGACGGTCTCACGGATCGTATTTTGTGAGACATATCTCTTATTTGAGTCATCTATAAAAAATTATTACTTTTTATGCTAAGAACATTATTTTTTATTGTGAATATCGGTAAAGTTGACGCGTTTCACAGATATCTACGTTTTTTGGCCTATAAAGTCAGAGCCGATCCTAACAATATTTGGGTCTGAGTCTAACTTTTAAATAGAGGCCTCCGTGTGGGGACCCGAACTTAATTCAACTCTTAATCACTTTCTGGGAATAATTAATCAATTAAAATAAACAGGGTCTAAATTTTTTTAAAAAATACGAGAGTACGCAACATATGAAATAAGTCTTATCTCATTTACAAGATCACTATTCAGGTCTAAGTACAAGTCTTGTACAACAACAAATCATAATAACTATTGCTTCTTCACTACTTTTCAGGTGATATAACAGATATACTCCTAAGTCCGGATCTCCACGCTATCTGTTTTCTCTCATCCTCTTCTTGACCCAGATCCAGCCCCAGCTGTTGTCATGCACATATACAAAACAAGACAACAGTCGGATAACTCCGGTGAAAATAAATCCCAATATAAACAATGTATACATGTAATCATATAAAAACATATATAAAAGCATACTAAAGATATCATTAACATGTAGCAATTCAACAAACATGAATGATATAAACAATGTCAATCAACATGTCGTATCAGACTCAACTCAACCGACTCGTCGTCTCAGACTCGACTCTATTCTAATCTAGGGATCTCGGTGTCTGAATAATGATAAATATACCGAATCTCAGTCGATAGGAATGAATCAATCCCTAAACGGCATCGATATAATTCATATATCCAGGGTCTGGGTAAATAGGCCGCAGAATGGACGAATCAGTCAGAGAATAGGCGAATCAGCGAATGACTAGACGAATCAGTCAGTAACTAGGCGAATCGGCCAGTGACTAAGCGAATCAGCCAGTGACTAGACGAATCAGTCAGTAATTAAGCATATGCGCGAGGTCCTCTGCCCACGTCGCGCATATGCGCAAGGGCTACTGTTCCTCGCACATTTTCATGCATTATCTCGTTTCTCGGTCCGATCCTTTTCGTCTATAATCACATCAATTATCCCCAAATCATTTCAGATTAATAGGATAAAATTCTCGGGCCTTACACTCCGAATCATAATGTGTGTTCATATTTTTTTTAGTTTCATAGCAATTTTTCCAATTAAATCAATACGTCAAAGACAATATAAAAAACTAAAAGAATAAAAATATTAAACATGTCCAACATGATCACTAAAAAACAACCCGCCTAACAGTTTTAGAGCTAAAAATACTAATCAACTCTATATAATCAAGTTGTTCAGTAATTTCTTTCTCAATCGATAACATAGCCAATCCATTCAATCTTTCTCGTGACATGGTTGATCGGAGAAAAGTTTTGATGAGCTTTATTTTTGAGAAACTTCGCTCTTCACTTGCTACTGTGACCGAGACAGTCAACAAGATTTTATAAGCAATATGAAGATTTGAAGGCCAGATAAGCATTACATCCAACAAAATTTCAGTCAAAAAACGTAGATTATAAATACCATATAAAGCCCCGAAGAAATTAAAAAACTACAATAAAAAATTAGAAGCCCGAAAAAAGCAAATACAAGAAAATAGACTTGCAGTTCCTCACGGGTCTTTCAATCAAACCTAGAGACGACGCAACGACTGGAGTCGATTAAGGCTTGTCTGCAGATGAATATTGGGGAAGATTGAGAAATAAATCGATAATAGGGGTTAATGAGATCTTACCAATGTGGGCACTACCTTCGCTTCATTTCAACGGGTAAGATATTGCACACATACAATTTCAAAAAAAAAAGTGAGTCCTATATATGCATGGACAAATCTTGGTCATCCATCATATCATGTGGGCAATGCCCACATGAGTATGATGAAAAAAACCGATAACATGCTAAGCATTAATAAATAATTGGTTTTAGACTATCTAACTAGTATTATATATAATAAATTTTGCTAAAAAAATTTTGGGTCCTAAAAAAGAGATGGACCTGAGTCATTGGACTCATTTGCCTTTTAATAAGCACGGTCATGTATAAAGTTATATTCAAATATCATTGATCTGTTTTTTTTTTAAAAAAAAACACAAATTGTTTTCTGATTTAATAATCTCTCTACAAGTCTGATATAGCATAAGCTTTTAACAGATTTTTACGTCCGACCCACACAGAATAGCCTGAAAATTTTGAAAGAAAACGCATAAACTTGGAATCTTTTTTAAAATGAAATTCAATTGTTTTTATTTTTTTAAAATCATGTCCATGTTTATAGGATAAAAATAAAAATAACAGTATACGAAGATTATTTCCAAAATTAGAACTGTGACGCTGTAAAGGAAATTATTCGACCAAAGAAATAATAATTATTATTATTAAAAAAAAAGCACAATCAAAATCGAAATCCGGACTTCCTTATTCAACTTGTTACCAATTTATTTTATTTTTAAAAAAAAAAACCAGGATTCCTTGACCTAATAGCAAGGAGGAAGCCTCAAAAACCCGTGTGATCTTGGATTCAATAATTTTGAATCATTAAATGAGACAAACCACATGCTCATGTGGTCTTGACATGAAAGAATTTTGCAACATGTGAAAAAAACTTCATAAAATCATGACCCTTCCATTAAGTATAGTTCTTGCTTTGTATCGTTCTACAGACCCATTCAAATTGTACTTAATTTGGTACACTCAATTTGAGCCACCAGTGTTTTCCGGGTGTTAAGGGAACTAAGGACCTTGTGTCGTTGGACTCCCATAGCTGCCAATACACTTTTATGGCTTGAAGCCACTCTTCATGCTTCACAGCTTGATGATAGTATTGAGGCTCAAACGTAGATGTGATTTTACTATTAAAATCAAAGAAAACTTTTGTCGTATGATGTTGTAAGCAAATGGATGTTTTCCCTTGAATCGGCGCGATATCAAGCCAAACAGGCAGCTAATCTGAATTCCGAGGATCTCAACTCTTCGAACCTGTAAAATAAAACGTGTCACGCCGCTACACTTTCTAAATAAATTGACATAAACCTCTCTCGAAAAACGGATATACTGAAAATAAATGTAACATATCACTTCACTTTCTAGCAACAAAAGTCAACGGAGCCGAGAAGAAAATAGAGTATTACCTCTATCCCCAGGAAACAAGTTCCCACCAACTCTTTGTAAACAATCATGTATGGGTTTTGAACGGGAAATCAACATGGTTCTCATGTCGGGTAAATTCAGTCTGTTCTCCAGTGGATTTTTAAACTTGAAGCTAGAAAACGATTCAAGTAAATTTTGTTGGACATCGAAAATGCTTGATTTGCTCGAGTCCCAGCTAAGTCCTTCACCGGTTCGGCTAGCAAGCGAACCTCTAGCCAGAGCAGCTTCCAATGTTCCCCTTCTTGTCACCATAAAAGCTAACACATCAATTAAATCATTAATCTAACTTCTCCTTGATGCAGCCAGCGAGCTGGTTTAAACAAAAACGAAAATTTAAAAAATGCCATTATATTCTTCTGGTTTTTCATGCTTATATTGCATAAAAGCAAGCTATAAAAGATTTGTACTGACAAAAGGATGGGTTTCAAATGTGAGCAACGTACCATTATGAGGGACCGTAAATATGTAATTGGTTGGAAGGCCAATGCCAAAACCGAGCAAAGTGAAGCCAATGTTAAATCCAACGCCACAGCCAGATCCAACATAACCAATTACTTCAGGGCCAAAGCCAGGACCCCATCCCACGCCGCAACCTATGCCTATTCCAGCTCCCCAAAAGGCTCCGTACGTTGGATGCACCGGGTTCCATCTTTCATACCTCCTGAAAATGCTCTTTATAATCATTTTAACCTGAAGTTGAGAAACAAAAGGAGAGAATAAAGAAACAATTATTGCAATCTGTGGGATATTAATCAAAAGTTAGCAAAGTGTTTCACGACAAGTGGTGTCTTCAATAATACAATAACACACTCGTGAGAAGAAAGCTTCGCACTTCCAGTCATAACTTCTAATGCAGAAAATTTATAACTAATCATTGAAGAATTATAATTTGAGGCTAGCCCCTCCCCCCACCCCCCCTTTTCTGATTACTTCTTCAACGTTATGCTTCAGATTTTTTTCAGTACCTACTGTTGCTGATCAGGTATTGAGCAAACGTGATCTTTGCTGAAATTAAAGGAACTTGGCAAAGACAATATTGAATGCTTTGGGAGAAAGTTCACGCACTTGTTACCTGGAATTGGATGGGGTTTTCATGTGTCGGAGGTAAGCGAGTGTGAATGTGTGGCGTTCACCGTTCAAGCGCAACCGCAAGATCTTGCGGATATGATGAAGAACCTTTTTTTAATATATTTAAGCTTATGTTTCCATATATATAGATACCTCTATATATGTATAATTAAATTAATTATTTTTCAATTATAAAATTGATAATATTATCAACTAACTAATAGTTGTATTTGACGATTTAATTATTTTTTAAAAAATAATATAAAATAATTTTTAGATAATCGAGATTTGTAGTTTATCCAATTGTTCACGAAATCTATTTAAAATGCAAATATGGGACCCAGGGACGAGCAATAGGACGAAATCATAGCAAATGGCCCTTTTAGCCGCTGCCCACGTACATCCAAGGTTCGAGAACCCAAATTATTTTTAAAATGTAAGTATTTCGTTAAGGTGTGTATAAGACTTTATTTCTAAAATCTGGGTTTTTATTAAAAATAATTTAATTTTTAAAATTAATTTCAAAAATACTTTAAAAAAAAAACGTTTGCAAAACTACCTCAATCCGCGCTTATGAAGCGCGGACACTGCTCACCTGACGCAGCGTTCGTGCTTCGTAAGCGCGGACGCTGCAAACGTGGAGCAGCGTCCGTGCTTACGAAACACGGATGGTGCTTGCGACGGATTTTAGCGACGGAATATATATAGATCTGTCGCTAAATATGAATCGACGACGGTTTATGTTGCGACGGTTTTCAAACCGTCGCTAACTGTAGCGACGGATAAAACCGTCGCTAATGTACTCCGCGTAGTGAAGATATTGAAAATCCGTAATTTTCGGTATCCCGATTTTTCGGTAAGTTCGGTATTTTTTTCGACACGATATTTCGGTATTTCGGTATTTCGTCCCACCCCTAACTTCTACTATTCAACCTGGTTTTTTCAGTGAGTCAGAGATGACTGACTTTGGTTTGTTTAGGCAGCATGATTTTCGACAAAGACGAAGTGTGAAAATCCTGCTGACTTATAAATTATAGTCTATTTTTTATGAATAATATTAAATGTACCACCAATATATTGTTAGAACGATATTTATAATTATTATATCACGAGATTTTACTATTATATCACAAGATTTTACTGTTATATCGCGAGATTTTGTATTCAATATATCAGCCTAGACAGTCATCCCCGACTCACTGAAAAAACCAGGTTGAATAGTAGAAGTTCCTGAAAAAACTTATTTCGTGATTAATTTTTGTCTGTTTTTTTTTTCAATGTCTTCACTACAACAAAAATGGTTTTTCGTAGTGCGCACATTGCATGCTGCAAAGATGCAAGTCGTTGAAAGTTCAAGATTATCCGCGGCGAACACGTACATGCTGTTAATAATATTATTAGCGTGTAACGTATGAAATTTCGAACTCTAAACTTAGCGACGGTCTTATCCGTAGCTACAAATAGTGACGGTTTTAAAACCGTCGCAATGTAAACCTTCTTCGATTCATATTTAGCGACGATGTTTTAGAACCGTCGCTGTTTCAATTTTAGCGACGGGTCTATATATACTCCGTCGCTAAATTCCGTCGCAAGCACCATCCGTGCTTCGTAAGCACGGACGCTGCTCCACGTTTGCAGCGTCCGCGCTTACGAAGCACGGACGCTGCGCCACGTGAGCAGCGTCCGCGCTTCATAAGTGCGGATTGAGGTAGTTTTGCAAACGTTTTTTTTTTAAAAGTATTTTTGAAATTAATTTTAAAAATTAAATTATTTTTAATAAAAACCCCTAAAATCTTGGTATTATATTAAAAATATCGAAATATTAAATAATATATAATTTTCAAAATTTTCAAATCAACGTGAAAATCGAAATCAAGTGCAAAAAATGTATTATTCTAAAAAATAAGGTTGAGAGACAACTTTTCTCAACAAAAAACTAACAAATTTCATTATAGTTTAAATATGTTATGAATATGTACAAGAAATTTGAAGATTAAAAATAAAATATCTATTAATTATTTTATTAGTTTTATATAATAAAATTTATCAACAAGATTTAAATAATGAATTATATTTTCGATCATTTATTAGATTAATTTCAGATATTAATATAAAAAAAATAGAGTCAACATTTTTTATAACGTGGTTATATAACTTATATTCATTCTTTTTTGTCTAGATCGGATATTAAATACTTTGAAAGTTTTTTTTGGAAAAAAAAAAACACTCGAAAGCTGAAACCTTCTACTTTCCCGCTCTGGTAAATTCTCTTGCTCTTCCTCTCACTCTCTTAATTCGGGAAATAAATATTAAAGTGCCAAATGAGGAAGAGAACAACGAAAAAAGCGGCAGCGGCGAAGAATCTGGCTACGCCGCCGACTCCGGTGTCTGACACTGCAGCAGAAAGGAGTCCCACGCTGTCACCGGCGAAGTCTCCGGAGACACTGTTTGACTTCAATCTCAATGGACTGAAAAATATCGCCTCGTCATCGAAGAATAAGAGTAACGAAAAGCTGATGAATCCTACCGGACTTTCTCCTCAGACGTTGCAATCGCTAAAAAACGTGAGCACGATCAGTGATCTGAAAAAAATGGCTACCTCGAACCTGAATTGCATCAAGCGGAAGCTGGAGATGTCGCATTCTGAAATTTTAAAGGACATAGAGGCATCTCAGTCTCGCCTCCGAAAACGATACAAGGTCTGGCTGCTTTCGTTCTGATAACCTTCCTCGCTTATATTTAGCTTCAAGTGTGTTCGTTATTGACATTCGCTTATTGTTTATGGTTTCAGCTGTCCTTGTTGGAAATTAAATCGTTTTTGATAATTTCTTTCAGCAGAAAAAGTTTACATAGAATGTGGTTGATTTTTTTTAACAATGTCGTTGTAATTTGTTACAATAGCGTTCTCTCAACTAGCAAGCACAATTGGTGGCATCTCCTCTCTGTTAAAGTTGATCAGAACAAGTGAAGCATAAACCACTGTACCTTGTTATGGAAATGTATTTCTTACTTCACAAATCTGAGAGTGAACGGATCATCAAATTCTTTTAGAATGCTTACCTTGTAGTTGTAGGAGTCTGTGCTATAGTCTCTATTTGCAAGATCTTGTACTAAAGGGCAATTTCAGTAAGTAGTGACATCAGACGATTATATATTATTCCTGACATGTATTTTTACCTTACTCTTTTCACCATCTTAGCAGATGCAGACCCAAGCATGTCAGCAAGTGATGGATGAAGCAGAGAAGGAATGTAAGAAGATTTCTGAGAGAATCAAAGATGGTCAAGAAGCAATGATGGTGAGGAAGCGATTATTTTTGAGAAATCTGATTTGACATCAAGTCCTTCCCTGCAGTTGTAATGTCACACTCTTCTCTTATGTCGTATTCTCTCAGGCTTCATATGCAGAGTTTATAGCAGAAGCACAAACCACAGCATCTCGTCGTAAGCTTGTTCTATTTGCTAATCTTTCATGTCTAGTTGCCATTGCCTACCATTTCACTACAAGCGCAACAAGATGTTTTCTCATCTATTGTGTTTTTTTTTAAATTTGTTCTCTTCTCTATCGAAGTATTTAGTTGTGTGATTCCTTAAATTTTATTAGTAAGATTGGAGTCTATTTAACAATTAATACATACATTCAAGATCACCCGTCCCTTTACACTTCACAGCTTGCATAAACATTCTGTACTGGCTAATTTGTACATAAATTGCATGAACAAAGTGGTTCGCTAGAATTATTAATGATGATGTGCAATACAATATAGATATATTACTGCAGCCTGAAGAGCTACTAGTTCCTTTTACCTATAATTTGTTTTCAATTTCAGTTTGCGAAACATCTATCCCTTTGCTTCAACAAACTTGTGAGAAAGGAATTGCTGCACTTAGGAGCCGATATGGGATCTCATCCACCATGGTTTGATAAATGGAGTTCTGAGGTAATTACATTTCCTTTGTCATCTATCTCTAATTAATGTTGAAGTTATTGTGCTTCTATTCAAATTTGTTGATACTTTTTTTTTTCAGATTGAAACTGTCTTTTGTTTCGTACTCGGGTGATGATTGAATGTATCTATGAACTTAAAAGAGGATTTTGAATCCCTGAGCTTAATTAGAAGACCTAAAATTCCTATCTACGTTTATGGTGATCACATAATATAAAAGCTAATGTGTGGAGTTAAAAATCCGCACGATATTTGTCTAGTAAATTGTTCGCATGTGACATGTCCATCAGATGTCTTTCACCGCTGACCTCAATCTTCTTTTTGCCCTTAAGAACGGAATAGTTCGTTACCTATCACCAAAATCCCCGAAAAGGATATATATTAAGTTCCTTCGCTAAGCATTTCTTTTGACAGGATTAAAATGCATGCAAAATCGTAGCACGAAGGCGTATAAAATGGCAATCTGGAATCTTCGGTAGCAGCAATCTTACCAGCTTTTGTCTATAAAACTTATCTACTATCAATGTTCAGTCCGTTAGAACTATACTCTTTGCCACGGTTAACAACCTGATTCTGATAGGAGCAGCGATTTTTACTGTAGATAATCAAAGAACGGCAATTTCCTGCTTGATTCCATGTATCTACGGATTAAATTCGGCTATTATTTGACCTTGAAATACTTTTAGATTTAAAAATCAGATAAGTGATACTAATAACCGGATGCTTAAAGCATCCATCCATGATTTTTTAAATAAGGCATTTAAGGCGTAATGCCTTTTTTTAGGCTTTTAGTAGATACTGTTGAAAGATGGGTGTTTTCCGATGAAATACTGTCGTTTAGAAGGAATATTACACGTTAGAGCGCAATTTAACCCCGAAGTTTTGTAGAGTACAAGAAAGTCACATAGTGATTGAGGGGCATAATGGCAAATGTGCTCACCTTCCTTGAACCAGATAAACTCTAGTTTCCAAAATCGGGGGACACCATATTCACCAACCAATTCCTGTAATGGGAACCTTCTCATATTCCAGAGCACAAACCTTACTATTCCCAACTCCGTAAACCACAACCAAACAAGGAATCCCATTCCCAATTCTTTGTGCGCTGCCATCCAAAAACCGATTCCAATTCACACACCTTAATCCTGTTTTAGCCGCTCTAAACTCTCCCAAAGGCTTTGGCGCCAAAAAAACAACCAAGAAATCCAAGAAACCTAAGAAAGATTATGAAAATGACGATGATAAGGAGGAAGAAGAAGATGAAGAAGTGGATAACAGAGAAGAAGGTGTTATCCCAGAGATAGTGACTAACAGAATGATGAGCAGGATGGGATTATCAGTTGGAATCCCACTTTTCTTTGGATTACTGTTCTTCCCATTCTTTTATTATCTCAAAGTGGGATTTAAAATTGATGTTCCCACCTGGATATCCTTCATTGTGTCGTTTGTCTTCTTTGGGACTGCTCTTTTGGGGGTTAGTTATGGAATTGTGTCTTCTAGCTGGGATCCAATGAGGGAAGGCTCGCTTTTGGGTTGCAATGAGGCTAAAAAGAATCGGCCTGTCTTCTGGCAGTCGATTTGGGATGATCAAAAGAGAAGTAGGATGCGTATTCTATCCCCTTTAATTAGAGTGGTTGAAGATTTTAATGTTTCTAATTTGTTTATTAGATTTCTGGTTTTTGTGATCATTGTGATTTTTTCATGGGCTCCCTATGTTTTAACTCAATTTTCTGAGATTCATGTGAGATGCGATAGATATTCAAAATTGGAACTAAATTTAAACGCAGATGTTTAATGGATCACAATAATTGTCTTCGTAAATTTGGATTAATACGGGACTAAATCTGGCTCGAGTGTGCCATCAAGTTTTATGTGTGAATCTTACATCTCGATTATGTAGGTTACATTTTTTTGTTTGTCTCAATTATATAAGAATAGTTTGTGGTAGTCAAATTATTCTAAATATAGATAAAATTTTATTTATATAATTAATTCTTAATTACGTTAAAAGGAACAAATTTATATAACTGAGATAGAGAAAGTGAATTGGTCATATGTTGAACTATTGAGAACAGGCTGTTTCCTGATCAAGATGATTTGAAGCCCTCATAGTTTCAGGCTCCAGCAGAATGGCTGATTAATTCTTAGCTTCAGATTTCAGAAGCCCAATGAATAAAATGACTTAAATCGCTAGCTTTGATTCAATCTCCAGAGTCCAGCCTTCATATCAACCACAAAAATTAAACGAGAATGGAATAGATTGACTAGAGCCGTAGCTCCGGGTATTTCTTTAAAACAAAATCAAAGCAAGAAAGTCTGATTTGAGAATTTCTGCACCGAAAATTTTTGAGGTAATTCTTCAAAAATGATTCCATGTTCAATGGATTTGAAATTCACTCCAAAAAATGATTATTTAAGATTTAAGATGTACATGTTAGATGATTTTGTTCAAACAATTCAATGAATTTAAAATCCCAAACTTCAATTACATTAATTCACATGCAACATAGGATTCCAAAACGGAAAGTAATGAAAGAGCTCGAGCATGGGAAATTATCTTGGAACACATTCAAATTTGTCTAAGATACACGGACGATGGCTTTGGACGATATAGATTATGCTTTTCTTGCTAAAGAAGATCGATCTTTATAGAATACATGTTTTGAGCATGCTTGATGCCACGTGCCAGATACAACATGAATTTGGAATCTGTGTGGTTTATTAATTAATTGGTCGAATTTGTGTTTGCTTAACAGAGGGGTTAGCCCCCCGTCAAAGTAAAGCCGAAAGTAAGTTCATCCAAAGTATAGCACTCGCTTTTTTGGTTTATTGCCCACCTCCCTTCAGAATCATCACTGGATTTGTGGAAGCATTAATTTACCAAGTGATGGCTATATAGTAGCAATAAAATACATAACTTTTGGTTTAATTTAAGTAGATTATATACATCAATGTGCCCCATATTCGTTGAATCTATATTATATATTAAATTGCAATCTCTCGGGGAATTGTTAATTTTGATCTCTTTTTTATATGGCTATTTTGACTTCATAAAGTAGCATTCTTCATACCACAGTAATACCCTATTTATAAAGCTAAAAAGGGCGTATTTATTTATCTCATTTTCTGTTTGTTTTACATATTTTTAGAAAACTTGTATACCTAATTATGGTATAAAACATTTAACCTTTTATTATATTGATATAAAATTTTCATAGTCCAATAAATTTTGTAATAATATAAAATATTAGCAATTTACACGTACCATTGTTTTATATATTTTATCTATTTCTTAAATACTCTATTCTATAATAATATGTTTTTCTAATATTTTTATAAATATTAAGCATTATTTGCTAAGATATTAACTCCTTCAACTATAAGTATATATACTACATTTGATTTTAATAATTAGAAATACCAATATATTATACACCAGTTAAAATAGTTTATCCGTGAAATTTAAACTATTCCCTTGATATCTCTTCGTCACATGATTTTTCTCATGTACATATTTTACAGATAAGCTTAAGTCTCGATATATGTGTCATAGGTTCATTTTATTTTAGATCCGACAGTGTTAATGATCATCTGAATTCTATATTGTCCATCGGATGATGATATAAATGTCCTCATGAGGACTGAAATGATGATTTTGAAGATTTATAGTTTCCAATTTCTGTCTTTTTTACTTAGAAAAAATGTTACATATATGTATTTTCTTGAGTTTTGGAATTATATATATGTGTATCATAACTAATAAATGGATTATGCTCGATCGTCTCATTTGTAATTATTACATTATTAATATTATTATTGAGTAAAAATTGAAATTTACTGAATAGGAAAGAATTAAAGCAGTGGCGACAAGAGACAAGATGGATCAGATAAAATATACACCAGGAATATCTCTGCACAAGGAATTTGATAGGTCATGCATGCATGCATGCATGCGACTATATTATATATTGTTTGCACCCGTACGTACAACGTCGACACACTTCTGCTGTGATTGTAAATTGATATTTCTTCCCACTGAGGTCGGACAAAACACACGTAACAGTCGATGCCCTAATTCAGAATCTTTCCAATATATTTGCAGAGATTCAATTCCAATTTGGATTTTCCTTGTGCAAATACGTACTTCTTTGTGCAAATACAAATTTGAGACGGTTTTTAAAAAATCGTCGTAAATAAAATTGACCTAAAAACCGCTGTCTTTGACCCGCAAAAGAAAACTTTCCCGCGAAAGACAATAAAACCGTGTCTTTTGCTTAAAAAACGTACATATGACAACGATTTTTACTGAAACATATGACAACGATTTTAGTAAAAATCATTGTAGTACGTGTTTTGTTGTTTAGGTTTTTCCTTGTAGTGTCCATTGCCCATTTTTCAAACTTCTCACCTGTAAACTTGACAATTTTCCTTCAAGTCCAGTCAGGGAAAAAATCATAAAGTTTTAAATAAACATTTGGCATATCAATTAAATCCGTACATGGTCTAATATCGTTGATTATGATGATAGAGGATGCACTCATTGACAGATGGAATTTCTAAGGGCGTTATTATTATTTCATCTGCTAACTAAATTCTTTCCTATATATTAGTTCTTTTATAAAACATGATATGTGAATGTTAATGAAATATCGATTTTTTTTAAAAAAAATGTTAATCAGAAAGCAACTTTATTCGTTCACAAAAGATTTGTCTGAGGTGGAATGTACGTAATGTCAATTTCAAGTTTAAATTATTATTAATTTATAGAATTTCAATTTTCATTTTACGTGCGGGGCAGACGAGTGGACGTTTTATTGAACAGAGAAAATTATATTTAAATGGGAACTTACCAAGGTATCTTTAATGTGGCGGTAAAGACACATAGTTTAACCCATGAATAGGTCTTGGTCTAACGATTAAGATTGAGATCTCTATATTTGTTTATTTCATGTTCAAGTCCTACTAATTATCGATAGTTTTTCTAATTTATTTAGATAGATTAAGTTTTTTCGTTGTACTTTTTTTGTCCGAGATAAACAAGCCTCTGATCTACACTCAAGTTCCGTTAATAGTGCAGACAGTTAAATTATTTTTTTTATAGTCTGAAACAATATCATACTTGAAGATAAGAAAAAAATGATTTTGGTTGAATATGTTCAAGATTCCAATTTCTATCATTCATTTCTCAACTTATAGTAACGTTAAATTAAATATTTATGTGTTTCAAAGTTAATTTGTATTTAATCAGTCATAATTAATTAATATGAGTTTTGTTTGCTGGTTAATAAATGAATGGTGATATTGACACATGGAAAAAGAAAAAAAAATATTTAGTGAGATAGCAACTTTTCAATTTCCCACTCCATATATACCCTTTGAAGAGTTAGTATTTAATTTTTAGGTTTTTATATGAAAAAAGGCTAATTGTTTTTAGTCATGCACACTTCTACTTCAAACGAAAATAATTTAAAGATGAAATGCCTAGAAACCATTTGCTTAGAAAGGTATGGGATTTTGGAGTGCGTTTCAGGAACTTTACCTGGCAACAAATTTGATACATCCATAGTGATAGTTTTGACTTTTTTTTAATATACTATTCAATATCAAATCATATATCTCAACATGTTTAAAAAAATCAGATATCTTAACATTTGCTAGCAGTAACTCACTCAATGAGTACTAAAATGAATGAAATCTTTACTATATATATCAAGTAAAATAGATTGACATGTTTGCTTATTAATTAACACAATTTGCTAGCCGACATGAATCAAGAATCGTGTGGTTTTGAGTTCAAATCACACTTACGAAAAAGTTCACGACACTGTGTCACTCACCATCATGGTCCTAATTGTCCACCATATGTTATCCTAAAAAAATTGCAATTAAAAATTGACCACTTATACTAACAATTTCAGGGTACAATCCCAACAACATGATGCACAAATTCTGTGCTTTGGTTTCCCTTTTTGTTTTCTTCTTAATTTCGGTTAGTAAGGTGTCCACCCACTATAAATACCACCCAGACCATAACCTGGAATCTCTATTTGCCTGTCTCCATAGCCCATTTTGTTCCCATTCATGCACCCAAAACTTAAGAGGTATAAATGTAGGGGAAACCTTGCCGCAAAGAATCAGAATTAGGCGGCGGCGGCGGGTTGTATCGTCGGAGAATATGAAGTACCAAAGTTTTTATATATGGAGCTGCATGCAGATGGAGAATTATTTATCTTCACTGCCCATTTAAAGATTTGTTTAAAACTCGATCCAATCTATCTACCGGCTAGCTGTTCTTTAATTTCTTTAGTTTGATTTTTCTTTCTTTTATTTTTGTTACTTCTTTCTCTTGTTTTGCCATTGCGAGAAAGTTCCCGGACAGAATCCTTCAAGGGTTTTCCACCCCGCAACTTTCAAGAGCCAAAGATTCCATTTTTCGAGGTAAATTTCTTTGTTTAATCAGGTATTCTTTTGCATTCATTTTGTTTGGTGTATTTTTTTGTAGCATAAATAAGTATATATTTTTTTAATTCCCCAAGATTCCATGACTGCGGTAATTTATTTTTTCCCTTTTCTTCTTTCGTGCTAAGGTTATGAGAAAATAGAGAGAAATTTAAAGAAATGTTTTTTGGAGGATTGGGTAAGGAACGTTACTTAAATAAAATTATTAACATCTTAATTTAAAATTATTGTCCAAGTGGCCCACAAGCGTGGACTGGACAGTGGACAAAGAATCATTATTTTGTCCGAACAAGCATTCATTCATTCGTCAGCTATACTTCCATAAATAATGTTACATATAAAATTATAGAACAATTCTTTATAAATTCCATAAAAAAATCTCAAATTATAATAACAAAATCTCAAGATTACGTTCTATTATTTTAAAGGGACAAACATGAACATGGGCAAGAATTAGAATCTCGCAGAAGAGATTGGAGGGTATATATATATATATCAACCAAATCTTGAATTATTACTTATTGTTGCAGGAGTAGTTGAAATAAAGAGAAAAAGTGAGTGGTAAGGGGAAAGATGTTGACGTGTATTACTTGCTCGAAGCAAAGAATGGAAGATGGGGGTGATGATACCCCGCGTAGGACTCCAAATCCTAAAGACACCCTCAAAAGCCTCACCACCCAGGTTCCAGTACTCTCCTCTCTCTAATTATTGTATTTCTTTCGTTCAATCCACGTATAATTGATCTCAAGCGTACTTATAATTATTATTAACAGAGAAAGTAGATATTCTTAATCCATGTAAGCACTCTCCTTAATGTTACTTTTTCCACACCCAATGATGGGTCCACTCTTGTAACCTTCTATGGAAGTGGTCTAGTTCTTGGTTTTGGATTTTTATAACATTTTTGTGTAACAATCTGTATAGCACTAATAAAAATTTGATTCATATATTGATTATAAAAGGTTAAAAGAAGTTACAGCTCATTAGCTGGGAATGTTATAGAAGATTTTTTTTCCCAACACAACCAAAGTGTATAATGCAAGGGGCAAGGCGTTTAGGCAGCCTTTTTCATATATGGCTAGACTGTTTCAAGAAAGCTTATTGCATCATCAGTAATGGTTTGTCGTATAATTGAGGCAGGCAGCAACGAGTCGATAATGACTTCCAAAGAAGGGAACATTGTCACTCTCACACCTAGGATCATGTGTCCAAATCTGGTCCCAATATGTCTGGTCCAGCCCTTGTTCTTTTCTCTTTAAAGTTTATTTTTTTGGGGGATAAACCTGTTTTCCAGTTTTCCATGCGTGATCAATTAGTCAGACTGGAAAATTTTAATGTCTAATTAGTATCGGTATTGAATTGATATTGTTTTTTAATATTCAAATTACATATAAAAACTTTCTTCTTAGAACGGAGAATACTCTGAAAGCTACAACAATATTTTCACTACTTTCTCAATGTCCTAATTTCAGTTTGAATTAGAAATATGCTCTGTTTGAGAGTCAGAGCTTTATTTCGCAAAGCTTGGATACATACCAATTGGTTCGAGTATTGTTAAACGAGAATTTGAAAAGTATGGTTTTACGTGTAATTTTCCATTCATATATTGGCTAAGAATTCTAGCACAATTTCTTAACACCAGATCAAGGATATGGCATTGAAGGTTTCGGGAGCGTACAAATGTATGCCCGGTCAGACAGATGACAACTTCAAGAAGCGAATACCTTACCCCGATTTCGATACAATATCAGAGGGGGTTCTGTACCCTTTTGTGCAACCAGGAAGCTCCAGTCATGCTCCAGCTTGGGATTTTTTGAGAGGCGGAAATCGTCCAGCTCAGCCTGACCCAAAATTTTCTGGTGGACTAGAATCTAGAGACACGGTGCTAGAGAAGGAAGATGAATCAAAAGAATGGATGGCACAAGTGGAGCCGGGTGTTCAGATTACTTTTCTGTCCCTTCCTCGAGGCGGGAACGATCTTAAAAGGATCCGTTTCAGGTATACACCCGCTAACAACATTTGTGTCTATGTGATTTTCAAGAAATAGTATCTAAATTTCAAAATAAAATTAACTTGGATGTCCGCTTTGTTTTTATTGTATGACCTCCGTCTTGATTGGAATCTGAAGCCGGGAGATGTTTAACAAATGGGAAGCACAAAGATGGTGGGCCGAAAATTACGATCGAATAATGGAGCTGTATAATGTCCAGAAATTCAATCAGCAAGCTTGCAATACTCCAGGGAGATCAGAAGATGGAGTAAGTCAGACTCATTTTCTCTTCCATTGTGCTCTTGTTCAACAAGATTAAGATCATCTTTCAATTCGAATCGCTTTCGTTGTTAAAGAAACAGTTGTTCTTTTTTTTGAAGATAATTGCTTATATATCCACAAAATATAAGACTTTACTTCCTATTACTGCAGAGGGACTCGACATATTCAAGGCTTGGGTTAGCCATGGAAAGCCCTCGAATGACTCCATCGGTAAACAAAGAATGGACTCCGCGGTACCATCCCCATGGTGGAAGCCAGCATTACAACCACGGATCCAGTGCATACCACGACGCTGGCACGAAGAGTGAGACTATGGAAGCATCAAGAATGACGACTTCATCTCGAGATGAGGCCTCAATATCGGTTAGCAATGCAAGTGACATTGAGTCCGAGTGGATTGAAGAAGATGAGCCAGGTGTTTATATTACCATCAGACAATTTCCCGATGGAACCAGAGAACTTCGACGTCTCAGATTCAGGTAACCAAACTCAGACCTTTTGAGATTTTCCCAATATTATTGATTCTCGATTTTATAGGTGTCTAAAGTCTAAACAATACGTTTGAAATTAAACCATCTTTTGTAGTCGCGAGAAATTCGGAGAGGCACCTGCGAAGCTTTGGTGGGAATCTAACCGGGATAGAATACAATCTCAATATCTTTGCTAGTACATCAGAGACATTAACATTGGAACACCGGTGACCGACGGGGCTGAATTAACCACCATTGTTGTGGTTAGAAAAAGTTACCATGACGTTAGTTATACTTAGAAATATTGTCTTATAAAGAGAGTTTAAATTCAACCAGATTTTTCATCGAGTTGCTGCTTTGTTTTCGGTGTTTTATCCCAGCCTAGGCCTTGCTTTATTCAAGATTTTGTTCAGGCTTACACCACTAATTATTGAACAGTTAAATTTCACCTGTCTCATTTGCATGGTTTTCTTAGAGAAAGTAAAAACTGCACGATTCTCTCATTAATATCATTTATTTGCCGATAAGCATAAATAAATAATCACTATAAACATCAATGTAACGTACAACTCGACAAGATTTGCTTAGAGCCTTCTAGAGAATACACTGTCAAAAAGAAAAGTACTAAATGTTATTTGGAAGATATGAACTTGAAACTGTTGTTCCGATATATGGCTTCAAGTGGTATAAAAAAATATATAAATAAATGGATCTCTGCGTAAACAAACTTGTACCCAGAATTTGAATCTTATTTCTCTGTATTATCTTGAACTTTTATTTGAGGAATACCAGAGTTTCTTTTGGCAAATCAGAATCTTTTCTGATTTGACACCGTACTCGGTGTCTTCTTTCCGGCAATCCCATCTCATCCCTTTAGCTAATGTAGCCACCGCATCCACAAAGTAGCTCGATTCTCGAATTAAGGTGTACCCATTTGGCCGGAGAATACGATCCATTTCAAGCAAAACATACTTCATTTCGCACCTGTCAAATAAAAATAGTTCCTGTAAAGTCGTTTTGCAGTTGAATAAGAAGAAATTTTATCAAGAAATGTGGTATTCGATTGTTCACCTTTGACTTTCAGCGGTGAAAAGGCCGTCTAGATGAAGAAGATCATATGTTCGAGGATATGTTGAGAAAGCCTCACACCTAACAAGACAGACAAATATGAGACACTGTTGAAAAATGAGACCCTGGGGCGGGGTGCGGTGCTGATACTATGATCTATTTTCGAGTGAGAGGGCGTAAGTTACCAGTCGTGATATGTCCCGATGAGGCCTCTATCGTACACCACTCCAAGTGTATTAGGAGCATAAGAGGAAACAACATTCATGACCCATGAAGGGTACTCAACCAAACCAGCAGCGAAACCTCCATACATAGTGTTCATGTCCATGATGTTTCTTATCTTGTCCGTTCCGATAGCAGGGAGCAACTTCCTATAGTGTTTTACTCGTGTCCTCCATTTACTATCGTCGTGCTTGAAAGCACCGTCACTTCCACCACGAACATCAGAAACACGTTCTGGGGAAGTATGCAGCCGTTCCGGCCATTTTGGGAGCGATTTTAATGCTAGTTTTTTGTACTTCGGATTAGGAGTAACAACACAACCTCGAATTGGAGTGTACCATGCTGAATCGGGTTCAAGACTGTCATCACATTTTGGAGGAAACGTATCGGGAGCATCAAGTTTACTGTAACAGCTGCTATCAGATGATTTCTGCCAGACAGCAATGTCGTCTTTCTTCTTGTACAATTTGAAACACATTGAAGTAAGCAATTCTTGCAACTTTTCATAATCCGATTTCTGCTCTTCAATGGTCGTATTCCATCCCCTCCATCGATTCTCATAGTTTACCGGGGGGCCTGAGAGAACCCAGAAACCACCAGGCCGAAGAACACGATTTATCTCTAATAGGTAAATTCCACCTGAAAATTCAAAATAAACAAGTCAAGAACCATGCTCGGAGCAAGGGTTGTGGATATTTCTAGTTTCCTAGGGAATTACCGAATTCGGTCCATGGTATAAGGCATCTTGAGCAATGTGCCATGTCGAAAGAGCTCGATGGAAAAGGAAGTCTTTGTGTTGAGATGACACCAAGAATCGCAGGAATTCCGCGTTCTAGGGCAAATTGAACTTGAGCCTCGTGATTATCTCTCGGGGCAAGTGAGACCGTCAGGATCCCACGATCAAGTAAATCTCCTCCCCAGCTAGCAACCTATACAAATTGTGCAGTCAAGAACTTCGATACTTGATGGTAAAATACAGATGTACGCAGCTCATGGGAGAAACATAAAACTCGTACTCACCCCACATCCGGTATCAATGGCAGTTCGGACCGTTCCATCTTTCATTTCCGGGATCAAATCTTGCATCAAATCAACATACAGACTGACACCATTCGGAAACATTGTGCCACCACCGGGAAAGAGGAACTTCTCCCCTTCTTTCTTAAGCCAGTGTTGATTAGACTTTTGTTTGTTAATCCAATCATATGGAACATTCCTGGGCAGAACCGATCATTGAAAATTTATGCATTTAGCATAACTTTTTAAATGAAGCCTTCCTCGCTATATTGAAAACTGAAGTTGATATAATCGATGTAATTCAAATATACCAAAGTGCCCACAGATCGCTCCCCAGCATAATTGCAATGGCACAAAACCAGTATTTTTAGCAGGATAACGAAATTACCTGTACCAACATTCGTCCCTGCTCTTGGGCCATCTGATCGGTAATTTATAACCATCGGGTGGGGGAATTATGCATTCTTTCTTTTCAAACACTGGAGGGCAATGTCGTTCAAGAAACGAAAGGCGATGAAGACTGTACTTTTTCCATCTCTGCAAGAGAAAAGGAAAGCATTATCTCATCAGCACAACATTTAGAACAAGAAATTAACTGAACAAAAAGCCTCTGAATCGAATATTAGAAGGCAACCTTCGGATCTGTGCAGGGCGTGTAATCTTGAAATTCGGGACCACATTCGGGAAATGTTGCAGCTTTAATTTGAAGAGATCCTCCGGTCGTTTCCTTGGATGTTTCCACGGATTTACTGATATCTTTAGCTACATATCTATCTTTCTCTGAACAAAAAATTCCACCAAGATAGAACGAAAATCCACATAATGCGATGAACATTATCGACATGGGAATTGCCCTAGAATTTTTACTAGGGTGAGAACTTGGTTTTCCATCTTTATCCTTCATGGTTTCTTGATTATTTTTCTACAATCTGCAAGTATATGAGACTAGATGAATATCACTGCAACTTAAGCTTAAAAAACAAGTCCAAATGGTCGAATACATTTCAGACCCTTACGAATCATGAATCCAACAGGCATGAAACAGAATAATTTCATGAATGAGTATAATAGACGAAAAAGGCATACATCCATTTCTATCAAGAGTAGTTTCCGAAAAAGATTATATACATATAAATAGCTTAATCTAACACTTATATAGCAGCAAATCACGATTCCCGAGTACACAAAAATTTACATTAAGGCGATGTAGGAGCTAAATGTGAGTTGGAAGCGTTACCACAGTAACAAAAAGGAAACTTATGCAGATCTAGCAATCAAGACAAGAAAATATGAAGTAAAAAATTAGAGAAATTGAAGAAAAAGGGAAGCAATTTTTATGCCAATATTTGTGTGATGTTGGAGCCCAAATCTGAATGAATTTCAGCCTACTTCTTGAGGGCCCTCTTCATCGTTAAGCTAAAAAAAAGATGAAAGAAAAAGAAACCACCAAATAAAAGAATCCCACCTAACTAGCGTAGCCATGCAAAGAAACTAAAAGTACTCGATGCAAAAAAAAAAATTAATCATGCCTTACAGATGACGAAAAGATTACTCAAGAAACCGAGTAACAAACCAATCCCTCTGAATATATTTTTGAAAAAATTCAAAGCTCTAACAAGAAGGAAAAAACAAACCCAAGATGCCAGAATGGAATTTGCAATAAAGATCCAATCTTTTAACTAAAATATGCATACAAGCTCAAGAGCCTCCTCCAAACTCCAAATCAGATCCGATTGCCAAAATTGGAATGTAAGCCAAAATTTTCCAACACGTAGAAGAAAAAACTCAGATCATGGAAACGGAGGCAGCCCATTTTCGAAAATTTCGACCAAAAAAAAAAACACAAGAAACAGAGAACAATGTCAAATTAACCAGAAAAGGCACAACGCAAAGAGCAGAGTCAAGATCTGTCCCACAAAACAACAAAAATATATGATATAATCCGATTATCAGAAACATTAAAAGATCGAGAAAAAGTACCTCACAGAAAAGAATGCGTATATGTATGAATATAAACACACACACACGCACGCACACTTCAGCCACAAAATCGAGGACGACTAAACTCAAAGTACTTTCCGGAAACAAGACTGCAAACCTTAAGAACCAATGCCAACCCAAGAACGAATAGAAATCCCTCTTACAATACTACGTATTTATTGTTGAATCAGGGACAAAAGAATGTGACAGCAAATTGATAGAGTGATACCCAACCTTGTGAAAAGGATGAGGGAAAGATGTGAATGTACTTTACCCTGCCGCACCGATGTTCATCCTCTCATGCATATAGACATTAGAGAGGCATGTGTTATGCGTAGCTGTCTTAATATTAACTGGTTTTTTTTATCATCATCATTATCATAGAATAAATAATATATATTCCTTTTCGGTTCGAAAGGTATCTTCCTGCTTTGCTCCAAAAGGTGAAATCGCTCATCTTAACCGTGTCTCACCTCCGGTCCGGTAGAAATATGAGAGGAGGTAAATCATGGTGACTCAGCCAACCAGCAACAGCTAGACCTTATGCTACGCCGCGCACAAGGAGCTCCCTCTCATTGGAGAGAATTTAACTCCCACACTGACGCTTGTGAGACTCGATCCCTGGTCATTGTTACAAGATTCACTGCTGCTGATCAACTGAGCTAAGCCCGTACGGACAATGTAGCTTCCTGCTTGTTTCTACATTGTGTTGTGTTTTTCTTTGTGGGGTTAATTCAATTTAACAAAATAGTGGAAAATGGGTGAATAATCAACTTTATAGATGAAGTTATGGAACACAAAAAATGGGTTGTGTGGAATTATTATTATTATTATTATGGAAATGACTTCCTATGCTTACCAGAAATAAATGCTACTGGAAAATATGGTCCACTGCAAATCTGCCACGTAGTTATGCATTTAAAATGGATCATGGGTCGGGTTGTCTTTTCCACATTAAATATTTGCCCAAAAAATATTGACTTATTTTAAATGGATCTGAGTGATTATTTTAAATGTTGTAATATACAGTGTGTGTGTGTGTGTGTGTATTTCTCATCTACTCACTTGCTGAAGCTGGGAGATTACAAATTATTGTACACCTTATTTTATTTTTCACAAATCGAGCATTTTTATAATATTTCATAATAAAAATATCTTACTCCACGTTCTAATCTTATAGGCCGGCTGTTCAAATTTTTTATTTCTTTTTTTTAAAAAAAACTCAAAACTCCAATAAATATATTACTCGATCGGAGTTTGTAATTAAAATGACAATAATAATATGTTATAAAATAAATAAAAGAGGAAAGTGTAAATTCGTGAATAAAATAAGTGCCGTCATTTTTAGATCAGAATAAAATATTATTATGAAATGAAAAAATAATTGGATGGATACAGCATTTGGCATGAATGGAGCAGCTACTTAACAAACTTCACATGGATTTTGACTAATTTATAAATTTGCCTACACTATTCAACGCCCATTCTGATTTTCTTTTTCTTTGTTTTTCCCAATCTGTCGGCTGCTCTCTTTTCTTTTTTCTTTTTTTTTTAAAAAAAAAATCTTAAATAAAATTTATATTAAAAAAATAAATAAATGGACATACAATTAGAAAACGTCGGATAAAAATATAAAATAATCATTCAATTTCCAAAACTACTTTTATTTATACAAAAAGATCAATTCTTGCCACCTTTTTCTTTTTGAGTTTGCTTTAATACGTACTTATCCACGTGAAAATGTTTATATATATGTAAAGATTAAATAATGATTATTGAGATATGAAATTATCTATATGCAAACATTAATATTTAAATTTTTAGTGATACCAATTCTCATTCGAAGCCTACCATCACTCTATTCAAATTCTCATTTCACGCTAGAAAATTTTACGAATCTAAAAACAGTCGTTGAATTATATAATATCATTCGTTTATATTTTGTCCATTAATTTAAAATAGTAAAAAATAAAATATTATAATTTACATGTAGATCTTGCAAAAACTTTCCAATAATTGTATATTGATGATTTCTTTATTCTCATATATTGATGATTTATTTATTCTCAACATGCATGCATGATCGATAGGATGACAGCTTTGCATTCATAATCAATGAAGAAAAACTTCATGTGATGTGTCGTGCATAAAACAAGCATGTCTCCATCATTATATGTTTTATTCTTTTTATTTTGTCAATTTAATCAAGATTATATTTTTATTAATTAGTTTATAGAGTTGAAGATGTTCATATTTTAAACCCTGTGAAATAAAATTTATTTAAAACCAAATATATTTTTGACTTTTTTGTACCGTTGTACGTACGAAAGCATTTGCGGTGAACTAATTCTTATTTCTAGTTTATTTGGGTTGATGAGATTTCATGGGATAAATGATGTTGTCAATATTAAAATATTTGAGTTGGACATGAAATAATAATAATAATAATAATAATAATAACAAGTTTACTTTGATTGATTGAATTAGAGTCAGGGTGATGAATTACTATTTTATCTTTTAAATAATTAGTAAGGTTATATATTAAGTACTGTAATATTGCAATTTTCTGTTGAATAATTTGATTAGTGTAGGATATATACATAATTAGTGTGGGGACCCGGACGCTAATCAAGTTCTTAATCATCATTGGGACTAATTAATCAATTATAAAACAGGGTCTAAATTTTTTTTTCTTTTTAACCTGCGGAACGTAGTGAAATCAAACTAATATACAACTCAGTATAAAATAAAGTACATGTCATGTACCGTCTACAAACCAGTAGAACTAAGGTTCAACATCTATATATCAAGTGTCACACCCTATATACATCAAAGTCTGAAGTCTCCACGCTCTATCACGATCTCTCCTCATCTCCTGGACCCTGATCATGTCCCACCTGTTGTCATGTACACATACAAACAAGACAACAGCCGGATAACTCCGGTGAGAATAAATTCCAGTATAAATCAACGAAACATGCAATCATATAAACAAATATAAAGTATGTAATCAGGTAACAGATATATGTATCAAAATCTGAAACATAACCAATCATAGACTGTCGACAATGCTCATAACTCTATCATTCAGACTAGACTCAATCCTAGTCTAGGGATCCCGGTTTCCAGATGTGGTGTTCCTATATTGAATTCCGTAATAGAAGGAACAGTAATTTCATTACTCGATATAACCAAATATGGTGTTCCTATATCGAATTCCGTAATAGAAGAATTCCAATCCTATTTACTCGATATAACCAAACATCCGGTGTCCTGACCTAACCGTCATGGACTGTAGCTCTATCGCTAATATCCTATATTGAGACATCGTGCAATGTGCCCGTGGCGATACCACCACTATCAGGCACTTCTGTCACAAGATTACTCGTCTAACACCTGTCATCTATAATTCAAGAAAACAAGTACATCAATCAATTCACTGCAAATGTCAATGCAATAAAACAAAGTATGTGATTTAGGGAAACTCAAGTCTAAACTGACTTAAGTCGATCTCCCAATACCACATTGATTTATACCTTTCGTTTGTAGTCTCGGTCTGTAGAAATATCAATTCTGAACTCAAGACTGTCTCTGTAAATCTGACGACATATTGAGAATCATAATATCAATATTCTATTCTCAATTCAACACTGAATCTGATTAATCTGGACTTAAATCCAATCAATGGCATAACGACAGCATCTCAGTATTCCCGTCAATACCAAATCACTCGACATCAATTACAAATCATAACTTATATCCAATATAATCTGTAATTCATTCATAATCCAAATCTGTCCGATCTCAACTCAATATAATCAGAAAATCATATCAATTCCATAATCAGTCTGTTTCTTAATCTGACTTCGATTCTACGATGTCTATATCAAGAACATCATATATGAATCCTATTCAATTCTGACAATGACATAATTCCAAAACATGTCAAAACGTAGTAAAACTTACGTCCAGTTGTAGCCTATGTTGATAGGAACACAGTACCGAAGTCGGATTATAATTTGGACGGACGGATTTCTCACAAAAGGCGTAAGGATTTTCAACACAAAAGCCGAACCCTTTTCTCGATTATTTCTTTCTTTCCTTTTTCGTAAATCCTGAAGGATTCGTACATATATATATATATATATATGCATGCACTTGATACGTGTCATCTTTAATGGATTTCGGTCGGCGCTCGGGCGGTAAGAAAATACCGCTCGAGCGCGGACTCTATGTCCAAGCATTTTCCTAATGCACTTTGGCGCTCGGGCGGTCACAAACTACTGCCCGAGCGCCACATCTTCTGTCCAAGACGTGTTTCTATAGAACTTTGGCGCTCGGGCGGTCATTTCTTACCGCTCGGACGCCACTAATTCTGTCCAAAGATTTCACCCTTCATATTTAATCTTATTTCATGTCCCGATTAATCCTTTCATAATCATATCAATTATAAATCAACAATTATCGATTACTAGGATTAAATTTTCGGGCATTACAATTAGTATATAAATAAATAATAATTTCTAATTAACATTTGACGAGATTAACAAAAAAAAATAGATTATTAATTATTCTCATACGAGCAAGTAAATTAATATATTATTAATGAATGGGTCTCATGTGAGACCGTCTCACGGATTTTAATCTGTGAGACGGGTCAACCCTACCCATATTCACAATAAAAAGTGATACTCTTAGCATAAAAAATAATACTTTTTCATTGATAACCCAAATAAGAGATCCGTCTCACGAATATGACCCGTGAGACCGTCTCACACAAGTTTTTGCCATTATTAATTATAGGCGTGTAGTGGCGAGCACTCCGCGGAAAGTCTCTAACCAAAATATTTTATTCAATCAATGGATATTAAAAAAATACGTAGAAAATGTAATTAACCCATTTATTCACCTTCGTTATGTTTTCATAATTGACAAGATTTAATCACTAATTTTTATTGCATATCGCTGATAATAGCTTAATTTAAAAATAAAAATCTCACACAAAAATACATGAAAGAAACCCTCTTTTAAATCGTATATTAAGCAAATTATCTTGTAAAACAAATTGTGCTTTACAATTTTCATAAGAAAATGTTTCACATTTAAGAATCTCTTTCTTAGTCTATAATACAGATTCAAATCATGGTGATAATAATAATAATAATTATTATTATTATTATTATTATTATTGTAATATCTTAAACAACTAGCTAGATTTAATTAATGTCGGGTTCAAAATTTAAATGAAAATCCAACTGTGAGCAACCTTTTAATCACATTATTCGATTCAACTTCCCCTTGTATAGTTGTATATGTATGTATATATTCTACACACTTTTTTCAAAATCTGGAAATATAAAGTATTTATTTAATTTGGTTGATGCTGTTTGAGGATCAAATTAAATATCTATTCTAGAATAATGACGTTGACCAGATAATTCATCGCCTAATTTTGGATCACATGCCAAGATGAGGGCTACACCCCGCCATTTGCTGCATTCTGAGCACACAAACATATGACATACACACATTTATATATGGTTATAATGTTCACCAACCGTGTCAATCTCTGTGATGGTCAATGAGATGTCACTAATTCATTAAATAATATCAGACATATCTAAATTATACATTCAATAAATGAATGTTACAAAGACAAAAAAATAGATAATAAATCGATATTATGAGAAAGCGACATATTCCTAGTCTTACGCTTTTGTTATAGTATACCATTTTTCTTTCTTTTTTAAAAAATATTCGGTAAAAAAATTATTTGGTAGAAAAATTATATTATATAATATTCGAGATTAAACTAAGCCAACTTAAATTTTTAATATTTTGGAGGAGTATATTTCTTAGTTTAATTGGCAATATTGATTTTATTGTTAAAAACGTATGCAAAACAAACTTTTTTTATGAGTATAAATTTCAAATATCAGTTATAAATATTTTTTAAGAATTATATATATTTACAAAAATGATTCAATATTAAATTAGATAATTATTAAAATATTTACCATATAAAAAATATAGTCTAAATAAATATAGAGTTGGTCTCATGTGAGACCGTCTCACGGATACTAATCAGTGAGACGGGTCAATCCTACCCATATTCACAATAAAAAGTAATACTCTACGCATAAAAAATTATACTTTTCATGGATGCCTCAAGTAAAAGATCCGTCTCACAAATTCGATCCGTGAGATCGTCTCACACAAATTTTTGCCATAAATATAATATGTTATGAACGTCGGGAAAATATAGGGGCCGCAACAATTGATTATTCTAGCAACTAAAGTACGTGCATGCATGTGCCACCCGATGTGACCATTCCTCGTTCACATGACTTTTTTTCTCATGATAAAATAAATGTAGATTGCATAGTATATTTCATCTCGTTTATTATTATTATTATTATTATTATTATTATTATTATTATTATTATTATTTTGTGATAATTATAAAATATATTAGCTAATTAATTGGAAATTTTTAAAATAAATTTAATATGACAAGTCATTATAAAGTGAAATATTCGATAATGAGTAAAAACTTTATTAGTCGTTAAATTTGATTTGTTGCATCTGAAATCAAATTTAAACATACATGAGAATGAATTTTTGTATATATATTTAACGATTCAGTTTAAATAAATAAAAAAACTTATTAATATTCGTCCAATATTTTTAATTAAAATCATTTTAGAAAAGTAAATAAATTTTCTATCAAGATGGACCTGGCACTGTCAAGAAGCATATCAAGATTGTTTTGAGCAATCTATGAAAATTGGGCCATCAATTGGATCATTGACGAAAGTCACAAACAATGGTTTTTATTTATTTATTTATTATTTTGTAAAGAGTGAGTCTCATGTGAGACCGTCTCACGGATCATAATCTGTGAGACGGGTCAACCATACTCATATTCACAATAAAAAGTAACACTCTTAGCATAAAAAGTAATACTCCTTCATGAGTGACCCAAGTAAGAGATCCGTCTCACAAATACGACTCGTGAGACCGTCTCACACAAGTTTTTGCTTTTTTTTAAATGGTGGAGGTTGGGAATTGGTTGTTTAATCTTTAATGAATGCAATTTTCATGCCCAGACCCGAAGTGTTGCGTTCTACAAAACTAAAAGGACATATAGTTTTTTTTAATTTTTTTTTTGTTTTTCACGTGGTCGAATTTTAGTATTAGTATGTTATTTTTGCATATTTTTGCGATTTTGTTCCTTATTCTACTTAGAACCAATGCAACACTCACTTGCATAAAGTATCATATCAAAATATAACGCAATGAAGGAAAATGCAACTAAAAGTCTAAAAATATATATTTGGAACAATTAAGGGAAATTTTTTCAATTAAGGTAATAGTGACAACGATGCTATCAAGAAATCAACATCAAATTCATGTATATGTAAATGAAGTACCGTTAAAGAAAAGTTGATGGTTAGTCAATTAAATATTCGTTTAGAAAACAACCAACATTACAAGCAGGAATAACAATTTCCCAATAGGTTGGGGGTTCCACGAGAAAAATCTGAAAGAAAATGGGGATCCTCAATTTATTCGAGTTTGAAGATTTTTTAAATATCCGAAATAATTCGGAGGAGTATGAGATATTATCATCATCCTCAAACTCACCCCAAAAATAATATTAATATTATCGCTAATAATAATAGATAATAAAATTTACACACGTCTTGCCTCATTAATATTTTTTAATATAGATGATGATTTGATCCTCGAGATTTTGAGTTTGGTGAATCGGGAACTGAAGTAGGTACGTGGATAGTAATGGAATTCAGAGATGGAGGAGAAGATGACAAATCCCCGTCCCGCCCCATAGGCATCCATAATTTTAATACTATACTGCTACATACCAAATATCCTATTGGTACTCGGGTTCGGATATAGACTAGTACTCATATTTACAATAAGAAGTTATATTTTTGACATAAAAAATAATATTTTTTTATGAGTGATCTAAATAGAATATATTGTGTTAAAGGAGTTTTTATAGATAATATTTGATTTCATTTTATTTTATAAGTAAAATGCTCGATGATTAAGATAATGTGATGTCTATTATATTTGGATTTAATCAGATACAATTGAAAGATTTTGATGGTTCAATGATCAAGATTTGACAGAATAATGTTACAAGTTTCCAAAAGTCTGAAGATACAAATCACGAAATCGAATTTCAATAATTTGTAGAACGACATCAACAGATGAAAATGATTTTTTTTTTTTACTATACAACAATTCGAATCTCATATTTTGATGGCTCGCTTCGTAGGAAGGCTCCTCGATAACACGAGACTTCTCTAACACTTGAAATAATGTGAAATGTGATAATAAAAAGGATAAAATTCACACACCTCTCTCCACAGTAACTAGGGACATAACTGCACTGAAACCCTGCCCCTTGGACAAACTATGTTTCAATGAGGAAAAACGAATACAAAAACGTAAGGCAAAAATATATATGCAGCAAGGCAAAAGCAACCGTATCACATTAATATTGAAACAACACTCAAACTAACACAATCCTGAACATTAATATCGCATGCCACTTGGGAAAGCAGCATACAAAACAGAGTGAACATTGGCCTAACCGGGGACACAGAGTGCTGACTGAAAACGACAGAGAACTGGAACAAAATGCATTTATCAAATTCAAAGTGGATTCGGCCTCGGAAACGTTCTCTCTATTTCGTTCCAAAAGTGCCACATACGAATGATCCTCATTTTCGAAAAACAAATACCAATAAGTATACAGCTTAAAATTCAGAATATCACCAGTTGATTAAGGAATATCCCATGATCCAAATCAAAGGGAGGAACCAGAATTGATGCACCAAGTGTAGCTGATACACATATGCAAACAGAACAGAGTTCTGGACTTATAATTGAATAAAAACTTACAAGTGTCTGGACGAGAAGGAGGAAATTTTTCGAAACATATTGAAAGAACATCAACATCAAAAGGAAAAATGATAACAGCATCAAAGACACACAGAAAAGTAACTACCCAAGAAAATCAACATGCTTTTTCTAGACCGTTCGTAGTTCGTTTAACCAGACGTGAACCTAAAAATGCTACCTCGATTGTTCTAGAAAAAGGAATCATTTTTTTCATGTCACCGAAAACATAATAAGAAGACGGAAAACAAAATCAAGCATGCGCCAATGAACAAGAACAAGATACTCAATAAGATCGATTACTCAGATCTAAAATATCACCGATTTAGGACAGGGAGAATAAAAAGTTTAAACCTGAGGTGAGTAGACAGCGTATTATTCAGAGTACCGTAGAAAACACTGCCGTATCTCGTATTCACCGCTGCCTCAGATTCAGTTGATGCAAGGCGGGAACCTCATTTCCGCCAGAAGGAAAAAAAACAACGGCGGCGATATATATACACCCCCGATCGATACTCGCTAGTGTGCTCATACATCACTCGATTCAACGCAACCCGGCGAATATAGTTCCCGACCTGCACCAAGCGAATTAGAGGCCGCCGCAAGAAACAGAAATCCGAGCAGAAACCAAAGGCAGCAAGGCAGGCAGAAAGCACTCGGGTGTGAACAGAAAACACAAGAAGCATTTGCCTGCAGCCGCACGGTATTTATAGCTGAGACGGACGCATGGGATTCAGCCACTTGCCTTTTTGAGTGAATAATGGATATCCATATAAAATTAATAATTTACATTTGGCTCTGGATTTTATCTAAATTACGAGGAGAACCACTACACGTGGAAGCACGTGCTGCCTAGTACGACTCGTACGAGGCCCATACCTGAAAAATCTACTGCTTAATTTAACATCCAATTTTATAGATAACTATTTGATTAATAAAATTGAATCTTAAATCGGATCAAAATGATTATTAAAACATCTTAAAATTTTAACGATAAATATTTGACTATTAATCTATCCTTATTTAATCCATTCAACCAAACACACCCTTAGCATCAAAAGTAATATTTTTTTATGGATGACCCAAATAAGAAACCCGTCTCACAAATACGATCCGTGAGACCATCTCACACAAGTTTTTGCATTTTAAAATTGTGTATGTGTGTGTGTGATTTCACCGGATGTTTTTGTAGTTTACGCTTTTGGGGTAAATTGTGTGGCTCATTGGGAATGAGAATCTGATTTTGTATTTGTTCTTCCAACCTTTTCTTGTCAATTTTTATGCTATTCTGCTTAGATTAATAACGAATTTTATGTAGTGGTAAGGTTAGTTCCCAAAATTTTTTTTTTAGAGATCGTGACGCAATATTACGATATTAAAGTTTGAATTCTTCTTAATTAATTTTTTTAAAACAGAACATAAATTTTTAAAGTATTCAATAATAATAATAATATATTTATAATAATATTATAAGAAGTGAAAAGATAATGCTAAGGAGTGTGGAAATGAATTTGAAATAAGTTTCTATCTACAAAAATCATACATAAACTCCCTTTTCTTTTACCCGGGCAATGTATGGATGTCGTTCTTTGACATAAAAATTCAAATTTGTAATATAAGTTTTATATCGACATGTGAGATATGTTAATTCGATTCGTATTTGTGGTTAAAGTAATACTTTAATTCAAATCAGCATTTATTACATAATATATATTTGTTAAATAAACATTAATTTTTAAATAGATTTAATTGATTTTGTTGCGTCTAGATTAACATGAACATACAGGTGAAACAGTCTCTCATGTTAATTTTTTGAGGCAAATCTTTTTTTCGACTGTCACGCAAAAATATTATTTTTTATGTCAAAATATTATTTACGTTTTACTATATGGATCAAATCAATCCGTCTAAAAAAACTCACTCCTAATTTTATTTATTACTCTATTTTTAGATATTAGATATATATCGATCTTCTTATTTGAAATTGTCCAAATCATTCGACTGAGATATAGTATTAAATCTTAGAATTTTTTTTGAAAAAAAAATTTATCAACCTCAAAACATAAGATGGGTGCGCATCTGGATAACAAATTATCGACCGGATCATGATAAATTCTTGATATTCAACCGTTAATTAATTTGAAAAATATCGAATATTTTTTTCTTCATTTTGATGAAAGAGGAGTCCGTCAATGAGGAAAAAGAGAGTTATTTTTCTAAGGCAGTTGTCAAATGTTTGCCCGCACTTGGCCAAACATATCAAATTCCATCGCGCACGCAATAGCAAGTTTGTTTCTTGTACTTTTCACATTTCGTTACATACTCAAATTATTAAAAAAAAATGACTAGTGCACCTTAATTTTATGAATATGTTTTATTATGTACACCTTGACTTAAAGTCGCCCATTTTAATATATGATTCCACCGCGATTTAGCTCAACTTTTGATCAAAATCGGCAACCAATTTGACACGAAACACTTTATCCATTACCAGAAGCAACCGTAACCAAAGTGAACACATAAAATTATTTTATTTTCTGTCTAATAAAGTCTGCCTAAAATTTAGGAAATTGGCAAAATTAGTTTTCCCGTATGATTAGAAAGTTGATACCCTACTCAAAATATACAACGCCTTTTCAACAAATTAAGCAAAACTTAATGGCCAAAAGTAGACAGCTTTGTCGTAAAACATGCATTAGAATTTGGATTAAGTGTAGCGAATCCCTATGAAAATGTCATACATAATTGAGCGGGGAAATTATATAAAATGTTGTGTAATGGCATATCTCCATAATGGTAAAATACCGTATACTTGCTTTTAGTCTTTATCTAAAAGATCTCGTATTAATTGAGATATCTTCTATCTTATTAATTCATGATGTTTCACTTGTATTTCCAACACAAAACATACATATTTTTGTCCGATCATAAATTCATGGGGGAAAAATACATTTGTGATCCCATGTCACCGATTGGGTTTCGATTCCTCTGATCTATATCTATCTATATCTATACTAATATCTATATCTACCTATACTAATACTAATATAAATATATGAATTGAATTGTGAATTTACATAAATATCCCTACTTTCATTTAATATTAATCATTAATATACATTTTCATATTAATCATTAATACATATTTTTTTTTTCATTTTCTATTTCATAAAATTAAAATTAATTAATTAAAATCTATCTATATCTATACTATACTAATATAAATATGTGAATTGAATACATGTTTTCTTTTTCATTTTCTTTTTCATAAAATTAAAATTAATTAATTAAAATGTAAAATTAATTAAAATTAAATTAATCTATCTATCTATACTAATCTATACTAATATCTATATATGATTGTGAATTGTGATTACATTGACATCAAATTCACACAAAATCACTTCTTTTTTTTTCAAATTCACAAAAATCACTTTATTTTTTTATATTACAATTTGTCATATTAATGGTGTTATTTAAGTCATTTTTTATTTTAGTTTAATAAGATCATTAATAGTGTATTTAACTCAATCAAACTAACTATTATTTTAATTTACTTTAAATTTAATTTTAAATACTTAAATTTATACATTGCCGTCAAATAATAATAGGAAGACAAAAGAGATGAGTCGGATTGAATAAAAATAAAGTATTAATAAATATTAAGGTCATACAAAATTTGTTTCTCTCATTTAGAATAAAAATATTTTCAGACTCCTCATGTGCCAATAGAAATATACGATTGAGAGAAATATTTTTCTGTAATAGATTTCAAACACTGTTTTTAAGTTATTTAGTCAATTTTTTTATAAATGCTGCTAAATAAATATTACTAAATAATATGCTCTATTTGATCATTTTTTGTTCTTGCAATGAGAGGAGTTTTTTTTACTCCAGCGTTAACATGTTTGATTGTTATATGTCATTTTGTATTGATCATGTAATTGTGTTTGGATTGTTTTTGTTATTTGTTTGTTTGCACAAAGAAAAGAGCAAACAAAATCAAATATCCAACAAAAATGGTTATTTTTATAATTTTTTATTATTAAGATATTTTGTTATTTTTTAAACACATAATGCATGTTTTCTGTTTGCTTAGATTATTTAGTTTAAAGTGACTTAGAAAACATTAAAAAATTGAAATATTTCTTCGTTTTTATCTTATGTCTCGGAATATCAATTAATAATATTTTTTATTTATTGGGACAAATATATTTCCAAACTTCTGTATATAAATCAATATTTAAATTTTTTACGACATTATTATATTATCTAATCAATTTTTTTTACTTAGATTGATAGAAGACATTTTAATTTGAGTTTTTATGTTCTTGTTTATATTATTTTTGTAATATTATTTATTATGAAAATAATAGGTGAACTACAAAAATGGGTAGGTGTAAGAGTCTTCTGGTAAATGACAAATATGGATAAATTATTAAAATATATAATATCCAGTAGATTTTTGGCATGCGATTTTGTTCTAATTCAATGATTATGCATGATTCTAAATTTTAATTATATCACAAGTTAACGCATGTTTTGTTGTTGCTACATATATTTTGTCAATAGTCTAATATTTTTCTATGGTTTAAGAAAAATTGTATGACTTTGTATCATATTTTTACAGCTGCTTTTCTAAATGGTTTTATTATGATTTCAAGGCACCATTTTTCATTTGTGTTTTTTAAAGAAGTGGAATGAATATCTATAAAACGATGACATTAATAAGACGTCTTCTCTTTATTTAAAAAAAATAATGGAAAATTTATACAAATTGTAAATAATATGGGTTAATATTTAATTTGAGAGTGATTTATGCTTTTTATTGCTCGTATATACTTCAATTTCTTTGTTATTGTACTAAATAAATTATTTTTGAACTTTGAGTTATCATTTTTTTTCTTATCGAGATTGTTTGTGTTATGATTTTTTTATTCGTTTTGGTTAGTATTGTTGGCGGTAATTGATTTTTCTGATATTATATGATGTGTCTTGTTGTTTATATAAAAATAAGTATGAGAGTACACCAATCAAACCACGTATTTTGGGTCTTCTGTTCTATGAAGAGAATAATAAATGGTTTCTGTGAATTATATAATTTCTTGGTTTTTCATATATATAGTCTACGAAATGCGTCAAATTTTGAACAAAAAAGTTTCGACAAACATAGTGGATGAAAAAAAAAGACATGTTAAATAAAAAAATATGTTGTGTATTACTATGTTGGGTGCGATAATTGTCCCTGTTTGATAGAGCGGTCGAATCGTGATGCTTGAGCTGCTGTGCAGTTTAACATATTTGAGTTGCACAATTACTACTAGCTATAGTTTTTGGTAAAGCGACAAACGCTCAGTCTTACAATTTGTATCAGAGCCAAGGTCACGGGTTCGATTCTCATTGATTGCAAGGAGTGCAATTATAGGAGGAAGATTGTTGGATGTAATAATTGTCCCTAATTGGTTGAGCGGTCGAATCGTGGTGCTTGAGCTGTTGCGCGGTTTAAAAGATTTGAGTTGCACAATTACTACTAGCTATAACTTTTGGTAAAACGGCAAGTGCTCAGTCCTACATACTATGTCCTAATTTCTGTATGATATAATTCAAGCACATTTTTTTATAGATATTTGAAATTAGGTCCAACTAAGTAACATGAAACATATACATATATATTAAATCATATTTAAAGCAAAATTTTAAGATCAAGAATGATTCAGATTTAAATTTCAACGAAGCACAATGAAGAAGAAATTGAAGAATTGTATGTGTACATTAAGTGTTATATAATGATTATGTTGCTACTCATGGTTGTGCGACATATAAATGTCAATATTTCTCAATAAAATAGTTTTCAAAAAGAAAAAATTCTTCATTCAGAAAAAAAAAATACATGAAAAACAAATTGTACATAATTTTCATTCTATTTATAATGGTATGAGAACAATTCTAAAGCTTTGTTGACACAATATCATAGATGAATTCTGTGCATTTTATTGAGACATCGAGCCAATTTCACTTTATTTCCTCCAATATTATTTCAATATATTTCGAGGTGATACGAGATTGTTTTTGTCTCTTTTTTCAGTCAAAGTGTCTAACCAGCTAATTCATAACATATATGATGTAGCATAGAAAAATCCTTGTCAAGTAAATTCACTTAGCCAAATATTGAAATTCAAATAAAATTCTACAATATTTCATCAAATTAATTTTGACTATCGTAAAATGCTCATGAAATCTAAATGGTTATATTATTAGATGAGATATTGAATAAAACAAATACTTTGACATATATTAGAATGATATCTCATATGCATATCTTAATTACATTATTCGTATCTATTCTCAAGATTTTTAAAATACAATAAATAATTTTGTATGTCATTCTACAAGATAAAATATTATAAAACAAAATACAAACTCGCTAGAAGAATATTTGTTTTGTTTCAATGAATAATATAATATTATGTTCTAAACGCAACAAATGAGATTGAAACTATATCATCCTCATGACATGATGCATGCAATCATTATTGCAAAGCTTCCAAAAAATGACGATCAAAGATGATTTTCTTGAATTGTGTCAAATTAAATGAGGACACAATTCTAAGATATAGTCATTTGAAGATATTTCAAGTAATTTTTCTCACAGTGATTGAGAAATAGTTGAAAATTTATTAATCTAGCTATAGACGATCAGATATTTGCTGAGCATACCAAAATAGTTATATGCATATTATAACAAACTACGACAAAGACAGGGGCAGATCCACTGTAGGGCCGGAGGGGACCACAACACCCTTGAATTTTTTTAATTTTTTTTTACTATGTAAGATATATTTTATTATTTAGTATATATATTATTTGACCCATCAAAATTTTAAGTATCTATGATTAGTCTAATGGTTAAAGACTTTCGAGGTTTACACATAAGGTCCATGTTTAATTCTTTTTATATGCTGTTTTTTGACATTGTTCTGCAAATTTTTTTTGAAAACCTAAATAACGGGCTTTTACAAAGTCCCAACTTAAAACCTTTATAGTTGATTAATACAAACACAATCAAGAAAGCCATTTGAAATAATAACCTTTTGCAAAACCTCTGCTATATTGTCGACTGACGAGTGAAATATTGTGGGACGCGAGTTCGGAGACACATCAGAAGGAAAGACAAGGATTCTTGGAATTTTTTCTTCGTTCAGGAATTGAGGTAGACCGGCCCCTCAAACATATCATTCTGGATCCGCCCCTGGACAAAGAGTTGTTGAGTTGTCAAAATCAACCAAGAAGCATATTGGAAAGTGTGTCAAGTGGATAAGATAATTTCTCTGATTCATATACCGTCTATGGTCATGATTTTTTATTTTTTATGGCTTAGTTTGTTTCATTTGATAAATGTTATTAATCATGTTTTAATTCATTTAAATATTATCAAAATTTCGTACATATATTCTCAGCAGTTTAGGTTTGTACGTGCAACGCACGTACATTTTTCTAGTTATTATTAAATGTGCATATTTTTTCCCCTTTTTGAGAAAGGGAAGGATCATACCATAATTTAATTCAAAGGGGCCCAAATATTTCTAAGCTTCTTATTTATCGTCCACTCGTCCCTCAAAAAGAGAACCCATTATTGATATTATTCTTATCAAATCTTCTTCAAAAGTGGTCCAATATAACCTGTTATATATCCAACATATCACTCGATTTTACACGAATCACAGAAATTTCTCGAGTTTATATCATATATATCTACTCCTTGAAATACAATATTTTCTGTTTTTTCTAGCTTGCTTGTATTTTTTATTCATTTATGGGGCATGTGTTAGCCGTTATTGCTCCTTTTCATATCTGTCTAATAATAGAGTTGCGCTTTCCAAATACATTTAACTAATTTCACAAGGAGACATTACAAGAAGTGTCATGTCACCCCTCGGCTCAGGTTGGCACACACATGACTGCACAATATGTTTTTATAACAATTACTTCGCGGTTTACGAAAAGTATTAATCCAAGCTTCCATACAATTTCATTATAAGTTATTATAAATCATTTCAAATTCTTGATTTTTATCCATGTGAGATGGGATACACCTATCTCATCATCTTTCAGGGTTATTTTCATCCAACTACTTATAAAAAACAACATATCATTTTTCATGTCATCGAATCCACGAATTCACATATAAAATTAGATGTGACATATTGATATATCATCAATGTTGAGTGCAATTGCTCATGTTTAGTCAGAACGACACCTTTCATGGATATATATGATTTAAATAACATATATAAATTGTTTACCATTTTCACTTGTCAAGTTTGCGATTGTCTTTCAAACAATCGAAGAATCATGTACATATAAATACAAATACAATATGAAAATGTATTAATTAAAAAAGTGAGGAGTGTGATATAATACAAGAGACGCAGCTGTCTAGTGGGCCTCGTGAGTGTTAAAGAACAGCACATGGCTCTTCACCAATATAGGGTCCTATATTGATTTCTTCCGATCACAACTTTCTCAAATTATTGTCCCTGTTATTACTGCTATTGCAACGTGCGAGAAAGTCCAGACGTTGTCTCCTCGGAGCAATTATTGAGCCAGAAGCCCATCCAATAAATTTCCAACCAAATATATTTCTTGGGCTGCTGCCACCAAATCTGGGCTTGGTTTGTTAAAAAAAGGCCAAAAACTGGGCTAAAATTTACGTGTAGTGCATGAAACGTAACGGCCAGTCAAGTTGATAAAAAAAAAAAAAAAAAAAAAAAAAAAAAAACTTTCTCCTGTCTGTCTTCCAAGAGACGCCTCCAAATCTATCATCGGATGTTTATTTATTGCACCAATACAGACAAATCGTTGATGAAATTTAGGTTGATCCTTAAAGACTTTGGATGTTTTTTACTTTTAATAAAGCCCTTTGTTCCGATTAATCGTCTACCCTCGAATTATTGGAGTTTACGTTTATTTGGTCTTTTCTGTTTGAAGTTAAAGTTCGGAATTTTCGAGGTAAAAGATTCACTTCAAGCATGGTACTATTATTTTCCCAAGTAATGACAGCATATTTTAGATTCTTCTGATTTTCTTGCCTTTTGAAGTATCTTTTATTGTATTAGGAAATTAACAGAATAGGAAATAAAACGGAAAAAGAGGAATGGTATCACAGACAATTTAAGAGTTGCAATTTGAAAGGAAAGTTTACGCGCACTTATAGTTGCTTTTGGAAATATGATCTCAGTTTGTGATTTTAATCAGGTATTTCATGTTTTTCTAAGAGATTCATTCGGCTTCAATTTTAAAATAAAACTTTTTTTGGTTGCTTGTCAAGATCATATTAGTATCTACTGTCTAATCGTGCGTGGTCTTCTTCTGAGATTTTGTTTTTAAATTTTGAGTAAAAATAAAAATACTGGGAAATTTGCTACGCGTGCAGATATAATTTTTATTATTTTAGTACAATTTTCCCGTTTGTCGATATATCAGACATGAAGAATTTTGTATCAACCTCTCATCGGGAAGTCATATCATGTTCATCTCATGAATGTTACATGTAATTTGTCGGACGCTTAATGTGAATTGGTTGCGTTAATAAGAAAATAAATATTTCAATGTTTGCAGGTTCGATATAAGTTATGGATCCTCGAACTCGGAAACCTTACTCGTATTTCATCTTCACCTTAGTGTTGCTTTCACAAACATGCTTGTCATGGAGTTGGTTCTTTTCGTCTAGGGAAAAGATCGAGAATAGCAATAAATTTTCTGGGAACAAGGTGATGGATAGAAATGGCAATTCTGAATTTTCCATAGAATCATTCAACGACCCGAATGGGTTTGCATTGGTCGAGAATGCTAGGAACAAAATGCTCGCCCCAAATTCTTGCTGGCAAGCTGCTTATCAGAAGGTATTTGAAGGATGTTCAAAGACTCTTGCTGATGAAGAGTCGAGGACTAGATTAGCTTGGCATTTGAGCGATTGCTTTCAACGCCTCACGGGTCGTCCCCCACTTCCTCATTGTGACGGAAATTCGGTAATGAAGAAATGTCTGAAAAATCTTGATGTGGATTCTCACAAGATTTTTCTTGAATACTTTCTTGAAACCAACTCAATCTGCCATCAGTTACAGTTGAGTAGTATGTTTTCTTGAATTATGTTGTGTTTATGTGATGGGATGTTCTTAATTTGCCTCGAAATTCTGTAGGGCTGACACGTTTAAGTATCAAACAGAACGATTGGTAAATGAGCTGAAGAGTTCTGCGGAATATGCAGAACTGAAGTTGGACGAGATAGAGCGACATGGGGTGGAATTACTGCAGAATTCGAGACATGTGCATGACTCATTGGGTTTGATCGATCAGCGAACTCAGCAAGTTGCAGAAACGTCGAGGAATGTTGAAGATCGTGTTAACTCGGTTTTGAAGTATTCTGAAGTAGTTTATAAGCAATCTAAGATAGTAGCAGCTTCTCAAGCAGAGTTAAGTAAAAGTCAAGACAAAATGAAGGACAGTTTGGAAGAAGGAATGGTGGTAATTCAAAATTCTTATAATAATTTGGGTCTAGAAATCACAAATTTGAAAAACGAAGCTGTTGAAATCGAGAAGGAGATTGGAAGAGTTGGGGATGCAATGTTTTCAAAGATGATAACTTTGCAGAGTAAGGCCGATGATATCGGGAATATGGCAGTGACGTCTTTGGATAAACAGAAACAACTTCTTGACGGCCAGTCTGTGGCTCTTGAAGGTCTCCATTTTCTAACAGGGTTTCAGTCGCAGGCCCTTGAAGAAAGCAGGTGGACACTATATTTTAAACCGCCCTTTCCAACACAAATTCTTAAGATATTTCCAGACAAAATTCTATAGCTGAACAGGACAAGTCAAATTCTCTACCATATAATTATACAAATGCCATGTTTCATCATTGTGTCACTTAGCCTCATGACCACCTATGTTATGATATGTTTTAGATTAAATTTGTGTGATTTACAGGACGACTCTTGAAAAGTTGGCAGAATTTGGGCACAAACAGCAAGAGAAACTACTGGTAAAGCAAAAAGAACTTTACGAATCTCATGACCATCTAGTTGAGAATTCAAAACTTATATTAGCAGCTCAGGTTAGCTATTCCTTCTTCAATTCTCAACAAAGCTAATCTTTGAATCTGACTTTAAAAAAAATGACTATGATTGTCACCTTATTGTAGAAAGCTTTCGAGTCCAAACAGGCAAGCATGTTTGTTGCCATAGACAAGCTGTTTGCCTTGCACAGCGCAATGTTGTTTGAATCTCGAGTGATCATAGCCTTTTTGGTTTACTCAGTTGCAATCTTCATCATCTACATGTTAACTAGTGTCAAACAAGCTTACAGTGTCAGACACAGGCTGTACTTAGGTAAATAAAGACATGAAAGTTTTAATGATTTAGAAATTCTTGTTACTAAATCTTAGTGCCAAACTTTATTTTCAGGGCTGTGTTTGACGTTCTCGGTAGAAGTAAGTATACTTTGGTACATGACAGCCAACATTGAACATCAAGGAAAGATGATATATACAGTTAGATCACTTTCCGTTATTCTTGCATCAGTGCAGTATCTGTACGCCATTTTAACATACAGGTAAAAAAGCTCTACTCTTCTGAAGCATGAAATTTTTTACAGAGTTACACAGAAATTTCCAAAATTTATGCACGCATGCAGAGATTATGAACTGCTGAACCATAAAATGCTGTTGATGCTAATGGAGAAGATAAACACTATGCAAGGGAATAAAGAGATGCTATCATTTGAAATGGATATTGACAGTGAGGTAAATTGGTCATCATGGGTCGATACAGATTTACCTGAAGATGTAGATATGTTAGAGGACCCTGATTATGCATACCCCGAGGAGATTGAGGATAGTTCTTCTTTGACTAGTTCAAGTACAAGGCGATATAACCTCAGGCAGCGTCATTAAGATTTGAAACCTTGAAAGCTAGATACTGTTGAATAGGTAGATTTGACTGTATTTTTTGTGAAATTTTGATAGATTCCTACAAGGTTGTGCACAAGTAACTCTTGAATGTTAATTTATAATACAGAACGCTGCATTTCTAGGATATTTCAACAGAATTTTACATATTACACAATGATTTTTGAGAATTCAGACTTTGTCACCAATAGTCATTGCAAGAGCATTTTCCTTCATTAAAATGATGGAACCGATTTGTGTCTCTTAATATGATTCTCCTCCGACTTACTTCAGACGCATACTTCATCCAAGTATGACAATCTGCACAAACACGAAGATTTTTTGTGATCCTGACAGGTAATCCTGAGCCACCATGTATTAATGCATATATTGTGGCAAGCCTTTCACTGTGACCACACACCCACTCTACCTTCATTTCCTTGTTTATGTCATGAAGCACGACTCCTGTATCAGGTACATACCCTCTTCTCTCCATTTCTTTTGACAATTCATAAAATACAATTCTATACTCATCTGTATTTCGAAACTCAAAACCTCCACCAGCCACAAAACTGTGTACTTTGTCTCGAATATGTACCCAACTGCAGCCAGCTTCTTTCTTGATTTCACTCTTCTCCATCAGTTCTCTCACCATTTCAACTTTGTCCCACATCCTAGCATTCGCATATATGTTTGATAATATAACATAATTTCCAGCATTGTACGGTTCAATCTTAAACAGAACTTTTGCTATGACTTCTGCCAGTGAAACATAACCGTGCAACCTACAAGAATTGAGCAACGATCCCCAGATGCTGCCGCTCGGCTTCATAGGCATTTTCTTAACCACATCTAATGCCTCTTCTATTTTCCCGGCTCTGCCTAACGTATCCACCAAACAAGCGTAATGCTCCAACTTAGGATCTATTCTGAACTCGGAACTCATTCTATCAAAGAGGACTCGACCCTCTTCTACCATCCCGGAATGACTGCAACCTGATAACAATGAGATGAATGTCACCTCATCCGCAACATATCTAGCTTCCGTCATTTCTTCAAAAGCTGAAATGGCTCCTTGAATCCAACCACTGACTGCATAACCGTTGATCAAAGTATTCCAGGATGTCAAGTCTTTGGATGTCATTCTATCAAAAACTTTCCTACAATTCTCCATGGCTCCACATTTAGCGTACAAATCCAAAAGCGCATTCATCACAAGAACGTCAGGGCATTCCTCTGATTTTAAAATTCGCGCATGAACTTCTTTACCAATATAAAGTGAGGTCAGCCGAGTACAAGCGGCAAGAATTGTCGTCAAACTAACCCAACTAAATCCAACGCCTTCCTTCTGCATTCGTCGAAAAGTTTCAAAACCTTCAGACACCTGATGTTTCTTAAAGAACCCAACAATTAACGCATTCCAAGTAGCAACATCTCGGTCAGGCATATCGTCAAACAACCGTGAAACCTCCTCAAAAGTCCCGCATTCTGAATAAAACTTCAAAAGTGCATTGTTGACCACTTGATCAGGCTCTCCAACGGCCTTCAGAACCTGAGCATGCACCGATTTACCAAAACCTGAATCTAACAAACTCGAACAAGCCTTCAACGCAACCGAAAATGCAAAGTTCCCCGGCTCGATTCCCTTCGACAACATTTCACAATAAACGAGTAAAGCCTCATTAAAATTCCCATTTTTCGAAAACCCAATAGCCATAGCCACGTAAACCGACTCCCCAACACAACCCATCTCCTCAATTCCCTGTCTAAACGCCCGAAACGCGTCATCCAACCGGCCGCAAGCTGAGAAAAGAGTGATGAACTTAGAATTTAAGGTGGGATTCTTGAGAAGATCCTTGTGATGTTTGGATTCCAGAAGATGAAGGTAGAGTCTCTGTCCATGGAGCAAAGCTTTTCTGGAAATGCAAGCGTGTAAGAGAGAAGTGTAGGACTCGATTGTTAGCTGCTGGGATTCCAGTAATAGGTGAAGCGCTTCATCGAGTTTACCAGATTTCGAGAGATACTTGAGAGTAGAATTTCGTGGTTGATTTTGGAAATGAAGTTTAGGAGGTGAAGTGATGGTCAAATTTGTGGAGAGGCAGACACTGGAAACCACCATTGTTTTTTAGGCCTCTCTGCGTCTCTCACAGAAAATGAAAATTTTATGAAATTACGAGACTACTTGGAAATGTTTTCAAATTTCATTAAAGAATATAAATGTATATCAAAATTAATATTCAGTATTTTAAATCTGATCAATTCGGCGAGATAATTGCACTACTTGTAAATTTTATTCCCAACAATTTGATTTATAATATATTTTGATTTGTATTACAAGGAAAACTAGATGGTTGATTCAGTTTTGTTTACATATATATGTTTTTTTATATATATAATAATAATTCAATCAAAAAGTGTAAAAGAAAATGATAAATTCGTAAAATATGCTGTTAAAACTTGATATTTGATGATGGGTTTCGTTTCCGATTCTGAACCTTATTTTAGCCCAATGGGAAAAGAATCCACCTTGGCTGGACATGGGTTTTGGGGTGACTTTAGACAGTCTCGTGTATTTCATTTAGACTTATATATGTATTAAGAAGATTATTGGAACATATAAAAAAATTTATCCTTATTTATTGTGTGCTTGTAAAAAACTTGTTGGAGATAACTAATATATTTAATGAATAGAGAAAATAATATCAAATATAGATATCGAATCATAATATGATATTTAGTATAGAATAACAAAATATACATGTTAGAGACCAACTTGATCATCAGTGTTTTGATTCCTGCATGTTCCGATCGATTAGCCGATTGCTACGAATGAAATTATAAATCAGGAGATATTGGAGAGTTGGAAAAATTCCAAATGATCAAAAACCGTGGACCCTGAGGCCAAAAACTACGTACTAAATAACTCGAGGACAGAACATTCATTGAGACCTAGAGCTACAACGAGGGAATATGGGAGTCCCATTCACAGGCAACTGCAGCATGCAATCCAAATGCAACCAGAATTTCACAGAACCGATTAACCCCACTCTCCATCTCGTTTTGGTGTTCCCTTTCAGCTCAAAATTAATAATCTTTCGATTCAACGACCAGTTCACAGACTCCGCTTCATCTGGATTCAACGGAATCGGAGTGGACTGTGAAACATAGTTGAACACCGTCGTCTTATTCGGGCCCAAACCATACGTATTCGCCGCCAGATACGCTATATTCTGGCCCCGGAAACTCAACCCGTATCTCGTCTCGTAAAAACTAACACTGGCTTTCGCGTTACGGTTTTCGGATTCGATCACTATGGTTACCTGTACTGTCAGCAAGCTGGCTTGGTCGAAGTATATGGCGTCAAGCTGTGCGCTGGTGACGCTTATTTGTGGAACCTTTGGTTTGATGACAAGGTAGCCGATGAATAGAGTTACTCCGGCGATGATCACGGCGACCGCGAGTATGGCGCAGATTATGGCAACGCCCCAGATTAAGGGGCTGGTGTGGTGTGGGGTGGTTCGGTGGAAATGGCCCGATTTTAACATTGGTGTGGTGAGAGAGGACATTAGGACGGGGAAAGTTGGGATTTTGGTTTATTTTATGTGGGAATTATTGGGAAAGAAAAGCAAGGTGTACTCGAGGGTGCTATGGGTGGGGGAAGGTTTTGGTATATCTTCTTTTCCTATGTATAAAGCTATCTTATTTCTACTTTACGCTCCCTTCCCTTTAGTTTTGCAAGAAGATACAAATTTATGTTTTATGTATAATTTTCAAGAATATATTATCAGGTGAAATAATTTAATTTGATCCCAAGATAATTCGTCTTTTTTTCCCCTAAGAAAATTCTATCTTTTGATTGTCTATTCAAGAAGTAATATTGCAAGAAATATTATAATAGATTTTTTTTCCGTATTATGACTGATACTTCGTGGATTGGCCCATTACCCCTGGCTCATCCCTAGCCTAAATGGAAGACAGGTCCATCAAGGGTCCAGGTATTCTCCTATAAATACCATGTTTGAGCGTATCATAATTCATTCACTATATTATTTTCAGCAGCACCCTTAGCTGATCCCTCCATATATCCTCAGTCACTGACTTGAGCGTCGGAGGGGCTACGCCAGGACACCCTCCTGGCCCCCTTCTAATGGTCTTCTTCGTGATTTCAGGCTCAAGACAATTTCAAAACCATGCGTCTGTACTAATGACACTTACCGGAATTGGACCCTAAATTTCCGATGAGTATCAATGACCAATCAAATTAGGCGATGAATCCCTGTATCTACATATATAATGGATCCTATTATACCCAAGAATGATGGGGCTTAATAATTTTATAACCAAGAAGAAAAATCCCAATGTTTCAGATTAATAATGGTCTTTAATCTTTGGAAGGCCCAAGAATTATGGGCCATAATAATCATTAATGAATCTTTAGTTTATATTTATTACAACGAATTTTAAGTCTTTAAAATGTTACAGAGTTTTGAAATTCACTGTGTAAATAAATAGAATAATTATAGTGTAAATAAATAGAATATGAATTTGAGTTAGAAAATGATTTAATCCAATGAAACCTTAAAGCATTTGTTCCATATTCACACATATTGGTAGAGGCAATCATTGGAGAAGTAGTAGCAGAAATAGGCAGCATCAGTTCATCATAAAATACAATGAAAAATCAAAGCATATTAAATTATTATGGACTGCTACAGGTTGAATGGGTGTGGCGGCTGGAGTATTCTAAATTTTATTATTTTCTCAAAAAGCGAAAGCGCTTGGCAGCAAAACAAAGAATCTTTTCTCTTCCTGTTTTATTTTACCCCTTCAGATGTATAAATCATAAACTCAAATCCGCACGAAATTAAAAGTGAAATGTTGTTGACAAAATGGAAAAATTAATAATTACTCCCACCATATAAGAAATAATTCCACCGACTAGAATTTATTTACATTTTGGTACAAATATGAAAGTTTCTAAATTTTTTTGATAAAAATTTCAAAGTACTAAAATTAAAGGCAAACGATAGTAAAAAGTTATTCCGATGTGTTTAGAATAAATAAATAAAAAAATTATAATCAAATAAACATAAATCTTGCTGTGGTGGGTTCAAATATGGGATACGCTGGAGCTTCAAATATATTATTTGGGCAAGATATTTGACCATGGTCCACAAATCCTACCGGGGTTTCTTTTCATTCAAAAAATCTTCGAAAATAAAATAAAAAGTATTTAATTTGAAGGTTACAATTCCATGCTTTCTCCCTGTTTGCCACTCGTTCGATTCTTTAATTTCTTGCACGTTTTATTTTATAATATCTGTCGAACTATTGTACTATTTCGACTATAACATTAATATTCCCTTATATATAAAGGATTACGCGATGATGGTTACCGTCAAAACAAAACAAAAAAAGTGTGCGGATTTTGACTGAAAATTTACTCTGAATGAACACAAATTTAATTATATTATCATAATGATTATTTTAGAATGCTAAATAAAAGTGTATAAAGTAACTTTTTTTTTGCTTCCTTTATACACGTGGGTTTTTTGAATTTAGAATATTGAAGAAATTGGTTCGTCATACGTTATCAGCCAATTACTTAATTTAATGGTGGATCTTCGTTAAAAAATGCAAGTCCCAAATTATTTTAGTTTAATGGTGAATCTTTTTTGAGATTTAAGTCCTGCAGATGAGCTTGTCTGAATAGAACATGGGTTTGGAGTAAAATATTTGCGAAATTGATAGAAACAAATAACTTAAAAGATTTTTATTTTTTGTCTTGTTGTCATATAATTTATTATTTTAATAAACTAATTTCCACATTTTTTTATTTTAATTATTTTTTCATTGGAGTGTTAATTTAAAATAACACATCGGGATTTCTAGTTGGCTAATTAAATATTCTATGTAACATATGTAACAACACAATGACGTTTTAGCTCATTAATTTCTTACATGAAGTTTCAATTTTTTTAGAACACAAGAAAATTGCATAATTTTTTACAAGAGTTTCTCGAATACGTGGGTACGATACCGCGTGAGCATAAATTACATGGTGAATCGCTGATGGATGAGCTTAGCAAAAGAAGCAATATTTTTCTGTAACGACACATATTCGACGAGTGTCCCAACTGTACCAAAAAAACGAGTATTTCCAGTGTGCTTATATATATCCTCGCTCATACGCATCATAGGAAACTTCTCAGGGATTCACTCATCTCAAAATTGTCATAAGTCAAGTACATTTAACTTTTTAGTTCTTATGCGATAAACTCTCGAAAATAAAATACACCTTATAGACGAAGAGAACATGAATGAACCGATCTCACACCGGAATGAGAAGAATTCTAAGGCCATTCATGTATGAGATTGTGCAGTTGACGATTGCTTAAAAGATTTGATAGTACTTCTTCAATCAAGAATGTGCATTTTTCTTTCGTGATCTCATCACATAAGAAACTCTAAAGTTAATCGTGCTTGATTTGTGGTAATTATAGGATAGGTAGACTCATGGGAATTTTTCTAGGGTGTGTGTGAGTGAGAACATAAGCACGCTGGAAAGATTTGTCTTGATACAGTGTTTACAATCGTCGAATCTAGAGCGTTACATTTTCCTTACACGAATTAACAATACTTATTGGCATGCATCAGGCTTCCGCACTACCTTATTGAACCAAAAAACATATAATGATTCCCTTTTTAATTGAATATCATGTTTTTATGATCGAAGGGAAGAAAGAAAAAGAAAAGAAAACGACCAAGAAGATGTCATATTGTTTAAATGATAATTTTATAATTTTTAAATTAAAAGGTTCCATATAACTAGATATGCATGACACAAAAGAAGAGATTGATGCATTACTATATATAAAGCAACACGTTCAATTCGTTTGTGGTGTCAAATCGATATTCTAATGTGATCGCGAATTAATAAATTCGAATGAGTGGTCGTGGAAGACCCATTTTAAATGGAAATGCTTGCCTTATACTAAATGTGGAAAATATTTGGCATGCTCAATTTTTCTTTTACTACAATTATTATTCTTGCCAAGAAACCCATTCTCTTGTGGACCATGATTGAATTGTTATTCTTTTTATAAATAAATATCATAATTTCTTTTTTATGCATTATTTTATTTTATTTATTTGTAAAAATGTGAGTTACGTACGTACAACTTTTCAGAATGATCACTTATAAAATTATCACTCTGTCGGGATAAATTTTTCAACCCTAAACAATAAAATGGTCTTAAATACGAATGTTCACCAATGCCACAGACTCAAATCAATGTTCATCAAGCTTCAAGTGCATTTTCTTCACAAAGTCATACGAAATAGCAAGCAAAATAAGATTTAAAAAACCCTACTCCATTACTTTCATGGCCACACTCGAAAGGAAAAATTATTTGATGATCATTCTTCTTTATATCCTCGTACTGATGCTTCAACATCCGCATTTGTCAGCGACAATGACCGCCTCTGAGCTGAAAACTCCAACTTCCGCATCCCCAACAGTGCACAAGCCACATCCTCCAGTCTTGTCAAGTTTTCGATTCAACCGGTTTAAGAGGATACAAACGGCTGCTTATAGGCCGACGTCTCCAGGAAACAGCCCTGGTATGGGTCATGACGGTCCCCCCAGCGATACCCATAAGCACTGATGTTAATTTTATGGATATGATGTTGCTTTTGCCATCTTGCTGCTTGGTTATCACCTTTTACGAAAATTTGTGGTATAGAAATAAATTACCTCTGTGTGCGAGTGTGTGTTATTTTTTCTCGAAGAAAATCAGAACTACAGGTAGTGCACCTTTAGAATGAATAATTGCATGCATGCAACAAAAGGGTCGTCTGTTTGTTTGAATTTCGGTTTTGTTAACATTGGATTTGTTTGTGTTGAAAATTTAAATTTCAAATATAATCTATTTTGTTCAAAGATGATATTCATCCTTGGCTCTTAGATTTATAAGAATGAGATAACTTTTGGATGTACTCATATAAATCATATACACTCGATCGAAAATTTAACAATATGAATTAATTCTACGTTTATAAACTACAGACAAGTTGACATACGCCATATATATATAATTTTAGAGAAAACAAATAAATAATAGACCATTCACAATTGTTGTTACAATTTTGATCGAAAACATCAATTACTGAACCTCAAACACATATATAGTTATTTAGATATATACTGCTTTAAGTACTTATCGAAAAAATATCCAATTTAGTCTTCTAAGTTGTCATATTTTTGTTTGAGTAGGTCTCTTGTGAGCAGGGGCGTAGCCAGAATTTCAAAATATGGGGGGCTAGAAAATAAAAAATTAATCTAGAAACCAATACAATATTTTCCACATGAAATAAAAATTAAGTACAAACCACGATTTTCGCAATATAATCATCAAATCTGGATAAATATTTTTCAAAAGTTCAAATTTTAATCATATAATAGAGTACGCATAACAAAAAAAAATACAACTTACGCCAAAAGAGGGTAAGTTTGAGTTTTTTGGTTTTCAATGTAGATCTTGAACTTGACGGAAGAGGATCATTTGAAGTTTTTGATAACTGCTCATTGTCTTTTTGGATGAAATAATCAGTAATGCTTCTTTTTTACATTTTGATTCATCTATAAATAAAAAACCTATAAACGTCATTTTATTTCACCTAAAAGAATACTCTTCATTTAAATTAAAAGATTGAAAAAAAAACAATTTTGTCTATCTTTTGAGTAATCAAACATCAAAAACACTAAACTGATAATTCATGGTGATAAGATTTCGTAAAAGAATACAATTAATTTATTGCAAGTTTTTAATTTTGAACCCATAATAGACCAAACTCATATTCAAAAACACTAGAAACTACCAGAATCTTGGGAAAAACAAAAACCAATCAACCACAAATAATCTAAACTCGAAACCTAGCAAGAATCAAGAAGAATTATGCTTAAAAAAGATTAATTAAATTAATAGAAAGATATTTGACAAGTGACAAGAATTTAAAAGTGACGGGTAAAAAGAGTATAAGAAAGAAGGAGAAAATTGGGGGGAAAAAAAAGAACAAGGGGCTGTGAGAGAGTTTTTTTACTTCAAAGAGATACCTGACAAAGATCAAAGGAGGTTGATAATTAGAGAGGAATTCCAATTTCCACGCCTAAACTGTGAAAAGAGTTTTTTTACTTTTTTTTTTTCTTATTTTGTAATATATATATATATATATATATATATATATATATATATATATATATATATATAAAACCAAAATCTTGGCTGGGCTTGAGCCCATCCCAGCCCTTATTGTAGATACGCCTCTGCTTGTGAGACGGTCTCACGAATCTTTATTTGTGAGACCGTCCCACGAATCTTTATTTGTGATACGGGTCCCTACCGATATTCACAATAAAAAGTAATACTCTTAGCATAAAAAGTAATATTTTTTTATGGATAACCCAAATAAGATATTCGTCTCACAAAATACAACTCGTGAGACCGTCTCACACAAGTTTATGCCTTTTTTGTTTTGGTTCTCTAGCTTGCCAAATTTTTGTTTTAGAGAGTGTTTGGAAGTGATTTTGTTAGAGATTATTTTGAAGTGGGTGAGAAACAAAAGTAGGAAACGTTTGAAAATAAAAATCTATATCTAACATAAACTAAAAATTGAGTGGTTGTAGAAAAATTGATTTCAAACTTTTAATTTTTTAGTTAAATGGCAATATCATCATTAATCTATTTATCATTTATCTTTTAATTATTTAAATTTTGATAGTAGCATAATTGATAATGTATTTATATAATTATTATTACATTTTGATTATCTTGTATCAAAATTTATTTATCTTTTTATAACATGATTACGTGAAAATTTAAATAAGACTAATAAAAAAACACATGAAAAAATGTGTATAAATGCACTAGAAATGTAATTATAAAAAAATGTAAAATAGTTTTAAAAAAAAATAAATGATTGTGATAATTATATGATTGGAATTTTATGAGTTCTATTCGAAACTCTTAAAAATAAAATTATGTTTTTCTTTCTAGAAATTCCTCCGGACACTCCCATAATACTATGACACATAAGCCGGCTCAATAATCTCTTTCTAGTAGGTCTAATTATGTTTGGTTTGAGGATTCATATCTTCATTTCATTGGATTTCAGAAGTTAATTGATATATATGAATGCATTTTACTCTAAAAAAAATTTCTAGATTATGTTTGTTTTAATTCTTGCGTTCAAGTCCGATTATATTTCATTATAATATAGTTGATATGATCTGTATTAACAGCAATTAATTACAAGTCTATTCAAGTTTTCACAACGATAGAGATCAGGAGCTTCTACACACGTAATAGGGCAACTTTTAGCATTCGAGGTTGACAACAATAAACACACTGCAACAAATTTCTTAATCAACAACACACATACGACAACGGTTTTTACTAAACATAAAACCATATGTAAGATAATTTATGATGTATAGTTGGATTGAGATATACATGACACTATATATTAATTAAATTAAAGCGTAGGGGTTGCACTATTTATTTACTCTTTTTTTAGACTAGGGGTTTGCATCATATTAATTTTATAGAAATGAATGCTGAAGGATTTGAGTGAATTTTCATTACATCCATTTAATTGTTCGAAATTGTAACTAAGGATTTGAAATCATTTCTGTCGTCCAAATATATATTTTTGCTTCAATTTCAAATAAACTTTCCAATCTATCTAGTTAGTCATTTGAATCGTCGTACAAATTCAAATCTTTCTATCCAAACACAACTTTAGAGATTCATAATGAGGTAGCGATATAGGCAAAGTGAAAGTTAAAGCCCTCAAGTTCAGCATATGGGGAGATAAGTATTGGGTTGATGATATGCTTAGGTAGATGTATTGTCATCACCGAAGATTCAACGACTTTTATTGATCAAAATATCTGAGGTTCGAGCTTGATTTCACGTATTTTTTTTAATGCAATAGTGTTCGTTTGAACTAAACCGAAATAATATTGTTTAAATCGTCCGAGTTCATGTATCTTGTTATGAGATTTGTTAATATCTTCTTCTACATATATATTTACATAATTGATTTGTATTGATAAAGTGCATAGATCCTCAATAAGATTGGGAAAAAAAGATATTTTGAATTATATTACATAAAGATCTGGATTCATTATGCCTGCAAGTGGTTTCAATGCAACCACTTGCTATTGATTGATGATGTAGTAATAAAATGGACTGACAACCAAAACAAATTGGACAGGAAAAAAACCAACTTTGAAAAAAAAAAACAAACTCTCTTTATTCCGTACCTACTCAATTGTCGGCTACTCTCATCTCGCGTTAGTCGTTTTGGGGGAAAAATTTTAATAAATAATATTAGACATAATATTATTTTGTGTTTGGATAGATGAATTCAAATCTATATATTTGAAATGTATTTTTGTTATCTAGATAAATAACATAATAAATTTCAAATTAACTCTTCACATGTTTATATAGTATTTCATGTTAATTAGAACAGATTTCAAATTCACTGAATAATAATGGAGTGGGTCTTATGTGAGACCGTCTCACGGATACTAATCTGTGAGACGAGTCAACGCTACCTATATTTACAATAAAAAGTAATACTCTTAGCATAAAAAATAATATTTTTTCATAGATGACCCAAATAAGAGATCTGTCTCACAAATTCGATCCGTGAGACCGTCTCACACAAGTTTTTGTCATAATAATGTCAATCGAAACATATTCAACTATATCTTATTACTCAGTAAATAAATAATGTGTGAATTTAAAAGCCTCACACATGTCCCACACAGAGAATGAAATCTACCTTCTTTAAATACATCTGTATTTACTTTTTTAAATTAAAAAAAAATATATGCAATATGCCAAGCTAGCTAGCTAAGGGTTGAGTTCTTTAAAAATAATTAATTGTCAGTAATATATGCAACGTGCCAAGCTAGCTAGCTAAGGGTTGAGTTCAATCTACGTAACCTGAGTTAGGACATTGCTGTAGATGTGAATCCAACTATCCATATTTATTTTTAATTAACAAGTTTGATCTCTGATTTGTTTATGTTAATCTCACATGTTAAAAATCAACGTGGATCGTTAATTACATCCTTAAAGTAATGTCTCACCATGCATGCGTACGTGTACATACATAATTGTTTCTATATATTGGACCAATTTGTGGAAAGGTCTTAATTAAATTTTCTCAACTGTCACTGACCAATTCCTGTCACCAACTCTTAATTAAACTCTTGCTCAACTTCTCCCTCGAAAAAAACCACGGATTTCGCTTGCTCTCGCCTAGCTCCTGGTGCACAAGGATACACGAAATGGCCAACAATGGTGCTCCCAAATGCCCCTATTCTCCCTCCCAGATGGAGGTTCTTTCTGCTTTGTGCGACACTTTGTTGCCCTCTATTGATGTTTCTCGCAGAGATCAACTCCATGAATCCGTCGTCGAATTCTTTGGAACTTCAGCTTCCATGGCTGGAACTCCGCTGCCTGTAAGAATTTTGTAGAATATTCCCTTCGCTAGCTTTTTTTTTTTTTTTTTTTTTTTGTATTCTGCATTTTCTCAGGTAATAATTTTGTCTAGTTCACGAAAATAACATGACATCCCCACATATTCTATCTTTGCTATCATTTATATTTCATATCTTATATTATATATACATTATTATCAATATCTACGCTACTAATAAAACATGAGTCATGTTTGATAACTCCTTGGTGAAGCCTTTTATGCATTTCCATAAGTAGTAAATTAATATTACAAACTCCACGTTTGCCTTGCTCTCTCCCCACTTCCATTATTATATGCAGTTGATTTAAATTTCAAATTTTGGAGACTAAATGAACCTCTTTTGTTCTCTCGGCAAAGTAATCGAAAGAAACAAGTGTAACACTCTTTGTTTAGAATAAGTAAGCGTAAACTTTACCTACAATAGGTTAATTTGTACGATTTTTATTTTCCGAATGGTAGTTTAATTTCTAAGATATTCTCAGGAGTTTTATTTTGTATATGTGAAAGGTCGCTAGTTAATATTATAGGTGAGATATTATTATTTTGTACGATTGAAATTAACTGGCATCCACCGTTTGAAAGAGTGGGTCTCATGTGAGACCGTCTCACGGATCTTAATCCGTGAGACGGGTCAACCCTACCCATATTCACAATAAAAAGTAATACTCTTATCATAAAAAGTAATATTTTTTCATGGATTACCCAAATAAGAGATTCGTCTCACAAATATAACCCGTGAGACCGTCTCACACAAGTTTTTACCTATTCGAAATACGTACCAGCCCTCTGAAGTATATATTATTATTTTTATAATTAAAATATTGAATTTTTATTCTTCGTGATGTAAATGTTTGTAACCATATTTCCTTTTCCACATTTATTAAAACCTTTCCATCTACACCTTTTGTAACGTGAGTATGTTTCATCCATTCAAATTATTCATGTCTCATGTGAAACAAATGTTCTTTCATCGATATATTAATTTTAGATTTTCGTATACATTCATTCTTTTAAAATATATATGCCAAAAACACGTTGATAAAAAAATGAATTTAATATCTCTAGAAAATTAAATTTTAAGAAATAATCTTGTCATTGTTTAATTATCTTCGAACTCTTTTATATTTATTTGTGAGTTGCGAACTTCACGTTTGAACAAAAAACGCATGGCACCACATGTAAAGCAATGCTTAAAAACTAAAACACATAATCCAATAAATGGGATTTTAGGAAGAAAAAATAACCAGAGAGATTTTATCTTGAGGTTGAAATTTGCATGAAGTTATTATGCGAGAAAAAAAATGCCGAAAATAAATTTTAAATATCTATAGGATGAGAAGTAGGGGCTTTTAATTAAAATATATAAAATCATATGTGTGTGGGGATATATATGTGTGTATCCTTTAATACTATATAAAAACTTGTGTTAGACGGTCTCACATGTCGTATTTTATGAGACATGTCTCTTATTTGGGCCATCCATAAAGAAAATATTTTTTTATGCTAAGAGTATTAATTTGTATTGTGAATATCGGTAGAATTGACCCGTCTCACAGACAAAGATTCATAAGACCGTCTCACAAAAAAACTTATTCTTAATAATATAAGTCGTTGGTACTGGAAAGGGAAATTTATATACTCCAGCGGGTGAGTATACACTCAGCCACAAGTTGCATGGCCCCGCATCAATTTCATGTGCATCGAATTATTGACCTTCCGTAATAAATACGCAATTCTAATTAACAAAATTAGGTTTAAATTGAGTAGATTTTGTTGGAAATATAGAATATATATATTTGATGATAATTGAATTATTTAATTGTTTCAAGATGATATTACATTGCTATGATATTCATGTTTCTTATTATCAAGTCGTTTGTCAAAATACAACGATATATATTAATTCGAGGGATCTCAAAATCTATCAACCACCAAGTATTTGAGCCGCTTTGTTGATTTAACACTGATAAACTCAATATTAATTTCGGTTTCAATTTAAGATTTATTTTTGGTCTTTTGGTGATAATTGCGCTACTTGGCTACCCCGACGCCTCGTATGCAAATGTCGTCCTCGAAACTTGTTAAAAAAATTCTTAATTATTTGCAGGTTGCGAATTTTCTTGGACGAAAAGTAATACACCCGAAGATTTATTTGAGCAGAATTGCATTAACATTGCTGTCGACGAGAATAGGGACTTGTATACTGTGTGGGAGATATAGTTTATCCAGAAACTTTCCCTATTTTCAGAGATTTTCAAAGATTTCAGCTGATAAGAGAGAGAAGATTTTGGTTTCGTGGTCACGGAGCTTTTTTTTCCTCTTGAGAGTCCTGTATTCCGCCATCAAGATCTTCACTCTCCTAGTTTTTTTTACTCAGGTAAATATTTAAATTTGTTTTGTTGATTTATGCTAGTTTACATGTATACGTGTTGCGTGCATATCTAGTCGATTTTTTTTTAAATAAATGAAATTAAACTTTAAAAATTTCTTCAAGAAATAAAAATGAAAAGCCTTGATATGTTTTCAAGTAAATTGATAGATTTGCCCTTCATATTGCTAGATACATTATATTTTCAATCTATATATGGAAATGACAAAAACTTGTGTAAGACGGTCTCATGGATCGTATTTTGTGAGACAGATCTCTTATTCAGTTATTTGGGTCATCCATAAAAAAATATTACTTTTTATGTTAAGAGTATTATTTTTTATTATGAATATCATTAGGGTTACTCGTGTCACATATAAAAATTAGTTAATCCATTTAATAAGAGACATATTCCATATATATATATATATATTCAATTAGACCTTCCGTAGGTTTACTTACCTCTTTCATCGCATTTGCTTTGGTTCTACATAATAATTTCAATGTGTACATATCTTTCCAATACCAAATTAATAATTATCTTATTTAGTGATTGGATTGATACAATGACAATTAATTGATTACATTTGGATAGCGTCCAACAATTTTGGTGGATGAGATCCTACCTATGTGGGCACTACTCTATCTTCATTTCAACGTGTAAGATCTTGTCATACATATAATTTTTTTAAAAAAAATGGGTCCTATATATGCATGAGTAAATCTTGGTCATCCATCCTATCATGAGAACAATGCCACATGAGTAGATGAAATAAAGCAACAATTTTGTATAGTTTCAATTAATGAAATGGGTTTCTCCTCCCAAAAAAATAAAACTAAATATTGTTGCACAATTATTCATAAACAACTTTTTAAATTTTTTTTTCTTATCGAATATAATTTAATAATATTATCAAATAAAATGGTATATGATCAAATATATATTTGCTCAAAATAAAATTCAAAACATACATTTACATCCCACAAAATCATTTCTAGAAATTATATATTTCCTGTAGCCTTTTCCCAAAATATTAAAAAAGAAAAACCAAACAATTCTCAAGTTTCTGTCCTAATCATAGCGTAAGGCATGGGACCCTCAGTTGCATAATTTTTTTTTTATCGAATTCTAACAATCGGGTGGATGAGACAGAAGTTCATTAATACCAAGCCCTCAAATTATTGGTCCATAGTCACTTTATATCTATAATTTAATTATTTCAGTGTATATATATATATATATACATATATATATATAAATGATGTAGGACCCAAAGCCGGCATAATGTCAAGAAATCATCAAACTTGACAGCAAATGGTAAGATATGAATATGTTGTTTTCATTTTTATAGATTAGAGTTGTTGGTGGTTGGAACAGAAGTTTAAACCACGACCATATTCAATTCAACTATATCTTCCGTAAGCACTCGCTCTTCAAAAGTTGCCTTGTGTTCCATGATTCAAAAGGAAATTTGTTGAGAAACAGTAAATAGTTTTGAATACGGAGTAATTTCCAAAGACAGGGGACCTTAGAGAGAATCGGGAAACTTTGGTATCTCATTTCAATGCCCGGTATCTAGAAATAGACTATCCCGAGGGCCGAGAGTTTAAAAAACACATTCTAGTACCCGAGAATGATACTATTTATTAAGATATATTCATTCATATTTTGGATAGTAAATATGTGTGACAGATTATTATCAACGAATTTAACCAAATTTTGTTCAATTCATAGACTATGAGATGAAACAATATCTTTTGGAATGTATATGTACTTGAAATGAAATGACACTGGTTCGCCCGAGTTCTTGAGGAATGTTACGAGGAAATTTTGAATTGATCAAACAGGTGAACGAGAAAAATGAGAATATTTCTTGGAAAGCCATAGGCTACTGCGGCCCGGATCCAAACCTCAAAACTCAGAATGTGAAGGCCAAAACCATGCAAGAAGAAGATGCGTGTGAAGAAAAATTGAATGGACCGCTTTACAAAGGAATCGTCGATTTGAACCAAGCAAGAACGTCAAACCTGGACAAGTTACAAAACTTTGGGTTCCCTATTTCTATGGCGAATTCAATAAACCCGAGAATGAAGTCGCTGAACCCATCGTTCGGCATCAAATGTGATGCTGTGGTGATCGGTTCAGGTTCAGGAGGCGGAGTTGTGGCTGGTGTTCTTGCAAAAGCTGGCTACAAAGTGATAGTTCTTGAAAAGGGGAGATATTTGGCCAGAAATAATCTCTCGCTGCTTGAGGGGGAGGCGCTGGATCAAATGTACCTAGGAAATGGAATTTCTGGGACAGAAAATATGGACGTTCTTTTGCTTGCAGGATCAACAGTAGGCGGTGGATCGACAGTAAATTGGTCGGCCTCGATCCAAACCCCACCGCATGTTACAAAAGAATGGAGTGAAAACCATGGACTAGAATTGTTTGACAGCAAAGATTTTGCCAAGGCATTGGATGTTGTGTGCCAAAAAATGGGAGTTCAATCTGAATTCAAGCAAGAAGGATTCAATGGCATGGTTTTGAGAAAAGGGTGTGAGAATTTAGGGTACCCCATTCGAAAGATCCCGAATAACGCGCCTTCGGATCATTCCTGCGGCTGGTGCTGCCTCGGTTGTAAAGAAGGGAAGAAGAGAGGTACTTCAGAGACATGGCTAGTGGATTTGGTTGAGTCGGGGAATGGTGCAATTCTTCCTGAATGTGAAGCTGTAAAAGTGATCACGGATAAAAGAAACGGCAGAAAAAGGGCCATCGGTGTAGCTTTTACGTTCCTAAATAAAGGGGTGAAAGAAGTCGCAATCTTGGAGTCAGGTGTTACCGTGGTTTCATGTGGGGCGATTCTTACACCCCCATTGCTAAAACGAAGTGGGCTAAAGAATCCAAACATAGGGAAGAATCTACATCTTCATCCTGCCGTATTAGCATGGGGTTACTTTCCTGAATCAGATTCACCTGATTCATGGCCTGAGGGAGAGAAAAAAAGCTACAACGGTAGAATTTTGACAAATATGTCGACAGTTGTGGCGAATTTCGAAGATTCGGGATACGGGGCAGTGATTCAGACACCGGCATTGCACCCTGGAATGTTCTCTGTACTAATGCCATGGCTTTCTGGTACAGATATAAAACAGCGGATGCTTAAATTTTCAAGAACTGCTCACCTATTTGCTCTTGCCAGAGATAAAGGTTCGGGCGCTGTAGTGTCGCCGACTCATATAAGTTACAAATTGGAGAAATCCGATCGAGAAATTCTGAGCGAAGGAGTAGACAGAGCACTGAGGATATTAGCAGCAGCCGGTGCCGAGGAAATCGGGACACATCACAACAAAGGGAGAGTCTTGAAAGTGAAGGAAGCCGATTCAAAGGAATTGGATGCGTTTGTGAGGGAGGAAAGTTTAAGGCCATTGAAGAATTTGGAAACACCTATATGTTCAGCACATCAGATGGGAAGTTGCCGAATGGGGGTCAACCCGAAGGAGTCAGCTGTACGTCCCAATGGGGAGACTTGGGAAGTAGAAGGACTTTTCGTTGCGGATACAAGCGTTTTTCCGACCGCTTTGGGGGTAAATCCGATGGTCACGGTTCAGGCAATTGCTTACTGCACTGCTCAGTCAGTTCTTGAGGTCCTTGGCAAGGGAAGAGTTGAATTAGCTAGCAATCCTTGATGTGTACCCTGGAGCAAACGAATATGGATTGGAAATTTTATTGTTATTATTATACATATTGTGTTTTAAAAAATAAATTATTACACACATTGTCGATGATTGTGAAGATGAAATGTAGTTAAAACTTTTATTATGTTATAAACCTAAGATGTGTCTTATCACAACCCACCCAAAAAAGTTGTCAACTTGGTGGTATAATCTTCATGGGATGGGTTTATAAGCTACTCCTGTTTATTTTATTGTTTGATGTGATATATTTTTAATAACATTTGTAAGTTTGGTTTTTGAGTCATCTGTATTTACTTTTCCTATATTTTATGTATTTGACACTCATCTCTCTTGTCAATACAAGGGATGAGAAAGATAAAAACATCAAGTGTAGGAGTAGTGAATGCAAATTTGGAGTTACAATTTATTAAATAAAATGAATAATAAATATTAGTCTGAGGTTAAAGTTGGAATTAGAATATGAAGGTGGGTTGGTTATTGGCGTGGCTTTGAAATTGCTTGGGCAAAGACTTGTGTAAGACGATTTACAGGTCGTATTTTGTGAGTCGGGTATCTTATTTGGGTCATCCATGAAAAAATATTACTTTTTATGCTAAGAGTATTATTTTTTATTATGAATATCGATAGGGTTGACTCGTCTATAAAAATTCGTGAGACCATCTCACAAAAGACTTACTGCTTGATACAAACTTGTTGGCATCTGATGCCAACTGGGGTCTGGGGACGTCTTTCTTTTTCTTTCTTTTTTTTGTGCCCCAACAACCCAATAAATACAGATTTAGGTCCACTCTTTCTTTTTCTTTTACCATATGCAAGATTCCGAAATATGCAACAGTTTTCCTATTTTCCGTAACTATGAATAATACCATATAATAACTTAATTTTTATTCTTCATTCTCTACTTTCACATCACATATTGATTACTTTTAATTCACACCAATCTCAAAACCTCAATAATTATATTTTAATATGACATTGCTATTATTCAATGTTCTCTCCAGTGAAGAAAATGAAAGATTACTTTCTACACCAAAAGGTCATCGTCTCCACCAATCCTAATCCAAGAAAGGTAAACATCAAGAACCCAATACCCAATTCTTGTTTGCTTTCATTAGACTCCAAGCTTCAATCCCAATCCATGTTTCTCCTTCCCAAATCTTTGATCAAAGGATAAGTACACACCCATAATTTCAAACCAGCCATTGAAATTTTACATGGAAAGACTAAATAGTCACAGTTTTGTATTGTTCTCCTCTGTCACCATAGCATTAGGCATTGTTTCCTTTACCTTGTGCCTTGCAGCTGAATTCAAGAAATCGAAGGTATTTGTGATTTACATATGATCAATTCGATTTTTTTTATTATACAGTTCAGCGTATCGATTCATTGATTGATTTTGATCCAGAAAGAGGATCTTAGATTGGAGGGAAAGCTGTGTTATTTGCCCAGAAGCGCGGGCGTTGAATTGGGAGTCATGGGTTTAATCTTTCTGGTTGCGACTCAAGTGACGGCAAATTTATTATTGATCTCCAGAAAATTCTGTTCAACAGAGGACATCACCAGCTGTAAACTCAGAATGCCCACTTTATCCTGCGCTTTGTTGATTTTATCTTGGTAAGTATCATATAACCGGTAATCTTGGTAAATTATATATATGTATATATGTATGTGTTTATCTAATCTGTGAGTGTTCTATAAAAAGTTAAATTGTTTGATATGAAAAGTTAAATAAAATTTAACGATTAAAAATTAGTCCCAGTGGGTTTAATGTCTGAAGTCAATACTAAACAAAACTTTTACTGGGCCGCTTTAGGTATTCGACTAATTCTTAGTGTTTGATCAATGATCAGAAGTTCGATTTTTTGTATCAATATTTCCGTATGTTGCACAAAGTTTGCGAGATGTTTTTTACTGGCTAGCATGGTTTGCAGACTATCAGATTTTGCATACGAAAAATTAACAATAACGTACTCTATCATCATAAAAAAAAAAAAAGCAGATGATTGAAAAATCATTTTACAGCAGGTATATTCTGTAAAAATATACTAATTTAGTTATTTACGAACCAAAAATTCAATATTTCCCGAAAATGAATCAGTCATAATGCTTGCTCCTGTCCTTTCTTTAGTATAACACCTCTTCTTTCTTTTTTTAAGAGAGAACATTTGATAGATCAAATAGAGAAGTTTTGTTTACAATATTATGAATCCAATAAGGTATATATATTATTAGCTTTAATTTACTGATTTTACAGGAAGGGGTTTCCAAATTTTATTTCGTGTCATGTAATATGATATTACTGAAAAAATATTAGCATAAATCATTTTGATGGTTAAAATTATAAAGTTAAAATTAGTTAAAAATAGGAGCAACATAATAACAATGTACTAGCTGTTAAAGATATTACTGGATCCTCCAAAATCTAAAACTTTCACCAAACATGGTTTGATCTCATAATTCCTGGTATGAAGACTTGAAAACCATGTGGGAAAAATTTCAAAATTATTTTCTAGGCGAAGGGAACCTTCATCACGTGGACAGCTATATGTGTCTACACAATATAATTCCCACAACCGACACCTCTATCATTAAATCTATATGACAATGTTTTTTTCTTAAAGAATGAATTATGTAACAGGATCAGCTTTGGTATTGCTGTTATTTTAATCAGTGCAGCCACTAGCATGAGCAGAAGTCAGCAGTTGGGGCAAGGTTGGTTGGATGGAAAATGTTACCTAGTCAAAGATGGAGTCTATCTTGGTTCAGCCATGTTGGTTTTGATGGCACTGGGGTCGACCCTCGGCTCAGCCACCATAGTCGTAAGGCGCAGGCAGGCTGAAGAAAACAGAAAGGTTCTTGAAGGAGTTCAAGAATAACCAAATTTGTGAATTTTTCAGTCTAACAAAATTTTGAGATCGTTTCACGGTACAAATACGTCGAACAGGCGGCGAATTGTGGGGCTGCATGCGATTCCATAGCTTTTTTTTTTTTTTTTTTTGATGAAGACTCCATAGAGAAGGGAAGTGAATGAAAATTTACTTGAAGAGAGAGAGAGAATAAAAAAGATAAAGGGATGACGTTTGTCCCGTGGCAACTATGATTTGATATTTGTTTTGGCCTGATTCTTCCCCAGACAGAAATACAAATAGACATGACCAAGGTTGGTCTATTTTTCTATCCTAAACAAATGGAAACTAGAACAGTGTTCAGAATATAATGATATATATCTTGGTAGCTATTTGAACATGCTAGATCTGTATTCATTTCTTATAATTTGACTTGGCCAAGTTAATTATTCGCACAGCTTCATTGTCCATAAGCATCATATTGGAGACAAAGCGATGCGTCTTATAGAAGGTTAGCATAGTGAACTCTGTCTAAAAATAACATGCAGGTTATCCCCTCGGGAAACCACCACGGCCACGGTTTAAATGGTTTTTCACACTTGCCGGATTGCACGAGCCACGATTCTCGCCGTCCAACTCCATACCATCGCAACTGCTGATTGTCATATAGAAAAAATTTTAGACTGTCAATTAATTCTTCACTAAAGTTGAGAAAAATATCATGCCTGTGATTTTCAGTGATAGAAATCGCGTGACAACACAAATAGATCCTAGTAAAATATATAACCTTGCCCACTCACGAAAATATTAGAACATAGTTTTATATGTATATATACATAATCATATTTATATGACACACTGAGACAAGATGGCACATTCAATGGCAGGGGTTCACCATTGTCATATTTATATGACACGCTAAGACAGGATCCTACCCAATATTCTCAACAGAGTACTTCAGAATGAGAAATGCAAATGAAACGCAGAAACATACGTCGTTTCTACTTCGAAACCGATAAAATTCAAGCAACAGTCATCAGACAAGCTATCTAGATAAGCAAAAGAAAAGAGAGAATTGCAGGCTCTACTGCTATCGGGAACTAACATGCAGTGGTTGAACCAGTTAGAAACACAAGGCTCCATAATAACTACGTCCTTGTATTAGGAGTATTTCAAGTCAGGGTCAGCATGATTGAGGAAACATAATAATATAAAAAGGATGCAGATAACATTAACTAAAAAAACAAATCAGGGAGTTATTTAAGAGTATGCTTAGTACATCTGGAATATTTCTTTAATTTTATCTCTTGAATTCATCAATAGATAATATATCTTTCTTTAAAACTTGAGAAATCCACGTGATCTAATAGTGAATTCCGTGAAGGAAATTAAGATGGAGAAAGCGGCTTAGACTTCCTGTGGTCGAATTTTATTACAACTTTTGTATGAAAATGAAAATGGATTTACTGCAAAGGCCATCATCACAACGCTTGATTTTCAATAAAAAGCTAGCACTACGATTATTTCCTCGTTCTATACTTAAAAACGCCGCCTCCCGAATTTTGGGTGAACGCCACTCGGCCTCGCCACCTTATACAGGTACGGATTCGTTTTATGTTCCCATTTTTGTGTATCACTCGTCGTCAAATTTGCTGCCATTTATATAAGAATCGTGTTTCCGCGTATGTATTATTACACTGGTGCTTTGTCCATAATATATAATTATTAAAAAAATTTATGTTCTAATACACTACTTTGATGTTTTGTAGTTTGATTTAGAGTGATTTTAAAAAAAAAAATCGCTGAAAAATTAAAAAATCTCTCACTCAATAAACAACTAGAAGATCAGTGCATAATTATTATTATTTAAGCTTGAGTCCATATTAATCAAAATTGATGTGACTAATCCAAAATCATTTGCATGACATATGTTTATTCATTGCCTTTTACAAGTGAAAATGGTATTAAAGAAAGGAGAAAAAATACTAGATAAACATAAGATACCTACAAATATTCTATTTATGTTAGGAAATAAATAAGGCTATAATTTTCGCATCATTTTCTATGTATTGCCATCTATAGAAACTCACTTATGTACAAATTCCCCCTATCCTTTCAAGATTTATAGTGGCATTTTCCTTTGACCAAATTTCTTCCTATATTTAGAAAGAATCATGTCCGGTTTGGGCTTTTGCGAGAGAGACTAATGGGCAACCCATTCTGGGGAAGAGCAAAGGGCCCATATTGGATTCCATTTTGTTGGTCCATTATACTCCACCTGTATTTTGTGGTGAGATGGTGCACGAGGATTAAAATCTCTAGCTTGGCTAACTCATTCCCCGGGCAGGAGTGAATCCCATTGCCAAATGGCATGAATGTATTGGGCTTCGGCGCCACCTGTAATAAATAAAAAAAATTAACCATCTTTTCTTGGAAGGGATCATGTTGGATGCAATTAGTAGGAGTAAATGAAATTTATGATTATTTTACTAAAAATTACCTCAAATCTCGAAGGTTCGAATTTCTCTGGCTCCGGGAAATTAGCAGGATTGTGGTGAATATTTCTGAAGAGGGGCAACACTTTCCATCCTTTTGGAATTAGATATCCTGCAAATTTACGTTAAACAAGTAACTGTTAGACAGCAGGGACGGTTGGCAAAATAATTTTGGCGATTTTTTTTTCTTTTAAATTAACAGTTGAAGAAGTTTATTTTTGGACCAATTTTATATTTGAAACTTGATAGTATAAAATATATGTTTCGTGGGTTATTGAAGTTAAACTTACCGTTGAATTCTACATCTTCGACAGCCTCACGAAAAGTAAAAGACAAGATGGATGCCACTCTCAGTGTTTCTTGAATCACCCTCGAAGTGATTGGCATTTTCTTGGTGTCCTCCCAATTCAAACCTTTCTCCTCACCGAGCTCTTCTTTGGAATTAATTATGCCCTCTTGCTCTTCCTGCAAAAATCCCAACAGAAAGTCTTTAATTTCCATGAAAAAGAATTTTAGCAAAGTTCAGATGTTTGTTTTCGAAGTTTAGGATATGGGTTCTTACGGTGACAGCTTGCAGAACACTTGGGTTTTCACCAAGATATTTCAAAATCCAAGTTAACACGCTAGCTGTAGTGTCGCGAGCAGCGAAAATCACGCCGATGACATTGTCTGCGATTTGTTCATCGGTTAGACCTTCGGAATCCTCCATGAAAGAACCGAGCAAATCGGTGTGATCACGTTTCATTTGCCTCCTGAGTGAGATGATTTTGGCCAAGATTTGTGCCAATTCCTTTCTAGCCTTCATTGACTTGTGGAAAAGGGTCCCGGGGAGATTAATCGGCATCGAGTTGTATCCCTTTTCAAGAATGTGGTAGCATCTCTTGAGATCATCTCTGTACAAAACTTCATCTTCCCCAAGAATCGAAAGCATTGCCACATTGAATGTGTACTGCAAGAATTAATTTGAAGCTAATCATAATCAGATTTCAAGGCTCTGTTTTTCCCCTGTTTTTGAGGCTTTCGGAATGATGATGAAACTCACCGTTTTCATTTCCTGGTAAGTGGTGATCGATCTGCCGTCCCATGATTCCAAAGTGCTTTCCGCAACCGATTCGATCTCCGGAATGATGTTTTTTATCGCTTGGGGCATGAATGCTCGTAGAACAAGCTTCCTCAGCTTGGCATGGTAGTCTCCCTGGTGAAAGAACAAGGCTTGTTTGCCCAACATCCTCTCTTTGCTAGCAGGAAATGTCGGCTTAAAGAGATTGGATTTTGAAACAAGCACAAGTCTGGCCGCCTCCGGGCTCGAAATCATCACACAATTGCACCCCAAGATGTGAGTCTTGAATATGGAGCCATACCTGCCAAAGTCGAAACAATTTTTCCGTGAGAATTAAGGTCAAACAAAATCTCGAAATCTTGCAAAAACAAAACGTGGGAAACTTGAACTAACTTCTTGATTTTTGACGCAAAGAAAGCATTCGGGTTCTGCGAGTACAGCTGGAAGGTTTCACCAACATAAGGCCAGCCCATGCTCCCCGGCGGAAGCGGCAAGTTTACTTTGCCAAACGACCGGAATTTAAAGATCCGATTCAGGAGTAAGCATGAGAAAATGAAGGTTCCGAATATGTAACAAAACGAGATGGATTCCATGATTCTGTAACAAAAAGATCAAACTTTAAACTGTTCCGATGAATATACGTTTATCAGAGAATAAAATTTTTGGATGAAGGGATGCGATGAATTGGGAGGGTATTTATAGGTATCCCGAGGAGGTGGAGGATGGACCTTTCTAACACAGCTATCAGACCCAAACACGGAATCAACCTCCAGCTCACGTATATCGGCGGAAATGTGTACGTATAAGTGTATGTATAAGAGGAGTGATGGAACAGAAAAGGACACGTGTAAGTATACATCCATTAATCATGAATGAATTAACTATAAAAAAAATTATTTGTAAACTTTATTTAATATTTCAGATATGGGTAAATTTTGAATTTTTAAAAGTTAATTTTCATCCTTCGGGTTCTTGGGTAGCCACGTGAATAAGACTTGGCTAGCTGTGTGGTTGACGAGAGAGGTGCGAGGAAACAACTCCTTGGGAGTTGGGACAAAAAAAATACTTGGAAGAGACTAATAAAGGGGATGAATTTGATGCCATCCGTACCACGCATGGCTTTGTATATTTTATTTATTTGGGGGCCAAAAAGCATTTCCCACTTGCATTTTTATCAAATTACGATTCACATTAATGGATGATTAACTAAAAATATAAAGTATAGAACAAGTTGCGAAATTTGTCACGCGAAATCATTTTTTCCTATATTTTTATAGATTATCCACGTTTCTTGGATTTCCTTCTTCCACAACGTCGACAAAATATGTTTTACATCTTCAAAAATAGATATATTTTTCAATTTAACATCTTATTCTTTATCCTTCGATTTTGCAAGTCAAATGATATCTGCTATTATTATAAGTTGCTTAGCGTTAGTTGGTTCATGTTTATGTTTCAAGTAGACTTCGTCAAGTCAAGGGAAATGTCTAAATAAAAGTTTGACCCCAAAAAATTGTAATTAAACTGCAAACACGTGTATAATAAATAATATGATAGCACATATATAATAGCCCTTTGAACAACTCGTACTTACTCGATGAAAATCAAGAGGAAAAAGTAAAAGTCAAACTGATCCAATACTCGGTTAGATACTAATAATTAAATGGAAAATTTATAAGAAACGAAATTTAAAATTCGAATCTCTGTTTAAAATTTCGCATAATGTGAGAGAGTTATTTATCTTGAAATTTGAATTGCCGAATTAATCTAAAATTTTCAATTCTTATCAAGTGCATATATAGAATTATCTTTCAAGGATATATATATTAGATAAGAGGAGAAGGAGATTGAGACAGTCTCGTAGATCTTTATTCGTCAAACATGTCAACGTTATCCATATTTACAATATTCGTCTCACAAATTGATCGGTTAGACCGTCTCACATGATTTTTTGTGTGTATTCAAAAAGTCAATCAAGATAATTGACAAATTGTTTTGACTTTTAATGTTTGACATAAATCAGTTTAATTCTTAAACGTGTTTGTTGACTAAACGAATTAAATGTGGTTGCAAACTAATTTGATCGTTTGGATTAAATGTATTTTTTTGAAATTAGAGCTTGAAATTAATGTGGTTTGAACTTCAAATATTCGAATTATATATGATATGATTATTTATCAATAGAAATAAGATAAAAGAACGAACTCATTCAACTAGACAAATACGACATTTTTGAACTTTTTCCACCATAAATGAAAGCTCCAAAAAATGTGATGAAATTAAATTGATTAATAATTTGTGTTCGAACCACACCTACAGATGTTCATTGTACCCGTTATCGCAAATAAAATGTCAACCAAGTTGACGAAAATTATGGTTTTAACAGTAATAAATATAATAAAATTTCAATCAAGTTGATGGAAATGTTGCTTTTAAATAATACAATGTCGAACAAGTTGATGAAAAAGTTTTGCTCCTACCTGGAAAGATCTGACGCCGTCTGCTGTGTTGGAGAAATAATTGTTTTATTTATTAAAAGTTAAATAAATTAGTTATAAGGTAACGATCGATTATAAGACAGTAATTATGAAGTAATCGTTGAATTTATGTTCATATATTGAACGATTTGACTTTCTATCGTAATAAATTAGGGTGATCAACATTTTTCAAACCATCCCACCCAAAACAAATTGCATGTTTGACTTTGTACTTGGCCTCGAGTTTTAATTTTTCCCCATTTGGAATGAAAATTGGATAAGTATTTTATGAGCTTTCTAAGACTGTTATCAGACAAAATCAAGATTTGCTCAGAGTCATCCTCTCAGTGCGGGTTACAACTCTAGCGTGTTTGCAGGATACTATATCAGTTTGGAGGTTTATCCAGCATAAACTGAAAGATAACGAATGTATTTGTCATTAGAATAAAAAATAATAATATTTTTTATTCTAAAAATCTCATCAACCCAACTAAGAGCATCCATATTCATGTTAAAATTCGATTGTTACAACACCCAAGAATAATGACATTCAATGTGATACATGTTGCAACAGTCAACTCAGCTCCCAATCCACCCCGGCGTTCAAAGTGTTCATTTATTCGAACGCTGTCCAAAAAAAATTTAAAACAAAAATTAAAACGCCTAATGCCTATTGCCGCATATACGCCCAAATTTCTGGCGTGGGATTCATTGGCCATTATAAAAATAAAAAAACTAGGTAATAATCATTTAAAAAATGTAAATAAAATTGAAAATATATATATTTAATGTAGAATAATATGAGTCGATGGTAGAACCACATATAATGAATGTTAATGTTAAAATGAATATAACATAATATAAATGTAATATAATATATACATGATATATAGACATCATATTTATATATATATATATATATATATATATATATAAAATAAAAATAATGAATGTTATAACACCAACCAATATCCATGTTATAACTTCACACGTTGACGAGCCATGGGGCCAATCAAGGTTAATGTGCACAGTAGTACCTTACCTGAAACCTAAAAGCTTTGATATTTTTAATAAATGAAAAGCCATCTCATTTAAATAATTGCACACGGCTTATACTAATATTCCACTCAAGGGACAAACGGAGGAAAAAAGTTGCAAGTTCCTCTAATTTATTTCACAAATTGACACTGATCGGTGGGTCCTGTAGCCTTTGAATTATTATCCTATCGAGCCATTTTGACCCTTCACCCATTAAAAGACTACGGTACTCTATTATATTTGTCCCATAGCGAGGGCCCGGTCCCAAGATTGCCCCCTCTAATATACCACTGGCGCAAAAGAATTATAATGCAAAATTTTAAAATTATGTTTTTTTCGAATGACAAAAATTTGAAGTGATTCTTTTTCTAAGACAAATGTCCAAATTATAAGGACTCGTATAAGAAAGTATTTCATCGTATGTAATATTTTTTAAATAATAATAATAATAGTCCAATTAAACATCTTTTTCAAGAAAACATACAGCTGGTGATCAATTCAATAAGTTTGATAGCTCATTTCAATCAATTAATTTCGCCATTGATTAATGTTCATAAATGATTTTGATAATCATACACACGGTTTGGAAACGTGGTACGACTTTAAAATTAAGTTGTCGGATGGGGTTTTCATATAAATCCAAATAACACCTTTTTAGAAAATTGAAGCGTGATTAACAAAAATATTTGAAATTCATTTTATTTTATATAATTAATTCGTTAATAAATAAGATATGAAGTTAAAATTTAATCTGTTATGTTATTGTTAACGATAAATTATAATCAAAATTTATAAATTTTAAAATCATCTAACCAAACAAAACCTTAGTTTTAATCAAAGTATATATGGACGAGATATTTAGCTTAGTGATAAGAGTGAGATCTTTTAATTTTATTCTATTTTGAGTTCGAATTAGACTTTGTAGTAGTTTAGTTAGATTAGATTGTATAAAAAAATACTTATATATCTTATAAGTTACATGATTTAAACTATATAACGTAAACAAACGGATCGGACATGATCATGCATGTATATTTTTATTCCTTTTTATTAAAATATAATATTCATGTTATTCTCTGTAATATAACTTATTTTCTTTGAAAGCAGTTAATGTTCAAACATGAAATGATAAATTATAGTTTAAATCAGTTCGAACCTTGATAAAATTGGACACGAAACATTCGAGAACAACAAAATTCATAATCATATGTTTTATTTTGGAATCATTCGATCAGAAGATGTCTTTAAATCTCATCACTTCACAATTTGTTTTCAAAAGATATATATACAATTCAAGTTATTAAAAAAACAGAAATCAACATCCATTTCAATTTCAATCTGTACACACGCTTCGGAAACGAGAATGGCGTGGCCATGAATTGTAGATATGCGCATGTAAATACAAATCGGTCACACCCCGGTCCGAAAACTATTAAATAATCGTTGGACCGTTCAAACCGATCAAAATTAGTTAGAAAAGTCAAGAACATGTAAATCCGGCCCGAAAAGTACTAAATAACCGTTTGATCAGTAAAGGTTTGTTCAGTAAAATCGGTCAGAACTAGTCAAATCAATACCCGGTTCGATTGATCAATACATTTTAATTTTTTTTAAAATATTGAATTTTTATATTTATATATATGATTATTTTGATTTTGAACTTTACAAAAAATAATATTTAATAATATTGGACTTTATTTTGATTTTTTAATATATATATATATATATATAATTATGTTTGATTATATGTATATTGTATAGATTTTAAATTTGGATAAATAATTTTTTATTATATATATATATATATTTAAAATCTTTAGAATTGAAAATATATTATTATTTTATATATAATATCTTTAGAATTGAAAATATATTATTATTATATATAATATAATGATTTTTTGATTCGACTGTCAATTCAGCAATTGAGCCAATTTTCAAAGCAAGCATGGTCACCCCACAATCCAATTATGAAACATTGTTTTTTCCCCATCTGCAATTTGCACGTCGCTTTCAGAAAGACAAATCACAATTGGGCCGGGTCGTTGTTACTGGGTCCATCTGCATCGGTGCGTGTGTGTTACATCTGTATTAAAATTTCAATATAAAGTTTATTAAATTCATAATTCAATATAGATCCCCAAAAATATTTCATGATTCATGAAATAACTAATAATGATTAATTAATTACATTAATTTTACAGAAATTCGAGTATTATACTTCCAGTGTTCCAAATATAAAGTTCATATTCATTCCAAATACATTGTTCAGTATCAATCTAACCATATTTATTAAATATATTAATTATATTTTAAAAAATTTCTATATTTAATTAAATCAATCATTAAATTAGGATAAATGATAATGAAGAAAAGTGGGTTGAATAAAGTAAATCTTTTTTTAAATTTTTTTGAATAAAGTGATCTGCAAATACTCGGTTACAGCTCTTGCATAGACAGAGACAGCATGAATAGATAGATAAGTCACTGAAATTCAAATTGCTTAGCAGCGGTCCATCTGTATAAATTATTACATAAAAATCACTTTATGAATTATGGCGGCTTCACAATCAAGATTAATTTTTATTTTATATATATTTTTTAATTTTACGAAATTTTTATTATATTGCATGCTTAAATACGAATTAATTATTTACCTTTCCTCATGGCGGTTCGAGAAAACCAGGTGACAATATAAAATCTATTTTTTTATATACTTCATTTTTTATGCATTACTTTTACTAATGTAGTTTATATAAAAATATATTAAATATGTAAATGTTTTTTCGGCTTTGAATGAAGAATATTTCCTACCAGGAGACAACGGATACACACAATTAAATTTCTCTTTTGTAAAGTAAATTTATAAATATTGCCTTAAAATATGTAACTTGATGGGGGGACAGATGGATTTTTAGACCTATGTTGTATGTTTTTTAATTATTATTATTATTATTATTATTATTATTATTATTATTATTATTTTCCTGTGTGCAAGAAAACCCAGCTACTTCTTGCATTGAGGCTACCACCATAAGAAATGGGCCGTGAGTTCTTTTTTGCTGTTTAGAGGTTTGTGGGCCGGATTCGTGGGCTTGCTCATCGACTATATCACCATTACATAGTTTAAAAAAAAATTATTATACCGAAAATTTTAATTATGTAAAGGGAGACGATATTTTTATCTTTTTGCAAGCAAATGAGACATCTTCGATTATATACAAGCATTAAAAACTTTTCGTATGAGCTAGCGTGATCTGGTAACCTTGTGCGACAAATTCGTCCGTGAAGAGTTTATTCAACAAAAAATTAGTGATTTCGAATTTTATAATCTAAAAAGGAAAAAAAAAAAAAAAACTACTATGAACATGTGATAGTTACATAAATTATTATATACTGTATACCTTTAAAACTTTGAACTGAAAATCCTAGACTGGCAACTGATCCTTAATCCCAATACAGGTCAAAATTCTGTAAGCAATATGTGCCATATCCGGCCTCGTTTCCGAGTTCGAAGCCAGAGCAAGATTCGCCACTTCCACCAAAACCCGCAACTGTTCCACATTCACCTTGCCATTAAGTTTCGGATCCACCATTTTCACCAACATTATTTCTACATCATCACAATTCTTCCGGCACTCCTGAGTCCATTCAGCCAATGTAAACGAGCCCTGCAACGATCTCAACCCGGTGATCAGCTCGAGAAGTAGAACCCCGAAGCTATAGACGTCGCTCTTCGGCGACACGATTCCGGTTTGTAGATAACTTGTGTCGACATAGCCGAGGGAACCCTTTACCGCAATTGGTGTGTGGGCTGTTTGGGGGTCGTTGCCGAGCTTGCACAGCCCGAAATCCGCTAGTTTTGCGTGGCTGTCATCAATCAGGAGGACGTTGGACGACTTGATGTCTCTGTGGATGACAGGAGGATCGGCGACGGAGTGGAGATAGTCGAGGGCGTAGGCGATGTCGAGGGCGATGCTGAGGCGATCGGACCAGCTTAGGATTCCGGCAGATTGGCCTTGGTGGGTATGCATTCGGTCGAATAGGCTGTTTCTTGGGACGTATTCCAGGAGTAGAAGTTGCTCTCCTGGTGAATCGTCGTTAGCAATTTCAGTTTTGATAGATTAAATGTACACGTACACAGTACAAGAACACATACCTTTCTCCAAGCAGAATCCCATCAGGCACACCAAATTCGGATGAGAAATCCTAAGCAAAACCGAGACTTCATCCAAGAACATCTTCTGGCTGCCACCCCTCTCCTCCATCACCCTTTTCACCGCACCAAATCTTCCATCTCCAAGCTCTGCAAGGTACACATACGAAGTCGCTCCGACCCCGACCCGAATTCGGAAATCAGTCGTGGCCACCTTTAGCTCCTCCAGTGAATATGTCCTGATCGAATAGTTTTTGATTTTACAGCTAATGGGTTGTGGTGCGATCTCTTTACACTTCTGAGCGCTTTGATCCGCTAAAGATTTATCATCTTGAGACTCCAAATACACAACCCATTTTCTTAAAATGATCGTGAGAACGATGACTAGAGTTATGGCACCAGCAATCAAATAGCTTCTTCTACTTGATGTGGAGAAACCAAGAAACCACATTTTTGCTTCTGTATAGGCGTACTATTCCTCCATTATTTCAATATTATGCCTTAAATATAAAATTTAATAAATTATGATGAACAACTTATATGATTGCGATCGGTAGGATGATATTTTTACGTACATAACATGAATTAAATCACTAATCAAAAAATACTAAAGAAGATCGCATATAAGTACAATTATATAGAATCTATTAAACAAGCTAGAGTAATTCAGAAACGAAGTCAATGCAAGAACGGCATGAGATACATCGAGAACAAGAGGACTCGACTTTCGTCGCATATTTTCAAATTTTAATTAATTGGAGAAAGATTTAGTGCATATATTCCCACCGATAGTCACTATTCAATATTGCAAAGTATCGATAATGAAGAATAATAGGTTAACGTGATTGTCAAATAATAAAAGATGAGTAGGTCTCATGTGAGACTGTCTCACGGATCTTAATCTGTGAGACGGATCAACCCTACCCATATTCACAATAAAAAGTAATACTCTTAGCATAAAAAGTTATACTTATTCATGGATGACCCAAATAAAAGATCCGTCTCACAAATATGACCCGTGAGACCGTCTTACACAAGTTTTTGGCATAAAAGATTCATGAATTTGGATTTTTCGTAGGAGGAATTGTAATTGAATATATAGTGTCTTATCAACTATTATGCATGTTAATCATTGAATTGGTCAACTAAAAGTGACTCAGGCTGATTCTTGATTCCCACTTTTATCTTAAGTGATGTTGATATATGTCTTGTTAACTTTAATGGAATGAAAATTCAAAGAGGTAGAGATGGTAATTTGGCACCCAAATTAACTAGCTTGGAAACAAAATTGGGTACTATTTTTGTTTATCTGATGACTATATCGATTGGGTCCGTATGTACAGATAAATCCAGAAATCACGATGAATTAGTGATTTAATTTATTTTTAAAATAAATTATATATGAAATTATTCTTGCAAAAACTTGTGTGAGACGGTCTCACGGGTCGAATTTGTAAGACAGATCTCTTATATGGGTCATCCATGAAAAAATATAATTTTTTATGCTAAAAGTATTACTTTTATTGTGAATATGAGTAGGGTTGACCCGTCTCACAGATGAGTATCCGTGAGACGGTCTCACATGAGATACACTCAATTATTCTATCGGATCGTGCACATTACTGCACAATGTTGCTATAAAAATCCTAAATCAGAAAATAGAAAATCCCAACGGCACAGATATATCATATAAATACATTTTGATTCTTGACTCCCATATTTACCTTAAATAATAATGTTTATATATTTCAACTTTAATAATGGTCGAGAACTATGAAAATCAATATTTAAAAATCTGACCTGATACTGGAAAAATAACTAGTACGGGTCTATTAATTAACCATTTGTTAAGTTGTCCCATACATTAATGATAATCAATTTCAAACAATTATATATTTCGAATCTGTAACAAATAAATAAATAACACAGTTCAATAAAATTCAATATTATCATCGTAAACTATATCTCGTTAAAATTTAAAACTTTTATTTTCAAAAAATAATTGTAAGTAAAACAACACAACAACAATAATAACAATAACAACAAACAATGAGAGCCGTGATTACTCAACCCTTACTTTGATGAAATTTGAAATAATATATGTTCATGTATCAGCGTGTTTGTACAATTTATTTTTTGTGCATAATTATTTAATATAAACATTATAAACAATGTATATTAAAAATATATGTATTTATTTTATTATAATATATACTAAAATGACATTCCAAGGTAATTACTAGTTTGGGTATATTGTTTTACATAATAATATAGATATTATCATGCTCTATAAAAAATAATAATTATACACGCACCCGTGACCCATGTCAGACACGGGATGGTTCAATATGATATACCGAAGTTTTTCAACCGTTCTATAAATCGTATTCAAATCTTCAATATATAAAAAAGTTAAACTAACATCGTACCAAAATCTCAGTATACCGAGATTTGGTATATCAAAATTTTGGCATGGTACAATATATAGATTATACAAATATTTTTAATATATTTATATTTCGATACGATATCAACGATATTTTTTTCACTCCTTGTCATACAATATGGCATAATAAATATTTTCAAACTTACTGCTATATTTTTCAACAAAGCAAAGCTCAAGTAGTATAAAAAACTTAAAAGCTCTAGTAGTATAATATTAATATATGTCCATCATTTTTTCATTTTATCTTATTTATGATTTGCATAAAAATAGTTTTATTTTCAAAAAAGGGTGTGCTCATTTGCTCCAAGAATATTTTCTCCCTTCCTGCAATCAGACATCCTTGCTCAAGATTTCATCCGCAATAGGGAAACGCGGCAATATATCTACAGGGACCTGGATTTGGTGAGAAATAAACAAATGAATTTTTTAAAAAAAAAAATTTGGGTAACAGCTCAATAATCTAGCGTTTGTTGAGGTTGTACATACCTTGACCATTTCCAATTTTTCAAGTGCTGATTTCAATGGTTGTGTCATCACGCACTGCTTCAAAAGAAGAGATTTTGCCGCTCCTTTGTCGCCTTTCGCCTGTATCGTTAGAATCTCCCGACTTAAGCACTCAACCGCATCTTCAACCTTGATAAGGAAAACAATGACCCTATGTGAGTTCATTTCAACGGGAGTAAAAAAAAGTGTCTTCTGCAGATCATACCTTATCGAAGTTGACAGAAAACGTTCCATCCTGATGTAGAACAAAGGCGCCCTTTTCAAACAAATAGTTGAATTGCAGCGCTTGTCCTTTCCTGGTCATGTTAAGCAGAGTTATTGGAATGAATTCTTGATGCAAAATCTAGAGTAGGAATACTAATAAACCTAGAGTTTGCATTGGTTTACTTACCCATGAGCTTCCTCTAAACCAAAACGTACTGAACGGAAACAGCCGGCGAGAAATGAGACGTACATAGATTTTATCAGTGTTTTTGGGAGCAGGTCCTGGCCACAGATAATAAGTTGCAGTTATTAAGACTGAAATTACTATAGCTTAAGAGGAATACACTTATCAGACAGCAAATGAAAAGGTTTAGAAATATTTTTAAAATGATGGTACCAAGAATGAAGTGATACTATCACGTCCCTGGCCCACAGGCAATTGTGTAAGGACTCTCCACAATAGACTCTGCTTGCAATTACTTTGTATGAAAATGATTAATTCAAGTTGTAAAATAGATCACTGAGTTTCGCAAAAGCTATTAAGAAGTCTCCCACAATCTGATATGAGATAGGTTTTTATAAATAACATTCGATTGGTTTCTAGTGTTCAACGAAGTAGGCTTTGCATTAAAATATATATAAATAACATTTGATCCCGAAGGTAACATGTATGCTGGAAACAGGAAACACTAGATCAATCAGTCAAGATGACAAACTATAATGGTCCTAGAAAATGCTACAGGTCACACTTGGCAAAAAGCAATATCGGAGAGCTTTAAAATAATGGAAAGTAAATTTTCATCGTAACCATACATCACGATTTCAAACACTTATTTGCTAAAAACCATACATCATGTATGTAACTTTGGAGAGATCCACCAGTTGTTCATTTGGAATTCAGATCTTCAAATAATTTAGTAATTGATGAAACCAAATTAGTTTTCTGCAAGTAAAACTTAGTTTGCCCTCATTCCCTCCAAATATTCTCCAGTTATTGACAAATAAAAATTATAAAAATAAAAAGCAGGACATAAACAATATATAGTTAGCCACATAATATCACCCGAGTCGTAAAATATGAAACATACTGAAGAAAATCAATCTAGTAGAAAAAACGTTACAAGACATTGAAAATCTTCAGCTCCTTTTACTTGATATCACGCAGAGGAAAGAAGTATTAGCAACAATCATAATCAAAGAACGACCATGGAAATGTTATTCAAAGATCATTGTTACCTTGTTAACAAGAAATCTCAAGGCCCAAAGGCCAACAATGTCAGCTTTAGCTTCTTCGAGAGCTGAGTGAAGCTCTTGCAACTCCTGGTTCATTCATACAAACAATGTTCTTTTGATGGTCAGCATGAGGATCAAGGAAAATATGTAGGCGATTATTGAGGGGAAAAAAAAAGAAAAACACAGAAAGTCCAGGTTCATTACTTTTCAGATGTATGTCCAGGTTCATTACTTTTCACATAGCATAATATTTTTACAGCTGATTTGAACAATCAATCACTTTATCAAGACGAAAAGAAACGATGATTAATTGGAAGGCAGCGGTATCACGTGATTATCGATGAAGAATATTTTAAAAGTCCCATGCTAAGATGGTACATATTTCACACGCTGAACTGAACATATTTGGAACCCATATATCACCTTCATCATATGCAGATACCTGGTTGAAACATGAAAGTTTCATATAGAAACCATAACCTTCTTGACACATGAGACAGACTCAATCCATTTATTGTTCCAAACTAGATATAGCAGAAAAGAACCAAAAGAAAGGTGCAAGTCAAAGGAAACTTTAACATAATAACAAATGCAACTGACCAATCTCACTGTCGATGTTTGTCCATTTGGAAGCTGTATTGTATGAGGCCCAATACCATGGCAACATTCATGACAAATTGTGTGAGTGAAGAAAGAGTCAAAGTCCACATATTTCCTTTGTTCCTGACCTATGCATACTTCAGATATAGGTTTTAGAATAAGCTTGAACCTGGTCATGGGAGGTAAGAGTGAAACCTCAACATCTCACAATAAAGCTATTTTTCATAATAACTCCAACCTTAGAGCACATTCTGAACTTATATAATATAAAACATTTAATAGATTACACTGCAACGGAGGAATCTGTACTTTGATTCTGAAACATTTTTTAGCATGACCATCGAGGTTCCTCGATCTTTTACTATTCTTTCGTCATTTGGAAGATTAAATGCAACTGTCTGTGGGCCCTTCACATCCTGCAAGATGGTGAAGACATTAATATGTACACATTGTAGAACCAAACACTTACCACTGCATCAAAAACTATAATTATTGGTCATAATGAAATTCAAATCTTTAAACGTATAGCCACACAAAACTATCAGGTCAATTACTGCTACCAGCATCCAATTATATGATAGAGTACTCCCACAAAAGGCAAGCATATACAACTCAAAACAATCACCCCGGCATTGTAAACAAGCTGCACAACTCGAATTGGAGCCGCGATAACATCTTCTGACTTGTAAACATCATCCATTGGAAGATTCTTCTCCAGAACCTACAAAGGTATAACTTACTGAAGAATGAATGAAAAACTGAAACAAGTGTTTAATCACAAGGAACAAATCGATAGAGCACCTGCAAATGGTCACCAAATAATTTGAGTTGTGAAGTCGCTTTGTCATCACGAATTCCAATGAAAGCCTCAAAAGTTGCCTAGAGGCAAACAGTATATAAGGCACATCGATAGGGGAAAACAATCATAAAGATATAATATATTTTGGTATCCAAACAATATTCTGAGGTTAATCGTGTGGCCATGAGTATAATTTCATGCAAAATATGTCTTACAGTCATCAGCAGTCATATGACCAGTTCAGAAATTTTTTATGGAAGTCAATACTTCATAGTTTGTATCTTGCTGAGTCAAATGACTGAGTTATGTAAGCATACAGAACAGGAAAAACAAAAGTAAAGGCTCACTACAAACAATGCCCTTATTTATGGTGGCCATGAAGAATACCTTGTACCCGAAAATCGTGTCTTCATATGTCTCATATGGGCCAATAGTAATATCCAGCTTTGAATCCTTGAAGACAGCATCAAAACAAAGCAAATAACTTTTTCAGCTCAATGGAGTGTAACCATGAAGGCAAAAAGAACACATCTTAAACTTTTCTACTGAGTCATGAAACCAGTCCATAAGATGCTCATGAAAATTATATCATCATAAAAAGCAAACACTAACAAGTAATGTATCAACATAAGAATAACATTTTCACATATGCTTCTTCCTCTTACATCAGAATATTGCATGAAATCTAAGTACTCCCAATTTTTACTTTTTGTTCGTTAACTAATCACTACTCTCTGCTAGTTAGGGATGTAAATGAGTCGAGCTGTTCGCGAGTTTTTCGGATCTCGGCTCGTTAAAAAGCTCGTTAAGCTTATCGAGCCGAGCCCGAGCCTTATTTTGGGCTCGACAATTTTGTTGAGCCGAGCTTGAGATTAATGATGTTCGGCTCGTTAGCTCGTGAACATGTTCGATAATAGGTTCGTGAGCTCAAAATTGAGCTCGGCTCGTTTAGCTGGCTCGTGAGCTCGAGCTCGAGCTCGAGCTCGGCTCGTTTAAGTGGTTCACGAGCTCGGGTTTGAGCTCGGCTCGTTTAGGTAGATCGTGAGCTCGAATTTGAGATAATTAATGAGTTATAATATTAAAATAATTATGTATGATAAATAATAATAAATTAAAAATTAAAAATCTATACATATTATAAAAGTGTGAATTAAGGTCAAAGTTTTTCTATTGTGTATAGTCAACTTTGTCCTTAGTTTGTACATACAGAAAAAATTTAGTAAGGATGTTTTTGTCAAATCAGTTATTATGATAAAGACAAAATTGTCAAACTACATTTATGTTAGATAATGATCAAGTTGCCAAAAAAAGCTGAAACTTTAAAATTCTTTGATTTTTATTTTCTTGTAGATGAATTGAACAAAGTTTTTTCACAAAAAATATTAATTTGAAAAGATTGAAAACCCAAAATATATTAGTTTTATTTGCTTATAGATGAAGTGAAAAAGAATTTTTTCACAAAAAACTTAATTTGTAAATTTTTTTCACAAAAAAGTTAATTTGTAGAAGATTAAAATAATAAAATTCTTTTGTTTTATTTTCTTGTAAATAAAATGAAAATATTTTTTCCACAAAAACTTAATTTGTATAATGATATGATGTTAAATATCTTGTATTTTACTTTTTGGAATATGAGCTTCTCAAATATAAGTTATTAGGTTGGATTCTAATAAAATTGTATCAAAAATATATATTTACGCTCATAATATCTAATTAAAATTTATAAAGCAGATACATGTATCATATTCAATCAATATTTCATATAATCTAATAGCCTAATATTGTTAAAAAAACAATAGATCTTAAAAGTAGTTGACAGCACTCCTTGAGATATGAGACCCAACTTTTAGAACATTATCCAAGAGTTCATCTGAAAGTATATATTTTGGGATTCATTCATTTTTCAGTAGACTTACTTGTATCGATGATAGTACCCACTTTACCATTCTGACTTAGGGGAGTAGGTTACCAATTTGAGACTTACTAAAGATGCTTATCTCCCACTTTTCCTATAAAATGAATCGTAATAACAAAATTGAACAAAAATCAATTAACTTTTCTCATATATGCGTGAATTTTTCCCCTATGAAATAACGAGGACCACATTTATTCAAATAGGCTAAGTTGAATGAAAACAATTGTTCATTCGACTTGTCTTCCAACATAACATCTCATTTATGCACTACATAATTAAAAAAAATCGACATAGCTCCACTTGTATAACGAAGATGTATTTTTATAAATATGTATATAAGTAAATCAATTATAGATTTATGTAATCTGAAATGACAAATCTTTGAAGGTAAATTTTTACAATTATTATGAATAAATCTTTACAAAAATTATTCATTATTGCTCAATATTTCTCTTTATGAGTTATGATTGATAATAAGAAATATCAAATTTATTTGTTTTTATTTGCTTGTAGATGAAGTGAACATATATTTTTCACAAAATATTAAATTGAATATGATTTGTTTTATTTTGTAAATCTATAATCTTTTGAATGAGTTTTATATGCAAGAAGTTTCTCACAAAAAAATTAATATATACAAATTTAATACTTCCAATAATATAGTACGAAATATAAAAAAATTATGTTATCTTAATTTTGAATTTTTGTATTTAAATAACATATTGCATAAATATGTTATATCATTAAAGAGTTGAACACTTTTTGATAAATATAATAAAATATTAATTAAGTCATATTTTGTCAGTTGTCTAGAAGTTGGAATAACCAAAATTCATTGATTTTATTTGCTTGTAGATTAAATTGAAATATTTACAAAAAATAAATAATAAATTACGAAGTAATACATTACCAATAACTTCAGTAATAACACAAGCGAAGTAAAATAATATATTTTACTTCGGATGTTTAAAAACACGGGCTTCACTATATATTTTTATTATATTTTACTTCGGTATATCAATGTTGACGAAGTAAAAAAATAAGTTCATGCTGAAGTAATAAGATGAACCGCGCAAATTAACAAAGGAAACTAAAATATACTGAACATTTAGCGACGGTTTGTTAGCGGCTTTACTTCGGCAATAATAAATTACGAAGTAATACATTACAAATAACTTCAGTAATAACACAAGCGAAGTAAAATAATATATTTTACTTCGGATGTTTAAAAACACGGGCTTCACTATATTTTTTTATTATATTCTACTTCGGCATATCAATGTTGACGAAGTAAAAAAATAAGTTCATGCTGAAGTAATAAGATGAACTGCGCAGATTAACAAAGGAAACTAAAATATACTGAACATTTAGCGGCAGTTTGTTAGCGGCTTTACTTCGACAATAATAAATTACGAAGTAAAACATTACCAATAACTTCAGTAATAACACAAGCGAAGTACTATATTTTATTATTATATTTTACTTCGGCATATCAATGTTGACGAAGTAAAAAAATAAATTCATGCTGAAGTAATGAGATGAACCGCGCATAATTATAAACTAAAATATACTTTAGCGACGGTTTTTTGCTAACAAATCGTCGCTGAATTAATCAGCGACGGTTTGTATATATTCCGTCGCTGATAGCAACGGTTTTTAAACATTCCGTCGCTAATAGCGACGGCTTTTAAAAATTCCGTCGCTAATTAGAAAAAAGAACCGTTCCACAAAACTTATTTAATTAAGTTGTTTTTTTCTTATTTGTTAACGAGCCGAGCCCGAGCTCGCTTAACGAGCTTGTTTAACGAGCCGAACCCGAGCCAGGCTCATTAAACAAGATAAACGAGCCATTAACGAGCCGAGCTCGAGCCGAGCCCGAGCTTCATAAATTCCGAACGAGCCGAGCCCGAGCTTCAAACCCGAGGCTCGTAACGAGCTCGAGCCGAGCCCGAGCCGAGAAAATAATGAAACGAGCCGAGCCCGAGCCAGCTACTGCTCGGCTCGGCTCGGCTCGGCTCATTTACATCCCTACTGCTAGTTGTTAAGTTTAGAGTAAAATTATGATACCCAAAATGCGAAAATGGTCATTTTGGTTTCATCCTTAAAAGACACGAACGACAAGAAAAGATAGTTGGTGAACTAGAGCTAACCAGAGATGGGCTTTACAAGTTAATCATAGACTAATACAACTAGACATAATTGGAACAAAGAAAACAATTTGTGCCAAGTAAAAAACTTATGCACAATGGAAGATGCGAATATGAACAAATTGATTTCCTCATTTGCAGCTTCCATATCATGATTTGCATCTAATTTCGTACGTAATAACAAATGTATGCGACAAAGCATATGGTTGAACAATTTCTGCGGTGTCAAAAGTATTATACGCTTAATTCATCCATCCCCAAACCAATTTCTCATTCCCAAAGTAAAATAAAAGATCATCGCCCATTTTCAATCTTTGCCCAAAAATATCTTTTTATCAATTTCTGTACTTCCAACAAAATCATCATAAGTAATTCAACTTTTCACCAATTCCAAAAAATATACTGTAATATTTTAATCAAATATACTATACCTTACAACATCTCACTCTAATAATGATGCACACAAATATCAATTCAAACATAAGCTGATAACATTTACTTAACAAAATCTTAATAATTTGAGACACACAGTAAAAACTCTCTCTAGAAAATAATGCAAAAGATACCTTTTATCTCATTAAGTTATTTCTCATAATATTTTCCAATAATTTTTCCTCAAAATATAAAAGTTAAAACCAAACATTGCAATAAAATCTCACTGATACAAGAGACTCTTCTGTTTTTTGTCGTTTCTGTATCTAAAAAATTTTAAAAAGTTAACAATCACTGCATAAAATAGGGAATAGCAAAAATGTTCTCCCTCCATATAAATTTTGGCATGAAACTTAAAATCTTTCTCATCAAAAGGCAGTTTTTGCCACTGATGATATATGTCATATAAGACTCAAAGATTGAATTGATCCATAATGTAGAATTCTTTAGAGAAATAGCTACTAGGGACTTATTAAGTAAACGAAATCACATTGATATCCACAATGGCAACCGCATAATGAGATATATCTGATGACAGAAAAAAATATTAACCAACCAACCAATTTAGCTACAATAATATTAAGAATGAATCATAATTCTGACGAACTAACCAGTTCCATCCATGCTATATCGGAATCATAGTATTCATTTGACAGCAAAGCATCAGCCTTGCTATGCAAGAGTTTCTTTAAACTGCACCAGAAGAAACCATCCATCAAAAACCAAGTTAGTGTTGCCCAAGCTAATTACCTGATTAAAATATCATGAACAATCACAGTGCACCTGGAAGAGTTGGTAAAATCCCCAGCTTTGTGCAATAGATAAGCTATTTTTTCCAAGAAAGAACTGTATTCCTCAGAGTAAGAGACAATATATAGATCATGAGCATCACCAGTACATTCAGATATGGAGGATGATACTGACTTATCCAAGACTCTTTCACTTTCCCTTTTGATAACATTGAAAAAGCCAGTGGCTAATTTTTTCTGTTCCTCTGGGAGACTATTTTTCCATAATTCAAATTCCTACAAACAAAAAAAGAAAATTTAACCTGAGTTGTGACCAACACAATAGAGTCCATATGAAATGTCACAAAAGTAGATTAAATAGATGCCAAGCCTAAGTATCTTTTTCACGCATGATAAATACCATTTTATCCATATCTGGAGGATAAAAATTAGCGCCAGCTGGTTTCACAACAGGAAATGCCATTCTATATTCAACACCTTTCCACCCTGCCACTGACTTTGTAGCTTCAGGAAGCAGCTTCACTGCGGAGTCTGCGGTAGTCAAAAATGCCTCATTTTCGTCCAAACAGGACCTGCGATGGAACATGGTTACGGTGAGACCTAGAGGATACCGGGGTTACGAACAGAAAATTTCAAAGTGAAGATTTCATGAAATAGGGAATTCTAAACCTGAGGTCTACAGACTGCGAACCTGATAAAATTGATGTCGATCATAAAATATAATGTGAACCAGTTGCAACACTTCCAGAACAAAAAAAGTTATGTTTGTGTTCTTTTGGATTCTTCGAGCAAGAGGATATGAGGAAAAGATATAGAAAAAAGTATAAAAGATGTATTTTCATGACAGTTATACTGTTTCTTTGGTCATTTAAATAATAAAAATAAATAGAAATACTTTAGATTGCCTAAAAAACGACAAAATCCTCGAAGTTGCCTCACACATAATCCTTTGGAATAATGACAGACAAATAGAGAAGCATTTTTAATGAATTACCAGGAAAAAAACGCCAACTGGCTATAGTCCTTTGGACACTTAAAGATAGCCAAATAGATGCATAGATGGATTATAGATGTATAAAGTAATAGTGGGACATAAGGCCAAGAAGTGTCATATGGCGCTAATATACGAATATACCATGGACTCTTGTTGACTAGATAATACATCCATTTTAACTTGTCCAACTGAGATTCATCAGCATGTTGCTCTAGCCAATCTCTTAAAGATGGATTGCTGCACCAAACCTGTTCTCATCAAGATGGAAAAACAAGAAATCCAAATAGAAATTTAAGAAATATTTCATCATAGTATCTGCGAAAAAAAGTAGGCAGCATTAATTAACAAGCCAGGCCATGCACACAAGCGAGCGAGCGAGAGAGAGAGGTCCATGTCATCATAGTGTCTTATCATAATGGTATGAAATTGAATCGGAAATTTTCAGACCAAAGCAGTTTCTCATAATTTCCCAGGGAACAACTGTATTATGAAATGATGATTTACATGACCACATGCAACAAAAATATGAAACCTAAACAATCATCACAACTACTTCAAATTGTGTAGAACTGGCCCCATAACCTCAGAAAAATTACATGGAACAAGATGCTTAAGCTCTGGATATGCAATTTATTCCGCTTGATTGCACCCAGTTTTAGTACATGCTTCATGCATTGAAATTGTTAAAATAAAGTTTTATCTGAAATACACAGTCATTCCCCATGTAAAACAGGCACGTATCAAAAGTATCAATTTCTGGTATAACAATGGCATAATAAATAACCTGCTGAAAGAAAATTTGGTCCATGATTCTTGCAGCCTTAACAATTAGTTTCAGGGCTTCCTTGTCTGCACTGCTGAGCCCCATCAACTGTCAAGCACATGAGAACAAATTAACCTAGTGCGGACTGCATCTATGAGGTATTTTCTTGATGAAAATGAGCTATACAATATTCAGTTTTCTCTTTGGGATGGAATATTAAAAGCCCAGTAATTTGTTTGTGCTAGCATGATAAATCTTTACAAAGTAAACCACAAAAAAAGGGAATAAAACTGAATGTTATGGCTTGCAGATCCTAGAGTCACTCTAGGCTGTGAGCATTTTCATGAAGTAGTCAACGTCTAATACACTTGAAATATCCATACGTGCTTTGCCGACATTTGGGAGGGGAAAAGATAGTGTATCAAAGTTTAAACCTCTGCTTCAAGCGATACTGGAGCATAACGATTTAGCTGCTTCTGTAGAATCAAAGCACGTGCTTCAGCATTTTGTGAGTACCTAGAATATAAGGGAAACAGTATCATGAAGTTATACGAGAAGTGCATGAGAGACACTAATACTTTACTCCAGAGGTGTTGAACATGTCATATGGCATAAAAATATACCAGCAGAACAACAGTTTAAAAAATGTTTTTTTACAAGCCTATTATAATACAAAATGAAAAAAAAAATTGAGTTGCTAAACATAGCTTACATTAAAAAGTAAAAATAATATAATTTTTAAATCGACAAACTGCTAATGCAGTGGCAAAAGAAGGCCGATCTATTCACTACGGATAAAAACACAAGAGACGTAACAAGAAACAATTTGGAGAACATCCAAAACTCTTCACAACATACCTTTTTGACAAAATTTCAAACAGCTGGCTATATTGATCATTTACATCATAGGGCACATACTGCGGATCTTCTTTCAGAAGCAAGTTTCTATACTCCTCTAAAGAGATATATTTAACGGCTGACACCTCAGACTCCTTCGAACAATATAGAACAAAGCATTGACATCAAAAGGCTTCCATAAGAAAAATAACATGGAAGAGATACTTTTCGCAAAATATGAAATCATGAGTACTTGGTAAATGCCAATGTCACCGATTAGCAAGAACTGGATCTCGATTGGCTTGATAAAATGAAGTTATTTCAAGTGAAAGAACGAAGTCATTGACAAGAAAGAGGGATTACTGGTATATACTAGCCAGAAGCTCCGCTTAATTTTTTGTATTTTCTGAAAAGATAAATGTGAGACACTTAAGTTGTATAGAGTACAGTGGATGCTTCAGATACAAAGTACAAATTCAGGTTTACAGGTAAATGAACGAGTAGATCCCCCTCTGCTTTATATTGTCATCTTTTATTAAATTCTCCCAGTTTCTTAAGTCACTAATAATATTAACCATGAAACAAGACAAAACTGTGGGACGACATTCATTTTGCTAACAAGCATGAGAACATTATTTACTGTTTTGTACCTAGAGTTTTCTATCTAAATGAGGCATTAAGAAAAAGTAAGAGAAAAAGGCTGAACATTCTTGTACAGATGAGTAAAAACCTTCTGACCTGTAGAGTAAATGCCTCCAACGGAATAGGATCTATGGTCGTGACAAGGTACACATCATTGTATTCATTGTTAATGAATTTGCCATCATTTAGGACACTGCAATTATATTGAGAACATATCCAAAATGAACAGCTCTGTTAGCAAACATTTGTCAATAGGAGTAACAGATAAGTTAGTTCATCAATTTCTTCTGCTAATGAACCTTGGTTAACACTACTTTACAGAGAAAATAAATAAAATAGTAATGGCTACAGACATAAAATCAAATCACACGACGAAATATGTGAATTCATTTGCACAATAATCTTCACAATAAAAAAAAATCATTGATCGATTAAATTTGGGCAAAAAGAAAAATGCACGACAGAAGAAATATGGTTATTAACGAAAAGAATGCAAACAATCCTACCGCTTACAGGTGACTGGTGCTCACCACTGGGGATGAAAAGATGAAAAGTTAAATAAGATTAGTAGATTACTCAGTTTGAGATTTTAGAGACCAACCATTCTTGAACAAAAACAAATAGTAGTTCAAACGCATCCTTTGGAAGCATAATACCAAGCTCTTCATGCAGTTCCCTCCTGCAAGCATCAATGAGAGATGAGTAATGTTCCCTAACTGAAGTAAGCAGAGATGCTAAGTACGTCTACCAAGTTAAGCAAAAGGAGACAGTACAAGGGTTACCAGTTATAAAAAAGCGTATAAAAATGCATTATTTGAACAGCCTATCACAAACGACATGCACCACCTGGCTTTATAGATGGTATCTTTGCCAGTACTTATTGAATTAACATTCCAGACAAATATTTGTCTTTAATTAATGTCCAATGCTTCAATATTCAGTAAATGTCATGTAGAGTTTTGTCACGAGGAAGGGCCTCTACTTTTTATAATATCACCATTTCCAAAACCAGGCTTTCCTTGACTATGTGCTTATGTCAGGTGAAAATCAAGTATCAAAGTACAAAAGAAAAAAGTTAGTACAATAAATCTGCAGGGGGCACCAAAAGGAACCACTGTGATACTAACAGGGCAATAGTCATATTTATGATACGAATCATGATCATAGAACATGACTCATTGAATCATAAACACACGGGACAGGATGAAACTAATTGAGACTCAAAGCCTCAAACTTTCTGCACTGGCAATGTAAGAAAAATCGTTTGATTCTACTATAATCAACAAAAATTGGTAAGCCATACCTTGCTGTCACAAGAGAAGAATCGCCAGCAGAAATATGACCTGCACTAGATATATCCCACTTCCCAGGCCATGAGTCTTTACATTCAGCACGTAGTTGGAGGAGGAGTTCTTGGGTGCTCTCAGCAAATATCCACACATGAACAGCTCGATGATAATCACCATCTCTATGCACATCTCCCCTGTAAAATCACACTCACTATATAACAACAGGAGAAATATATTCAACAACGTTCGCAATAGATTCCAATGCTGAAGCAAACTTCAAGGATTAAATACCGCGTTTTATAATTAATAAATACTCATCAACTGAAAAAGATACGCAGGGAGGATCAAGCCTGTCATTGCCAAGAATACATAGCGAATTCAGAAACAACTTTTAAAATTCCGGAATCAACAAATTTCCACAGCCCGCCATGAAATCGCAAAACCATCCCTTGCAATAAAATATGAACAATAGATAGAGCTCATCATATCGTCATACAAAACCAAACGACCACAAAACATCATTGAAACAGAAAGGATAAAGCCATCGTTCCCAAGAAAAGAGGGACGAAAAATAAAGAAAGTTTAAAAACATCCCACAAGCGATTCAAACTCAAAGAATACACTGCAAAGACGACAAAATCGACATTTTTCCTTCAATATCTCTTCATTTGGCCTTAAAAGAGTTTTTAAAGAAAAGGGGTTGACCTGGGTTTGGAGATGCCAGTTTTCTCTCCATTCTTAGTAAGAACATCAAGGTGCTCTTCCATATGATCTGCCATCATTTCTTGTCCAACGGCTCCAGAGTAGCGTCACTTTTGAAAATTCTAAATAATAATACCCACCAAAACTTCAGTCTGCACATGAGTCCGAGATATATTAGGAAAATTCGGAAAACACGCGCAACAGGCAGAAAAACGAATCTCAGAAGCTTCAAAGAAAAACGAGAATTAGATAAATCCTCATTCGTGAATTAAAGTTAAATATTCCATACTAATCGAATTTTTTTAACAGTTTTCTTATAATTTTAAAATATATTTTAATCAATCATTCCATTTTTATCAATCAGGTTTCATCGTATTTTTTATTTATTATCATTTCAATTTATAAAATTGATAATTTTTTTTTAAAAAAAAAAATCACATCCTTCTCGTTTTTTTGCGGAACACGTATCTTGAATGTCATGATTCGCTAATATACTTCTCTGTCGAAATATAAGTATTCATTATATTTGCAATATATAGATAAAAAAAAGTGACGTTATTTAGTGATTTATACCTTGAATTTACCTGTAAATTTTACATTAGAAAAATAGAATGTAAGGCAAAAACTTATGTGAGACGGTCTCACGGGTCATATTTGTGAGACAGATTTTTTATTTGGGTCATCCATGAAAAAATATTACTTTTTATGCTAAAATTATTACTTTTTATTGTGAATATGGATAAGGTTGACCCGTCCTACATATTAAAATTCGTGAGACTGTCTTGAGACACACTCTAGAATCTATATCGCAATTCCCCGGAAAATGATAAAAAAATCTCTATGATTGAGAAATATTTTTGTATCAACGGACATGTTGCTCGGATTAAATCTGGCCCATAATATTTCATTATATCCGGTCATGGGTCTAAGAACCAGTGATCTGCTATGATTGGGTCGACCCCAATTATGAGCATGAAAACCCAATTCACATGTCTAAGAACAACTTACACCCTTTTTGAGCATTATTTTAAAGAGATCACAATCTTTGTTTTCATCGGTTTTCGGGTTAATTATGCTGGCAACACTTTATATTTTTTACTATAACAAAATTTTAAATATTACATCTATCTCGCTCCAAATTTGAATATAACAAAAAGGAAATATGTTTGTTATATCTCAAAAACGTTTCATAAAAAAATGAGTGGGTCTCATGTGAGACCGTCTCACGGATCCTAATCTGTGAGACGGGTCAACTCCGCTTTTTCGGGTTCAGAGAATCCCCAAACCCGAAACTTCTGGGATCAACTTCTCATCCCACCCTCATCTCCGTTTCAAAAAGATTAATATGACAAGACGGTAATTGATTCGAAGATTTTCTCAAACCAAAATTTATTATTATCTATTATTATTAGAAATAATATTAATATCAATATCAATATTAATAATGACAAAAACTTGTGTGAGACGGTCTCACGGGTAGTATTTGTGAGACGGATCTATTATTTGGGTTATCCATGAAAAAATATTACTTTTTATGCTAAGAGTATTAATTTTTATTGTGAATATTGAGATTTAGATCCGTGAGACAGTCTCACATGAGATTCACTCATTAATAATAACAATATTATTAATATTTTAAAAAATAATAATATTATTATATTATTAATACTAATAATACTATAATTTTATTATTGATATTATTTCGGGGTGGGTTCGGAGATTTCGGAGATGGGGATAATAATCTCATTCCAGCCCCGAACTACATCGAGGATTTTTTTAAATCCCCGAACCCGAAAAAATCGGGGATCCCCATCCCTGTTTTAGGTTTTTCTCGTGGGACCCAAACACATGGGAAAATTTGTTATCCCCACCCGTGAGACCATCTCATACAAGTTTTTACCTTATTTCTCAATCACGCGAAGAAGTAATACTTGAAAATTTATTCAAATTGCTATATATTATAACCGTGTCCTCGTTTAATTTGACACAATTCGGAAAAGGCATCTCGTTAGTAATTTTTTAGAAGCTTTGGAATAATGATTGAGTTCATTATATCACGGGGATAATATAGTTTCAGTCTCATTTGTTGTGTGTAGAATATAATATTATTTTCTTCATTGAAACAAAACAAATTTTCTTCTATCGAGCTTATATTTGTTTATAATATTTTATATCTCGTGGAACGATATACAAAATTAATTATTGTATTTTAAAAATTTTGAGAAGAGAGATGAATAAAGTAACTATGATATACATATGAGATATCATTCAAATGTAGATAAAAGTATTTTTTTTATTGAATATCTCATCTAATAATACAACTGTTTAGATTTCATGAGCATTTTATGATAGTCAAGATTAATTTGATGAAATATTGTAGAATTGTATTTGTATTTCATTATTTGGCTAAGTGAATTTATTTGGCGAGGATTTTTCAATGCTACCATCTTAATCTTTAGAATTACCTGATTAGCTACTTTGACTAAAAAATAGACAAAAACAACATGTTAGCAACATTAGAATATATCGAGATAATATTAGAAGAAATAAAGTACAACTGACTCAATGTCTCAATTTATTAAAAATTCACAAAAATTGATCTAATGTATCCACAAAGTTGTAGAATTGTTCTCGTACCATTATAAATACAATGAGAATTGCGTACACTTGGTTTTTCATGTATTTCTTTTGCTGGATGAATGATTTTTTCATTTTGAAAAAACAATTTTATTCTTTGAGAAATATTGACATTTTATATGACATACATACAGCATAATCAACACAAATAACATATAACAATAAAATTTGTTAACGCTAGGTAAAAAATTCACCTTATTGCAAGAACATTAAATGATCAAATGAATCATATTATTTAGTAATATTTATTTAGCAGCATATATAAAAAATTGACTAAATGTCTTAAAAACAATGTTTGAAATCAGTTACATACAAATATTTCTCTCAATCATATATCTCAATTGACACATAAAGAGTCTGAAAATATCTCTATTTTAAATAGGAGAAATAAATTTCATATAACCTTAATATTTATTAATAATTTATTTTTATTCAATATGTCTCATCTCTCTTCATCTTTCCATTATTATCTATTATTAATATGGTAGAGATTTTCATGAATTTGACTGCAATGTATAAATTTAACTAATTAAAACTAAATTAAATTAATAATTAGTTTGATTGAGTTAAGTACACTATAAATGATTTTTTTAAACTAACATAAAAAATGACTTAAATAACATCATGAATATGACGAATTGTAAAACAAAAAAAATAGTAAAATAGTAAGCTCCCAAATGAAAGTCATATATTTAATAGATATTGTTTAACGATATTTTTTTAGCATCATATATCGAAATTGACTAAATGCTTAAATATTTGTATTGAAATCATTTACATACAAACATTTTCTCTCAATCATGTATCTATGTTGATACATAAGTAGTCTAAAAATATCTTTAGAGTAAGTCTCATGTGATACCGTCTCACGGATCATAATCTGTGAGACGGGTCAACCCTACCCATATTTACAATAAAAAGTAATACGCTTAGCATAAAAAGTAATATTTTTTCATGGGTGACCCAAATAAAAGACCCGTCTCACAAATACGACCCGTGAGACCGTCTTACACAAGTTTTTGTCATATCTTTATTTTAAATGAGAAAAAGATGTTTTATATGATCTTAATATTTATTAATAATTTAATTTTATTCAACCTCACTCGTCTCCATTCGTCTTCCCATTATTACCTTACTATTCAGAATATTAACAATTTTTTAATTTATAAAATTATTATAGTAATTTTCTATGAATTTGATGTCAATGTATAATTAAAATAATTAAATTTAAATTTAAAAGTAAAATTAAAATAATAAATACCTTAACTAAGTACTCCATTAATAATCTTATTAAACTAAATGCTTAAATATTTGAATTGAAATCACTTACAAACAAACATTTTCTCTCAATCATATATCTATGTTGATACATAAATAGTCTAAAAATATCTTAATTTTAAATGCGAAAAAAATGTTTTATATGATCTTAATTTTTAATAATTTAATTTTATTTAATCTCACTCGTCTCCATTCGTATTCCCATTATTACCTTAATATTCGGAATATTAATTTTTTTAATTTATAACATTATTATAGTACTTTTCTACGAATTTGATGTCAATGTATAATTAAAGTAATTAAATTTAAATTTAAAAGTAAAATTAAAATAATAAATACCTAAGTACTCTATTAATAATCATATTAAACTAACGTAGAAAATATTTTAAAAAAACTCATGAACATGACAAATTATAAAACAAACAAAATGGTAAAATAGTAAGCTCATAATTCAAACTCATATATTTATAATAAAATATTAGATATTAGATTATATTAGATTAGATTAGATATATTAGATTAGATTATATTAGATTAGATTTGTTAAATAATTAAAATTGAATAATGCGTCGAGTTAACGCGCGGCCATCATCTACCTTGTTTTTATGGAAATTCTTGAAAATTTTGCTTTATATAACACAACTAACATATTAAATGAACAAAGAACAAAATGGACACCGTTTTTTCTTCTTTAATCTCTGTTATTTTTCCAAAATCAATGAATGTATCTTCATTTATCAAAGTTCAGATGTTAATGGCACACTCCACTTCTCAAAGTCTTGAAATGTCCAAGAATCCAATATCAATCTCAAAACAAGCAGCCCTACGCAAGAGCAATAAACTTCAGCCACTCGAAATCATCTTTAAGTCTTTAGATGATCTTATATCCAATTTTCTGGACTTGCCCCTTCATCCTATCATAGACCCGAGCCATGTTTTGTCCAGGTACTTCGCCCCGGTGGATGAGCTTCCTCCCACTGTATGTCAAGTCGTGGAGGGATCCCTTCCGAGTTGTTTGAACGGATCATACATCCGCAACGGCCCGAACCCTCAGTTCATTCCTAGAGGACCTTACCATCTCTACGACGGCGATGGGATGCTTCATTTGATCAAAATCTCGCAAGGGGAAGCTACGTTTTGTAGTCGATATGTCCAGACGTATAAATACGTGGTCGAACGAGAGATAGGATACCCAATTTTTCCTAGCGTTTTCTCCTCGTTCAATGGATTCAGAGCCAGCATGGCACGTTGTGTCGTGGCTCTAGCACGAGGTATAACGGGGCAGTTCAATCCTCTGGTCCATGGCTTAGGAGCTGCGAACACGAGCCTGGCTATGTTCGGTGGCCGTCTCTTCGCTCTTGCTGAGTCCGATCTTCCGTATGAGATAGAAATTACGTCGAGCGGAGACATAACCACCCTTGGCCGCCATTTCTTTCATAATACCAGTCGGCAACTCAGAATGACTGCTCATCCAAAATTCGACCCAGAAACGAGAGAAACATTTACTTTCTCGTACGACATAAACCGTCCATTTTTGACATTTTTCCGGATCAATCCCGACGGGAGAATACAGGCAACTGTTCCCATCCTTTCCCTGGAAAAGTCGTCGATGACTCACGACTTTGCTGTTACAGAAAACTACGTCATATTCCCTGATTTACAGATCCAGTTTAACTTGAAGGAGATTCTGAGAGGAAGGTCGCCTGTGGTAATTGACCCCTGTAAAGTTCCCCGAATCGGGATCATGCCTAAATATGCAAATGACGATAAAGAAATGAGTTGGATTGTTGCCTCAGGATTGAACATTTTACACGTGGTGAATGCGTGGGAAGAAGACGGCGGAGACACGGTGGTGATGGTGGCGTCTTATGCGGTATCAGCTGAGCAGGCGTGGGAAAATCATGATTTGACGCAGTTCAGAATGGAGAAAATTGTGATAAATGTGAAGGCCAAGAAATTGAAGAGGCATCCATTGTCCACCAAAGTTCTTGAATTTGGAGGTGTTAATCCAGCGTACGCAGGAAAGAAGACAAGGTAATTACGCATTGTATATACTGATTAGAAAACATGAGGAAAAAACATAATAAATATTATTTAGACTTAAAAGTTCTTTTACGTACATAAAATTTTGACGCCAACTTAATTCATTTATGATTGTAAATTTTTGTTTATAAAAATTAAAGGCATGGTTGCTCAATGTACGTCCTTAAACATAGTCGAATGTATCACGTTTTGGTATTGTAGTGTCTGAGCGGATGTACACTTCATTTTTGCATCTTCTTCAAAGATGCCTCACAAAATTTTTGCTACTGTTTGGGCTAAAAATAATTATTTAATTCGAAGCCCAATGAATGTAGAAATTAATTAAAAGCCCATCAAACGCATCGGGTTGATTTTTAAAACCGATCACGAAACACTGAAAAAGGAGGAAGATCGTGGGAGGAGAGGTTGAGATCGTGGCATGAAGAGCGGGGAACATGGCTCATGGGGGAGTGGGAGGAACCGCACAGTTTGCAGAAAGAAAAAGAGGACATCGGCGACAGAAAAACACACACAACTCTACACAGACAAAAATCTGCAAAAAAGCTCTCTGCTAAATTTACAATCTTCAAGCAATAGTTTTTCAAGCTTTTCAGTATATTTCTAGCGTCTTCTCATTTTAGATTTCAGCACAAGTTATTATATTTTCAAGTTTTGATGAATTCTTACAGTTTTGTAAATTCAAAATCATGTCGGGGGTTTATTTGCATCGATTCACAATAGTTTTCTTCATTTTGGCATTGCATTTGTTTTAGGAGACTATAACTGACGGTCGAATTTAGAATTCACGTCGCTTGAATTTTTAGAAGTTAGATTTTTATCATTTTACACAAATCGGTGCATTTTCGCACCTGGCACGCCCGCAACACCAAATATTGTGCAAACATATTTTTGGCACGCCCGGTGGGACCATCACTATGCCGCCAAGGAGAAAAGAAAACGTCAATCAAGGGGATGGGGAGTCTCAACCAAGCCAGGAAGAGATTCACGCTCCACTGACAGAGCAGCCGGCCGCTACGGCCACTGAAGAGCCAACCAGGGAGTTGGATTTGCATCCAAGTAATGTTCCAGAGATGTATGCTCATATTTCAAACCGTTTGGTTGAAGAACTGACTGCTATAAAGATTGAAGAGATCTCAGTGGCATTATCTAAAGCCATGTCTGACTGTTTAAAAACTCTACTGAGTAAACCGAACCAGTCTACCCGAGGGGAGCAAAATACCACTATCAAAGAGACTGGTCAGGGAAGTAACCAAGTCCATGAATTCGACCAGGGAGTTGGAAACTCAAGGGCTGGCGATCCTCGCCGCCCGGAGTTTACTCATCCAAATCAGCCAGAAAGAAGGTATACTCCACCTCACAAGAGAGAAGAAACCTTAGGGGGGAGATCTCATCCATATCCACGCGCTCATGGAGTGGGGAGCTCGAAACAACCAGTTACTCAAGTGTACAGTGTGACAAATCCTCTGTACCAACCGGGAGCTTATGATGACATATCCCACATGGATCATCAAGGAGTGGATGGGGGCGTACCAGGAGGTAATTTTGGTTTAAATGTAGGGTTCCAAGCTCGGGGGGCAAATTACTACCATCACCAACTCCCCGCTCGGAACATGCACGGGATTGATCCAGAAATGGTGAAAGAAGCTGTTCAAGAGCTGTATGGGCCGGCCTTGAAACAAATTAGCCGCCCAGAGTTCCACAAACCTTATCCAGACTACATAGACATTAATAACCCATATCCAAGGGGTTATAGAGTTCATGATTTCAGTTTGTTCTCCGGGGAAGATGGCCAGTCCAGCATGGAACACATAGCCAGATTCACCATTCAATGCGGGGAGTTAGCCAACTTGGAGAACTTTAACAATCTAAAGTTGCGGCTATTCCCAAATTCCCTCACTGGAACCGCATTCGCTTGGTATGCCTCACTCCCCAGAAATTCCGTGATGAGTTGGCAAGAAATGGAAAGACAATTCCACATTCAATTCTACAGAACAGAACCAGAAGTGTGCATTGCCGACTTATCGAGAGTCACTCAAAAGAAAGGAGAGTATGTGGAATATTTTATCGACAGGTTCAAAAAGATGAAGAATAGATGCAAGGTGTTCTTACCGGAGACAGAGTTCGTGAAAATGGCACAAAAAGGGCTGGATTTTGAACTAAGGAAGAAATTCCAAGGAATGGAGTTCAGGGATTTCTTCGAGCTAGCCGCCAAAGTGGCTGAATACGAAGAACTCTTGCGGGAAGAGTCGTACAAGAAGAAAACTACTATGGGGTCTTATTATCAGGAGGTGGAAGAGGTGGCATTGGCAGAGATGCAATCGGCCGGGTCTTGCACAGTTCCGCTGCTAAAAAAGAAGCCAACAGAGAAGAACAACTCCCAACTCCCCAAAGACATGCAGTATACATTCGATGTATCAAAGACCGAAGAAGTTTTCGACTTCTTGGTGAAAGAAAAGTTCATCACATTCCCGCCTGATCACAAGATGCCACCTACAGAAGAGCTGAAGGGACGAGAATATTGTAAATACCACAACTCCTATAATCATGCCACCAAATCTTGTTGGGCGTTCAAGAACATTTTGCAAGATAGAATTAACAAGGGAGTTGTGAAATTCCCCAACAAACAAGAGTCTATGGCGGTGGATGATGATCTTTTTCCCCCGGTAGCTTTGGTTAATGTGAATGTGACAGATTTGAGGGATCTTCTCAATGAGAAAAGAAGCCGATCCTTTGCAGTGAAAGACCGGGTAATCAAGAAATACTGGATTCCAAAGGGTCAAATGTTTGAAGCACCTGGAAGGCATAGTGCCGATCGAATGCGCACAATTCAACCAAGTTTCCCCAGAAATGTTGGTGAAGACGCGGCCTTTAGGCCGAGGAATCAACATTTCCTTGAAAGACCAGTGGTGGAGAAACAATGGTTTAGAGGGGAGTCATCTTGCAATCATCGTCAAAGGTATTCGGACAGGAGAAATGCATATGCATTTGAGTCACGAAAGGTGGAAACTAGAAAATTATCAGCTGATCAAGGCAGAGAACGGCGTTCATACGAAATCACAAAAGGAAAAATGATTGAGAACAGTGGAGTAAAGCCGAGATACGTTCTTCCAGCCAGAGGGGAGTTCAGTGAGTCTTGGAGGGTGGCCCAACACAAAAAGTTCCCTAGGCCACCGACTAGGACACAAAAGAGACGACTTTTGAGAGAAAGAGCGGTGGCAAGAAGAGAGGAGTCCGCTAAGTTGAAAAATGAATCCACAATTGATGTTCCAGTTTCCAGGGAGCCAGTTGGGAGTAAGTCCAAGTTTGGAAGATCCGCTACTGAGGATAAGTTTGTTGAAGATGATGATGATTTGTTAAGCGAAGAAGATGATCAAGCAAGAAAAACAATCAATTTTTGTATTGGAGAATTTCACATCACTGTGGATTGTGCCATAGGAGTGGTGATATTACCCGAGAGGTTTAAAATGATGGAAGAAGCGAGTGGGGAGTTGATGCCCCAAGGATCAATGCAAAAGAAAGAGCATGCAAATAAACTCCCTGAAGGGAGTCCAAGAGTGATTATCAAGGAAGATCACCCGAATAAGCCTAAACAAGTAATACTTGAAAAGCCTACACCGGCCATGACCAAGCACATAAGGCCGTTGTACATCAAAGCCCACTTGAATGGGAAGCCAGTGTCTAGAGTGTTGATAGACAATGGCTCGGCGGTAAACGTTCTCCCAGTAAGAATGTTGAAAAGTCTGGGCAAAAATGAGGAAGACTTGATTCCTTCAGAAGTTTCGGTTGCTGCATTTACAGGGAAAACTACCAAAACCATTGGGGTATTCCCCGCTGATGTTACTGTGGGGAGTATGTCATCTTTATGTGCATTTTTCGTGGTAAACTCCTCCGCCAACTTCCAAGCATTGTTAGGCAGAGATTGGATCCATGCAAACCAGTGCATACCATCCTCAATGCACCAGATTTTGTTATTTTGGAAAGGGGATGACGTGGAGGTCGTAGAAGCGGATGGACGGCCCTTTCAAACAAGTGCAAGTGCAGTGGAGGCCAGATATTACAATGGGGATTTTGGGCCTATCAAAATTCGTAGCAACAGCAAGAAAGAAAATCCGTTGTACATGCAAACACCAACTCCAAGCTCGGTGTTGGAAAGAATCCTCAAACCTACTGTTATCGTGCCGTCTAGGCCGATAATTCAGCCGCTGATTGAGGAGATTGATGGTTGATTTGAAACAGAAAGAAAGAGAGGTAGCTGCAACCTCTATATGGAAGGCGCATGTGCAGCAAGTACTGGACAAAGTAGTGGGAGAGGAAGCATGGGACACCTATGGAACCGAGGTTGTCCACGAAGAGGAATACGAGGAGGATTAACTCCAAGTTGATGAATTGTTGATGGCGCCATCTCAAATGGAAGATGGCCAACACGAAGTGCAAGACCCGTTGGAAGATATCAACTTAAGAGAATTTGATGATCCTAAGATGGTATATGTGAGCACATTGCTGGAAGAAGGAATTAAGCAAGATTTGATCAGCTTGTTAAGGGAGTGAGTAAAGAGAACAGAAAGGATAATATCCAGCGGGGAGTTGGCATTTGAGGCCACTTTGGCATTGTTTCGAATAATTAAAATCCGAGTTCTTAGTAGCTTTCATTCTGGTTGGAAGGAAATTACATGGGATGAGATTTCATACCACCAAAACATGGCTGGAAAGAGTTCCGGAGAATGAGGAGTTAAAGCTCACCAAACGAGACAACAACGATGAAAGAAGAAATAAAAGAGCAGAATGAGAACACTGTGCAAACAACAGAAGAGTATGGAAGTTTTGCTTTAATATAAGAGTAGGCTTACTGGCCACTTTTGTATACGTGTAGTTCGTTATTTCGAGACGTCATATGATGTGAGCCTCGGGGCCACTGATGTAAATATCCATTGTTTATGATTCAATAAAGAAACTGATAAAATGAAATCGTCCAGCAGACCACTTTCATCATTTTGGAGGTATCTTGTTTCATTAGGGAGTCAGGTAAGGAAATAAAAGCAAACAGAGAGGCTCATATTAAGCAGGGAGTTGACCTTTGGAGCTACTTTGGTATGCCTATGTTCTTTATTACTTACATATTGTGAAATATGGATAACAAAGTGGACTCTATAGCCACTTTCAGGGCCACAGTAGCTTTCGTGCTACTTGAAAGGAAGTTAAGTATGTGGGGAGTTGGCCTTATGGCCACTTTTACGTAAATTTGATTGATGTTTTTATTATTCTTATGTTACGAGGAATCATTGATAAGGTAGGCTATACAGCCACCGTATAAATGATTGATTGCATGTGCAATGACAGGCTCGTGAAGTAGGCCTTTAGGCCACTTAGAATATGGCAAGAAAGACCACACTGAGCGGGTAGTTGAGCTCACCGAGCGGAACAACGAATAATAAAGGAAGAACAGAACAGAACAAGGGCGCTATGCGAGCCACAAGAGGACCCAGAAGTTGACTTTGGAAGAAAAATAGGCTGACCAGCCATTTTTGTATGTTCTAGCTTCATGTTCATGTTGTACGATTTTATTTGAAGTAGGCCTTAGGGCCACTAATGTAAATATTTTTTGGTTATGATTCAAAAATGACAACGATCGATTAAAGTTGGCCAGTAGGCCACTTTTATCATACTGGATCCATTGTGTTTCGATAGCCAATGAAGGGAGAGAATAATCTCGAGGGGGGAGTTTTAAGCTAACATATGGTTTTGATTGAAGCTATTGAAAATGAGTTGGGTTAAGTGAATTAAGAACGAATAGAAACTCCTTTCCAACATCCAATACACAACACCCCATACAAATCCACCTTCGTACCACACCCATCACCCAACAACCACAACACCAAACCAACAATCAACAGATAAGAAGCGAAGCCACCGCATGCAAGAACAGTAAGTAAACGTGTATGCGGGAAAGGGGTCCAACTGAAGTGCAAATGCATATACGTGTATGCGGGAAAGGGGTCCAACTGAAGTGCAAATGCATATACGTGTATGCGGGAAAGGGATCCGACTGAAGTGCAATGCATAATGTTAGGAGCGAGGGAATCATCTTGAGTGGATGCAACATATAAGAGCATATAAGAGCACATAATAGTCGAGAAATACATGTGTCAAGAAACCTCAAATGACACAAATGCTTAAGTGTCAAATGCACCAGGGAGCTGAGGCCAACCCATGGCCAATCTCAATCCAGTGATACCTGTTATGAGCAGACATGCAATACAAGGAAATGCTAGTGGATTTCGTTTGGGCAAATTCACAAACACCGTTAAGGTTTGATGGTGATCAAATTAATGTATGAGTTGACTTGGCTACAGAATGGGAAATCGACGACCCAAAGATGGCGAGGGAGGAATTGGGACCTACAGCTGAGCCAGCGAACGCGTAGGGGGGAAAGTCGGAGGCGGCAGCTGGTATAGAAAGGGAGCGCTCGATTCAGATGGGCGCGCTGGAGAATGTTCTTGAGCCATTATCGACTCCGCCGCGACCACAGCGTAGGGGTAACGAAGGCAAGGGAAAGGCGAACAAACTCCAAGAGATAACAAGTTCCGATGACAGCAGGGAGTGAAGTTGGACGCGTCGGAGAAGAACCTTGAGCCATCGTTAAATCTTCGGCAACAACGGTGTGAGGGAAACGATGGCGAAGGAAGGGTGAACGGGTTCAAAGAAAAAATAATTTTCCAGCGGCAGCGGGGAATGAGAGCAACAGCGCCGAGCGGGAAGAAAAGATAGAGCCAAAGATTGGGGATTTGAATCTGAGAAGAAATTGGGCGTGAAGAAATCCAACGGAGAATTGGGCTCGGCCCAATTTTACTAGCCACTTCACGATAAATGCTTGTGGGCCGTTTCGAATGAATGAATTAAATATGGCTACGTACAAGCATTTTGGCCCACGGGCCAATGCTTGCGGGGGGCAATTGTTTGGGCTAAAAATAATTATTTAATTCGAAGCCCAATGAATGTAGAAATTAATTAAAAGCCCATCAAACGCATCGGGTTGATTTTTAAAACCGATCACGAAACACTGAAAAAGGAGGAAGATCGTGGGAGGAGAGGTTGAGATCGTGGCATGAAGAGCGGGGAACATGGCTCATGGGGGAGTGGGAGGAACCGCACAGTTTGCAGAAAGAAAAAGAGGACATCGGCGACAGAAAAACACACACAACTCTACACAGACAAAAATCTGCAAAAAAGCTCTCTGCTAAATTTACAATCTTCAAGCAATAGTTTTTCAAGCTTTTCAGTATATTTCTAGCGTCTTCTCATTTTAGATTTCAGCACAAGTTATTATATTTTCAAGTTTTGATGAATTCTTACAGTTTTGTAAATTCAAAATCATGTCGGGGGTTTATTTGCATCGATTCACAATAGTTTTCTTCATTTTGGCATTGCATTTGTTTTAGGAGACTATAACTGACGGTCGAATTTAGAATTCACGTCGCTTGAATTTTTAGAAGTTAGATTTTTATCATTTTACACAAATCGGTGCATTTTCGCACCTGGCACGCCCGCAACACCAAATATTGTGCAAACAGCTACATACCTTTTTTTTTATTACTATTTACTTTTTTTTTTAATACTGCATAGGCATATATACTCGGCAATGTTAGAAACTCCAGAGATGTCAGTAGGGCTGGTGAAGTTAGACCTATCGATACCAGATTGTGACGATTGCATTGTGTCTAGCCGGTTATATGGACCAGGTTGTATTGGAGGTGAACCAATTTTCGTGCCAAATGATCCTAAAAATCTGGATGCGGAGGAAGATGATGGTTGTTTAATTACTTATGTGCATAATGAGAACACAGACGAGTCGATATTTTTGGTGATGGATGCCAAGTCCCCGGATCTTGACACTGTTGCCGTCGTTAAGCTTCCACGGAGGGTGCCTTCAGGGTTCCATGGAATATTTGTGCCTCATAATATATAAACTTATAGGATTTATATTTTGCATTGATCATTATATATAGACACATAATACTAGTGAGTGAATAACACAAGTTCTAATAACCTTTGTCTCATATATTAAAAATAAAAATTTAAAATGAGTTTATTATGTGTTTACAATAGATTTATATAGTAATTTGGATTAATCATTTTCGTAAAACGGAGACGAATACGAAGTAGTTGTTATAAAGATTCATTGTACAGTCACGCATGTGTGAACCTGACTCGAGGCCTGACACGAGTAAGATATATCAGATATAAGTTGATAGATTTTATGGCTCTAAATGCGGTGGTCCCTCGAGTAAGATATATCGGTTACAAGTTGATAGATTTTATGGCTCTAAATGCGGTGGTGGGATGCATGAAAGTAGTCGAAGCTGGGTTATGTTTTCCGTAGTTTGATGTTATTGAATAAAATATATATAAGATCTAACATGTGACAACACTGTTTTCTACTGTCATAAATCATTCATAATCACGATGATCCAAATCGTATTTTTTCTCCAAAAACAGGGCCAATTTTATCTTACACCAGGTGAAGTACTCCTTTTACTTTTTTTTCTTACGCGTGTCTTTTTTTTTTATTATTATTACATTTCACACTACTTTAACCAAAATCAACCAAACTAATCATTAAACTAATTTCGTTTAGTATATATAATATGTGTTATATCATTATATTATTATTATTATTATTATTATTATTATTCTCAAAATTTAAAACTTAATATTTTATATTTAAAAATTACGTGATATTTTTTTTGATAGTAAAACTTTTACGTTTGAGGTTTGATATTTTCATTTCTATTATTCTTATTTTTGTGGTAGAATCATATGAAATGTAAAAAATCAATATTTTAAAATTTAATTATCATAAGAAATTCTATGTTCTACCCATTTATAAACGCTAATAAAATTATTGTAGCTATTTTTAAATGCTATACATATATATATTATTTAGTGACATGGAGTAAATCTCCCGAAGTAAGATAGAATTGTCCCAAAAACAGGTCCTTGTCCAAATCTTATCTTATGGCCCAAAAAGAAAGTTTCCTGATTCTTACAGATTTCTCGTTCATTTCAATTATAGCGACGTTTTCGATTAATTAATTAAACATGCATTGATTGATTTAATTAGGATCGGAGTAACCTTTTTTTTTTCCTTTTTTATTATACAACAAATAATTAGCTTGATATTTAAGGTGCAAGTGGCATTATCACACTCGACTACAAAACAACAAGTTTTGTGGTGTGTCAGCCATGAGTTACGAATCGAGGTTTTGGGCCACATTACGAATATACATGGAAAAATTGAGGATTACCGGTGCATATCAATGGATCAAGATCCTTTACTGTGGGGAACCCCAGTAGAGAGTGATGTTCACAATTAAAAAAATTTTATTTTTTAAAAAATTGATATTTTTATAATTTAATATTTTAAAATCAAAATTATATTTTTTATATTAAAATATGTGATTAATAATATAATTTATAGTTACAATTTTATTTTTTGTTACAAATATATATTGTGGGAGTAAAATGATGCATCTCTTATTATTTTTTCTTTTATAATTTTTTCAACTCTTTTTTAAAAAAAATGTTAATAAAAATTTAATTTTTTTGTTACAAATATGTGATTCTGAATGAACAAGAAAAAACGACGGTACATTCAATTTTTTTAATATTATAATTCTTTAAAAAAAAACATTTTCTCTTTTTTTTTTTTATCTTGTTAATTTTTAATTTCGAAGTCAAAATTTTATCAATCACATATTTGTAACAAGAGTGAGTCTCATGTGAGACCGTCTCACGGGTCATAATTCGTGAGACGGGTTGACACTACCCATATTCACAATAAAAAGTAATACTCTTAGCATAAAAAGTAATACTTTTTCATGGGTGACCCAAATAAGAGATCCGTCTCACAAATATAACCCGTGAGACCGTCTCACACAAGTTTTTGCCTTGTAACAAAATTGTTGGCTTTTTATATTCTAATTCTTTTAAAAAACTATTTTCTCTTTTTTTTTTTTACATTGTTAATTTTTCTCATTCCTCTTTTAAGTTTTACATACAAAAAATATTTTTTTGCTTTCTTAGAGATTTAAGAAATAATCTAATTTTCAAAAAATTAAAAAAGACTAAGCGTTTGAACAACAAAAATTGTACAGGATAATTTTTTTATATCGTGTCTATTATTTGGTATTATTTTTAGTTGTTTGATATGTTCAACTTTTTTAAATTTTTATTAACATTTTTTTAAAAAAAATTGAAAATTTTATAAAAGAAAAAATAATAAGAGAGATGTCATTTTACCCAGAGAGCGAGAAGTTTATAATTATTGGTAGGGGTGATCAAAATTTTTTATTAACCGCCCGAACTGCCCGAACCGAATTGCACCGCACCGTTTTTCATAATATTTTATAAAAACCGCGATTAAAAATATTAATCATAAATCGTACCGCATACGCGGTTCGGTTATTTTTTTTGCCAAGAACCTGCACCTAAACCGCACCGCCTAAACCGCTTGCCATAATATTTGGCTTATATTATAATAATTTGTAAACAACATATTCAAATAAAGAAGTCATCATTCATTATATCCTAGCTCTCTTTAAAATTATTATTCTTACAAATAAAACTTATATTTTTCTTAATTATTCTTCATATTAGTCTTTTATTAAAGTATTTATTTTTTTTGCTACAATATTTTGTTTGTAGTTTGAAAGTAAAAAAAAATGATAAAATAGTGTAAATGTCATTTTTGTTGTTAATGTGTTGTGTTGTTAAATTATTGACTTAGTTTTGAATCTTGATTATTGTTTAATCTATTTTGATATTTATATGCTTTGAACTATATTTTATATTTGAAAACAATATATTGTTGTTGTTTCAAATAAATTAGAATATATGTTCTAATATTTTTCATTAAAAAAACCGCAAAACCGACCGCAACCGCTTGAAACCGCGATTAATTTTTCAAAATACTAATCGACCGCATATGGCAATTCGGTTTGAATTTTTTTAAAAAAACCGCAAAACCGCACCGTGATCACCCCTAATTATTGGGAGGCTGAGGGAGAAATTCAAGTTCAATGGCAGCCATGACCACCACCTTGGTAGGAGTTCGAGGAGGCGGAGCAACCGTGGCACTGATTCATGCTAAAACGGATGTGATGCGATCATATATATACAAGAAATAAAGAAATAATCGATTTTAATATATGAATGTATTTTCTCAAGCCAATAGATATAAAAGGAACCGGGCCCTAGCTTGTTGACTTCCAAATGGGCTGGACGAAGCATATATTCTGGAAGTTCAACATTCCGATCATCGGCTTCTTCACATTCGGCGTGTGCGCAGCTTCTATGGAGTGGGGTAGCGTAGAAGTCGCTGCTGCCGGTTTTAACCCAGACGAGGTTCACCTTATTCACGGGTTACCAGAAGAAATGCACCTTACATATCATGACTTTCTGCGAAAGCCTCTTCAACAAACCCCAATAGCCGGCGGTGTCGGTCCACCTAGACCAGGCGAACGGCCTCCGCGGGTCTCATTGGTTGAGGGCTCCGTCGAACTGATGTTCAACACGTGTGATGATCTTATGCGTCCATTTATTGATTACTTAGCTTAGCCACTAAGATGGGGCTTGCCGGTTCTTGTACTGGGCCCTCTTTATAACACTACAAGAAAATAGACTTTTAATGCCGTGAAAAATCATCACTAAATAATCAAATCCTGTCAATTTCCCGTCATGGACTGTCGTTATTGCCCTCCTAGGTAAAGGTCCCCGTCCCTAAACTTAGCGACGGTTTTATAATCCGTCGCAACATAGCAACGGTTTTATAACCGTCGCTAATTTCAGCGACGGCTTAGCAATAAAGACCGTCGCTGATTTTAGCGACGATTATTTTATGTTTTCCGTCGCTAATTTGTTTTGTATAATAAAACAAATACTTTTATTAATTTAATAAATCTAAAAAAACTAAAAATCGAAACTAAAAAAATGTAAAAGAGAAAAATTTTAAGTATTGTGAAATAGTAAATCTGTAAAAGTAAAAAATTTTAAGTTTTATGAAGTGGTGAGAAAAATTTAAGTATTATGTGAAGTGATAAAAATGTGTAACTTGTAAGAGAGAAAAATTTTTAAGTGTTGTGTGAAGGAGAAAATTGTGTAAGAAAGAAAATTTTTAAGTGTTGTGAATTGTTGTAGAGGGAAATGGATGCAAACTGGCGGTATTAATAGAAATTGTGCGACGGTTTGTGGTTACACCGTCGCTAATAGCGACGGTTAAACCAAAAGCTGTCGCATATTTAAAAAACGTAGCGATGGTTGTTATTAAACCGTCGCTAATTTAAATTTTGCGACAATTTAAATAAAAGCTGTTGCTATATTTAGCAACGGTTTTAAAAAAACAGTCGCTATATTAGCGACGTTTATACTACATTTGTCGCTAATGTAAAACACGCGACGGTTTATCTTAAAACCGTCGCTATATTTTGCGACGGTTTATTAAATAAAAACGGTCGCTATTTTTAGCGACGGTTATAGCATAACCGTCGCTATATTAGCGACGGTTTTATTAAAAAAAACTCTTTTAATGACCACTTTTGTATACCCTCATTATTTTTTGGTCATTATTGAACAATTTTCTTGTAGTGTTACCAATCAATTTTCAATGACCTATAATATCCTAAGCAGACAACCTAAGCACCAAAGTTAACTTCACTAAGGGCCAAATTTTACAATGGTTAAATAAACAACCTGAAAATTCTGTCCTTTATATATGTGTCATTTGGTAGTGAAGTCAACCCTACAATTGAAGAATCCATGCAATTGGCAAGTGCATTGGAAGAAATGACTTTTCCATTCATATGGCCGGGTCGGTTGCAGCATTTCGAATAATAAATCGCGTAATGAACATCCGAACAATCTAGCAAACAAAGCTGTATCAAAGGTCATAAAAGATATGGGAGGAAATGAATGGGATTTTCTTGACGAATTTACTGTTAGAATCCGAGGAAGAGGGTTGATAATAAGTGTTTGGGCACCCCAACTGTTGATACTGAGCCATCCTTCGACTGGGTGGTTCTTTTAGCGTTGTGGATGGAATTCGACCCTTGACGCTATAGTTCGAGGTGTGCCAATCTTGGCGTGGCCTATTCGGGGTGACTAAATTTATAATGCTAAACTAGCAGTGCACCATCTCAAGATTGGTTACATGCCTCGCCTAGTGGTGGCTCACTGGATAGTGTTAAAGACGACTAGAGACGGGAAATGAGAAGTTGATGAAGAACCAAGTTGTTCGGAAGCAAGCAGATAATTATCGGGGAATTTTGACGAGTTCAAATGCTGCATTGCATGGATTGAGAGATTTAATGTACGTAGTATATTTAAATTATATTTTTCAAACACTTTTGCATAATTTTTCACACACTTTTGCTTGACTAACCATTTTCAGACTTTTAGAGTTGGGTCATGGGTGACATGTAAAATGGGGGAAAAAATGAAGCCCGGTTGAATCTAGATTAAATCGAAATTTCACAAAATAAAATCATAAACCTTCGGATGAATTTATTTTCAGATTTAGATCGCTATCACGACAAATTAATTCAATTACGTACCTTTGTATAATAATCTTGTAATTGCTTAAATTTTGAATTTTTCACAAAAATCCACATTTGATGGTAAAACTTGTGAAAATATATCAAATTAATGGTTTCTGACCATAATGCTAATCCTTTTTTACAAAACATAGTCGAGATTGCTACCTGAGAAACTACCGGAGATTTCACCAAGGATCTTGTACATTTGGTACATGCCTCCAAGGTTTGTGTAATATATTGTGCTTAGGATTTTCCTTCGCAATGTTGCAGAGGGGCATATATCGTTGGAGAACGCTAAGAGTTTCTTACTTGTTCATCTTCATGTGCCTGCATTAGATACAACTGAAGCCTTTGGCAGAAGAAATGCAAGCAATTAGCAAAGGACTGGAGAATGTTGAGTTAGATATAGCAAGTGCTTTCCCATCAAATTCTTTAACATGGTTCTTGTTCTGTTCTATACAATTTTCTGCAGGTTTAAGCTGTTCAATTTCAATTGGAAACACTTTTAGGGATTAAAATACTGCTCCCTGGCTATTTAGATGCTTGTCAGAGATCATATATGGATTTGTGAAGTTTACAGACGAGTTTTGGAGCTTCTGGACATTGTTGGTCATGAGACTGAAAGCCAATGAGATGATCCATGTAAACTTCTTCAGTTAAATCATCATTTAAAAATGTATTGTTAACATCGAAGTTGAGCAAGAATCCAATTTTGACTAGCTACCAAGGCAAGAAGAACTTTGACAGTTGCTAGTTTTGTTCTTGACAAAAAGAGCAATCCACATCGCTCTACTCCACGATGCAAAATTGTCGACCGTGAGTGGTTGAGAAACAAGTACAAGCCCTGGATTATTAGAATGACGTAGAAAATACGGATCGAAGGATCATCAACTGTCGATAGGGATGATAAGTGCCATGCGGATGAGTTTGTGTTTGCTATGGATATGAGATTCTACTGAGTTCGGAATCGAGATAAATTGAACTCACTACTGATCTGAATGCAATCGGAGAAAGTAATCTCACCATCGATAAATATATTGTTATATTTAAAATTATATATTAAATAAAGGATAAGAAATAATATAAAAATAGAATATTTCAAAAATAATATTTTTTTAAAAAAATATTTGATGTAAATAAGTTGAAATTATTGTACGAAAATTACGCTAAAATATATATCTTATTGGCGATGACTTGTAGGCATGTGATCCACCAACAATCCCGAAGAAGCAGGGCCTCCATTTGAGGCTAAGACATGCTCTCCACGAAGATATGTCATTTGAACTTTATTTTGAGCAGATTAGCTACAAATTAATCAAATGAGTGGATACGAGAAGCCCGGTCTAGATGTCAAGAATTCCATGAACGTAAATATAATTTAAAAAAAAATTGATGACTTTGATTCGGATTTATTAACTATCATCATCAACAAATTTTAAAACAAAATATTTCCATATTTTATTTCTTGTAAAAAATAATCCAATATCCGATTGAATCAAGAGTAAGGTGTAAATGAATCAAACTGTTAGTAAGTAATTCGAAACTCGATTAAACTCGTTTAACGAATCTTGTTAAGATAAACAAATCAAATTTAAATTTTATAATATTTGACTCATTAATTCGTAAATAGATTTACAAGTTAACTCTTACATACAAAAATAATAATAACATGGTATATTGAAACAAGAAAAAAAAAACGATCACACCTTAAGTCCACAAACACAAAAGACACCCAAAAGACCAAAACCCCAAAATAAAACAAAAAGTTGCCCCCCAAAAATTCTCGGCAAAGCTAGCGAATAATGGCTGCCCAATACCAATACCAATACCAATGCCAAGAAAACCATGAACACCAAAATGACAACCAAGAACAACCACTTAGTGATCATCAGCATTATGTGAAGCTGTTGTCCTCATATTTAGGTCTCAGTTTCGCAATTTTTCTTGGGTCTTTGCCTAAAAACTCCATCTCTTTACTTTCTACACTCCGAGAAAACAATAAAGCTCTCACCTTGGAGCTCATGCAAGCTGAAGAGCAGCTGAGGCAACTTCACTCAAGAAGGAAAGAGGACTCAAAGGCAAATGCAAGAGTTGTTGAAATCTTTGCCAGCCACAGACACGCATGGCAGCAGGAAGAGAAGAGACTGTTGCAGCAGATCGAAGAGTTCAGTGAAGAAATAGTGTTTTTGAAGGGTAAACTTGAGGAATTTGAAAGCGTGAGGGCTGAATTGGAGGGGAATGTTCAAGATTTGAAAAGGGAAGTCAGTGAGAGAGATGAAATGCTGAATTTTGTGAGTAGGAGTAACTTTGAGGTAGAGGGTAGTGGTGGAGATTGCTATGGTGACATGGAGGTGAGGTATGGGGAAGACGGGGTGTCAGAAGGGGTTGAGGTGGGAGTAGAAGAGTGTTTTTTGGGAGCTGGGTTGGATGAAGCGGGAGCTGTTTATGGGCAGAGTACAAGAGGGTATAGTTCAGATTTCTTGAATTCTGCAGCTTCAAAATTTTGGTCTGAGAAAGCAAGTCCCTGGCAGGTAAGATAAATGTAATCTCTTTCTGTGGTTTCTTTCGTGATGTGGTGGAGTTGTGGCTATAAGGTTCTAGTTTGTTCCTTGCGAGTTTACGACATGGAAAAATAACTTTGAAGTAGAGACATTGATTCTATGGTCACGAGGGAACTGAAATTTCTGTGTACGGGACTCGAAATATTGAGGAATTTGACTTCCTTACATGTTAATAGAACAATTTTGTTGTTCTAGGTTCTCCTTATGAGGTCTCTGGGGGACTTGATTAGGCTGATGCACACATGTAACAAGCTTTTTCTTGTTCTCATTCTTTTGTGGTTCTCTGGCTGCTTTAAAGATTATGATTGTTCTTCATTTAGTTTTAAAGATTGTGTCTCTTGACAGGTTTTTAATAGGAGTCGACTTAAAAATGATGTTTGAACTCCTCATGATTATCTTGTGTGCTGAAAATGATTCGGCATCTGAACGTTGTTCTTGTTCTTGAACTGAATCTTGATAGGAAAAGTTGATCTTTGAAAAAACAGGTTTGATTTTGGACAAGTTGGCGTAATTGGCGGGCAAGTTTAAATTGCAATTGTTTTCTGACCTGATATGTTACGTATTTACTTGTGTTTGTTTGGATTGCGCAAAATTTTTCCCTCTTTGTCCGGCCTTTTGTCCCCAAGTCGTGAAATCTTTGTCTTGACTCACTTTATCTAAATATGATGATCAAGAGTTTGCCTTTCTATTTGTTTTATTTCAATGGTTCAATCATATTTTGGACCACCTATTTTCGTAAACAGAGTCATTAATGGAATTCTTCTTGCATATTTTCACTCCAACTATACATCTGTTTTTTTGGAGCCTGACACCTTATCCTCTGTCCACTAAACTTCTCATGCTTTGTTGGCTCTGACCACTGGAAACCAAGTCCTTTGCAACGAGAGCACTTGATTATTTACTTGAAACTTTGCTGTCACATGGAATGATTTTCTCGATTAGGCTTTTATAATTCAAATTATCATTAGATTTCCATCGATGGATGCTTTTTCTCATTATATATTAAATTGGTTTTTTGAACATGCATTTGCAGTTTTTCAAACCTTTCTTCTCATGAAAATGCATGTGACTGGATTTTTTCGATGGATTTCGTCTTTGGAGAAAGTTGGTTTTTGGCATGTCTGATTGGTCTTTATTAGAACTGTTAAACATGTATCCAGTTTGCCCTCTTGACAGATAATAAATGGCTTCATCAATCTAAAATGATTGAATATTCTTGCATATTGTTCCCGTTTATGTGATGATCCCCAGTGAGTTCTTGTTGGTATTTATGTTTTACGTCAAAAAAATTGGATTAAGTACGCTGATTCTGGATGTTATGCATGCAGGATATGCATTATGAATCCCTTGAATCTCAGTTCAATATGAAGCATTTTGTGGCCAGGTAAAAGTATTTCCATTTATGACATTTTTGGAAATTTTGATGCTATAAACATGAAACAAATGTGAAAGCCACGTCATCTTTTGGTTCAGAAGAGACTCTCCTTGGAAGGTTGATGCTGACTCTACTGGAGTTTCCTCTAAGCTAAAACTACTCGAGCAAGAACTGCTAAATTTGGAAAGAATCGGCAAGACAGATCCTATCAAAAGTGCCATATCAAATGCGAAAGCAGGCCAAGAGGTATCAAGCATTAGCAGGAAAAATTGATGATCTGTGCAGGAAAATGGTAATTTCTAACGTGCATAGTTACTTGGCATTTATCAACTATGGAACTAAATAAACTGGGATTTAGTAGTTCTAAATTTGTGCCTCATTTAACTTATGCTTTTGTATATAAATTTGACACCTCGTTCAAATTTATATTCTCATATGAGGCCTTATTTTTACAGCAAGCTAGCGATCCCTGCGAACCCACCATCAGTTCAGACTTCCGAACACAGAGACAAACCGAGTTTTTACTTGAAGCATTTCGACTAAAGCAACGCGCATCTGAAACAAATCAGAAACTGATGGCTTTACAAACCAAAGCTGGAAAATCCTATCGTGAAGAGGAATTTGAAGGCCAGGCCACAATGCGGGCACTTGGTTCGATAATAAAAGACTTCAAAGAAATCCAGAGAAATTTAGAGATATGGTTGGCCCGAATAATCGGAGATCTTGAAGGCATTTTGTCCAGAGATGGTACTTCTCGTGTAAGAGAGTACTACATATCTAGGTACCCTTTTGTTCGATGATAATGATTTTTCAAGAAAAGTATAGTCACTTTCGATGATTAATGATCCTTAAGTGGTTGAAACAGTCCTCGCCAGATTAATGCATATGGTCCTGAAAAAACAGTTGCCAAAAAGTAGGATTGAATCAAACTGTTTTTTAAATTCAAGGGGCCAGGCAAGAATTTCAGGACATCATAAATTTTGTGGAGTTTTCAAGAGAAAAGAGTAGATTGTTAGTGTACATCAATGGCCTTCGTGTAATAATTGATGATTGTAGCGTTCATGGTTTTGGATGGGTTCATAGAATGAGAAGCTATGCAAAGATTGGTGGTCCTGTGAGGATAACAATTTGGCTTACAAATCTGTGCTGCTAGATCAAACTAGGGACCAGGAGATGAGAACTTGTTCTTTGTCCGACTGTTTCATTAAATGAATTTCAAGAAAATTCTGTGTCAGATCCAATAATTTAGATTGGTTCCATTGGTTTTATTGGATATCTTGTAATATGCTGACAGATCCTACCTGTAAATAACTTAATGTTCTTGTAATGGGCAGCACTAGAAGAGGCTGAGGAATTTTCTTGTCTTTTTTCCCTTGACATTCTGAGGTCATGTTTGGTTGGATTTTGGGAATATGTTTTCGGAAATCATTTCACAATGTAGATCCGATTCATTTTCTAAAGATGCATTCTTATATCACACTTCCTCGCTTGATTCCCAACGTAACGCTTGTTTGGTGTTGAGCTAACTATAGTGCAAAGTCGCATACAACATGATTATTTCCAATTCAAAGTTATATTTAAGATGAAAAAAGAAAAACAAATATTATTAATTGTGTTCTGACCAAGAAATTTATTCTGAATGTGAAAAATATCCCACAAACTATTGTGAAATATGTTTTTACGCGGCATAAAATATATATTTTCTTCAGAATATAAAACTAAATATTATCATGTGATTCGTTATTTTCTGAAATAAACTTCGATATTTGCTCGACTCACGCGTGCTATGCGTTTAACTTTGAAAAGCGTTATTCAACTAACATTAGGAATCAAGTGTTGCAAAAGTTTATGGCTCATGCATTCCAAAAGGAGTAGGTCTTTTGTGAGACGGTTTTACGAATTTTTATCTGTGAGATGGTCAACCCTACCGATATTCACAATATTTTTTCATAGATAACTCAAATAAGATCTATATCACAAAATACGATCCGTAAGACCGTCTCACACAAGTTTTTGTCTTCCAAAAGATACAAAAATTACAAAATAAAGCACGCATGTGGTGAATCATTAATGTCTTCTAGAATTACTTTCACTGTATGTAGTATATTAACCGTAAAACAGTTGCACATGAGACATATTCTTCAATTTTTTTTAAAGTCCAAGAGTAGCTTGCATGGATTTTATATAAGATTCACCAAATATTTAATGTTTTTTGTTTATGCATATAAGTGTTTTTTAAGTTTATAATAATTTTTCGTATGGAATAATGATTTAAATTATAATTTAAAAATTAATATACAATATAAACATGCTTGAGTCAGTGTTTTTAAAATCGGGTCGGTTCCATTTATATGATAGGTTTTAAATTATAATTTAAAAATGAATATATAAGATACAATATAAAATTTGATTATTTCTTATTTTTTTAAAAATATTTCCTATATTTTAAATATTATTTTTAGTGATATATATGATTATTTGGATTTTTAAATTTGCTTAAAATGTTATTTTAGTAGTATTATAACTTATATTGATCATTTTTATTTTAAAATATATACATAATTATGTTTGATTATACTTATGTTGTTTAAATTTGGATAAGTATATTTTTTATTAGTTATATATAAATTTAAATTATATTATTTATTATATTATATTACTATGTTATATAATATAATAATTTCCGGTTCGATCGATCGAAACGTTATATTGTCCAGAGTTGAGTTTATTCAAGCAAGCTGTATTACTGGTTCAAAAGATTTTTTTAAAGTGGGCTTAGCCCATAATATCGGCCTAATGTTAGATTAAGGGAGGCCCATTGGCACCTCCTTCCTTGCCACCGGCTATTTTTTCACTCAGTTTCTTTGGTCTTTGAATTGGAATCGGGGCGTGGGGTGCTCTTCATTCACACGTCCTGCCAATTTTACTAGTTGACATGCAGCTGATTTATTTATGTTAAATCCAGTGGGTTGCTTTAAGTTATCAGAAATTGTAAATTCTTCGATTCTACGATGACACAGCACAGCCCGCGCGCATGGGTTTCTTCGAATAAGCTTTCTTGTGTTTTATGGTCTCTAATGGTTCCTTTACCTTATTTTTCGTATATAGATCTGAATTATTCGACAATTCTTGTCGACTGGGTCCGGTTGCCGTGTGAGTTCTCATCTTCTGTTTTTTGTTTTAAGTGTTGTGGACCGTTAACTTGTTAAAGGTTGCTTTACATTTTTCTTGAACTGTGCAATTTCAAGCTCGAGTGGTTCTTGAACGGGGAAAAATAAGAACTTGACTCAATTTCAAGAAAATTGATGTTTAGTTGTTGATTTTGAGCTGGACTTACTGTTGTAATGTTTCGATCAAGTTTTGTTTTCGATGGACTTAATAGACTTTTATAGTTGATCAAGATTTGTATTTCTAGATAAGGTTACCACCACTATTTTTCATTCAGACTATTCATATCATCTTCCCCTATTGAAGTGTCTACTTGATTTCATGACATGCTATACACCGTATTATTAGAAATCCACAAGGCTCACTTGATTTCAAGGCTTAACAAGGCTAAATTTCTGCGTTTTGACACAAACAAGCCAAGGCCAGCCGCATGCCTTGATCATGAAATACCAACATTGGTGTGGTTTAAAGTCCCAAAGCACATTTTAACTGTTTCATGACTGTAAGAATGGTAAATACAAGATGAGATGCTAGAAGTTCTTGTTCTTTTTTTGCTAAATATACTAATAATCATTTGATTTACTGTTATTCAATGGTTTGTGTATATGACAAGGGTTTCTTTTACAGATTTGTAGATTCTACCATAGTATCCCTTATCACGCCTCACCATAAAAAAGTGCTTGCTTATCCTTTTGCTTTGCATCTAGACTCAACAGTAACTATGAGCCTTAGTGCTTGTTGCTTTTCCAATGGCTATGCTATCTATTGCCCTTTGATCTCTTTCTTGCAACATTAGGCCTAACTGATTGGTGCATAGAAGGAGTAGTTCTGTTTTTTTCTTTTTAGTTATTTCCAAAGATTTCTTTATTTTATGTTCCATGATATTTATGCGTGAACAAGATGCAACTCCATTTTCGGTTTTTGATTGTTGGAAAATGAATGCAGAAGTTGAGGGAAGCAGGCAGTAGGCAAACGTCTATTGCAATGGGGGATTATAATGGTGCAGAATACGTGGGAATTAATTCAATTCATTCTCCTAGCGCAAATCATGGTAGGAAGGTCTCAGTCTTACCCCTTGTTTTCCTCATATTCTACGAGGTATCGGGGGGGCCATTTGGTATTGAGGATAGCGTTAATGCAGCTGGTCCTCTTCTTGCTCTTGCTGGTTTCTTGATATTCCCTCTCATATGGAGTGTTCCTGAAGCCTTAATAACTGCTGAAATGGGCACTATGTTTCCGGAAAATGGTGGCTATGTAGTTTGGGTTTCGTCAGCTTTGGGACCATTCTGGGGTTTTCAGCAAGGGTGGATGAAATGGCTAAGTGGGGTGATTGATAATGCACTTTACCCAGTATTGTTTCTTGATTATCTAAAATCGGGGATTCCTGCATTAGGTGGTGGTTTTCCAAGGGTTATATCCGTGCTGGCCGTAACGGTTGTCCTAACGTACATGAATTACCGAGGCTTAGTAATTGTTGGATGGGTTGCTGTGATTCTTGGAATCTTCTCGATTCTTCCTTTTGTGGTCATGGGATTCATTTCGATCCCGAGATTGCAGCCTAAAAGATGGCTAGTTGCAAACGTACACAAAGTGGACTGGAATTTGTATCTCAACACGCTCTTCTGGAACCTGAATTATTGGGACTCGATAAGTACGCTGGCAGGGGAAGTAGAAAACCCCCAAAAAACTCTTCCAACTGCCCTCTTCTACGCACTAATTCTTGTTGTTCTGGGATATTTCTTTCCTCTACTAGCCGGGACAGGAGCTATGCCTCTGCAACGTGAATTATGGACCGATGGGTACTTCTCTGATGTGGCAAAAATTATAGGTGGAGTGTGGCTGAGATGGTGGATTCAGGGGGCTGCTGCTATGTCGAATATGGGGATGTTTGTGGCGGAAATGAGCAGCGATTCATTTCAGCTTCTTGGCATGGCGGAAAGAGGGATACTTCCTGAATTCTTTGCTAAGCGGTCTCGATATGGAACTCCTCTAGTTGGGATCTTGTTTTCTGCTTCTGGTGTGATCCTGCTTTCTTGGCTGAGCTTTCAAGAAATCGTGGCTGCAGAAAATTTCATGTACTGCTTTGGAATGATTCTGGAATTTATAGCATTCATACAACTTAGAATGATCGCCCCTACTGCACCTCGGCCTTACAAGATACCAGTTGGGACAGTTGGTGCTATCTTGATGTGTGTCCCTCCAACCATATTAATTGGTGTGGTATTGGCCTTTGCTTCGCTTAAAGTCATGATTGTTAGCCTCGTTGCTGTCATGGTCGGGCTGATAATGTACCCCTGTCTTAAGCAGTGTGAGAAGAAGAGATGGCTTAGATTTTCCACGAGTCCCGATCTTCCTGACTTTCATACAAGTACTCGGGAGAACGAAGCGTTGGTAGACTAGCTAGGTTATTTGGTATGCCGCAAAAGTTGAGTTTTTCCACGTGTTCCATGATGTTCAAGATGCAACTTGAATATGTTGCATTGTTGTTTAAGGTTCCCTCAGAACTCCCCTCGAGTATAGGAGATAAAGAGTTGTTTGGTATGTTCAGCTCAGAAAGCCCTTTATATAATTTGTAAGAAAAGGCATTGTTATGAATCAGTCAGCATTTCAAGGAAGTTAAAATGGACATTTGCCAATTACATAAATTCCATTTTCTTGAAACAATCTGTGATATAAGACTAACCGGTCAAACTTTGTTTTGAAAAATAACATCTCTCAAGTGTATTTGAATGTATGTAAATATAATTGAGAATTTTTTTTTTTTAAAAAAAAGCATTTGATTAAAAAGTTATGTCATCAGTGAAAGTTGATATGAATTGTTTAACACAGAAATGTGGAATTAAGAAATAATGAATGTTTAATACGAAAATGTGGAATGATATGATAGAACCTTAAAATTGAGATAGAATGCGCTTTTTCGATGACTAATAATAAATAAATGGTTAAAATAGAGTGGCTATGGCCGTCACATCGAGCATCTAGTGGGCTTTCTTCATACATATTCTCCGAACTGAAACGAATAACTATTATTTGGAAAAATGGGCAAGAAACCAACTGCGGCTGACGCAAATTTCAAGGACGAAAATTTGCACGAGGCGGCTCGATCGGGAGACATGGAGGCTGTGCAAGCAGTATGCAGCGCCAATCCTCTCGCTGTCAACTCACGTGACAGGCACTCTCGCACCCCGTATCCTTCTCTTTTTTTGTTTTTTCCTTTTTCTTGCTTTATCTTCTTTATCTCTCTGTTTAGCGAACAAGAATGTGCAGTTCGTCTCTGTTTTCTTTTGGGTTTACTCATTTTGTAATTGGAAAGATTGTTTTGTATTCATTTTCTTAAAGAAATCGATGCTATGGGGTGTAATAAGTTGGGTGATGCTAAGTTGATTTTCATAGGGTTTGGAGGTTTTTAATCAGGGCAATTAAATTATCTCACTGTGAGGGATTTTTTCTCAACAATATTAATACTACATAAAAAAGGGGGAATTTTGTGAGTTTATGGTACTTTTTGATTAGGTGTAGGGCAATGAAATAATTTTCAGATCTTTATCGAGTAGAAAATCTAAACTCTACCAAAATAATGTCCAATTATCCATCCACTGAATGTTACAATCCGGAATGGTATTGCTTGCTAGCGGCATGTATTATTTTGAGGCTTTTCTATCAAATGGTGTATTTGCGAAACCACTTTAATACATATTGTGAGGAGTGATTTTCAATTGCATAATTAAGCTCGAATGTTGTTTTCACTGTTACAGTTTTCTAACTTCAAATTGAATATGAACTTTTCAGACCTTTTTCGTGATTCTGGTGCATCTATTTCGTGTAGAATTTGACGGGTGACAAGTGAAAAAGTATCATACAGCTATTGTAGAGTCATTAACTTGTATTGTTTCAACTGAAACTCTTGATGAAAGAAGATTGAATGTACTTTCTGTCCCGTTATTTTTTTACCCTCATAAATTGAATACTTCCCAACAAAGATTTAGCTTGGAGCATTTTTGCTGTTGGTGCATTGAATCTTCTTCTTGACATGAAAATAAGAGTAAAGAAACGGAAGCTTCTTAGTGTACAGTGTATGCCACCATTGAATTTACTGTTAGTATGAACATTTTCTTATATTTCCATGTCCCGGTTTTTCATCCTGTAATTAGTATACGTTATACTTAAGTGATACTGAACCATAGATTACATCTAGCAGCATGGTCTGGCCATGCCGAGGTTGTAAATTATCTCTGCAACAACAAGGCCGATATCGGTGCTGCTGCCATGGATGACATGGGTGCCATTCATTTTGCTGCTCAAAAGGGTCATCTTGAGGTTGTCAAGATTCTTCATACATCCGGAGTCTCCATCAAATCTTATAATCGTAAGGGCATGACTGCTCTTCATTATGCAGCTCAAGGTTCTCACCTCGAACTCATCAAGTATTTGGTGAAGAAAGGTGCAAATCTGGATGCAAAGAACAAGGCTGGAAAAACTCCTGTGGATTTTGCAAGCAGTGAAGAGGTGCGGAGTTTTTTGATGGAATGGAAAAATGTATCTGGTAAATCCGTTGGAGTTGGTGGTGAGAAGAGGGAAAAGGGTGAACTAGAATCTGCACACGAGGAGACTACTGAGAGCGTTGATGATGCTCTAGATGGAGATAAAATAGCCGAAGACGATCTAGATGGAGATAAAATAGCCGAAGATGAAAATGACGAAACTTTGAAGAGAAAAGGTGTTGAGGAAACCAGAGAAAACCAACCGGAAGCAAAGAAGTCAAAGGTTTCTCTGAATCATCTTCTAGCTGCAGATGACACACAAGAAGAGGGAGAAGATACGTGAACTTTCTGCCAGGATGAAAAATAGTTAGTGTCTTTACCCTTACAAGTGTAGCAGATTAAAAAGTAAAAAAATCATGTTACTTCTACTCTTTAAACTGATGATACTTTTTGTTCGAGCAGTAATTTCCTTGTATTATTATGGAAAACGTGTAGCTGACAAGTTTATTCAGAGCAACGCTTGAATTGAAGAATGATCTTCGTTTAATCGTTCTTTTGGCGAACATCCCAACTCATAAAAATATGTGATGTCATCATACTTGTTGGTCTAAAACCTCGAGCTTTTGAAACTGGGTTCAGGCTAATTTGAAACTGAATTGAGTATGATATCAAGCAATTATCCCTCATTCCAATGATCAAATTATAAGCAATATTATTATTATTATACCATTTCTAATTAGATGACACTAACATACCTTTAATTCATGTTGATTTGTTTTGAAAATTGGCTTGTATGAAAAGAGAAACGTATGCAAGTGAATATTACGACCGATAAAATTGGAAGAGCGAGAATTTGTAATTTTTAGTAGAAAAAAACTATTCTGTACTTGTAAAATCCCGGATTTTTTATTTTATCATGATAATATTTTGTATCAAGATTTTCGAGATTTTCAGGATTTGTGATTTTTGGAATTCAAGAATTTAAATATATCGTGTGTATTTGTTTCAGAATTTGAGATAGATAGAATTTTACCGGATAAAGATTTAAGCAAGAAGATGACCCAATCAAATCTTGAGAAAATATCATGTGATTTTCGAAAATATGGGAAGATTTTGTTAAGGATTTTCGAAAATAGTAAGGAAAGTCTACGCGATAAATGCAGCCTTGGGAAAAATTTAAAAGTTTAACTACCGGGATTTTAGGAGAATAATCAAAATTTGAGTTGTAGAAAAATACCACTAAATTTTGGATTTAAGTAAGCAAATTTGTGGGATTTTAGAAATATAATTTTTATTATTTTAGGAAGTCAAAAATCTACCGAATATTGGGAATTAGACACAAAAGTCGAAATTTCACAGACTGGGCAAGGCTTAATTTCGAAAATTTGCTTGGATATAATTATAAATTTCGAAATTAGGATAAAGAATAAAGGTAGATTTGATCACGATTTTAGATAAAGATTTGATTCAGAATCAACGCGATTTGATACACGATCAGGATAGCAGCCAACCCCTATAAATAGGAGGGCATGGATCTCGAAAATTCACACCATTTTACACCTCATATTTTCGAGAATTGTGCCTCTAGTTCCTTAGGATATTTTCGAGCACAGCGAAGCGCTGCCGCAGTCCAGCCACCGGAGTTTTCCACGTTTATTTTCTTCAAGAATTTAAGGTAAGTGGGCTTGTTTTAAATTGTTGCATTTTTCGGTGCATGTATTTCGGTGCATGTAATTTTCGGTTTTATTAAATTTCGGTCGAGTACAACTCTTTTCTACCCCTTCTGGTTATGATTTCTGCATGAGTTTATGTTGACAATGTGAGGATCCGACTGGATATGGGAGGGAATCCCAACTATGACATGACCCTCATACGGTGGGGATATAACCGATTCGGCCTCGCCCCCTTAGAGGAATAAAAATTAGCGACTGACGTCAGTAAACCATTGAAAGTAGAGGAATCTCAGTGTCACGTCAAGAATACGAACGTGGTATGAGTCAAAATATGCATGGTGTGTGTGTGTATGTATTTCGAATTTTATGCATGTTGTTATGTACTCGAACGGCCCCCACTTGCTGAGTATTTCCCCAAATACTCACCCCTTACAACCTTCCCAGATAAATCCGAAGATAAATCAGAGAAACAGGTCGAGGAAGAAGAGTCGAACCAGTTTTGGGGCTGGTGAAATTATTTAAATATCGAGAATTATGCTGCAAGATTTAAAATTTTAGTAGGTTTATTTTAATTGTAAACGCTTCCGCAATTTATTCAATTTATTCCGTTGTAAAGACAATGATTATTTTTTGGCGAATTTATGAAATAAACTGGTTTCGGTTTATACTGTGCTACGAGGCTTGTCGTTTTTCGATTTTGTGATTGATGAGCGACGCCGGTGTCTAACCCCGGTCTCGGGGCGTGACAGTACTCAACAGTAAAATTGGGACGATTATGTAAATGGGGCAATGCTAAAAAAATTCGAGGAAACTTTTGTACAAATTCGTGCAAACGAGTTTGAACGAACTCGATAAACATCATCATTCATCGTTCCTAGCACAGGTTCAAGATTTTGCAGAAAATTTTGGTACTCCTCTCCTCCAGGTATCTATCCTTCAATTGTTCAAACAATTGCGACTGCGTATTCCTCATCCATCACATGCCCATTTCAGATGAACTTTTGTTGTTTAAATGTATCATCTCTTTATGCCATTATATGTTTGGCTAATGGTGCTCTCGAATATGGTAATATGTAAAATAAAGGCTAAATTTTTAATATTCTTGCACTTAAAGATATGGGTTTACCAATATTTACGTGCCCCACGATTTGAGAAACGCTTGAATTTTCTTGCATTACAGGTATGGGTTTACCAAGATTTATGTTGAGAGATTATTTCGAAATTTAGACAGTGTGAATGAATTTGAAGACATGTTTTCAGCGCTTTCTTTTAAGAAATGTTATTTCAAACAATTTAGCCACGGGGATAAGTGACTGAATTAAATCAGAATTCGAATGCTTTTCTTGAACTAATAATGTCATTGATAGGTAATATCCTAATTTAATTTTTGGTGATAGTCCAATTAGTAATTATATTAGCTGGCCAATTCAATGTTAAAGCCCAAATAGCTTGTAAAGGCCCAAGCCCGCTATGCACTCTCGAAATTCCTATAAATAGAGGATGTCTCTCATTATTCAAGGTATGCTCTCATTTTTCCTCTAAAGCTCTTGAGTTCTCTGAGTTTTCTCTGAATTGTTTACTGACTTGAGCGTCGGAGTGCCTACGCCGGGAATCCTCCCGGCGCTTCCTGACGAGTGTTCGTGACGCAGGTGACACCCAGCAATTAATCGTGCATTGTCTACGTGGATACGTTCACCAGCCAGGCGAGCTCGTTTACGGGCCAAGTGGACAAGTTTATTAACCAGTCAGATTTCGCGTGTGCAGTCTACGCGACTCATTTATTTTAGCTGCATCAGTCATATATATAGAGATGAAACACTGTCCATTATCAATTCAAATCATGTCGATCTCCGTAATTTTCGCATTATGTCCCAAGGGAAGAGATGATGAATCAAGCCCTCATCTTTATGTGGCGAATTGTGGTCCTGTTGTTGGACTTTCATATGAAATTATTGCATCTGTTTTCGGTACATATGGAGAAGTTAAAGGAGTCTATGCTGCTGATGAAAGTGGGACTCGGGTTATTGTTTCTTGTCAAGAGAAAGGAAGTGCTCAATGCGCTTTAGAAGAATTGAATGGAAAACCATGTTCTAGTCTTGGTGGTCGATCATTGCATATTCAGTTATTCTGTGCAATCACTAGATAAGGTATCTTTTGCCACTCGGCGGCGCTCTCCTGCTAATTTTGAGCTGGCGGTTACCTGTCGCCCATTAAGTGAATGAGATCAAATTTCATGTTGTGTTTTTTGTTGAAAAAACATATTTATCATGTAAAATTTCCGATGGCTTCTCTGAAAGTAACTAGTACTTCTGCTGTCGTTAGTAATTCCTGTAAAAAAAATTTGCCAGATGCACGAAATATTTTGCTGATGAAGTTGAGTTGGGGTGTGATTTTTGTGCCTAAAGTTTTGTTTATGTTTTTATTATTATTTTGATCCATGTAATGATGATAATTAACCTTGTTTTGGAGGATGCAGTTTTTTGTTGACTTTACCTTTCATCGTTTTAGATTAACACTACTGAATCAGTTCCAGTATCCACTTCAGCATTTGAACATTCCCGGACTTTTCTTAATCCATGACTTCATCACTGCTAAGGAAGAGGAAGTTAAGGATCACATCTCGGAGTAATGTATCAGCTCCTGATCAATATTTCGGATTTGCAATTCGCAAATAAACATGTGGCAACTTTTTGTATTATTTCTCATTTTCTCTTGCAGGAGTTGCTTTCGGCGGTTGATTGTCGGCCATGGAAACATCTCGCCAAAAGAAGGGTGCAACATTATGGATACGAGTTTTGCTATGATGTTTGATTGCCAGGCTATTAGTTGTTATTCCTTGTTCTTCTCTTTGTTACATGTTCTGTACTGTTAACCCCAGATAGAAATTTCCGTATTACAAATTGTTGTAAATAATTTCTTCGCAAGGTTACTTTTGTGCATCTGTTTACGTTCTCTTTGAAACTGCTATCGAATCAATATTTGGGTGAGCTTCCAGATTTTGTGTCACAAATACTTGAAAGAATCAGATCATTTCAAACACTTAACGGTGCTATTGGTGTCTCTCTCGATCAACTAAAGGCAAGGAATTATATTTAAAAACTCTTAACTTAAAGAACTATATTTTATTTATAATATGTTATCAGACTGTTACCCATATGTTCTTGTTCAATCAGAGTTATTCATCCTTCTCTGGAAAATATTAACAGTCAACGAGTATCTGCCTGGGATCGATTTGTCTCCACATATAGACACTCATTCGGCATTTGGAGGATCAATTTTCAGCCTTTCACTCGCAGGCCCTTGTATCATGGAATTTAGAAAGTACACAACCAGCACTTGGCAGGGGAAGCCCGCCTCAAGTGCTGGAGATAGCGAGGATCAAATATCTCAAGAAAACTTAGATTTTGTGAGGAAATCAATTTATCTTCCACCTCGATCTATTCTGTTGATATCTGGAGAGTCGAGATATGCTTTGCATCATTACGTTCCACACCACAAGGTTTGATGATTTTTATCAATATTGTTGGAATTGACTGACTATCATGTGCTAGTTTTTCAATAAATTTTATTCCTCGAGGATTGTTTATGCGAACTCCGTGACCTGATGAAAAGAAAAAACTTCTTTTGTTATTTTACTTATCCATGCTAAAAAACCAGTTTCATATTATAGTCATTAAGAGAACGTAAACAGATACACAAAAGAGTCGATGTAATTCTTGCCTGAATCAACATGTCGAAATTTCTAAATTATAAATCAAATCTGATTTTTTTTTTGTGTTGTGGAAAAAAATGTCAAATTTATGTGTGTTTCTTGTATGCAAGAAAGTGTAAATTTTCCAAGTTCGGTCACTTGACAATACTGGCAAGGGTGTTTTCATCTTTGATTCGCAGGATATTACGAACAGAGCATAAACGAAAGAATTGGAAGAGAATTCTTCTCTGTTGTGCTCTGTTCGTACCTATAATTAGGCCACCCGTTCTGCCCATAATTGGGTCATTTGTAAACTCCACGCTCCAGATGTTCATTCCTGGGCGTGAGAGGGGTGTGTTAAATGTCCCACATCGGCTAGATAAATAACCTTTGAGTGGCATATATTGGCTTGGACAATCCTCCCCCCTTGAGCTAGCTTTTGGGGTTGAGTTATGTCCAAGTTCCAATCTTTACACAGGAGGGTTGTCACCAAAGTAAGATTCGTACAAAGAAAGGAAATTGATTATGAGCAACGAGAATTAATGAGATCCAGTAGCAAATTGAGTAAAAATAGAGGCACCAATACATGTAATGAACGATCGTGCACCCGCACTCTCCCCAAGTAGCAACGTATTCAACGTTGATTACCAGTAGCCAAATCAACTTGATAAAAAGCATTATAACAAAGACGCGAACTTCACAAGCTTTAGTTCTTCAACCATCGAGGGCTGCAATATTATATAATACGCCTCATGTGGTTAAGGAGCCGAGTCTGCAAATGTCCCCTCGACAAAGAGGGCAAACCCTGAAATCATTGCACAAGTAGGTCAGGTAATATCTGATTTTTTTTAAAAAAAAAATTGCCCTTGAAGGAGTGAACACAGGGTGCGTAAACAGAATAAAGCTAAGAAAAAAACACCTGTGAATTTCTTTGAGCCATTTATCCACACATGCTCTATGGTATTCGTGACGGCAAGGCAGTATCCTCATGCTATCTCCATCCTCGTATTCAACAAGGCATATGTAACATCTGCTAACATTTAAGGTGCAAGGGACTTTAAGATGGATAGGGTAATGTTATTAAGTTCCGCAAAGAAACACATGATTTTCATATTTTCAAGAAAATTTGAATTAAATTGATTGCTCACTGTGCAGCTTCATCACTTGGCTTCCTTTTCAATTTACTAAATATTTTCAAAGGCAGTGACTCCACCACTTCGTTGGGTGCTGGAACGGATGCGACGAAAGATGCAGTGTTCCGAGTGGATAAAGCAACAGATTGCTGGTGAATTTCATCGAGAACCTAATTAAAATGTGTGTAAGATTCACCTTTGTAGCAGTCGGCTAAAAGATACTCGGGCCATGTAAACAAAGATGAGTGGAATTACCTCAAATAAAGCCTCTGCTAACATGCCGATTCTAGAGATGCTAGCCCTTGCAGTAGCTTCATCATTTGAACTAACCTCTGGGGCAGCAATGCGACAAGTGCAACGACCACCTAGATGCTGACCAGATAAAATGCAAGACCTGTCATGGCCAGAGAGATTCTCTAAACGGCTTCCTAGTCGTTGAAGTGCCCGTACCTAAGACAAGAATTGTTACATTGACTCGTATCATTCACAATTTGCATCTGCTGTCCTGTAATAAGCAGGAAGATTAAATACCATGTAATAAGCAGGAAGATTAAATACCTGAGATCTTATTCTTCTTCTACGTTCAATAAAATTTGATGGATGCTCCACGACATCATGGTATCCAGTTTCCCTAGCTCGTGGGATTTCAAATTCTTGATTTTGTGTACCATAAAAGGATATTGACATGTTTGATAAGGCATTACCAGAAGAAACCGGCATACTAATATCATGTCCATAGGACATCAGTTCCCCTGGTGCATCACCTGAACCTTGTCTCTCAGCAACTTGACTACCATGTCTCACTTCCCTGTTTTGTTGAAAACGATGTAGATCTAAATCAGGAACAAGTGATCTGCGAAGGACTCTGTCACGAAGCCTTCCAACGCTTAAGGTTCTGCTGAATCGAATGTTACGTTCTATTCGTTCCGGAGCAGCAACTCTTCTGTTGGCAAGTCTTAGTCCTGCACCATCTGTGTTGCTATTGTTTATATGAGAAAATAAATTCCGAGTACAGTCTATTCTTGCATCACCTCCACTGATCACCATGTCACGTCTAGAATTCATCCTTTGATTATCTTGCAAATTATCAGAATAATCAGAACCATAAGGACCGAAATGCAAATCATTAGATGCACAATGCCCACGCCTCATTCTGAAAGGTCTATTATTAAAACACGTAGGAAAGATTTCACAACCTTGTGACCTGATACGTCTGCTGACATGACTAACTTCTTCTTCATCATTCGAAATTGTGACATTCGTAGAAATAGTGGGATAAGGATTTGAGGAGCCCAAACTTTTTGCCCGGCTCAGCCGGAAGCTTAAGTTTCCAGGATAAAAACTGAAGCGAGAAAGGAAACGACTAGGAGGATTAAGTGACTGAGAAGACACAACTCGAGATGCATTCTGTTGACTAGACACAGGATCAGTGAAGCTTGATTCACCCCACTCATCGAGCTCGACATCAGAGGTAATGCAGTTCGTGTGATCATTTTGGTCAGCTATATCTTTCCTGTAAATTTCAGCCGAAACTTGAGAAGCAACTGTTTTCGACTCAGTCAGACAACAGACAGTGTTTCCATTCTCTTCACCAGGGCAATCAGATACCTGAGGTATGAATAAGCATAAGCATGAAATCTTCTTGCAGAAAAAGCGACATTTCAACAAAAGTCGTTAAATCTAGGCGATAAGAATTTGAACCCATTACTCTGTAGACAAGTAAATGTACCCAAGAGATTCAATAAAAGATTGAATGTTGGTCTAAAATGTCAGATAATTACACTACTAATTAAAAGGTAAAACTTGCGACATTCCTCCAGAGTACACGCAGGTATAACATAACATTTTCCCAAAAAGTCCCTCCAACCCCCAAAGACGACATCAACCCATATACGCGCGCATTACTGATAAATCCAAACACAAATCGGATTGCCAAAAAAAAAAAGTAAAATCTTTTGATTCGATCTAGCCACCTGGGTTTCATCATCATCATCGAAGCGATTTCCGAGGCAAGAAGATTTGAACAGCCTGCTTCTAGTGGACCGGTTCCTCCGTACAACAGCTCCAGATGACGGCGACGACGTGGCACGTGCATCGCACTTGCTAGCGGTCAACCCCATCTCAGCTCAAACTTTAAATTACATTCTCCATTCAAATAAGTAGCTTCACCATCTAGATCAGTTCCCGCAAAAAGAGTCAGATCTAAAGCTTCACTTTTTCTGAAAAAAATAATTGCAATTTGAAGAAAACGGAGTTGTACAGTTTAGTTGATGATTGTATGCAAGCAAGGAGCCACTGGCAATAATGGCGTGAAATGAGGCTGTATTTTGGGGATTCAAAATTGAAAATTGGTCGGACGCCATGTGTGCGCAGAGGTGGGGTGAAGATGGGGGACAAAGGGTATGGGTCCAGTCCAGAGGGAATTCAGCCCATTTTCACATTCAAACACAGCAGTGTTGAGCTGGCGTAGCCCAAAACTGGGATCGGGGCTTTGTTTGTGTCTTTTTTCTTTTCTTCTTAGATAAATAAATAAATGTGAATTTGACTGAAATTATTTTCAGAAATGTTTAATATTTTTTTTTTGGAATAATATGACTGTCTCGTATTTTTGTATTTATATACACACGTATAAAATAATTTTTTTATCCATATCTTTCAGTTGTATTATTTCCATATTACAAATATAATTTCAGATCCAAACACATAAAAATTTGTTAAATTTATTAGTTATTAATTCTGACATATATATAATAATATATTGCGATCAGAACACACACACACACACACACACACATATATATATAATATAATATCCGAAATTTTCTAAAAAATATTTAATTATCTAGTTATTCCTAATAAATTATACGTGACTAGAAAGATTGATATTGGCAATCTCCGAGTTTCTTAATTTTCATTTTGGATATAATTTCACTCTCTCTTTTCATAATAATTTTAAAAAAGGCCGATAAATTTTTAAAATTTTAAAATAAAATTTATTTGATATCATCTTCGCTTTGAAAACTTGAATCTCAATGACAATTTTGATTTTCCTGAGGAAATCCTTTGAGGTTTATACTATTTCCAAATGTCCTTACATTGATTATAATAAGTTGTTATTGGTATGAACAATCCCAAGCACAGAGTTTCTCTGCACCTGTATGACACCATCCCTTATTTGAATGCATAAAAGAATTATATAGAATTTTTTCTTCAATATATATATATAAGCCATCTTGTTTCTTCAAACTCCAAGAATACCTGTATCGGGCTGTATATATTCATACCAGTGGATGCTCTTGAGAATCGAAAACACGGTTATGACAAGTTTTGTCGCATGGGTATGGACAGTCGATCTTCTGAAACGGACTTCTGTCATAAAACCAATCTCCCATTGCTTCAGCAATTGTCTGCACCACAAGTTTTATTGGTGTTAATGAATCTGAGCTGACTCGAGTGAAAACAAGGGGTAAATAAGTCATGAAACTCGTGATGAATCTGTAACCTTGTCGTTTAATGCAGGAGAGTCGGCACTGTGCCACGTTTCTTGCATTTCAGTTTGGCAGTGAGCATAGCACGAGTTGACGAAGTATCCTCTTGAAGTGGAGGCGCCTATTTCGGACAACGCATAAAGAAACTCCGTTCGGAAACCTGAAAAGTATTCGTGGTGAGAGACAAAAGTCATCTGATGCAAGGTGGCAGCCAATTTTTCTCGGAAATTCTCTTTCCGCCCAAGGTTTGAAGTCAGGAAAATTTTGAATGTGTATCGGGAATGAACAGGTTAAAAGAAACAATAAATGTTTTCAAGATACATAGAGTGCTTGTGGTCATAGCAATAACCTTGCATTGTTTTGAGTTGAGAGCCCGAACATCTAAGTATGTCGAGTTCGCAGTCGTGCCAGATACCACGAGGATCAGCTACACCAGGAGCCAAAATGTTCTTTATCTGGCACATGCAAGTGTAATCGGAAGATAATAGAGTAAGAAAAATCAGGATTCAACAGAGGAGATTCTCCCTTCCTCGTAGGAGAATTTTTTAATTAGTTGCATTCTGCTTGCTTCAAGACAAACAAAACTTGAATGAAAGAACTAACAATCAAGAATTTAGAGAATCTGAGGTCAGAAATAAGTGCTGACCTGCCACGAGTCATAGGCTGCGTTTACAATGAAAAGGGGTGTCCGAATTCCTTGCACAACGTGTTGTGGGAAGAAACACTGCAGTATTTTAAGTTGTACAATTACGTGAGATCATTTATTCAGCTATAAGGGGAAAAATTACTCGATAAACATGATCCTACCAAGCCAGGACTCAATCTTGAGGTACAAGAGGCGGGCAAATTCTTTGCTGATCCCTGAATCCAAATAAAATATGAAACTTAGGCTGAAAAGAAAAGTGGAAATGATGGGGGAAAAATAAATAAAAGAACATCATATTACATGTGTTCTAACAACATTATTATAGAAATTTGCGATATGCAGTCCTCCAGAAACATCTCTCCTGTTAAAAAAGAACGGAACATCGGCGCCAAAGAAAATAAACAACGATATATGCTTCCATGTTTGAATTAATTATTTCTTCGGTTATTCGAGTCAAGATGAAATCTTACGCATTGATAAAATAGCCAGCATCCGAAAAACACTTTACTCTGGTGCCCTTACGAAAGAGAGCTTTGAAGCTATCACAATGAAGAATCGATGTCAATCCACCAGCCGAGCATCCCGATAAAATAGCCTAGATTTTCAGGAAAAAGAATCATTTTTATTTGCCAATTCCAAGTTGAATGAAGGAAATGACTAGTGTAATTTTATTTGAAGGAAACATGATACATTTTCAGCATTCTTCATTCCACTGGCGAACAAGTCCTCCATCACAGCTAGAAAGACTCTTGCTCCTCTGTAGTGGAGATTGGTAGCCTGATCGAAGAATAAAAAACATAACAGTTAATCCACTTTCAACTTCTTGAAATCCAAAAACAATCCAATCGAATGTAACTCACGGGATTTACTGCTTCTATGTCACCTGTAAATGATGCCCCATCACAGTATCTAACCTTGATCCTGTTCCAATTATAAAAATCTGGTGTTTGGTATTAGAAACATGCAATTTATCAAATCATTCCTCAAGTTCTTAAAATTTCAATATTCAGGATTGGAATTCTAACGACTAAATATCGACACTAACCGGGGTTAAACTGGGGCTTGTTGCTCAATATCCCAGAAAATGCGAGCTGCTGAACCATTTGCTTAGAGGAACCTAACCGAGTATTCTTACGTGCGAGACAAGTCGTAACATTGTTGCACCATCCTCCTCCCTGAGTAATAAAAGAACATCAATTGGATGATATGCACACATTTTGTAGCCATCCAAGAACTCATAGGAAACCTCCAAGAAAACCATGGCAAAATATACACCATTTGACACATATAGATCGATCCATACAAATTTAACTTCATATACTATATACAAAATAAGTCGTGAGTAATACTCCAAGAGCAAGCCCCGCTAGAAAGACTCGGAAATAGGACCCGTTGGTGATCATTACCTTAAGTTGGCCTTCAAGTTTACTATATTCGAAGGCATACACTCAATGTCAGATCAAGTAGAAGGAGATTGTCCCCCTTCCTCAAAAAAAAAAGGAAACTAAGATTAACTGTGTAATTTTTCAAGAACCGCAAGTTTTGCAATTCGAGATCTATCAAGTCACCCCACCATGGCCTCCTTCCCGAGTTCCTATCTCAATCTCCTACTATCAAATTATACCACCTTGTAAACACACTTTCTAATCTAATCCTCCAAACATCTCAACGGACAGTAAATTATGCGGGCGTTGGTGGATAAGCCAAGGCAAAAATGATTTTTCATTAGCTGAAAATATTGGGGCAAGAACAAAGATAGATTCAGAAAATGATCCCGAAGTTCCGAAACTGACTTAAAAGAATGCAATCACAAGAATTTCAATAGCATGCAACCAGAGGACCAACCTCAATCTGAATCAACCAGCTGTTAGCTCCAGCTCCAGATCCTTTGTCAAAATGATATGCCGGTGGACTTCCATCCAAACAAACTGCAAATTACAGCCATAAGATGTACTTAAAAGTTGCATAAGTTTATATATTCAACCAGAAAACACTTGACAATTGGTTTCCATATATCAATTTCGTATTCTTTTACCAGCTCCTTTCGCTACAGCACTCTCAAGATAAGTGATATCTACATTGACGCACTCAATTCCCACCACCACCAGCATAAATACCAGAATGGGCAGCCATTGCTTTAATATTCCGCTCATTGTTCTGTCCATTTTCCATTCAAAAATCACCATTTGAACACGAAAATCATGAAAAAACTGAAAAATATGGTCGATAAAACAAAATTTTGAAACCAAACATTGAGAAATAACATATTCTCCAATCTTGGAAACCCATTTTATGAATCAAATTTCATCAAGAGAAGAAGCTTGAATTTTTACCGTGGGTTTAGCCGTTTAAGTATAGTAACAGCTTTTTGAACAATTAAGTCATAATAATTTGGGATGAGAACCCAATATTCTTCGACCGACACTTATTCTTGCGTAAACTATTTGGTTTCTTTCACTCTTTCGTAGGGTTTATGTAGTTTTTTTAAAGGGCAATCGGGTCGAGACCCGACCCAAGCCATCGAAAAATTCTGAGCCATCAAGAGTCTTATCAATTAACGCGTTGTGCATTGAATAAACAGTGCAAAATGATGGAAGGGAAGTGGAAGCGACGGAATATGGGAAGATGAGAGCAAATAATTTCCTTCATTTAGTAAATTTCTTTTAATCGTTATGTTTGTGAGATGACAAAGGCCTTATTAAATTCATGGATTTGCTTTGCAATTTGCAGTTCATTCATGCTAGTAATTGGAGAGTATGGCCGTATGGGTAAGGCCGGGATTTGGGGAGAGTTCTCGGTTTGTTTGGAAAAGCGCGCAGTAAAAGCTGTTGTTATCGAACTCCAAATTGATGATGACGATGATGATTTCGAGTTCGACATCGATGTGATCAGTCTTCCTCTGACTCGAAATAATAATAATTAAGTTTTTCAGAAAATAAATTTTAAAATAAATATTTTTGTTTTTATTTATGAATATTTTAATATAATAAAAAATGTTCGAATTTTCATGTTTTCGATAAAAAAAAAAAATAGATAAAATAATTCGAAATGTAGAAACTCGATAAAAAAAAATAAGGAATATATATATATATATATATATTTTTTTTATTAAATAAGTTTTTAAAAACTGATATAAACTCATCAAATTATGATAAAATCGGTTTTTAGTATTAAAAAAGAATCAAGAAAACAAGAAAAATATCAATTTCTTTTTAAAATTCTAGGATACCTAACATTCAAAATGAGATAAATAATTCCAAATCCCACCAAATTCAAAAAAATCCAAGGAACCAATCACACTTAGTGATTAAGATATTATAGGATAGATCGATAAAAAAAAATAGATAAAATAATTTTAAATATAGAAATTTGATCATATATTATTTATGACGATTGAAAAAAAAAACATTTATATCTGAGTCGAAGAGAATATCAGTAATACAACTCAAAACATGACTAGATGAATGATGGAATGGCAGTTGTTACAAGGATTGGAGAATTGAATGCGAGTAAATTCAATGGATACAGTTGGAGGAGCATGTTGGTTCACGCTTTCTAAAATTATTATTATTATTATTATTATTATTATTATTATTATTATTATTATTATTATTATTATTATTATTAGTTTAACGTCAGAATATGAGAGAACCTCGTTTTATAAATTATTGGAAAACATGGAATTTGATGGGAAATAGTACATTTTGACGACTGGATGGGCACGAGGAGCTTGCGGATCGGTTTATATGCAAAATGATTATGTGATGTTTTGTCATTTCTATATATTTGAAGTTATCTTTATCTAATATCTCAATCTCAAATTTAAAATGTATCATTATGACTAATTATAATTATTGACAAAATAATGAATGTCGGAATTTTCACCTTTGATGCGTGAAAATGTATCACTTCCAAAAAAAAAAGAAAAGAAAGAAAGAAGCTTTCTTGTGTTTATGTGAATCTTATCTTATCATCATATTATAAAAGTGAAGAACGCGACTTTGGAAAAAGGACCGTAAACTATTTGTATTGTTATTGCACAAACAAATATGCGAAAGCAGGAGCTATAAATATTTATCTTTCTCTTCTTATGTTGACGCGTTGAATGCCGTTGGTTCATTTATGCACGCCGCCCCTTTTTTTTTCTTTTTTTTTTTTGCCATTTCAATTTTCCATATACACAATTTTATTTTGTTTATATGTTTTCCGTATAAAAATAAAATATGATTATCACTACACCTCATTATACCATTGTTAGTTGTCTGATTTGATAAAATATCTGAGAATTGTATATATGATCTTAGACAATCTTCCTCCTTAAGTTAATTTTTTTAGTTGAGTTGGTTTCAAATTCCAACCATAACAACCATGGAATACAACCCGATTAGCATTTTGGATAAATGGTTTTTTTTATATATATGACCACAATGTTCATTTATGGACGCCGCAAGTCCTTTTCATAATTACGTTCGGCGAGGCATCGTGGATTAAATTAAAATGGAGAAAGTGAAACTCTTTTTGTTTTCTTTCTATTTGAATTGACCCCATCGAGACAGAGATGTATCGGCTTGAGTTTTGAAGTGATAATTTATGTAATATATTTACATTTAAAAAAAAAAAAGAAAATGAAAGAGGAAGGTATTATTGTTTCCTAAGACTTCTATTTTGCAATTTCTTTCTTAATAAATTAATTTAAGAGTAAATTATATAATCTAGCAACACCGCGCAATATAATAAAATCTATTTGGCATTGCATACTACATGTCGCTAAATTAGCGACGATTTAGAGAGAAACCGTCGCTACTTAACGATGATTTCTTCACAAACTTTTGCTAATTAGGGACGGTTTTACACAACCGTCGCAAATTAGCGACGGGTCTCGATGGTTCACATGCAATGTCGCTAATGAGCAACGGTTTATCATAAATTATCGCTAATTAGAGACGTTTTTATACTAATATTTGTGATGGTTTGTGTATAAACCGTCGCTAAAAAATGATTTTTTTTGTAGTGAAATAATGTATAATAAATTGAAAAGTTATTTATCATATCTAAGATAGTCAGTTAAGAAAAATACAGAAAAATTTGATGAGAAAATGCTTAGATTTATTATTATTCAAGTGCATCGACGTACATGTTCCGTGCTTATACAATATTTTATAATTAATTTGATTTATATTCAAATATTGGTTATATAGTAATTATAAAAATTAATGAAGGTTCAACATCAATTTGAAATTAGTACATTTTGTAATTTGAATTGATGATATTTAAATGAAGACAGAGCATCATTGTAGAAAACAATGAAAGACTAATATATATATATATATATATATATATATAGAGAGAGAGAGAGCGCATGACACTAAATCGGTAGAGTAGATGCTATCTGTGGGACAGTGCCCTCACAGGATCTCAGCCATTGATTTTACATAGTGATTAAATATGGGCCTTTGATCACTCCATCGGATGTATGTGTGTTTAAATCTGAACCTTTGATCAACTCATGGGGGCAGTGCTTCACAAGGTAGGGTGAAATAAACCCACTAAATCTATAGTAGAGATTCTTAATAATACAGGAGAGAGACATAAAATTAACTTTACTTATCTATATAATATAAGGACAAATTTTGGGGGAAAAAAATATCGATATCTTCTAGTAAACTCAATTATTATATATTCACATGACAAAGAAGCCAAACGCAAGTTTTACTTTCCAATCTAATTCATTCAATTCTACAAAAAATAAATAAAAGAGAGCTTCGTGCATTGATTGAAAACGACTAGCTAGGTTTCAGTATGCGGTACTGATTAAATCTTATCCACGAAACTAATTAAATAGCAGGTATCATTAATAAGATTTTGTTTTTTTATAAGCAAAATTATATAAAATAAAATTGTATAAATCAATCCTTTACATTTTATTGTGATGTCATTAAATTACTTTTTTTATTCAAAAAAATCGTACTCATGGAACCTCGATATACATTGATTTCGTCATAAATATTGCCACATAGTATGCACCCTGCATTTAATTGTCTACTTAATTGTCTACAAAAGTGGGCTACACTCGATAATTCAATAACTTTTATTACACGAATATATCATTTATAATAAGTTCATAAATGTATTTTCATCGATTTTAACACATAATGCGACCCGATGTGCCACGTATCTTTGCCTACTCTGATAATTCAGACACATAGTAAAAGACTATTTTCTAATCTTCTTGCATATTATAATAATCGATATCTACATATATAACTTATTTGTTTTCAATTTAGCTCAGTTGAGATTAGAAATTAGAATAAAAAAGTTGGGTATATAAAGAAATATAATACTCTCAAATTTATTCAGATTATTAATTTATTTTCATCATCATCAACCACCCAGCCAATTTAATGAAAAGACACTGCCTAGTTCTGGTATGTGTCGAAAAGATTTCAAGTACAATTGAATGTGTCGACACATGTTATATCGTCGGTTCCGTGACTTTTAATAAGGGCGATATTTACGTACTATTTAATTTGAAGTGTTAGATTGACATAATTCAAATATTTGGTATATGTAGATTCACAACAGTTTGTCTGTCATTACTTCACATTTTCTAAACTTCCCAAGCTGGGAAATAAATACATCGGCGCTCTATTCTAGATTTTTTTTATGAATTAATTTCTTTAAATATATGTTTATAACGATATCGCTTAATTTGTTAGTTTCGTGTGTGTATCTGTATATATTTACACACGATTTATTTGTCTATAATGAAAATCAATATGATAACATTTTTCCACTATATTTTTTCTTCCAAATTGCTATAGCACGTTAATTTTTTTTATACATAAGTTGTTTGATAAAATATAATCTACATTTTAGCTAATAAAAATAATAATTTATTAAGATGTTCCGGATATTTTTCAATGGGCCTTTTCTTAAAATTGAATTATCGTGTTTCTTCTCATGAATAAAATGATATACTAAATTTATATATTCTTTTATAAATTCTAAGAAAATATAATTTGTTTTAAACAAAATTTCATAATATCATTAAGATTTCATACACATCTTAACATGAAATAAAACATATTATATATTCTCCAATATATATTGAATATTTAAAAAAATATCAGCAAAAAGATATATCGAATTTAGTATTCACTCACACAAGTAATCCATTCGAATACTTAAAGAAAGAACTGATACATTCACACATGGAGATACAATATAACCCACAATTATACACACCGAATTAAAAAAGAAAAAGAAAAAGCAAGCACGGACACATTATAGGACAATATATAATCTCCTCCAACATCATACTCAATTCGGGCCTGGGTTGTGGCCGTCGAGAGTCCCTTGACGGCCACTCGCTTGCGGCGGAGCTGCAGCATTAGTACTCACCGGAACAGCTGAATCATACTGATCAGAGTGGCCGCCAGGTGCCGCAGTATCCGACAGCGGAACAGTGTCCCCTGTGAGATTCTGACCGCCTTGTTTCACCGGCGCCGCACCAACGGCGGCGTGGGGGGCATGTTGCCCTTGCTGCTTTCCCTGCGAATGCTGGGCCGCATTCCCAGCCTTGTCTTCATGCTTCTTCATATTGGCTTCAGCTTCCTTGGCTTTCTTCTGCTCCTTAGCCACTTCTTTGTCTTCCTTCGTACTTGCCGCTGTTTTATCCACCTATATCGCACGTTTTACGACAAAATGTTCCATCATTTGTAAACAGATCATTCGCTACCATGTTCGAAAAATTTTAAGCCGAAAACGAATTCTAATAAAAAACCATATAACCCTTCTGATCGAGCTCATATTCAAATAAAAACTAATTTAATTTAAGTCGAATTCAAATCGTTGATTATTTTCATCATATTAACCTCGATTCAAATAAAACTAAATTAAATCAAATTCGAACATTAATTTTTTCTTGTATACATCTATCAAGTTCATTTTCAACCCCGAAAATATAAAAATTACATTCTATACCAAAACTCGCTTCAAATAGGCATTACAAATTAAATTTCTTTCACACATGAGTAAATTATCATTGTACATATACCTTTCCTTCAGCTTTGGCTTTCAGGACGTCAACATGCTCCTTTGCAGAAGCTGCAGCATCATTCACCTTTTGTTTCGCAGACTGCATCTTTCTTAAATCTTAATTAATTTGCTTGAATATCAGCTTCTTCTCGTTGTGCAGTAGTTTGATGATGTATACGTATATATAGTGTCATAGATAGATGGAATAACCACATTATATTATATCAGAAAGATGTTTGCTAAAATTTATTGTCCAATACGTAAGATGGCATAGGTGGAAGCATAAATGTGGTTCCCTGCCTCGTGTCATTCAAGCAGTGATAGATTAAACAACAGTATGCCACATTTCATGTACATAAATTGCATATAATATAAAGTTGATGGCCTGCACAATTGTAACAAATATGTGGAAGAGGCTGGAACCATGTGTAAGTAATCATTGCTTTTAACAAAAGAATAAGGTGAGGTGTACTTTGAATTTAAATATAATTTTGTTATGATTGAGATTTGTTCTTCAAAAGTTAATTAAAAAAAAAGATTATATTATGTTAAGATTGGAATTTGGATCTAACTCAACTCCAAAAATTAGCTCAAAAGAGTAAGATTATCTAAGTCTATATATGCAACTCTCAAGTTATTTATCCAACCAATGTTAGACAATTAACACACCTACTCATATCCAAGAATGAACATATGGAGAGTGAAGTTTACAAATGACCCAATTATAGGCAGAACGAGTGGCTAACTATAAGTAATCAAACACAAAACGGTAGGATCTGAGCTCTGATATTATGTTAAGATTGGGACTTGCACCTAACTCAATCTCAAAAACTAGCTTAAGAGAGGGGGATTATCCAAGTCTATATATACAACTCTCAGAAATTTTATCTAACCGATACAGGATAAGCGGACAACTAACAAATTCTGACGCATAATTTTTGGATAAAGAGATTAAAATTTCAAAAAAAAAAAATAGGGAGGAGGTGTAAAACATCAGATTAGATATATAAAAAGGTATCATCTATAGTAAAAAAATTTAAATTGACAACCTATGTCCAATAGAATAATAAGATATAAATTAGAAAATTTTGTTTGCACCAATTTCCCAACGGATCATAATTTGGGTTAAAGTTTATAATTCGGCACAAGAACCTAGGTTAAATAAAATTAAGAAAAGAGGTCAATGTCTTAAATTTTGCATATTAAGGCAACCACACGCATATGTCATGTTATAATGAATTCCATTCCGTATAAATTTGCATAATATAATGCTTTATGGGGAAAGTTCATTACTAAATTAATGCGCGCGCAACAAATATGTTTGTTTTACACATATTATTCATCAGAGAGTAATTTATAATTATATTCTAAATTAAATTCAAGTATAATATTAAAATATTTATATTTTTTAATCTAACACAGTATACCATTCAATTATGTATATATAATCTAATTGTAGTTGAAATTGATATATATAATAGTGGATGGTATTTAATTTATTGAAAAATATGTTAGAACAATATTTAAAAAAAAACATAAAATTTTTATCTTAAATTAGACATCCGCCTAGCTAGACGACTGGCGGAACATCGGGAAAAAGACCTCTCCTCTTACGCTTCTTATAGTCTTCAAGAGTTCGGCATCTTTCTTCATTAATCAACCTTTTTATTTTATCAGTATGTAGAAACATCGTTTTTCTAAAAATCGAGATGTTGGACAACTGACGCCTAGATGAAGCTAAAATTGAAGGTTCGAAATATATGATATAGTGTAATATGAGCTGAAGGCTCCAAATATATGAATTGTTTATTTTTGTTTTCATATTGAAATATACTTCTAATTTCACAATTTTGACTTTATCTAATCTTTATAATATTTTTGAAAAACTGAATTATATAAAAACTAATGATGTATTGTTATTATTCTTTTTGAATTATGTATATGTTTATTATTAAATCAAAATGAATGATATGAAGTGATTGTTAGAACCAGTAAAAATATAATAATAATTAATTTTAAAATCATTAATTGGACTTAATAAGATTAAACTATATATAAATATTATTTTATACAAAATAAATTTGCCAAGAACTTACTAAATAAAATTATTTAAAAATTCATACTTTATTTAAATTTTTTGTTCATATTTAATTTTTAAGTCAAATTATTCATTAATGTGTCATTGAATTACTCTATCGAAATATTTGATATAATTAAATTTTTATGTTTTTTTTATTTTTAATAGTAATATACTTTTAAATCAATTAGTTGATTATTTTAAAAATAATATATAATTATTATTTTCATTACTTTGTCCTAATTAATTAATTCAATAAAACAAAATAAGAGAAACAAAGAAATAATAATAATAATTTGATAACACACAATCCGGTGACGTCTTAGGTACACGTTATTGTACGATGTTTCTCTTCCCACATTAAGGGATCCTCCTCTCCCATACATTCACACACGGAGACACAATATATATAACCCACAATTACACACTCCGAATTGAAAAAGAAAAAGAAAAAGCAAGCACGGATACATCATAGGACAATATATAATCTCCTCCAACATCGTACTCAATTCGGGACTGGGTGGTGGCCGTCGAGAGTCCCTTGCGGCGAAGCTGCAGCATTATAATTAAGTACTCACCGGACCAGCTGAATCATACTGATCAGAGCGACGGCGGAACGGTGTCCCCTGTGAGATGCTGACCGCCTTGTTTCACCGGCGCCGCACCAACGGCGGCATGGGGGGCATGTTGCCCTTGCTGCTTTCCCTGCAAATGCTGGGCCGCATTCCCAGCCTCGTCTTCATGCTTCTTCGTATTGGCTTCAGCTTCCTTGGCTTTCTTCTGCTCCTCAGCCACTTCTTTGTCTTCCTTCGTACCTGCCGCTGTTTTATCCACCTATATCGCACGTTTTACAAATTCAAATAATAAACTATAACTCTTCTTTATTTTTGAATCGAGCTCGTATTTAAATAAAAATAATTAAAGTCGAACTCAAACATTGATTATTTTCATCATATTGACTTCATTTCAAATAAAACTAATTTAAATCCAATTCGTAAAACTAATTTAAATTGAATTCGATCATTAATTTTTTCTTATATACATCTATCCAGTTCATTTCAATCCCGAAAAATTCATTTGAAAAAATATAAAAATTAACCATTCTATACGGCTATACCAAAACGTAACTCGCTTCAAATAGGGCATTACAAATTAAATTTCTTTCACACATAAGAACATTATTATATTACATATACCTGTCCTTCAACTTTGGCTTTCGCAGAAGCAGCAGCATCACTCACCTTTTGTTTCCCAGACTGCATCTTTCTTAAATCTTAATTAATTTGCTTGAATATCAGTTTCTTCTCGTTGTGCAGCAGTTTGATGATGGGCACGTATATATAGTTTCATAGATGGTGGATGGAATAACCACATTATATTATATCAAAAAGATTTTTGCTAAAATTTATTATCCAATACGTAAGATGATATAGGTGGAAGCATAAATGTGGTTCCCTGCCTCCTGACAGTAGGCCACATTCATGTACATATAAAATATGCATATAATATTAAATGGATGGCCTGCAAAATGGTAACAAATATGTGGAAGAGGCTGGAACCATGTGTAATCATTGTTTTTCACAAAAGAATAAGGTTAGGTGTAATTCGTATTTACATCGAAATTCATGTAAGACGATCTCACGGATCAATTTTGTGAAACTCATATTTATATGAGTCATCCAAAAAAAATATTACATTTTTATATTAAATATATTAATTCTTATTATAAATATAAACATAATTGATCCGTCTCTCGAATAAAAATCCATAAGACCGTCTTATGAAAGCCATACTCTTGCATTTAAGTATAATTTAGGCGCATAATGTTTGGATAAAGAGATACAAATTTTTTTTAGAAAAGAGAGGAAGTGTTTAACATCAGATTAGATATATAAAAGGATTATCATCTATAGTATAAAAATTTAAATTGGCAACCTATGGGAGGGTTATTTGTTCACTACATGGGAGGGTTATTTAAATTTAAAAATAGCTTCCAGTAGAGTATTTGTTCACTACATGGGAGAGTTATTTTTTTTAAAAAAGTTTGACCAAGTCTATTTTCCCAAATATCCCGATAATTTGGGTTAAAGTTTACCATTCGGCACAAGAACCTAGGTTAAATAAAATTAAGAAAAGAAGTCAATGTCTTAAATTTTGCACATTAAGGAAACCACACGCATATGTCATGTTATAATGAATTCCATTCCGTATAAAATTGCATAATATAATGCTTTATTGGGAGAGTTCATTACTAAATTAATGCGCGCGCAATAAAATATGTTTTTGCATATTATTCATCAGAGAGTAATTTATAATTATATTCTAAATTAATAGATTCAAGTATAATATATATTAAAATATTTATATTTTTTCATACAATATACCATTCTATTATTCTCTTGCTCTATTTTGTTTTTTTAAATTCATATTTTCAAAATTAAAGTTAATTCTCTTACTAATATATTATTTACTTACTATTTTCCACAATCATAGTATGACCCAATTTAAATATAATCAATTTAATAATATATCTTTTTTAAATAAAAAATCAAAATAATTATAAAAAACTGTACAAACATACTCCATCACTGATTATCCTATCATTCTCCCTTCAAGAAAACTATGTCCTAATTACTTTTAAAATATCTGATAACATCATGAAGAAATCATTCTCCATCACTAATTCTTCTATTAAATTAGGCCTCCGCGACTGGCGAAACATCGGGAAAAAGACCTCTTCTCTTACCCTCACACTTTTTTAGAGTCTTCAAGAATTCGGCATCTATGTTCCTTCGTTAATCAATCTTTTTATTTTATCAACACCTAGAAACATCGTCTTTCTAAAAATCGGGATGGTGGACAACGCTATTCGACGCCTAGACGATGCTAAACGCTGTCTTTTATAACATTGTTTAGCTTAGCCCCCTAATATAAAATCTTGGCTACCATGTGAATTATTAGAATGATTACCCCCGAAATTTTAAAATTCTCAATAGGGCTCGGCTCCCCTTCACTTGCGGCGTCTCGATTTATTTTCATGTAATACCTGAGATAAAAAGATCTTTGAGTATAAATTTACTCTGCATTAAATCACCTATATCGAATATCGAACATTGAGGTTTACTGAATTTTATAAGAGTAAGATAAAATGTCAACACTGTCACACTCATTGGGCAAAAAGGTGAAGTCCCTCCTCCAATACCTTGTCTTGTGTAGAAGAGCCAAATCACGGTGATGAACCATCGTTTAGGTGGGAGGTTCAATTCATCCAAGGGAACGCTCTCCACGGGACTCGACCCTTGGTTATTGTCTCAAGTCTACCACCCGAATACAAAATCGACTATGCCGCGGGCAACACTGTTACATTCATACAAACCATAAAACCCACAAATCAACAGTCAAATTAAATATAGCAACCAATGAAAACATAAAAAGAAAGAAAGAAAAAGAGCAACACGTTTATTACATGTACAACATAGATCTTCCGCCTATGTTACTCTCATTTCAGGCCCATGTGGTGGTGGTGTCCTCCAAGAGGTTTATGGGTCGGAGCTGCAACATTTCATCGGTGGAACAGTCGCTCCAATTGCGTTATGATGACCATAGCCTTGCTTTCCTTGTAATTTATCGGCCGCATGCTGAGCCTTAGCTTCGTGCAGCCTCGTGTTGGCTTCAGCTTCCTTCGCTTTCCTCCGTTCTTTAGCAATCTTTTTCCCTTCCTTCGTCCTTGCGGTAGACATCTCTGTCTACAAGGTATATTACAAATTTCGATAAACCCCACAATATGGGGATAAAGATAATATATCTTGGTGTATCTCGACTCATTGCAATATTTTCGGGTAATTTTAACTTTAAAAATAACATAATTTTGGTCAAGTATTAAACTTTTTCTCAACTCATTAACTTTAAATGAAATATTCCTATAATATTTGTTACCATTTCACTTATAATAATTATTTTGTCCCATAAATTATTTATTTACATAAATTTATCAAAATTTGGTTTTATTGTTCTTATTAAAGTTCTTATCAAACTTTGAGATCTACTGAATTTTAATATTTCAACACTGATACGTTCACGCACAAAACCCACAAATCTAACAACAGTCACTAGCAACCAATGGAAAAAAAATGAAAAGACAAAGAGCAACACTTTCATATGTACATGATAGATCTTCCGCTATATTACACTCATTTCAGGCCCATGTGACGGTGGTGGCGGTGTCCTCCAAAAGGTTTGTGGGTCGGAGCTGCAACATTCGCCGGCGGAACAGTCGCACCCATTGGGTTATGATGACCATATCCAGGAGCCGCTGTATTCGCCGTTGGGCCAGTGGCATCCGTGGGATAATAGTTGCCTGTTGGATTATGATGACCATAGCCAGGAGCCGCAGCATTGGCACCAGTGGGGTAATGATGGCCTGTTGGGTTATGATGACCATAGCCAGGAGCCGCAGCGTTCCCCGTTGGGGCGGCGGAACCTGCGGGGTATTGGTTACCATAGCCAGGAGCCGCCGCGTTCCCCGTTGGGCCGGCGGAACCTGCGGGGTATTGATTACCATAACCAGGAGCCGCGGCGTTCGGCGTACCTGGGCCGTTGTGATGACGACCGAAAAGCCCCTGTTGCTTACCTTGCAATTTCTCGGCCGCATGCTGAGCCTTGGCTTCGTGCAGCCTCATGTTGGCTTCAGCTTCCTTCGCTTTCCTCCGTTCTTTAGCAATCACTTTCCCTTCCTTCGTCCTTGCGGTAGATAACTCCGCCTGCAATATTACGAAATTTTCAGTAAACCCCACGAGATTTGCAGATTAAGTGACGGAAAAATTTTAAAAAAAGTTGTCATTTAAATCACGCCTGATCCGCCCCCAAGCCCCATTAAAGGCCTTTCTTAACCACATCTCTCGGTCGAATAGGCGTTTGGTTCAAGTGTTTTCAAAACAGCAAGTGAAACCATAAAATAAATATCCCAACCAAACATACAACTTCTAAACTTCCACAACATATAGAGTCCAAATTGAACACCCATGTCTCCTTTCTTAACAAACATTTAAAAACAGCTTTGCTGAGTAAAATGTACACATCTGTTGAAATTGATCACATTTTTAAGCTAAGATGTACCTTCTCTTCAGCTTTGGCTTTAAGGACGTCAATATGCTCTTGGGCAGCTGCGGCAGCGTCACTCACCTTCTGTTTCACGGCTTGCATCTTTCCTTCGCTACAAGTTTATGCTACTAATTTCTCGTCAAATAATTGTTTCGATGAGGTTTAAATGCTGTATACATGTAGATTGTATATATAGTTTCAGAGATCGACGAGATAACATATAAAGATTCCAATATATCTTTTTTGAATTTATTATTGGACACGTAGGGAGCATATCTGCCACGCTCTGCCTCGTGTCATTGAGAAGAGCGGTGTTAAGGGTATTATGCCACACATGCAGGTGTTGCAATGAATTATGCAAATGTCGGCTGACCAACAATTTTTACAACGAAAATAAGGTGCGGCGTCCTTTGCCGTTGGATTAAAGGTTCACGTTTAGCCTGCGCATACTTATTTGGGCGGATAAAGATAATCTGTCTTCGGCAAATTATACGGACTCAATAATGGATTTCGCGCAAAATAAAATGCGACAACTCATTACTTAATTAGTATACCAATATACGTTTTAAATATGTATATATGCTATGAATGGATTAAAAAATAAAAGAAAATATTTGAAATAAACTTGTGTTATAATAACTCAAAAAAGCTAATTAGGAATTTGAAACTCGTTCTCAAGTAGATTTACTCATGGATATATTCTTATAAATTTGAATTTCTTAATAATATTGCTTTCTTTAAAAGAACTTAAAAGTCATCAAAACTATGAATTGAATACACCCCACTTCGTATTTTCCAAAATTTAAAGATAGTCTTTTTGTCCAAATATAATAGACGATTAGTCAAATATATATAAAATAACTTATTATTCACTCAAAAAATATATAATAATTGATTCCACTGAAAAAATTGAATAATTGCGTAAACTAGGTAAAAAGATTGACGATTGCTCAACTCATAAAAATAATCTAACGTCTCACTAACTCGCTGCGATGGTACCAATTTATTTTCTCGGGATCCCCTCAGCAGTCCAATATTACTTGTAGTGTTCATATTCTTGATTCGAGAAGAAATTGGTTCCCACTCACCACCAATCATATGCTTACTCGTAATGGGAATATTTGACCACAAAGTAGACGAGATTTATATTAAACAATCATATTCCATTGGCCAAAATACGAGCTCTAACCAGACATGGATGCTAATGGGGAGCATGAATTATCTCCTTACACCACCAATTAACTGTAGAGATGTGAGGTTTGAAACAGTAGTAATCCGCCTGTAATGGTGTGTGACACATTCAATGATGTCATTCCAATAAATAATGCTCGGAGTATGATATAAAACCAGAATGATGAGTTGGGGCACTGACACCTGAAGATCCAAGTACAAATTTCACTAAACTTGAATTCCCAATGGAAAATGGAGATCCCATCTCTGCAAAATTCGAGGTGAGAGTCATCGAGAAAACCATAGTAAAGGCTCCTGATTCCGCTCCAAATACTCATACCATCCCCCTATCGAATCTTGATCTCTTATCAGGCCGTTTCCCTGTAACATACATCTACTTTTACCAAAAACCTGTCCACGTTGTTCATTCGATAGCAGACACCCTTAAATCCTCCTTAACCCAATGTCTCGCCCATTTCTACCCATTTTCCGGTCGTGTCATTCAGAACCCGAAATCCCACGAGCCCGAGATAATATGTGATAATACTGGAGTTCTTATTTTAGAGGCAGAAGCAACCATTCCTTTAAGAGAATTCAACTTCCATGATCTTAACCAGTCTATTCCAGGGAAGCTAGTTTCGATGGATTATTCTTTTCCGGTACAAGTTCAGATCACGAATTACGCCTGTGGAGGAGTTTCGCTTACTTTTACATTCGATCATGCACTAGGAGATGCTAGTTCGTTCGCCAAGTTCCTTGTTACGTGGTCTGAAATTTCCATGAAAAAACCAGTTTCTTGTATCGCAGATCACAGTAGACATCTTCGTCCACGGTTCCCTCCCAGCTATGATCCATCGTTGGATGATGAATTTGTCACTTGTACGATTGAAGAAATACGTAATATGCCAACTATCAGTACACTTGTCAAACATCTGTATTATGTAGATGCATCGAGTATTGAAAGATTGCAAAAACTGGCAAGTATTAATGGGATGAAACGAACCAAGATTGAGGCTTTTTCGGCATATATTTGGAAGATAATGGCAAAAGTTATCAGAAATGAATATAAGAGTTGCAAGGTGGGATGGCTAGTCGACGGAAGGACTCGAATTTCCAAGAGTAAAGATCCTATGTTGGATTACATAGGTAATGTGCTATCCATAGCTTTTGGAGAATCAAATTTAACAGATTTGAGACAAGGGTCTGTTGCGGATGTGGCAGATATTGTTCACAAAGCGATTTATTCGGTAGCGAATGAAGAACATTTCAGAAATTTGATTGATTGGATAGAGTTACACAGGCCTGGATTGATGCTGTCAAAGAACGTACTTGGTCTAGGTGGACCTGCGCTTGTTGTATCATCAGGAAGAAGGTTTCCTGTGTCTGAATTGGATTTCGGATTCGGAAGTCCTTTTCTTGGAACGGTTTTTTCTACCATAGAAAGGCTTGGAGTTGGGTATATAAACCAAAGGGAAAGTGCCAAGGGAGATGGATCTTGGATTCTATCGACAATCCTATGGCCAGAGATGGTCGAAGCGCTTAAATCTGACCCTGACTCTATATTTCAGCCGATGAATCTTAACCATCTCCAACTCTAATGGTTATTGACAGATATAACCATATAGGACAAGATTGTATTTATGTAGTTTCTTGTTCATATTGCGTTTGACTACTATCAATTGAAAAATGAAATGTAGTACATATCTATAAATAGAAAATGGATCTTTCAAGGGTACATACAAAATGTTTCATTTTTTATACAAAGGAACAATCTCTCATATGCCATTGCCATTTTTCTTGCAGTAAACATTGAAGTTGCATAGTCTAAGCAAGCCTTTCCTCTTTGTGCTAACCTCTTTGAACCTTCTGCTACTGCCAATTCCAGTGCCTCGTATAACGACTCCACGTTTGGTGAGAACATGAAGCCAAATTCATCATTAACAACAATGGTCCCTTTAATACTAGGAAATCTCGATGCCATAACCGGCTTCCCGCTCATCATAGCCTCCATCAGAGTAAGATCAAGCCCTTGTGGCCTAAGTGTGGGATTGACAAAAACATCAATAGCATTATAAAAAGCTCGTAATTCGACAGGATTAATCGATCCGAGAACTTTAACCTGAGAGCCCAATTCTCTGTATCTTTGTAGCCATGGCCCTGAACCAGCTACGATTAAGTAGACATCAGGGTACTTGATCTTTAGCTTAGAGAAAGCCTCGTGGAGTAGTGGATGGCCTTTATCTTTCACTAATCTCCCTGCTATACCAAGAACAAGGCTGACATTTTGTGGGATGCCAATCTTGGATCTAAGTACAAGTCCTAATCTGAAATCTTTGTGAAAATCTTTCTCATCGACTCCATTAACAATTACATGAACCCTCTTGCTAGGGATTTGGTACACATCTCTAAGCATTTCGCCACAACTATCACTTATAGCTACATGGTGTGCATAGTTTTTGAAGAATCGAATTTCATTCAAAACTTTCGGTATCATGCCTTGCAGACTTTCATTGAAGGCAGGGGAGATTGGCTCATCCGGCTTTCTTGCCAAATCTTGGTAGATGCTGGATTCGACACTCTCCAAAGCGATACCATGCCACGAGACTGCGAGGTTCGGAACCTGTTTCGCCAACCAAAAGGGAAGCGACACGCTTTCGGAATGGACAACATCAAACGGTGCGCTTCGGTTCACCTCTTCGAAAATTTCCCATGCTTTGTTGTACCTCCATTTGTCCGCTTCGCCCTCGTGCCAATGCACGATAGGCAACGATGGGTGCCGACTCCCCTCAGACCGGACTTTCTCTTGTCTTGTGATTGGAACAACCCCATCAGCCGGTGGGGAAGTGAACACATGCACCTGATGCCCACGAAGAGCCAGAGCTGTATGAAGTGTCTGGGCATGGCGTTCCATGCCTCCAGGATTGGCACTAGTAGGCCATTTCCTAGAGAAAACCGCAATCTTAAGTGTCATCGGTGGTGGGTTTTCGTCGATGAACCTGAGCCGGTTCCACGAGAATTCGGCGTCCCTAACGTTGCCAGACCATGTTTCCTTGCTAGCAGAAAGGCTAGTGCAAGTAAGAGTGGATGGCGTGTGGAGGAGCAAAATAGCTGGGACGGTGAAAACTAGGATGAAGAATAGAGTAATAGCAAGATTTGATTGCAGGTTGAGTAATGGCTTCTTTGGCTTGGTTGGGGCCATAGATGAAATGGAGTTGAAGTTTAAATTGTTCTTGATTTGATGACACAAAAGTGAGTGGAAGTATGAGTTGGATGCCCTTTTTCTGGAAAAAGTTTGGTACACAATGAAGCTAAGTGCAAATTTATCATGACTTGTTAGTGCATTTCTCACGCCCCTTAACAAGGACTCACACGAGGCGTCTACTATATGAAGTCGTCCCCACAAATTTCGAAAAATCTATACCAAAAATTATACACAAAACGGTAAAAGTTATAATAATAAAAAAATTACTCCGATCCCATGATACAAGTTGACTAGGCTTCATATGAATTGGGCGCCGTGCAAGGCAGGTTTTGCGGTGGGATCTGGTGCCGGATTATGTATTATTACATATTAGGGTATTCAATTAAATACTCAAAGTCAACCAAAAGACATTTCAAATTTCTATGTGCAACTTCTGACTTGGAGATTCCATTGTTTGCTGGCCTTGTTTTGGGCTCATCATGTTGGGCCAACAGGCACATAGTTTGGCCCAATTAGTTATGTAATGGGTTAACAGTCGCTTTTTTTTTTTAAACATTTTTAATTGAGTATATGAATTCAAATTAAAAATATGTGAATCCAGTGGACGATGTATTGAATATTTTATTACATTAGAACATACGATGAGTGTTATTTTAAGTATAACATAAACTCAATCCTATATTTTATTTTATTTAAATATACACAATTCAGGACATATTAAAAATGAGTAGGTCTCATGTGAGACCGTCTCACGGATATCAATCTGTGAGACGGGTCAACCCTACCCATATTCACCACAAAAAGTAGTACTCTTAGCATAAAAAGCAATACTATTTCATGGATTACCCAAATAAAGATCCGTCTCACAAAATTTGACCCGTGAGACCGTCTCACACAAGTTTTTGCCATTAAAAATTTAAAATGTGTATTGGGCTCGTTTTCTATATACAACCAAAAGGAAATAAACAGGGAGAATTTGTAAAAAAACTATAAGAAAATTTGAAATTTATACAAATTCTCGTACTTATAACTATTATAAAGATCAATTTATTGTAAAGATGGACAAATAGAGCATAAATATTTATTATTTTTTGGTGTATAAAATCTTTCATATCCAGCATATCTAAATTTATAAGGCAATAAATCAATGCAAAATCTTAACACGATTCAAATATTTTAATCATGTCTAAATACATATTAATAAGATTAATTATTCACTTTCTCAATAACATCCACAATAACAAATTTGTAACACGATGAATTTGACATATTTTAAGTATTTAACATTATTTAAGAAACTAAAATACAAATCATGCACGTGTTTGGAATATATTTAAATTATTGGGAATAAAACAGTTGTAAACTAATAAATATTTGCATGGCCTATACGGGTGTGGTATTTGTCCAATACAACCAACGCACAACTAAGGCTTATATATATACACTTAATATTCCTATGTATATTATATACATATAAAACTTACGCTAAACGAAAAATTATAAAATAGAGTCTGAGAATAATCAGAGATTTATTTGTAGTCAGTTCTGCATGGAAGAGCTTCCATTGCCACCTTCTCCGAGGGCAAGATGTTGCCTTTGGCAATCGTCGAAGACGAAGAAAGTTGATTTTGAAAGTGGAAAGCGTCGTCTGATATCTGAGAAAAATGCATATTATGGAGATTATGGAATGGAGGATAGCATTTATGGAGAAGATGGGATTTTCCCAATGAAAGAGCAGAAAAGATTGATGAAAGAAGCCATGAAAGAGCAAGAGAAATCTACCAAATTAAGTAAGGGTTTGAAGTTCTTCCTATTGACAGAAAAAGGGAATTAAGTAGTGAGAAATTAACAGATACAGAAGCATTTTCTAATTCCAAAAAATAATAACCATAAGTTTTTATTTCTGAATTGTTTCTTATTTGATTTACATGATCGCTGGTTAATTCTTTTAATGCAATTTTAATTTAGTGGAATTGTTTTCTATGGTTTTACGGGAATAATAGTCTGATTTGGATTTGTAGGTTGAATACATAAGAGAAATAACATGCGTAGGTTGAATATTATTTCTCTTATGTATTTGGCTAATTCATTCATTTTTTTTTTTTTACTTCGATTTTAATTTATATGAGATATGCCTCAGAGCCTAGAAGAGAATAGGGTAAGAATAATCCTTCATTACATGAACAATTTTTTCCCCAAAATTCGTGTAAATCAGTATGTTAATTTTAGACTTGGATTTGTATCTCCTGACAACTTAAGATTTTCAACAGAAGTTAATACATGCAAAATATATTTTTAGAACACCGCGAATTAATTCGTACATCTTGCACAATTCATATGTCCAGCATCGATAAATTGAGTGTGAAAAGTGAAAATACGAAGCTTTCTTTCACTTTGAAGAAGCATTTGTTTTTAGAGATATGTATGGTCAACGCAATCTCCTTTGATATCTTCTGCATCATAAATCACATATTTCATATATATCTGAAATTGCTAAAGGTAGATACTGCATTGTAAGTAGAGAAATTGTTTGCTAGGGTTTTGGATTTGCCCTGTCTCGGTCATGACTACGATTATAAAATATAAATAAAGTAATTTAAAATAAAATCTCAAAGAAATCAGATGCTAATATTTTTTTAAAGAAAGTTGTAGATTAAATTTGCAGTAAAAAGGAATGGTATCTTATATTGAAAATCAATTTATGATAAGTATGAAAAATGCTGAGAATTAACGAGATAAACAGGTGGCCGGCCATAAAAGAAAAACCTTTGGTAATTTGCTTTTGTTGACTGTGTTAAGATATACCTGTATCACAAAATTAAGATTTTTGTTAAATTCAATAAATTATGCCTTTTCTTAATTTGATAGTGCATGCTTGTATGCCACAAATTGAGGCTTTACTATCATAACCAATAAATTCTATTTTTTTGGTGGCAATATATTATAATTTTGTTAAAATTTTCTTAGTACAAAATAAAAAAATTATATCGTTCATAAAATTATTAATGAAACAAACACATTCTACATGTATTCTGCAGAAAAGTCATTCATTCTTCTCTTGTACTGTCGATCGACATCATTATTTCTAATAAAAATCAAGCAGCTGGAGAAGTGCATTTGTTGCAAAGTGCTCTCGTATCGTGAGTTCATATATAGCACCAAAATTGCAATAATGAACGGCACTTATATGAAAAAGAAAATTTTATATATTCTGTAATTCTGATAATTGATCACAAATTATAACATCTTGATATGAATATGGAGAACTCCCCATCTAGTACAGTACTACCCATTTGATGTGAGACCTTAATGCATTCATGGGATCTTGATGTTAATTCATACGAATTAAAGTAATATATAAGGTGATTAAAGCTTCACTTGAACATCCACAACAATATATATGGATTTCCCAGCGATGCTTCATATATTGAAACTACTTACGGAACCAACTTTTCATCTGGATTAAAGATTTCAGCCGCGGGTGAAGCTCGAGGAAATTTTTTGACTTGGTTTGATATCTACTCTCCATAAAAAAAACACAGTCCTCCTTTGGCGCAATCACCAATCACCATTTCCTCTAATGCATGCAGTTGCGGCCTCCAATAGATATTTCACGAATTATTCCATTTCGGACTGGGTATCGGGAAAAGTTGCATCTTCACGGTCTTAAGCTGAGACGGAGCTTCCGACCTTTCCTGGGATAGGAGGAAGCCGAAGACAGTGCACTTCGTTGAAGGTGAATGAACGGAAAAAGGGCAGTGTCATTGTTTTGATTCTTGGAGATGTTGGTTTTTGTGTTAGCACATATATATATCGAAATTTGATAACGTGGATAAAAAAAGTTTCAAGAGGTAAATATATATAGGGCATAAATTATATTTTTCTTTATATATATTGCATGATTAATTTTTATTTGTAAACTGAACTTTCAGTTATTTATAACAAATGACTCGTTTCACCTATCGCCTTAGACCCCGTGAACAACAAGTACGACTCCGTTTTGAACCTGCTCTCTCTTATAATGGGGGATCCCCGTTGCACCGGATATCATGCGTGGTAGCAAAAATAAAATGTTTGGTGTCACCTGATGCAGTGGCAAAACCTCTCTCAGTACATGAGATGTTTGGATTCATCCCAAGTCAATGTAGAAAAAAAAATCACCCCATGTGATTGAAAAAAGTAATGTCTAAATTAGCATACTAAGATTTAATACCCATTCAGAGTGGACTGGGCAAAGACACTTAAAACAGTCATTCCTAAGCCCAAGTTCATCTGGGTTTGGGGATTACCTTAAAAAAAAATGAATTAAAAGAAGTAGTTCTTGTCATATTTGATATTTGACCATACATAGATGTCATAACCCAAAAATAATTAGGTGTCGAACAAAATCCTTCCCAAGTAGCATAAAACATTCCAGTTCTGGTAATTAAATAAAATTTTACACCATTTTCATAAAAGTTAAACAAAGGCCGGGAATTTGAAATCTGGTGCATAAAAAAACGTAGAGAAAAAAAAAATCAAAAATTAATGCCTCAAACTTAAAATTTGGGATCAAACACATCAGTGTCGAATGGAGATTGATCTCAGAGTGAAAATTCTTACAAACTGATCGTTGCTCATGACATATCATCACTAACGATATACGCAAACCGAATGATGAGATATCATGAACACGATCGGATTGTAGTAACTCGTATTTAACTAGCTCTCCGAAACGATGGGGCGGAATGGTGAATGGCGGAGTCGGAGCATTGTCTTTACCCACCATATCACATTCTTTTTAAATATATATATATATATAGTTGGCATTGTTGCATGTTAGCCTTGCGGAAGGTCTTTATATAGATAGGGATGGTATAAGACTAGCAACGGCATTGCGCTTCGTCAAAGATATTGGATTTTGTAAATTAAATGTGGCTGAGAATACCAAGATTTGGTCGCATTCAAATGAAAAGTGAGATAATTATAATTTCCCTTTCTTATTTTAGATATAATATCATAATAATAAAAAGAAAGGTGGCAAATCTTATTTTATTTATTAATATTTATTACAAAGGATTTTGTGCATGCCTCACCCGGTGTAAAACATCAGATTCAAATTATATCCGGGATACACAAACTTGATATATATATGTTCTAGCTAGGGTTTGTTAGACCTCGAATAATTTAAACGGGGTGTTATTGTTGGAGTGAGTTTCATGTGAGACCGTCTCACATATCTTAATTTGTGATATGGGTCAACCCTACCAATATTCACAATAAAAAGTAATATTTTTTCATGGATGATCCAAATAATAGATCAGTCTCACAAATACGACTCGTGAAACCGTTTCACACAAGCTTTTGCCTTATTGTTAATATAAAAAAATAATTCTAATTTAATCAATAATATATAGTCAATCGGTATTGAGAAAAAAAAAGGGCTAAAATATTTTTCTTGTACAAAAACTCTTATATATATTTCTTTTTCATTCGTTGAGAAGCTCATTCTAGTATTATTCGATGTCGTTTACTCTTACTCCAATTTTGTTGAATCTGAATTTTTGTATTACTCTTTGATTTATCGTGAATTTTTATTTTTTATTAATGTTGTTGTTGTTGTTGTTATAACTACATGATATCTTATAATAAGACCATTTTTATTGGTTATTATAATTTGAAAATCAATAGAAAAAAATAATGCTTATATAAATGTCAGTATTTTAAAATCCATCAAATTTCTATCTTGATAATAATCTATGACAAAAACTTGTGTCAGACGGTCTCACGGGTCGTATTTGTGAGACAGATCTCTTATTTGGGTTATCCATGGAAAAATATTACTTTTTATTGTGAATATCGACAAGGTTGACCCGTCTCACATATTAAGATCCGTGAGACGGTTTCACATGAGATTCACTCATAATCTATACCAGATGACCAAGCATATTACATGTGCCCAGTGCGCCAAATATTTTTATTTTGAAAAGCCAAATATTTTTGTTATAAGTTTTTAAAAAAAAAAAAATCATAAAACAAGAGTTGGAATTTGGCAGCAGTTTTAATACGAGAATATATTGCAATTACAAAAAATAAAGGTAACTAGAGAAAATTATATATTACAATTACAAAAAATAAAGGCAGCTGGAGAAAATTATTTATCGACAAAGATGACTAAAATTAAATATATTTTTTTAACATCATGTTAAGAATTTGGGTGACATATAAAATCATCCAACTCCAGAAAGATGAGGATTCGATTATATTAAAATTTTAATTCGAGTTGAAAAGTTGTCTTCTGTCGTTTAGCCGATCCAGCCAACTCCTTTAATTGACCTCTTCCACATGCAAACATTTATTTGATTATTAAATGCACAATATTTTTATTGAGCACAAAAAAAAAACACAGATATTTTTTTTTTCAAAGGAAGGCCATCCACACATTGGAATAATAATAAATTTACTTAAATTCGATTATATAAACTAAAAACTAATTTTTTTTTTGTTGCACATATATTAATGCTACGAAATTGATAAAAGATTTAAAAAATATTGTCCTTGCTTAAAAAATTATTAAAAAATAGATGGATATTTTGCATTTATCCTCGCAAACATCGACCAAATTCAAGAACGGTGATATAAAAAATTAAAACCTGCATTATTTGTGTTTGTTTACATTCTATCAAACTATAAATTGATTATTTGAAAAATGTAGTAACCAAGAAAAGGAAAACAAAAAAAAAAACCTATACGAAAAGGTTATCTTTACCCAAATTAACAAAATTAATATTTATTTTCTCCGATTTCTGCATAAAATAACGAACAAAAAACTCCTTACTTGGTTTGAATTTCTCGATGGCTCGATCTAGGCAAGATATGAATCGCCACACCTTGTAAACCAGACGGAGCATCCACCACCCATAGCATGGCCGGCGAAGCTGACACGTCCACCACCACGATTCCGCCGCCATCAGCACGGAGCACACACACTTTCCCCCGTGCCGCCGCGATTTGCTGAGCCCCTTCGAGCATTTCATTTTCCAACACCTCCGCCCACGAGTCCCTGAATTGATCGTACCTTTTCAATGATCCTTTCGATTCATCCACCAAGTATATCGTCTCCTCCTCCATCGCCGCCGCCGGACCCCGCCATCCGGCCAGCATCCCTTCCGGCATATCCTCCCAAGAATCCTTTTCAACGTCGTATATTGTACCATCCTTGGCCGCGTCTCCTTTCACGTTCACCATGCATAATTTTCCTCTCCATCCAACGGCCTCGATCGCCTCGCGACTGAACTTTCCATCTTTAAGATTCCTCATCTTTTCCCATCTCCATTCATGTTTCTCGCACTGATAATCGATGTACCACTTGTCCACAGACCTCGCAACGTCCGTGTTGTAGTGGGACCCGATCCCACTGGCAACAAAAACGGCAGCTCGTGATGCTCCGGCAACGCACCATCGACGAGGCTTGGGAAGTGAGGGACCGTGTGCCCACTGTTTCGTGAGGGGATCGAATATTAGGGGTTTGGATAAAGCAGGCTGGAGTTGATCAGCAGTGGCAGCTAGAAGGATGAGTTTGCCGGAGACGGAGACTGATTGGATGGGAAGCTTGCGTGAAATAAAGGAAGGGTGTCGCAAGAGGAAGCGAAAATCCAATCCAGATGGAGGCGGAGGCAAGTGTTGCCAGTCACACGAGATGGGATCGAAGGAGCAGAACTGTAGGGAACTTGGATCCCCCGGTTGCGGTTCTGTTGATTCGAAGAGAGCGTAGAGAGAAAGAAATGAAGGAAAGGTTGGAGAGTAGATGAGGTGCCTCCAAGAATGGCAAACGGAGTAGAGAGTAGAAGGTGGAACAAGAGAAAGACAGAGTTGAGATAGGTGATCGGGGAGACCAGGCAGCAGAGCCTGCTGCTGGCTGTGATGCTCTATCTTCTCCGCCATCGGCAGGTGGAGTTTAGGCCTTTTGGCGGTGGATCTGCCGGCGGAAGTGGTGGTCGGTAGGTCCAGAATTGTGGTAGAAAATAGAGTTCTCATCTGAGGTGAGAGAAGAGGGCCAGTTGAGTTGGGAGTAGCTTTAAAGAGGAAGTCGGGTGGTTTGTGTGGGTTATTTTTCATGTTACTTATATAGTTTTTATCTATACAGAATTTAACTCATGCGAGACGAGTTAGGAGGAATGACTATAATTTGTATGAGTAAATAACTGTGATTTATCATTCAATATACGTGTCGATATTAAGAAGACAATAACATTACTCGTATAGATATCATCTATTGAAACTTTTTTTTTTTTAGATGATATGATATATTTCAAAATGGGGCCAGAAACTAGGGTTGGTCTTGTTGGGGAAAACCCATAAACCGCAGAATCCATCATGCTAAATCATTAAGAATTTGACTGAAAACTTAAGCGGAAGCGTACCTGAAGCCATAATTCTGAATTGTTTAGAACGTGTCTTGATCTTCCAGATCTACGCGCTCTTTCCTTGAGAGAATCCTTTAGTTTTCTCTTCAGAACTATTTTCTTAATGGGGGGAGAGAATAGTGAAAGTGACAACGCGAGATCTGGGGACCATGACCCTTATTTATAGATAATATCTTCTGATATTTCCGTTTTAACCCATCATAAAAACAGAAATTACACTTATGTCTCTACACGTTAAAGGCCCACAACCCATTAGATACATTAAAGCCCAATAACCCGAAACATTAATTGATCACTTTATTTTGGGCTTAACTTAATAGACAACCCACACACATAATTATTCACATATAAGCCCATATAAATAAAATTGATCTAACAATCTCCCACTTGGGCTATATGTGCAACCTTATAATTATGTTTGTGAAAATAACCTTATGAGCTCAAAATTGTTGTCATTCCGAAGTGTATCTATAACCAATCTGGTCCATCAATCACATCAACATAGGATCAAAGCAGTCTTCGCTACACTCAAGGTAACTCGACCCATCAATGGTCACATATGCCAACACAACTGAATGACATGGATCATGAAGTGGATGTGTAGCATGGAAATTTCATGCAATGTGACCGTAACATGTCTATTTCCAACTGGTCCTCCCTTTAACCTTATTGAGATCAAACTTTAAATCATAATCAGAGTGTGACTTAACTTGAAATTTATTTCTGCAGAAAATAAATTTACATAACTGTAACTGAAAATGTCTACAACTGAAAAAGGCATTTAAAATAACAAACTCCCAATAAAACTGAATTTCCTCAATTGACATAACACCCATACTAGCAGTGTGCTCATGAAACTGTTTGGGTGGTAGTCCCTTAGTAAGCGGATCCGCAACCATGGAGTTTGTACCGATATGCTCAATAGACAACTTTCCACTCTGAATTCTTTCTTTAACAACCAGAAACTTGATGTCAATATGTTTTGACTTCGTCGAGCTCCTGTTGTTATTGGAATACATAACTGCTGATTTATTGTCACAATATAATCTTAGTGGCTTTTCAATGCCATCAACAATGCGCAGTCCCGTGACAAAATTTTGCAGCCATATTCCGTGATTGGATGCCTCATAACACGCTACAAACTCAGCTGCCATGGTGGAAGAGGCTATAAGTGACTGTTTAGCACTCTTCCAGGAAATGGCACCTCCAGCAAGGAGATAGATGTAGCCCGACGTAGATTTCATACTATCTTGGCATCCAGCAAAATCGGAGTCAGTATACCCAATGATCTCAAGCTGATCCAACCTCCGATATATGAGCATGTAATCTTTTGTTCTCTGTAAGTACCGTAATACCCTTTTGACTGCTTTCCAATGTTCTACTCCTGGATTACTTAAATATCGTCCCAACATTCCTGTCACGTACGCAATATCTAGACGTGTACAAACCTGAGCATACATCAGACTCCCCACTACAGATGCATAGGGAACCTTCTGCATTTCTTTTTCCTCAAAATCATTCTTTGGGCATTGTTTGAGACTAAATTTGTCTCCTTTAGCTACAGGGGTATCTGTTGGTTTACAATCTTGCATCCCATATCGCTTGAGAACTTTCTCGATATAGCCTTTCTGAGATAATCCAAGAATACCCCGAGAACGATCCCGATGTATCTGAATACCCAGTACAAAAGATGCATTACCAAGATCTTTCATCTCAAAATTCTTAGCTAGAAATCTCTTGGTTTCATGCAACAACTCTATATCGTTGCTAGCGAGCAGAATGTCATCAACATATAAAACCAGAAAAATATGTTTACTCCCACTGAACTTATGGTACACACAATCATCGACCAAATTCATCTCAAAGCCAAACGAGATGATCACTTGATGAAATTTGAAATACCATTGTCGCGATGCCTGCTTGAGCCCATAGATGGATTTCTTTAATTTGCAAACCATATTATTTGTGTCTTTGGACACAAAATTTTCTGGCTGCACCATATAAATCGTTTCATCAATGTCACCATTTAGAAACGCAGTCTTTACATCCATCTGATGAAGCTCAAGATCGAAATGCGCCACCAAAGCCATTATAATCCTTAAAGAGTCTTTCGAAGAAACCGGAGAGAAAGTCTCTTTATAATCAATGCCTTCTTTCTGTGTAAAGCCTTTAGCGACAAGACGAGCCTTATATCTTTCCACATTGCCTTTCGAATCCCTCTTGGTTTTAAATATCCATTTGCAACCAATGGACTTCGTACCTTTAGGCAATGGGACAAGATCCCATACGTCATTGTCCTTCATGGACTTTATCTCCTCATTCATGGCATCATTCCACTTTTGAGAGTTAGAACTATCCATGGCTTGACGGAAGTTAATAGGATCATCCTCCATCAATCCAATGTCTGCCTCATGTTCTTGAAGAAATACAATGTAATCGTCCGGAACTGCATTTCTCCGCTCTCTAGTGGATCTCCTTAATGGCATAGGTTCTGGAGGTGCTTGAGTTTGTTCATCTGGAATGGGAGGATCTCTAATATTGTCTTCATGTATTGTGTCTTGGTCAAAGTGAGGAATATGATCCTGATCAATGTCCAAGACACCTGTGGGAATATTTACATATTCCTCTTCAAAGACAATATCCCTGACTTTATCTCCCCCCGCAAACTCAACATCCTCAAAGAACCTGGCATTTCCTGACTCAAAAATCGACTTACTCGTGGGATCATAAAACTTGTACCCCCTGGATCTTTCAGAGTATCCAATAAAATAACAACTAACCGTCCTTGAGTCCAGTTTCTTTTCATTAGGCTTGTAAGGCCTTGCCTCAGCTGGACATCCCCAAACGTGCAGATGCTTAAGACTGGGCTTTTTACCCGTCCAAAGTTCATAAGGGGTTTTGGTCGCTGCCTTAGTTGGAACCCTGTTAAGGATATATGCTGCGGTCTTTAGTGCTTCTCCCCAGAGCGATTCTGGTAAGGTAGAATGACTGATCATACTCCTCACCATGTCCTTAAGCGTTCTGTTTCGTCTTTCAGCAACACCATTCATAGTGGGCGAACCCGGCATAGTGTACTGTGGGACGATACCGCATTCCTCTAGGAATCTAGCAAAAGGTCCTCGACGTTGTTCACCTGAACCGTCATATCTACCATAGTATTCACCACCACGGTCAGATCTAACGCTTTTAATCTTTAAGCCAAGTTGATTTTCAACTTCAGCTTTATAGTTTTTGAACACATCCAATGACTGTGCCTTTTCATGAATGAGATAAATGAAGCCATATCTTGAAAAATCGTCTGTGAACGTTATAAAATACTGTTGACCATTCCAAGAAGCCGAAGGGAATGGTCCACAAATATCAGTATGTATAAGTTCTAAGACGCCTGAACACCTATTGGCTTCAAATCTCCTTTTGTTGGTTTGTTTTCCCTTTATACAATTAACGCAATTATTAAAATCTGTGTAATCTAAAGGTTCGAGAATTTCGTCTGACACAAGTCTCCTTATTCTCTTTTCAGATATATGACCCAATCTTTTGTGCCATAACGCAGCTGAATTCTCACTGGTTAATTTTCTTTTAGTGCCTCTACTTGTTTGCAGGGATTCATTAAATGAAGCAATAACATCCAAAGAATAAAGATTATCGTATCCTGATAAAGAACCAGAACCAACCAATTTTGAATCGAGAAACAAACTGAATATTCCATTTCCAAAAGAACAAGAATAACCAAATTTGTCCAGTGCAGAAATGGAAATCAAATTCCGTCTAAAAGACGGCACAACAAATGTTTCATAAAGATCCAAATATATTCCAGTCTTTAACAATAATCTAAATTTTCCTATTGCCTCAACTTCAACTTTGTTGCCGTCACCAACATAGATGAATCTTTCAGCATCATTTGGTTTTCGGCAATCCAGGCAACCCTGCATAGACACACTGATGTGAGTTGTTGCACCAGAATCTATCCACCACGTGTGTCTAGGCACTGAAGTTAAATTAACCTCAGAACAAACCATATTCAGAAGCATACCTTTCTTAGCACGCCAAGCGTGATAATTACTGCACTGCTTCTTCATATGCCTATCACTGCCACAGAAAAAACAACCAGAACTTTGAGAATCACTAGGATTCTTCTGTTGTTTCTTCGGAAGCTGTGTATCCGCAGCTACCTTATCCTTCCTTTTCTTTCCTTTATCCTTCGAGGTAGAGGCATAATGAGCACTTTTGTCTTGTCTTGCTTCAACCTTTCCTCTTCCTGGACACAGTGCGAGATGAGCTCATTCAGAGACCAAGTCTCTTTCTGACAGTTATAGCTCACCTTGAACTGGTTAAACTGAGGAGGAAGAGATATCAAAACCAGATGCACCAGCAAGTCCTCAGAGAGGTCAAGCTTCAGTGCTTTCAACCTTGAAGCAAGATGAGACATTTCCATAATGTACTCCCTGATGTTGCCCTTACCCCTGTACCTCATTGAAATGAGGCTTGCCAAAAGTGTACCAATTTCAGACTTTTCACTTTTAGCAAACCTCTTTTCGAGGTCTTGAAGGAAAGCCTTAGCCGTAGCAATGTCGCTAGACATTGTGCCCCTGAATGTTTCTGGAATGGCCTTCTTCATGATCATCATACACATGCGATTCGATCTCTCCCACCTTTCAAACTCCCTCTTTTCATCAGAGGTACTCTTATCCGTAATGGCGGGAGGAGAGTCAATCCTTATCGCAAGGTCTAAATCCATGACTCCGAGAACTATCAACAAATTCTCTTGCCACGATTTAAAATTCGAGCCATTTAACATAGGAATAGAATTGATGTTGGAATGAATATTTGCAGGAGTCAAATCTGAACAGAGAACAAAAACAAAACATACATGCTCAACCAAATATCCAAATAAAATAATCAATAAATTCAAATAATGTAAACCCCCATAAACAGAATATCGAGCACTCCATTAATGTTTCATCTTTGGACAAAAGATTAACTTGTAAGTGATATCCTGGCGCAGCAGTCAAACACTGATAGTAACTATCATGTCAAATAACAACCTTCCTTTGGGCCGATTTATTATTCACATGAAAAACCGAACAACTATCACATGTTTACCACCACAATTACATATGTGATTATATTAAATATTAACCTTCCTTTGGGCCGATCAATATTCATATAAATCACATATACCCAAAATCTTTTTGTATTTCAAAATAAATTTAATTTCCATAAAAGAGGTCACTTTGGCGACATTTTATTTCAATTAATCAATTTTAAAAATACATATAACCTTATCATTATTTGAACTAATGAAAATTTAACCTTAACCGAATAAACCTGAAACGCAAAAAAAAAAAAAAAGTTTTTTTTTTAATTTTCGGAAATTCCGTACGGGCCGGGCCGACCGACCCGAATCCGTACGTATCGGGCCGACCCGGGTCCGTACGACCCGACCCAAAAACGTATGGGTCGGGTCGACCCGTGTCCGTAAGACCCGACCCGAATCCATATGGGTCGGGTCGACCAGTTCCGTACGGCCCGACCCGAACCGTACCTTTCTTTGGAAAAAAAAATCCCAGCCTTTTCGATTTTCCTTTTTTTTTTAAAAAAAAAAAAAAAACTGGAAGAAAAATCGAAATCTTATACCAAATCTTTAAAATTTACAACCAAATCTTTTTACCAAAACTGAAACTTTAAAAGATTTGATTTTCAACCAAAATATTTTCCAGATCTGAAGCCATAGAACAAAAATTTTCAGATCTAAACCAAAATATTTTTCAGATCTGAAACCGTATCAAAATATTTTCAGATCTGAAAACATATCAATATATTTTTCAGATCTGAAGCCATATCAAAAAATTTTAAACAAAATTTTATTTTTCAGAACTGGATCCAAAAAGTATCCAAAAAACTTTAAACAAATCTCAATGATTCAAACATGAATGGCTCTGATACCACTTGTTGGGGAAAACCCATAAACCGCAGAATCCATCATGCTAAATCATTAAGAATTTGACTGAAAACTTAAGCGGAAGCGTACCTGAAGCCATAATTCTGAATTGTTTAGAACGTGTCTTGATCTTCCAGATCTACGCGCTCTTTCCTTGAGAGAATCCTTTAGTTTTCTCTTCAGAACTATTTTCTTAATGGGGGAGAGAATAGTGAAAGTGACAACGCGAGATCTGGGGACCATGACCCTTATTTATAGATAATATCTTCTGATATTTCCGTTTTAACCCATCATAAAAACAGAAATTACACTTATGTCTCTACACGTTAAAGGCCCACAACCCATTAGATACATTAAAGCCCAATAACCCGAAACATTAATTGATCACTTTATTTTGGGCTTAACTTAATAGACAACCCACACACATAATTATTCACATATAAGCCCATATAAATAAAATTGATCTAACAGGTCTATGGTGCAATTGAAGTAATATTATTTTGCATATTTTAATATAATATGTTTAATAAATTATTTAAATTCAAAATGTTAATAACTTTTACTCAGCATACTTGGCTTGTTAGGCTTTACTTGGTGAATTCCGAGAAAATGTTTGGTGAAGTGCAATGTATCTTTATTAAGAATTATTGAAAAATTCCGAGTCATTATATTTTGGTTGAGATATAATGTAAGGACCGAGTTTTTTTAACTTAAAAATAGGTTGATGTAAAAGGTTGATATTGGAGATGAAAAATTAGACAAGATTATGTATTGGAAAAAGGAATATTTAAAAATATGAGCTTTTAAATTATTGGGTTATATACATATTATATATTTATTTTTTCCAATGAGGGGATATGCAATCCATGTTAATCTCTCTGCCAAAAACTTAGGGGTAAGGGGGTGTGCACCTAGAAGCATAATGTAAGTTTGTTTGGAAAGGAAAGCCAACAAACAAGTGGGCAATAATAATAACTTTAGGTCAAGGTTAAAAGGCAAAAGTTGGATACTAGCATCCAGCAGTCAGTCATTCTCACTTTTAACCCTTCTTTTTCTGTGATTTATTATTCCGCCCCTTTGAGTTTTCAAAAAAGGACAAACCAATATTTATACGTGAGTGTGTCAGCATATAATATATATTGAAATATTCTAGTTAACTAAAATTATAAGTTACTTGCATTCGCAAAATATCGGGTTCTTGTATGAGTCTTTGAATATTGTTTGGTCTCACCCTTATATTGACTTTTATAATAAAAAAATCTATTTTTCAAGTTATTTGACCGAAATAATGATAAAATTGTAAATAATAACATGATTTTATAATTTAATTATTATGTGAACAAATAATGAAATAAACATTCATTTTCAAGAAGTACCTAAATCAGTCGATAATATTTGAATGGAACAATTATAACACATTCGAATTACGTGTGCATATAATTAATTTTCCCGATTACATCATATTTCGACATTTACACGTAAGCCTCAAACCATAATCAAATCAAGTTTGAAGTTACATTAGAAAAAGAAAAGTCAAAAAGTTACTCTTTTGTTGTTTTCACATATTATTTTTTCATTTGATTTAATTTTATAAATATGCAGCCAAGCGAAAACTTAAACCCATGCCTAATTCGAGAAAAAGTCAGAAAATTCAAACAAATTTATTTATTTTTATTATTAAATTTTTTTAAGCAAAGGTTAAGGAAACTGCTCCATAATAATCACTATGTGCTGCCTGCACTTGATAGCCGAAGCACGTGGAACATCACAAAAGAGCAAGTGGGGGGCAACCGCGTAATTTTAACTATTCGTATATTTGAATAAGAAAGTCGAAGTTGGACTTTTGCAATCAATTTGGTGACAAAAAAGGTTGGGTGGCCAGTCATGACAGAATAATAAATGTGAAAAGCTGTGGGGGAGAAGAACAATTAGACGTTGTATTTATATTCCCTAAATTATATATATATATATATATTTTTTTTTTTTTACAATTCAGGTTCTATGTTTTTGCCCTAATGATTTTGGAGGAGCCCTTCTATTAATTCTCTTATTTGAAAATAGTTTTTTTTTTTCCTTCTCATAAATCAAACTTTATGTGCAAAATACTCTGCTCACGTCCAAGTAACACACAAAGGCAAGACTGCATATCAACATGCTCAAATAACTTCTTGTAGCACACCAATAGAGCACGTAATACAACTCATGCCAAGAATGTGAGGTCTTGTGTCACGTCCCAAGCCTGGGTCCACACCTGCGTGACTACACAGTGAGTTCTATAGCAACTGCTTCGTATTCGTTTTCGCTTTACGAAATGATTAACTCAAGTTGTTATAAAAGTCCATTATAAACTCATCTTAAATCTTTAATTTTTAAGACATGAGACAAAATGTATTACATCTTGTGTTCATTAAAGTACTAGGGTAGGCTTTTTAAAACCATTTAAGAACGCTTTTGAACAACTATATATGATGCATAACTTGATTCTAAGCGAACCGTTCAAATTCAATCCAATAAGAATTACTACGGAGCCAAAAAAAGAGTGATTGATAGACTCATCCATAATATCACAAAATACACAATATTTCTATGGTGTTCTAGCTCGTGAAATTTTCGTTAGAGTATATTAGAGTGCAAGAAAAGTCAAGTTTGGTGTCAAAACTTCTCATTTATTAAACATCCCCATCACCATTCATCGCCCCCTTGCCCAGATTTTGGTTTTCCCCTATGCTATGCAAAATTTCACCTTATTTTTTAAATGTGCATTGACTTTTATTAAGACACATAAGCACAACTTTTTTTTTGAATTATTTGTTTATTTAAATTCACAGGGAAAGCGTGCCCTTTTCCCTATTCGAAATCAACGATTAAAAAGTCAGAGCCCGAAAATTCGAGTTATGGATTACATTAATATTTAATGTAATTAGTTGTTTAATGAATTTATTTTGAAATAATTATAAACGACGTATGAATTTCTGAGGATCTCAAAAATTTAATGGAGCACAACCTATCACTTTTTAAAGTAGTTGAAGTGCCAAAACAAGACAACACTACAGACCAAAAAAAATAAAGAATAAATGGTAGAGACAAAAGAAAGGAATCAAGTGTACCCTCTTTTCGGGCTCGCTGATTTATTCATCTTCTCGTTGAATTTTCACGATCTATCAACTCATTCTTTGTCTCCAAATCCCAAATCTTTTTTGTTGAAATATATTATACTCAGGTGATTTACATCAATAAAAAAATTCAAGAATTTTAGATTTTTAAAAAAATAGCTCCTATATTTTTTATTATTAGGAGCAACATCAAGATCTTACCAGCCATTGTTTCAGGAAAACGATTGTACCAAACAAATTGTAGTCCACAAATTCCAAGTTGGTTTCCGTGCTGAGACGTGATTTCCGCATGAAATTAATTATTAATTATTATTAATAATGAACAAACAAGTCTCACGGCCAAATAAATATATTTTCTAAAAAAGTATATATTGTTATTTACTAAAACAAGATGTCTCACTTGCTTCCAATATTCGCCTTTTGAGTAGATTGGATTTCCAATAATTGTAATTTAATATTCGAGATTTTAAAATTTAAAAGTAGAAGCATCCAAGACTCCGCGAATTGGCTGAATCCCGTGCGACGAACTTCATCGGTTTCTCCTCATTCGTGTATATATATTTTATTAGTAAAATAAAATAAATCCCATGTGACTAGGAACTTTCCTGGTTTTTTCTAAAATATATGTCAAATAATTTATTTAGTTTTATGAAGAAATGAAACATAAATTGATTTTATAACCATGCTTAAAGACTAGTTAATTGTAACAAATTTGTAATTTTCAGGGAATATATGATAATTTTCATACCAAAAACGCCCAAAATATCAAATTTTATGAATTTTGTTACATTACTGTAAAAATAAATATCTTTTGAATTAGGTTTTAAGTTAGCGAAATTTGGGAATTGACTATTCAAAATATTATTTTAGCAAGATTGATTTATTCACAGCAATTTGTCTCGAGTAAAATCCAAGAATGATACGACAGAGGTTAAGATGAAAAGTTCCATTTGTCGTGTTTTGTGATTCAGGACTCGCCTTCACATGTCGCCATAACGCGCCTTTCTGTCTTCTTATTACAATAATTGAGATCTTAAATTCTTCACTTTATAATAAGATAAAAAAAAAAGCATGTATGATGAGACTCGTATATTTAAAAATTTGTATTTGTATAATATATGGCTACTGGAAACAGTGAGAAAAATTATTTGTAGAGAAATTTTGTGCATTAATATGTGAATTTAGTGACATTCTACAGGTTTTGAAAATTTTGGAGAAAAAAAATATCCCAACATATCCATGAACAATTTATTCCAATGGTATCATCTTTTCATCTTGAAAAAGAAACTATCATTAATTTAATTTCCGTTCGTTAATTATAATTGAAAAGTACTAAGTTGCAATAATTTTTCTTGTTGAGTTGAATAATCAAAACATGTTGTTTAAAACGTTGTATGATGTAAAAGATTTAAGTTACACAATTATCATCAGTGATACATTTTGATAAGAAGACAAACATTTGATCCCGAAAAAGGAAATGAGCACTATTTGAAATTAGAGCCTAACATTTTGAATATATATATATATATATATATATATATATATATATATATATATATTCGACCTACACACACATGAGTATATATATATATATATATATATTCGACCTACACACACATGAGTATGTCTCGTGTATAGTCAAAAATAATATTTGTAAAATAAATTTTTTTTTACTCAAATCTACATATATTACACATATGCTTTTGATATAAAAAATAATAATTTTCACTCAAATCAACTTATATACACAATATTTTGTATAATGTAATTAACAAAAAAAAAGATATTTTTGTAGCGAAAAGTAATATTTTAGGCATATAAAACAATAATTTTCAAGTAATATCATTCCATAGATCGGGTCAGATTCAAAATCACTTGTAAGACGGTCATACGTAGATTTGTTTGTGTGTGTATATACATATATATATATATATATATATATATATACTTGTAAGCTATGCATTGGTATGTATAAACATAGTACGCAAAGTATTTATGTAAAATGGGAATTAAAATTGTCACGCGGGGGCAGATGCAATGTACGTACGAGTGGATCAAAACATACATGAATTAAATCAATTAAAGAATGCCAACCAGGTGTTAAGTTTCTAACACACAAATTAAAGAGAGAAAGGAAAGTATTTAAATTATAAAATAATAATAAATGGTAAGGCAATTAATGTTGGGAACTTTGAATGAGGTATACGAAAAAAGGACAGCCGATACCTTTTCGAAATAAATAAAACATGGGCATGTTGCCTTCATCTTTCCATAAAGTTATTTTTCACTTTTGCCTCCAAAAATTTATTATATATATAAAATAGTTAAATTTTTATTCGTTTCCTCGTGGCGGGATCAGTGGGGATCTCCTACTTGAGGAACCTCTCCATCACTCTGTGAGTGAGTTGTAAACTTTGGGAAGGCTTTTGATAACTTTATATACAAAAATTTAATGATAATTTAGGAAAATAATCCGATATTTATCCTCTTTAATAATCAATATACTATTGCTTGAACACCTCTTTACCAAGTGAGATTAAGGGTGAGCAAGTTTTCTGTTAAACCGAATTAATCGACCGAACCGAGCCAATTCGAAAATTCGGTTCGGTTATTTCGGAAATTTGGTTTTCAAATTAAAAAAATTCGGTTATATCGGTTAATTCGGTTCGGTTACGGTTTTCAAAATTTTGAAATCGGTTAACCGAGTTAACTGATATAATAAATATTATTATTTAATATATTTTTTAATCAATTTTTATAAATATTTTAATTTTAAAATCGATAAAATATGTATTAATTGTGTTCAAATAAAACTTATGCATTTGTGATGTGTGTGATTTTATGTTTTTATGCATTTGTGTAAAGTGTAGTGTTAAAAAAAATTACTTATATAATTAAAGTTAAATCACAATTTTTTTAAACTAATCGGTTAATTCGGTCACCGACCGAATTAACCGATTTTAATTTGGTTTGGTTTTCATCGGTTATGAAAATTAATTCGGTCGGTTCGGTTATGATTAAATATTTCGGTTCGGTTCGTTTCAGTTATGGCTAATTCGGTTCGGTCCGTAACTGAATTAACCGAATGCTCACCCCTAAGTGAGATGGGAAGTTTTAGGCTTGCTGAAGTAAATTTTTTTTTTTCGCAAAAAGGTAAAAAAGAAGAAAAAATGCACGACAATTTGTCATGCATAAAATAGGAAGACAAAAATTTGTTTGAGACGATCTTACAGGTCGTATTTTGTGACACATATATCTTATTTGGGTCCATGAAAAATTATTACTTTTTTATGTTAAGAGTATTAATTTTTATTGTGAGTATTGATATGATTGACCTGTCTCACAGATAAGGATTCGTGAGATCGTCTCACAAAGGACCTACTCAAAATGAAATGATTAAATTTATGAATTGACATGATTGTCCAGGGGAGAGAGATGGGGTGATTTATTTTTATTTATTTATTTATTATTATTATTATTATTATTACTTATAAATAATTTGTCCTTGTTTTATTCAGATATCATTTGTTAAAAATTATCTTTGTGTTTTCCGAAATATAGGTTACATTTACTTGTCCGTCACATACCTTAATGGGCCGACTTGGTTGTGGAGTTGTAGGCTTGACACAAACCCAAAGTAAAGGCCTGCTAAATTGATTCACGAGCCTATCAATTGTGGTCCACACGTTGTTCCTGCACCGTCGGAGCGAGCAGTCTCATCTTTGCAGTCTGAATCATCGTTGAAAGGGAGATCAAAGTAGACAAAGCCGGAAGTTTGACAATCTTCGGTACTTTGTGTTACATTTTCTCTTAAACTGAATTTTACCAAGTTAATAATTACGGAAGACGAACAAAGGAAAATGGGCGGAACAGAAGAAATTCTGACGGAGCTTCTCGGCATTGAAATGGAGCTTCAGGACGTTGAAGGTTTGATTTTTGATATTTTGAATTTTTTTTGCTTTGCTGTAAAATTTTTGGGCTATGCCTATGCTGATCCCTTTTTATTTTCTGAAGATGAAGAAATATCTATATGATTCATAGTGTAAAACGATATTTTCCTTGATATCGCTGAAATCGGTGATGCTAGCTAGGAGGTCAGATCCCTGCTTGGAGAGCTCGGACCACACGTTTGAACGCTGTCTGGGTGGTCGGATCTTCACCTTGGGAGCTCGGATCAGACACCTCGAAATCCAGAAACACAAACAAGAGTGTTAGAAGGGGGCCGGAAGGTTGTTCCGGCGTAGCCCCTCCGACGCTCAAGTCAGAAAACTGAGAGAGAAAACTGTGTGTGCAAAGAGAATGTGAAAAAGTATGAATGAATAAAACAATGAACGGAACCTGGTATTTATAGGAGAACAATAGAGTCCTAGTTTGGCAAATTAGGATCCTCAGAATCTTCGGAAGATTTGATTAGATCTTGCCCAGATTTGGTTTAGATATCGTGCCAGATTTGATTAGATCTTTGATGGGCTTTACCTTTCTGGGCTTTGATCTCTGTGGGCTACGCGCTTAATATCTGAGTAAGAGCTCTCGCAGGCATGGGCCCACGAGACGCTAGGACCTCCTGGGACCTCGGCTCGGGAGCTCGGCCGAGGGTTTTCGATCGTCCCGATAATAGCTTCTTGGAGGTCAGCTCGGGAGGTCGGCCAGGGAGGTCGTCCAGGGAGGTCGGCTGACCTCTCCAATGGCTGGAACTTCTGATATGGGAGGTCGGCCAGAGATGACCTCCCGGACAGCCTCAAGCTTTCTTCTGAATGCATGTTGGGCTTTGCTTGATATGGGCTATCGAGAGCGGGCCGAGCCCATCCTCCCACCGGGGGTATCACGAGTCCCCCCCTCAAGTCGAGCTGACGTTGAAGACCTGAAGCTCGTGGTTTCCTGAGCTCTCGATGGCCCATGATTATTCTGAGCTCACTGCCTCAGTACTACCGTGAGATCATGACGTCCGAGTGACTGGATGAGCTGGGAGGGAAAGCCAAAAATCTGTGGGTGCCTGAGCTCCCGGTGGCTCTTGTCTGTACCGAGCCTCGAAGTTTTTATGCTGTGCTGATCTGAGGTTACCAAGTTATAGGGAGCTCTGCCATCAGAAATTGAGTCTTCCGCTGAGCGTAATTTTCGATCGTCCTGAGCTGGAAGATGAAGTTCATAGTCGGGTTGAATGACTTAAACAAGGCACTCCACACTATGAAGTTCTAGCTGAACTGAGCTTAGGTTTGTGTCCCCTAAGCCACGCTGATTCCTTTCGGTGTCTGTGCTGAGCTGAGATGGTGGCGAGCTTCCAGCAATGCTGAATACGAAACGTCACTGCCAGCTGTCAGTTAAAAAGTAAGTTTCACATATTTCGATACAATCCAGGCCGTTTAAGCCTTTCGCGATCAACGATCAGATCTGCTCCTGGTCCCTCTATAAATACCCGTTACCCCTTTTACTTCATTTCCTACTTTCCCTTCATTTCACCTCGGCTCCGACCCTCCAAAATAATTCCTCAATCCTCCTGATCTCCCGGTCTTCTCTAGGTATTTATCTAATGACTTCCCCCAACATTTCTACCCAATCGACTTCTGAGGAGGTCTTCCGAGAGGTGGATCTATATGACTCCTTTACGGAGACCGTCCCGATGCTGGTTGGGGGCTCTGAGCCTGAGGGGGTCAGCTCCCGCCTCGACACTGGTGATGATGGTGCGGTCCTGAACCAGCTCCGCCTCAGTCACCCCGAGGAACCACTCAGGACGTCGGACCCCTGGTTTGAGCTCTACCCTTCGTGGTTAGACGCATCGGATGAGCCTCGCATCCGAGCTCTCTCCTATGCCCCCAGGGATTATAAGTTTATATTCCCTCATTCTGAAGAGAGAGCCCATAATGCCCCTCCCGGTTACTATACTTTCTATGAGGACCAATTAGAAGGTGGACTCAGGTTCCCTCTCCCCTCCTTCTTTCAAGAGCTGAGCCAATTTTACCAAATCCACCTTGGCCAGTTTTCTCCAAACGCCTTCCGCACTCTCTGCAACTTTGTGGTTCTTTTCAAAGCCTTAGCTTTTGAGGTCGACCCCCTAACCTTCTCTCATTTCTACCTCCCCAAGAGGTCAGAAGATGGTCCCTTCTATTTCTCAGCTCGGCCCAGCTGCCAGTTCTTTGAGGGGGCTCCGAGCTCTAACAAATTTTGGAAAAACCACTTCTTCTTCGTCCAACCTTCTGACTCATGGGATATCTGTTCACGATGGAGGGTTGCTCTACCTGAGCTCCCCTGTCCTGCCTCAGGTTTTCGCAAGAGTGATACTTTTCTGAGGCCCTTCGGGGTCATCCGGGGCCGGCGTTTCCATACCCCCACCCTTTTAGCTGAGGACCTCTTGAGCTACTATGGGCTCAGCTCGGCCAAAGTCTCTCCCAAGGGCAACGAGGGTATGGAGTTCAGCTCGTCCTCCCCCTGTAAAAAATTCTTCCCCCCACATTTTTTCTTTCTCTCCCCTTCTCTTTTTTTTTTTTTTTTTTTTTTTATGGATCTGACCTCTCTTCGACTTTTCACTTATGTCAGCAATTAGAGTCATGAACGCCCTGGTCCAAAAGGTTGCAGCCCGCAAGAAGCAACACGTCGGCTCGGCTGCTGTGAGCAAAGGTAAGGCCGGGGTCGCTGAGGTCAGTGCTGATGAGGTCACTGTGGTGGCTGCTACCGAGGCTCAGGGGGCCTCTCAGCCCACATCTTCTCGGAAGCGCCGAGCTCCGAGCACACCTGGCCCATTGGGTCAGTCCGGAAGCAGTGGGGAGCTCGGACCTCCTCAAACGGATGCTGTGCCTCTGCGGCAGTTTAAGCCGGACCCTCGTTCCAAAGTCTTCCGCAGCAGATCCGGCCTATTTGATATGTACCGGGATGACCACCGGATCATAGGGGCAGATCCCTCTGCATTGGCGGGGGCCCTTCTTCGGGACGTCATCTCTGAAGCTGACGCGGCATATCTCCAGGAGCTTAACTGGTCTGAGCTCGTCATGAGGTCCACTGCTGCCAGCGCCGAGGTAGCGCCTCCTTCTCTTCTCTCTTTCTCTCCATTTTTTTTTTTTTTTTTTTATATAATTGTTTTTTTTTTTTTTTTTTTTTTAGGCTGCCTTCTTGAATGCCGAGGTGGCTTTCCGGGCCACCAACCTTAGGAAGCAGTCTTCGAAGGATGCCCGGGCCTTCCAGGCGACCTCGGCCGAACTTGAAAAAAAACTTGCTGACCTTGCTGAGGCCCTTGCGAAGGAAAAGGCCAGTTCCCAGAGGCGGGAGGATGACATGCGCCAGGGCTTTGCAGCGGAGACCCTGAAGTTGAAGAATGAGCTGCGGATGGTGGAGGTCCAGCTTGAGGCGTCTCGAGAGGAGGCCAGATCAGCTGAGGAGAAGGCCATGACTGCCCAGGCTGCCTTGGCAAAGGGCTCTGAGGCTTTCAAGGAGGACTTCCTGAAATCAGAAGAGTTTGCCCTTACTGTTGCTGAAAGGGCTCTAGGCTTCATATATGTGGGCTTCGATGGCGCCGTGGCTCAGTTCAAGGAGGCTGGCTACCCTCCCGAAGGGTCCTCGGCCGACTTCCTTGATGCTCAGAAGGTGGTGGACAACCTCCCCCCCGAAGACCCGGAAGCTTGAGTAGCTTAGCTCCCCATCCCAGCTCACTTTTGTTTCGATTATTAGTCACATATTTTTTTTCTGTACTCCGTGTTGGATTTCTTGTATGAAAATTTTATTTCCTTATTCTGTCCCGTGTGAGGTCAGCCCATACGACGGGGACAAAATTCTAATTTGGTCAGGTCACCCAGAGAGAAGTAAAAACTAAAATAAACCCGTGAGGTCACGCTGAGAGAGGGCGGCTGGGCTCTGGAGCTCGGCCGAACACTTGACAAGATAATACACCAGTGAGGTCACGCTGAGAGAGGTCGGCTGGGCTCTGGAGCTCGGCCGAGCACTTAACCACCATAACTTGGTAAGACTAAAATTTCGATGAGCTCGGCTCGGTCTTGGGAGCTCGGCCAGCCACTTAACCGTAATAACTTGGTAATAATTAAAACAGCGATGAGATCGGCTCGGCCTTGGGAGCTCGGCCAGCCACTTAACCGTAATAACTTGGTAATAATTAAAACAGCGATGAGATCGGCTCGGCCTTGGGAGCTCGGCCAGCCACTTAACCGTAATAACTTGGTAATAATTAAAACAGCGATGAGATCGGCTCGGCCTTGGGAGCTCGGCCAGCCACTTAACCGTAATAACTTGGTAATAATTAAAACAGCGATGAGATCGGCTCGGCCTTGGGAGCTCGGCCAGCCAATCATCCATAATAACTTGGTAAAAATAATACCTCGCTGAGATCGGCTCGGCCCTGGGAGCTCGGCCAGCCAATCATCCATAATAACTTGGTAAAAATAATACATCGCTGAGATCGGCTCGGCCATAGGAGCTCGGCCAGCCAATCATCCATAATAACTTGGTAAAAATAATACCTCGCTGAGATCGGCTCGGCCATGGGAGCTCGGCCAGCAACTTAACCATACTTTTGGAACGTAAAATTCATGCCGAGCCGAGGTGAGCTATGAGGCTCCTGAACTGACTGAGGGTGAAAACCCTTATCATACTTGGCGTGACCAAGATGAGGTGAGCTCTGGGCTCCTGCACTGGCTGAGGGTGAAAACCCTTCTCATACTTGGCGTGACCAAGATGAGGTGAGCTCTGGGCTCCTGATCTGACTGAGGGTGAAAACCCTTCTCATACTTGGCGTGACCAAGATGAGGTGAGCTCTGGGCTCCTGCACTGGCTGAGGGTGAAAACCCTTCTCATACTTGGCGTGACCAAGATGAGGTGAGCTCTGGGCTCCTGATCTGACTGAAGGTGAAAACCCTTCTCATACTTGGCGTGACCAAGATGAGGTGAGCTCGGGGCTCCTGATCTGACTGAGGGTGAAAACCCTTCTCATACTTGGCGTGACCAAGATGAGGTGAGCTCTGGGCTCCTGCACTGGCTGAGGGTGAAAACCCTTCTCATACTTGGCGTGACCAAGATGAGGTGAGCTCTGGGCTCCTGATCTGACTGAGGGTGAAAACCCTTCTCATACTTGGCGTGACCAAGATGAGGTGAGCTCGGGGCTCCTGATCTGACTGAGGGTGAAAACCCTTCTCATACTTGGCGTGACCAAGATGAGGTGAGCTCTGGGCTCCTGCACTGGCTGAGGGTGAAAACCCTTCTCATACTTGGTGTGACCAAGATGAGGTGAGCTCTGGGCTCCTGCACTGGCTGAGGGTGAAAACCCTTCTCATACTTGGCGTGACCAAGATGAGGTGAGCTCTGGGCTCCTGATCTGACTGAGGGTGAAAACCCTTCTCATACTTGGCGTGACCAAGATGAGGTGAGCTCGGGGCTCCTGATCTGACTGAGGGTGAAAACCCTTCTCATACTTGACGTGACCAAGATGAGGTGAGCTCTGGGCTCCTGCACTGGCTGAGGGTGAAAACCCTTCTCATACTTGGCGTGACCAAGATGAGGTGAGCTCTGGGCTCCTGATCTGGCTGAGGGTGAAAACCCTTCTCATACTTGGCGTGACCAAGATGAGGTGAGCTCTGGGCTCCTGATCTGACTGAGGGTGAAAACCCTTCTCATACTTGGCGTGACCAAGATGAGGTGAGCTCGGGGCTCCTGATCTGACTGAGGGTGAAAATCCTTCTCATACTTGGCGTGACCAAGATGAGGTGAGCTCTGGGCTCCTGCACTGGCTGAGGGTGAAAACCCTTCTCATACTTGGCGTGACCAAGATGAGGTGAGCTCTGGGCTCCTGCACTGGCTGAGGGTGAAAACCCTTCTCATACTTGGCGTGACCAAGATGAGGTGAGCTCTGGGCTCCTGATCTGACTGAGGGTGAAAACCCTTCTCATACTTGGCGTGACCAAGATGAGGTGAGCTCTGGGCTCCTGATCTGACTGAGGGTGAAAACCCTTCTCATACTTGGCGTGACCAAGATGAGGTGAGCTCTGGGCTCCTGATCTGACTGAGGGTGAAAACCCTTCTCATACTTGGCGTGACCAAGATGAGGTGAGCTCTGGGCTCCTGCACTGGCTGAGGGTGAAAACCCTTATCTGCAATAATAATAATTTCTAACAAAAATGCATAATTTTATTAATGTATCTGAATAAAGCATCAAAACTTGACGTCCTTGTATTGAAAGTAAATGACATAAAAAAGAACTAAAGCTTCTATCAATATCTAAGCATAATATTTGCGGAGGTGATAAGCATTCCATGGCCTCTTCAATTTCTTCCCTGTCCAGTCCTCTAAGTAGTAGGCACCTGAGCTGAGCTTTTCCACCACTTTGAACGGCCCTTCCCATTTTGGATCGAGCTTTCCGACCTTCTCTTCCTGAACCTTCTTAAAGACCAAGTCTCCCACCTGGAAGCTCCTCTGAATGACCTTTTTGTTGTAAGACTGGGCTATGCGTCTCTTGTAAGCTTCCATTCTTATGGCAGCGGCTTCTCTTTTTTCTTCCACGAAATCCAAGTCTGCTGCTCGTCTCTCATTGTTTTGCTCATCATAGAATGTGACGCGAGGTGTCTCTTCTCCGATCTCCGCCGGAAGCACGGCTTCATTTCCATAAACTAGGCTGAAAGGCGTCTCCCCCGTGCCTATTTTTGGGGTGGTCCTGTATGACCAAAGCACGCTGGGGAGTTCCTCCACCCAATTAGCTTTCGCGCTCCCGAGTCTGGTCTTCAGGCTCTGCACTAAGGATCTGTTGGTGACCTCCACTTGGCCATTGCATTGAGGGTAGGCCACGGAGGTGAAGTGCTGCTGTATCTTCATCTCTTTACACCAGGCTTGGATCCGGCTTCCTTGAAATTGCCTTCCGTTGTCGGATATCAACTTCCTCGGGACCCCAAACCTGCAGACGATGTTCTTCCAGAGAAATTTGAGTACCTCATTTTCAGTTATCTTAGCCAAAGCCTCAGCCTCTACCCACTTTGAGAAGTAATCTATGGCCACGAGCAAGAATTTTTTCTGGGCTGGGGCCGGGGGAAAAGGTCCCACGATGTCGATCCCCCATTGGTCAAACGGGCAGGCTGCCACAATACTCTTCATTAGGGCAGCTGGTTGATGTTGGAGCTTACCATGACGTTGGCAGCTGTCGCATGAGATGACGATGGCTAGAGCATCTTTTAACATAGTGGGCCAGAAATATCCGGCCAAGAGTGCCTTTCGTGCTAGAAAGTAAGATCCCAAGTGATTCCCGCAACAGCCTCCATGAATCTCTCTTAGTACATAGTTAGATTGCTTGGGACCCAAACACTTCAGAAGAGGCCGAGAGGCTGACCTCTTGTAAAGAGTTCCGTTGATCATTACAAACCGAAGGCTTCTTCGCTTCATCCTGTAAGCCTTCTTCGGATCTTCGGGGAGCACCCCATCTTTCATGTAATCTAATAACTCGGCGCGCCAGTCATTGTCTTCATGCTTAGGAGAGGGGTAGTGCACAGAAGGGCTTAGCTCTACTTGGACCACCACCTCTCTTGATTTCCAGCTGTGGAGCGAGCTGGCCATTTTAGCAAGGGCGTCGGCTCCCTCATTCTCCTCTCGGGGGATCTGCTTAAAAACCAGTTCTGTAAAGAGTTCTTTAGCTGCTTCCACCGCTTTTACGTATTCTATCAATCTTTCATTCTTGATGTCGTATGATCCATTCATTTGGTGGGCCACCAGCTGAGAATCAGAGAAGATGTGGACTCGAGCTGCTCCGACCTGCCGTGCTGCTCTTAGACCCGCTAAGACCGCTTCGTATTCTGCCTCATTGTTGGATGCCCTAAAGTCTAGCCTCACGGCTAACTTTAGTTCATCCCCTTTTGGAGAGATTAATAACACACCAACTCCGCTGCCTTCATTGGTGGATGAACCATCCACATAGACCTTCCAAAGATCTTCCATCTCCACATGCAAAGTCTCGGCCAAAAAATCGGCCAAGGCCTGCGCTTTGATTGCGGTTCGAGGCCCATATTGAATGTCATATTCCCCTAGTTCAGTGGTCCACTTTACCAACCTTCCTGAGATATCAGCATGCGTCATTATTTTCCCGAGAGGGCTGTTGGTGAGGACCATAATGGGGTGAGATAGAAAGTAAGGCCTTAGTCTTCGAGCTGTTGTGACCAAGGCCAGAGCGAGCTTCTCCACAACTGTATATCTGAGCTCCGCTCCCTTGAGGGCGTGAGAGATGTAATATACGGGGCTTTGTTCCGTGCCTTTCTGCCTGACCAAGACTGAACTAACAGCCATCTCAGTGGCCGAGAGGTAGACATACAATGGTTCTCCTGGGGCTGGTTTGGCTAATATGGGGAGCTCCGCCAAATGCTTCTTCAGATCCTCGAATGCCCTCACGCATTCTTCATCCCATTCGAATTTTTTAGCTTTCCTGAGGACTCGGAAGAAGGGTAAACTACGATGTGCCGCTCTTGAAATGAATCGTGACAAAGCGGCGATTCTCCCGACGAGCTTCTGGACCTCCTGGAGATTCCCAGGAGGTGTCATAGATTGAATAGCTTTTACTTTCTCAGGATTGGCCTCAATTCCCCTTTCTGTTACCATGTACCCAAGGAATTTCCCACTTTTGACCCCAAAAGTGCATTTTTGGGGGTTCAGCTTTAGCCTGTAAGATCTCAAAGTGGCAAAGGTTTCACGGAGATCCTTTATGAGATCAGCCGAGTTCTTCGACTTTACAAGAATATCATCCACATACACTTCCACATTTCTTCCGGCCTGGGCTGAGAAAATCTTGTCCATGAGCCTTTGATAGGTGGCTCCCGCATTTTTTAATCCGAAAGGCATCACTACATAACAAAACGTCCCTTCGGAAGTGATGAAACTCACTTTGTCCTGGTCTTCTTCTGCTAAGGGGATCTGATGGTATCCTTGATAAGCATCCATCAAACATAAGTACTGATGACCTGCGGTGGAATCAACCAGTTGGTCTATCCTCGGCAAGGGGTAACAATCTTTTGGACAAGCCTTATTAAGATCTCTGAAGTCGACGCACATTCTCCATGTTCCCGAGCTCTTGGGGACCAGGACAACATTTGATAGCCATGTTGGGAAAAAAATCTCCCTAATGTGTCCTGCCTTAAGAAGCTCGTCTACCTGTTCTTTTATTACCTTGTCTTTCTCGGGGCCAAAATGCCTCTTCTTCTGTTTGACTGGCCGGGCTTCAGGGAGAGTGTTGAGGTGGTGTTTCATTATCCCGGGGCTGATCCCCCGAAGCTCTTGTGGAGACCAAGCAAATACATCAATGTTAGTTTTTAAACAAGCCAGTAGATCATGCTTGGTTTCGGGATCAAGATCAGCCGCCACCCTGACACTCCGTTGGACCCCTATTTCCACCGTTTCTGGCTCCTCTTCTGAGGTGAGCTGAACCTCTCTTCTGGAGGTCATATTTGGTTGGGCCACAATCATCCCTACCTCGGTCCGGGATCTTTTGACTTCTTGCCTTACCTCATCCACATAACATCGTCGAGAGGATTTCTGATCCCCCCGACTACTCCTACTTCATTCCCCACAGGATATTTCAGCTTTTGATGATAGGTAGAGCTTACAGCTCGGAAGTCGGCCAGGGCAGGTCGGCCAAGTATTCCGTTGTAGGAAGAGGGGGCATCCACCACAGTAAAACATGTCATTTTTGTGATGCGGTGAGGTCCCGCCCCTAGGGATAAGGGGAGCATGATTTGCCCTACAGTTTGGACCGCATGTCCTGTGAAGCCAAATAAAGGCGTAGAGATATGATCAAACTCGAAACCTTCCACTTTCATTTGGTCCAGGGTTCTTTTGAAAATAACGTTAACTGAGCTTCCGGTGTCAACAAAGATTCTTGCGACGTCATAGTTGGCGATAGTAAGAGTGACTAATAAGGCGTCGTTATGAGGTGCCACAACACCTTTCATATCATCCGGCCCGAAGCCAATGACGGGGTCATCTTTGGGGGCAAGGTCTAACCCCAAACTTTCCAATCTCCGACCATGAGCTTTACGAGCCCTGCCCGAATCTCCGTCGGTGGCGCCGCCCGTTATCATGTGGATTATACCTCTGGTCGGATCATTAGCAATCTGCTGGACCTGAGGGCCTTGATGTCGCGGGGGGTCATCTCGACCCCCGCGGTTGGGTCGGTTCTCCCGGGGTTGTGGCCTCTGATTAACCCCAGGAGGTCCCCGATCCCTTCGATCATCTCGATAACTTCCTTCTGATCGAGCTAGGAGGTTCTTCATGCGAGGGTCTCTTTGCATGATTCTTTGGACCTCTTCCCCCAATTTCTGGCAATCATTGGTGACGTGACCGTACTCTTGATGGAACTCACAAAACTTATCTGAGGGCGGTAAACGCGGCCCTTTCTCGGCTTGTTTCGGTCGCTCCAGCTTTCTTCTTTCTTCACAAATGGCCATGGCTCTTTCCAAGCTCATTGCCAACGGGGCATAAGGGAAAGGTCCAGGACCTCGGCTCCGTTCCTCTGTTCTTTCTGCAGGCCTCTTCCTACTTGGTTCCACTTTCTCTTTCCCCTTATTTTTATCATCGGGTCGGATATCCACTCGCCTTTGCCTTTGTGCATCTTCAAGATTCACGTATTTCTCAGCTCGGCTCAGGAGCTCATCATAACTTTGAGGGGGTTTCTTGACCAAGGAATTGAAAAATTGTCCCCCTCGGAGCCCTTGCGTGAAAGCATTTACCAAGGTTTCTGTTGCTGCAGCTGGGACCTCCAAGGCCGCACTGTTGAATCGTCTAATGAAGTCCCTCAGCGAATCTGTATCTCCTTGTTTCAAATTGAATAGGCCCAATGAGGTTTTCAAGTATTTCTTACTTGCAGCATACTGGTTTATGAATAGGGTGCTGAATTCTCGAAAGCTGGTAATGGAATGTGGCGGGAGCAAATCGAACCACCTCTGGGCGGGTCCCACTAGGGTGGTAAGGAAGACCCGGCATTTGACCCCATCTGAGTATCGGTGAAGCAAAGCAGAATTATTGAACCTTCCAAGGTGTTCTTCGGGGTCAGTACTTCCATCATAATCCTTGACGGTTGGTTGGCGGAAATTAACGGGGAGGTCTTCATTCAGTATCTCGAGGGAGAGTGGGCTTTCTCTGTCCAATACGGGAGGTCGGCCCCCCATTCGCCTGCCAAGCCTCCTGACTTCCTCCCAAATGGCTTCCATATGCTCAGGAAGAGGGGGAGGAGGAGGAGGAGGAGGAGGAGGTTGTTGTGGCGGTGGTGATGGAGTACGATTTCGACGGAGGGCCTCATTCACAGACCTATTAATCAACTGGGCCAATTGGTCTAGACTAAGATCAGCCACACCTCTGCCTTGGCCACCTCCGGGACCTCGGTTACCATCTGCATGGCCCTGATTGCCACCTCCGGGACCTCTGTTACCATTTGCATGGCCCTGATTGCCACCTCCGGGACCTCTGTTACCACGCGCAGGGCCTGTTCTTATACCTGTTCGTCCCCACATGTCTACGTCTTCTCAGTATATTCCCACAGACGGCGCCAATTGATATCGCTGAAATCGGTGATGCTAGCTGGGAGGTCAGATCCCTGCTTGGAGAGCTCGGACCACACGTTTGAACGCTGTCTGGGAGGTCGGATCTTCACCTTGGGAGCTCGGATCAGACACCTCGAAATCCAGAAACACAAACAAGAGTGTTAGAAGGGGGCCGGAAGGTTGTTCCGGCGTAGCCCCTCCGACGCTCAAGTCAGAAAACTGAGAGAGAAAACTGTGTGTGCAAAGAGAATGTGAAAAAGTATGAATGAATAAAACAATGAACGGAACCTGGTATTTATAGGAGAACAATAGAGTCCTAGTTTGGCAAATTAGGATCCTCAGAATCTTCGGAAGATTTGATTAGATCTTGCCCAGATTTGGTTTAGATATCGTGCCAGATTTGATTAGATCTTTGATGGGCTTTACCTTTCTGGGCTTTGATCTCTGTGGGCTACGCGCTTAATATCTGAGTAAGAGCTCTCGCAGGCATGGGCCCACGAGACGCTAGGACCTCCTGGGACCTCGGCTCGGGAGCTCGGCCGAGGGTTTTCGATCGTCCCGATAATAGCTTCTTGGAGGTCAGCTCGGGAGGTCGGCCAGGGAGGTCGTCCAGGGAGGTCGGCTGACCTCTCCAATGGCTGGAACTTCTGATATGGGAGGTCGGCCAGAGATGACCTCCCGGACAGCCTCAAGCTTTCTTCTGAATGCATGTTGGGCTTTGCTTGATATGGGCTATCGAGAGCGGGCCGAGCCCATCCTCCCACCGGGGGTATCATCCTAATAATGATAAGTTATTGAATATCGAATGCATAAAGTGTGTTGGTATCTTGGTTAATATGCACATGTGTTGCGCGATTTATATGCTAAAAGCTGGAACATCTATGTCCTGAATTAACCTATCCCTCTTCCTGTTCAGTGTTGAGACCTTCCTTGTTTAAGATTTTGCCTGAGCTCGAACTATTGCGACCACGGTGGAATCTTTTCGCTTGTACTCCCAGTTGTCGCTGCTCGTGGAATGATTTGAACACACATTTCAAATGGTTTATGGTGAAATTTATCGCTTTTCTATGTCATGTGCGTTTGCTTCGACAGAACGCAACAGCATGGCGAGAGAATCTTTTTTTGAAAATTCATTTGTAATTAACAATCCATATTTCCACTCCAAACTCATTACATGGCCCTGGCGTGTTTTGGCCCCTCCCCCAATTATGTGGAGATGGCTTTGGAACTGTCCTGGTCATTCTTGTAGGTATTACACCAGTGATTTTTTGAATACTTTTTCCGCGTAGTTATTTTTAAGTGTTCATAGTTTGATAGAATATCATTGGTTGAATATTAACTAATAGTTTGTAAGTTTTATTTATGAGCTATTGCTGTCTTCTCCAGAGCAAATAAAGGTATTGCTCAATCAACAGGAAATGCTGCATGAGAGATATACTGAGCTTAAAGCCCTTTTGGAACAAAGTGAATCATCTACAAGTCACGGTGGTGATGAAACTACTGTTTCTGTTGAGAATTGGTCTGGACCATTTGAATGGGACTACCAAGCTGATGATGTTAGGTTTAATGTATTTGGCATATCTTCTTATCGTGCAAATCAGCGAGAGGTTTGTGTTGTTCTTGATGTTCTGAACAATTATCGTATCTTAAGCTATAAGCTTCAAGAAACTCTTTAGGGAAACTCCTATTGCTTAATTGGCAACAACCAACTCATCTCTGCATTGTCATTTATAGTTTTATGAAAGTACTGTTTTGAATTTTTGAGTACTCTAATTGATGCTTTTGTTTTATTTCCTGTGAACTAAATGCTAAAAGAAGCCAAGAATATTATGTATGCTACGTAGCTCGCGAGTCTTGAGAAAATTTCTCATCATGTTGTGTTATGTGCTTGGTTGATTGCTCTACCACATTTCCTGTATACTATTCTGACCCAGCTGATATTTGTTAAAATGAAAATAAAATTATAACAGATGGTTGCTCTATCCATTTTTCCACTTGCTTGAGCTATGATGTAATAGATCAACACGTGCTCTTCTAATGTATGGCCTCTGATAGACTTGATCATATTCATTACAATAGTTATTTGCTGTTGTTTCCAAGTGCATCTTACACATCTATATTCTCTGACTTTATTCTGCATACACGAGAATTTCGAGGCAGTTTCTAGGTCATCGCAGAAGCAAAGCTATATGCCAAAATCCGTCTTATGCATTGCCAAAACTACTAATGAGATAGAGGGGCAAAGAACTTATGTGAACATTTCCAAACTCAAATTTTACTAGGAGCTAGCTGGATTACCTGCCTTTTCATTTATATCAACTAAACATAACTTATCTTATCTTGTAAGCGAACTACATAAATCTGCAACTTTCCCTGTTTCAATGCATCTCTTGTTAAGCCCTTTTTTTCCCTATAACTGAAACACCTTTGGCTCCAGTTTGGTCTATTTGAATAGGTGGATTATTGTTTATGATTTTTTCCTCACACATTCATAATTATAAGTCCGTGCTGTGATGACGTGATCCAATCACAGCTGATAAGTTTTTATGAACAGATTATCAACGCAGTCATGTCTGGGAGAGATGTTTTGGTTATCATGGCAGCTGGTGGTGGCAAGAGTCTGTGCTACCAACTTCCAGCAATCCTTAGAAAGGGTGTTGCTCTTGTTGTCAGTCCTTTACTGTCTCTTATTCAAGATCAGGTAGGAAGCTCATCAGTTCAGGCTACTTTTGCCACATGCAAACTCAATCTATGTTCTTTCCCTTTTAAACAATTTCTCCAGGTAATGGGCCTGGCTGCTTTAGGCTTACAAGCTTTTATGTTGACATCAACAACAAACAAGGATGAAGAGAAGTTCATATACAAAGCTCTTGAAAAGGGGGAAGGAGAGCTCAAGATATTATATGTCACACCGGAAAAGATATCAAAAAGCAAGAGATTTATGTCCAAATTGGAAAAGTGCCATCATGCTGGTCGCCTCTCTCTAATTTCCATTGATGTAAGAATGTGACATAATTCTCTAAACTCTATATGGCACGCACACATACCGAAATACAATCTCCTTCCTTTGCAGTGAAGTCTTTGAATAATCTTGTAAATTTTGGTTGCATGTTCATATCATCAGGTTTGTTTCTTTTGAGCTCCTGGAGGTGGAAACTTGTTTCATATGTAAAATAAACTTCCATACCAAACCAAAAGATTAGATTCACCTAGTTTCATGTTTCCTTTTAAATTGAAAAGTGTGTGTCATAAATCCTTATCAGTGTTTTAAGTTATTATTTTACTATAAAGTGGAAATAAAGTCTTGAGAGTTAGATAATCAGACCAGGCACTTTCCATGGGTGTAGTGATGTTGGTCCATCCATGAAATTGCTAGGTTGTGGTCACGGATTGACCTCTTAAACTATATGCCTTATCAAAGGGAAAAGAAGTTGAAAGAGTCAAGGCCAATTAATTTATTAACGTTTGCTTCCTAGATAAATATTCGTTTCCCTTGTCTTAAGACTTGCATATAGCTACATGGGCTTTTTAGATTAAAAATTGCTGAATTTTGTGCTTCTAGTGATCATTCCATAACAATTATGGAGGGAAAGTACAAATAATTTTCGGGCGTATCTACTTGTTAAATGTGTTTATGCTCTTGAACTATTTAACCACGCCATAGAGTTTCTGGAGAATCAGAAACATACTTTGTGTACTTGTAGATGTTATCGTCCTCGTGTAGCTATCGTGTAGCTATCGGATAAGCTGGGCTTAGACTTGTAGAGTGGGCCATGTCAACAAATTTGAATGAGAGGCCGGTATCAATGAAAGAGGGCAGTTTGTAATTTGGATGCAAGCGAGTGGCAACTTCTGCGAATAACTCCCTTACAGCACTGCAGTACTAAATTGAGTCGAATTTGTTTATTGTCGTGTTAGTCTCAAGCACGAGCTATAAATTCTTAGTATTTTAAAAAAAATTCAATATTATTCACAATCTTCTTTATCCTTAATTAATATTTAAAATACATGTTTTGATGACTAATTTTATAAAGCCGAAAGAGTATTTATGATGTCCAACCGAGCTTGGCCTGAGCTCGATTGATGTCATAGATCAAACTTGTTGAGCCGCCAGTTCCTGTAATGCATGTGGTCCTTATTTGATATTGAACGTTTACTTTCACAGGATAGTCATTTATGCGAGTGATGTCTGAAGCTATCCTATCTCTTTTTTTGTTTCCCGTGAATAGCAATATGTACAAGAGCGTTTTGGGGGATGAATCACCATACCTTCAGCTTAAACAATTATGTTGAATTTTCTTCCTTTTCCTGTCAACACATATTCACTTTTCAGCTGTTCCAATTGCTACAAAATAAGTTAACCATTTAAATTATGCTTTTATTTCTTCAAATGCTTTGCAGGAGGCACATTGTTGTAGTCAGTGGGGTCATGATTTTCGTCCCGACTACAGGAATCTTGGTATATTAAAGACTCAGTTTCCTGATGTTCCTATTGTTGCTTTAACTGTATGTCATGCTATTTGATGATACATTTCCTTCACCAGCAGACTCAAGCTTTAGTTCTATAGGATTTAACTCATATTTGTTTCTAGGCAACAGCTACAAAGAAAGTGCAAGAAGATCTAATGGACATGCTACATATTTCGAAAAGCATTAAATTTGTTAGCTCTGTGAACAGGCCCAATCTCTTTTATTTGGTATTACTTTCATTAGTTTCTCGTCCAAGATATTATGAACTTTATTAATTTGTATTTTAAAATTCGGTACTTTCCGCTGCTTGTTTATGTTTTGAAACGTGTGACTTTGCAGGTACGAGAAAAATCATCAGTTGGAAAGACAGTCATTGATGATATAGCTGAATACATACAAACGTCATATCCAACTAATGAATCTGGAATAGTGTATTGCTTTTCCAGAAAAGAGTGTGAACAGGTGCAGTTCTCTTTCCCTGCTTGACTTAATCATCAATGTTCGTCAAATAATGGAGCGTGTCTATGTGAAAGTGATGCTGTGAAAGAGGGGATTTGGGGAAGGGGGTATTAACATTTTGGCTTGGGCCGTGATAAGAAGATAACTGATAGCAGGTATAATTATCGATGTGTAAAATGTGTAGTCTGAAAGTTCTAGGACATACTTGAATGGCCATGTTGCTCAAGTTGTTGCCTATGTCTGACGCCCAATCAAGACTTAGAAGATAACTAATGGTAGGTAAAATTCTGGATGTGAAAATTGTGTAGTCTGAAATTTGTAGCACATACTTGAATGGTCATGTTGCTCAAGTTGTTCCCTAATGGCTGATGCCCAGTCAAGACTCAAAAGTGAAAAATAAATATATTACGTTTATTGCTAATTATGCTCGGTGGGTTGGCATAGTTGGGTGACCCTGAAATTTTTTAAAGTTAGAAATTTGCCATTGAATGCCACAAATGCAGGTTGCAAAAGAATTGCAGGATAGGGGGATTTCAGCTGGTTTTTATCATGCAGATATGGACGTGCATGCTCGTGAAAAAGTTCATATGAGGTACAAGTTTGCCAATTAATTGCTCATATCAATGGAATTCTGACAAATTCTGCTTGTTTAATTATGTCTGCAAGAATATTAAACTGGAAGCGGGCAGAAAGACATTGTGCTGATACTCTAATTTATAAGACTACTAATATTATGCGAATTTTTAATTTGGCTTGAATAGTTCATTTAGGTTTCAGTATCTTTGAAATTGCTTGCTTTCCAATTTTTCAAAAGGCTGGTGTTGCCATGGTAATGTGTCTTTGCTGAAATGGGCTTATCGCATGGTTTGGTGTCATAGGTGGAGCAATGCCAAGTTACAAGTCATTGTTGGCACGGTATGTAAAGGAGTTCTTTTATATTATTCCGATATTATAAGGTCAAATAATCATCGGAGATTGTTTCTTGCAGGTGGCATTTGGAATGGGAATCAATAAACCAGATGGTCAGGAACTCTTAGTTACTTTCTAGTTCTTTTCAATACTCATTTGAACCTCTATTCAGAAATCGTCTGATATCTGAGATAGTTCATATTTATGGAAATAAGTTATTTATTAGGTATATAAAATGGTTTGTTGTTTATCAACTAAAATAAATCTCACTGGCATAGAGGTCCAACAGTTGTCATAATCTTTGCAATCTATAACTGATGGTGATACAGTATTAACTGATGGTGATACAGTATTAATGCCAAGAATGGATATGATGACAAAGTATCATAAATAATTAGAAAGTTATATAAGTATTAGGCATGAAATTTGTACGAATTTGTTAGGAGTACTTCATAGCAAACTATATGTATAATGTTGGTTGTGTTGGGGTTAATGAGAATCGATGGATTTCTTATTTCTTCCTTTCCCTGCTTTGGTTTTGTCCCTTTCTCCATCCCGCTTTCTTAAGTTTCTGGTTTTCTCTTCACAAAATTCCCTACTTTCATTTTTCTTTTAAAATATATGGAGTTGGCACTCGCTCAAAAAGAGTGTTACTATAACACTGTCTCAGTTCGTATCAGATAGTATATAGCTTTTTTATATTTTTATTATAGAGTGTTTTTTTTTGACCATTTGCAATCATAATGCCTGGTTACAGTCAGATTTGTCATTCATCACAGCTTAAGCAAATCAATGGAGACATATTATCAGGTTTGTGTTCTCTTGAGGCTTGAAAACGATTTTTTTCATTATAGTTTTTATACTTATAATTTCTTCGATTGCAGGAGAGTGGGCGAGCCGGAAGAGATGGGCTTCCTTCTGAATGTTTGCTGTACTTTAGACCTGCTGATGTGTCTAGGCAGGTTGTTTTCTTTTAACCGATTATTACGTTAATTTTACAGCTAAATCAATATCGTGAATCTTGAGTCCATTCTTTTTTCTGCAGAGTTCAATGGTCTTCTATGAAAATTCAGGGTTGCCAAATCTCTACGACATTGTAAAGTATTGTCTGGTATGGTTCTTTTATTCTCAATATACCATAGTCTTCCCTTTCCCTATTAAAATTCTTTTGGATGGATAAAATGTGCTTTTAGAGAATAGTTGTTTAAAAACTTTGGTACTGAGATTTTTATCTCTGTCATTTATCTGTATTCTTGTATTGATCTGCGGGAATAATTTTCATCTGTGGATAAACATTGTTGAATTGCTACCTTCTTCTGTTTTCATCTCCTATTATCTGTTGCATCCGTGAATATCTATACCTGAAGCAAAAATGAATCTATAATGTGAATATACTTAGTGAATAACTTGATTGATTTAGAAATTTGAAGCCGAATAGAATGATTTTGCATGGACTATGGAACCCCAACCTGAAGTGAACGTGAATAACTTCACTAAATTAGACATTTGAGTTCTAATCAAATAAAAATATATAATTTTGCATGGACAATGAAATCAGGGTTCAATTCATTATGATTTTTCATTACAATAACTTGTCTACTGTTGACAAGTTATTAGTTTTCGCCTCAGCTTTCATTCTTATCATGTAGTCTAAAAGGCAGTGTCGTCGGGGTGCTTTCTTCAGACATTTTGCCGAGCCTCTACGAGACTGTAATGGTGCGACTTCATGCTGGCCACTCTTTAAGATAAATATTTTACTTTTTCTGCTTTCTTTAACTAACTGACCATTATTTTCGTTCTATCTCAGGGATGTGTGATAACTGTGTTTCTAATACAGAAATTAAGGAATTGGATGTCTCTGGTATAATACCCTCAATTGGTTTTCTGAATCAAATTTCTTATGATTTTATTTAATAGGTCAAGTTCTTATGAACAAAGCTTATTCATAACTAAGAACTAACCCACTTCAAAGAGTAACCAAAACTTCTATGGCGTAATGGCCAAAATTCTTGATGGTCATCTAATGTTACCTTTACGCACCCCTGCTCATTTCACTTAATTCTTCTTCGGTGTAGCAGAACAACACTCTATTATTTGCGTGAGTAGGAAGCAAATGTAGTCTTACAGTTGATTTGATATCAGGTCACACAAAACATATGGTATCATTATTGCAAGAAACGCAAGAGAATGACCAGAGACTGACAATGCTGCAATTGGTTGACAAGATGAAGATCAAAAATAAGAATTCAAGTTAGTTCTACTGCTGGTAACTTGATATATAATGTTATCTACATGGTCTCAAGTGGAGATGAGATGATTCCCTTACCCCTGACAAATTACGAACTAGTTTGATAATGCGATTTTCTAGCATTTTTAACACTTGGCTATCTATACAATCCATATATATAGATTCTATATCACAAACTTTTTAAGGAAATAATTTGAAATGAATGGTCACTATAAGTTGGAATTTTATCGATGTTGTAACTTTAGAATCCTACATTCTTTGCACTTTATTTATCATAAACTAAACTGCAGTCGTGATGGGGTTCCATAAATCCTCACAATTCTTTTATAGATTTTTGTTAGTCTAGGTCTCCTGAAGGGAACTAAGAGAAACCTTGAATAGGGACTAGAGATCATATCAATATAATCCTAAATTTCTAATTAAACCTCATAATTACACAAGAAGGAAGCCACGTCCATGGAATTACTCTGTTGTGTTTGTCCTTAACTTATTTTTTAAGTGACTATCTTTAGAAATTTCTTATGCATGAACTGACTTCTCGACCCTTTTCTTTAATTTCCATCAAAGCTTGTAGATTTAGCTATGCTAATTAAAAACTTAGGTTGTATTTGAATTGATGATTTGAAGATTGGGATTTCAAATTTCAAATCCACAATACAATTCCTTTGGTTTGTTTAGGCAAAACCACTTGACAATAAATTTTTATTGTCAAATCGCAAATAGTTATTTTTTTAGTCACTGCCGTGAATTTCAAATTTATATTAAATATGAAATCATCTCAAATCCTCCACTCAAATAGTTCTTCAAATCCAAATCCTTCGATCGAAATGCAACCTTAGAGTAATATGCTTTGTAAGGTGCATTGTTAATAGTCCTGTCCTAAGATACTGAGTTATATTTACTTTGCCCTGCTATCGACCAACAAAGAATAACATTATCAAGAAAAAAGTTAAGATGTTTGGCAAAAAAAGGTTTTGTTAATAGTGTTGCTAAGAGTTTAAATTTCATCATTTTTAATTAAGTGCTGCTTAGCATCAATGCTTGAGTTCTGCATGATATGCATTATTTTGGTCTTTATGCAGATCCCGAGCTGAAAAAGGAGGAATTGGAACAGCTTGTAATTCAGCTCATAGTGGATAGGGTTTTGGTAAGAATTCCAGTATTCTTTACTATATAAGCTACCTTCCATTGTTTCGTCGCATCTTCTTTTTTGTCTGAAACTTGGCTTTCATTACATCTTGTCACTACGTTAAAAAGCACTGGATGGTCGGCATCTGTTCTATATTGTGATATTTGGCTGCCAAACTACACGTAAATAATTGCTTAATTATGAAAATAAAAAACAGGGCAAACAACTACGACACAAGAGCCAGTTTTCCGTCCACTGTTAATCACGGAAGATAATACTTACCTGGCAAACTTGAAAGTGGTTGCTGCTGGTTTGTTAGAAGCTAAAATAGATAATTCTATCTAGAGCCTTCTTGTCAACTTTTTATTGTGGGATTGTCGTCTCCTTTTCTCATGGGATTGTCGTCTCCTTTTCTCATGCAGAAAGAAGAATTTCAGCATACTGCTTATACCACAAATGCTTATGTGACCGTAGGGCCCTTTGCAAAGCAAGTCTTGCATGGTAACGGTGCTCCATTCTCAATAATAACAGTACATACAGAGTCAATATGCTGATATTATTTGCAGAATGTGATACTCGATCATTTTGTTTAGTTGTGAAGGTAGTATATGCATTATCGGCTTCAATTCTTTGTTGCCATTATATTCATATACAAAAAATTGTGTTAACTGGGCTACCTTTTCCCATTTCAACTCTACCGATGAAGTAAAACTCTTTTTTCCCAGAAAGTAATAATATTTCATCTCCGATGATTCTTTTAACACGAGTTAAAAATCCTAGCCGACTGCTGGATGTCGCTATTTTCATATATTTATGTACTATTTTGTTGCAGATGCAAGATTTATATGAGGGGGTGACAGGTCAATTTACTGTGTAGGTGGACGAAACCTAGATGTTTAGAAAAACCACATATAAAATTAGATTCATATTTTGCCAGGTCTGTCCGCTAATGATTCATGCAGACATACTTCGATATTGTGAATATTATGTTAAATTTAAAACGTGCAGAGGATGCAAAAATATCTAGCCTAAAAGCCAGGTGCTATACTATGTTGGAGATAATGCTGTCTGTGAGATTGTCTAGCGTTGTGATCTACGACATTTATCCTTCCACTTTCAGGAAAGAAGATAGTGAAACTAGAAGTTTATAGCGGACAGAGAAATAGCTTACCAAATTCAAAAACTTCAAAGCGAGGGAAATCTCATGGACTGGAAGTTAAGCTCGATGATCTAAGAAAAGAACTCGCGTCAACTGAAGGAGGAATCTTTCCTCATTCAGTTTTATCCACTCAGCAAATAGACAAACTGAGCACCGAGAAACCAAAATCTACCGAAGAGGTTTGATTCCAAATGCATGATCAAAAGATGTCATTCTGATTTTCTGAGAAAATGGATTGTCCAAAAGCTGTTGTTGGTTCCATTTATTTTTGCAGTTGGAGTCGATTATCGGGAAGTTGAAAACCGAGAAATACGGGAGAAGAATTATTGAAGAAATTACGAAGTATGAATCCAACCAGCGGCTGGATGATGAATCAACAGGCAGAGCTGGTAAGAAGTTGAAGACAAAGAAAGCTTTTATTGTTGTAGAGAGCAGTGAAGATGAAGTATGAAACTAGGCTCATTTTAAGGCCAAAGCCCATTTTGGGACCTACTTTAAATCCCGGTTGTAAAATGAATTCAAACCTCTTTTAGACAACTAAGATTTATTTAGGAAAATTATTTTGCTAAACTTACATTGTTTTGATTAAGTTAAGATGTTAAAGTACTAGTATTCACAAACAAGCAGCAAAATTAGAGTAAAATCAACTCATAATTGGGAGTATGCCGGCTTTCATTTCAGAATGTGGTAGTTTTTGGTAAATAACGGTTATGATATCTGGATATTGTATCGATTGGATGTTTTGAAATGAAAATTATTAACAGATAATATTAAATTATCGAATATTTTTAGGATTAAATAGAAATATTAGTCAAACGTCAATAAATCAAATGTGGATGCTGTATCCAACAAGAAGAGGGATATTTTTGTACATTACACATCAAATTACTACGTAAAAAAATAAATAACTTCTAGATTTATTTTCTTGGTAGGGTTGAATTTTTGCATATAACAGGAAAATACGTCAAAGGAAGTCGGTGGCCCCAACTATGAATCCAATTTTCTCTCATATTCGAAAATTTCGGTTCAATAATTTTGAGCGAAATATATAAAAATGAACATTCTGGTATCTTTTCAAATTTATTGCATAGTTTATAGTCAGCGTAGCTACACAAAGCTAAAAGATACTTTAATACTTGGACGCGTAAGGAAAAAAATCATCATACTACCACAAATTTGCATGTTCAACGATATACCTCTATATACTATATACACATACAAATATAATATAAGCATAACGGTCTTTTAATTAATTTTGTCAAATCAGTTTCTTATCCGAATGATCCGTGAAAAAAATATTATGTAAAAATATTAACTTTCACTACATAAATCGGATCAATCTTGTTTCACACGAGACCTATCCACAAAAAAGAATATATTATTATGATAACATTCCAGAACGGAAAAAAAATCTCAGAATCTCTATTGAAATAGCATTCGTAATAATACTAACGAGATGTGTATCCAAACTAGTATTTAAAGACTTGGAACTATGAATTGCATAGGTTGCAACCAAAACTGTCATTACATGATAAAATGAAATTGTCAGTTTCTTGAACAGATGAACTATTTAATGACCCCATCCTCAGGGAAACATACAACATTGCCAAATGTGCAAAACGCAACTCACCGTTAATTACAAGTACACTTAGCGTTTGCAGTGTAAATACTGGAGAGTGATAGTAGTCCAGTACAGCAAGTACATGGGAAACTTGGAGCCACTAGTAAGCTCTAACCCACCTGCAAGAACCAACAAGTCGTGCACTCCGTTAAATTCCGTCCGAGAAATGAAGTGCAGCTAGGATTCTCAAAGCTAGTTGTGAAATCGGAACTTGTGGAAATTAGTCGATAGGCCCATAGCATCATAAGAAAGCAGGACTTATCATATTTCTCGCGCAATAGTGACGATAACAGTGAAAACTGCAGTTCAACAGAAAATGGATGTGCACTTCTTGTGATCATTGTCTAAGAAGTTCTCAAACTCAATGAAATCATTAAAAGCAACTGGATGTAAAGAAACTACCCCAAAGGAACAAGCATTTGCTAACGTGTAATAACTGGCATATGAGCAAGGATTAATTGGTACCTTAAGGTCCAACAACCATCCATCAAGCAAACACTACAGCCATGAAACTGAAGCAACTCAATAGCCAATATCACTTGGGTCTCCCGTGTACTCAGCAATTTCGTCAAGCCTCACATTAAGCATCTCATGTGTATCCGCATCACGAACTAAACCCGTATCCTTCTCCGAATCATGCTCTAACAGAGTACCATACACACCCTTGTGTCTACCACACAAAACAAGCACTGGGCCCCCACGTCTTGGAAGAGCAGTTTCCAAGAATTCTTGTTCCACTCCTTGTATCAACTCTCTGCTCTCATCCATAGAAACGTCGCACATTCCTGGCCCCACAACATCAACCACCACTCCTTTTTTCAAGAACAATCTCCCACCCTTCCAATCCTTCCTTATAATTCTAACCCTTATGTGATTCATCAGCCAATTCACTCTCTCGTTGACCATTTTTTCGTCTTCATGACTCGTCTTCCTCATAGAATTCCTATGTCCTTTCCCTATATAAACCTTTTCCTCTTTAATCTTCAATTCCTTTAAATTTCTCAAGCATTTCTCCTCTTCCGCAGAACCCAATTCTGCCACATCCTTGCTTTGAATTTTCACCTTCTCCTCGCTTCCTGAGAGTCTCAAAACCAGTATCTCTCCACTTCTCCTCACCTCAACAACCTTAGCTTTCATTCCTATTTCCCTGCCACTCACTATTCTCACCTCTTTCCCAATATTTAATCTTTTCTTTTCTGTTTCATCCCTCATTTTATCCTGCTTCACATTTGCATTCCCGAGATTTGCAGCACCTTTACCGTTACTTTCAATTCGATTCTCACTGAACTCCTCAGTGAATCCCAATCCCCCTCTCCCCGTCCTTTTCATAACCTCCAAAACTTTTACATCCTCCTTTGCATTACGCCCTATTCCCATGCCCTCTTTCCACCCATACCCCGACAGCAACGCCAAACCAAACCCTTCCACTGGCACATCCCTAAAGTCGTCCATCCCAGCATCCTCCGGTAGCTTCTCCAAGTCCTCTTTCAACCTTCTCAACTCCAAATCTGATATCGATCCACCACGATCATCGACAGCAGGTGCCTGGCGGATATTAAGTCCATAAGCCATCGAGTTGTCGGCGGCTTCGGAATTGGGTCGATCATCAACCTCGAACTGGAGGGACGAATCTGAACCGTTGGATTGAGAAAGCGAAGGGAGATTGGGGAGGTTTTTCAGTTTCTTCGTTGGGCGCCATTGGTTGGGAATAGGGGCAATAGTTTTGACTTTGGGCTGAGGTTGTGGTGGAGCTTCGGCGGGATCGAATTCCCTTATATAGTTTCCGGCGGCGGCTGATGTGGGTGGTGGGTCATCCGCTAAGACGGCGGACCTCGCCTGTTTTTTGCGATTGGATTGGGATTTCGACTTAAAATCAAAGGAGAAACTCATAGTAGTCAATTTAGAGAAGAAACCTTCGATTCTCGGATATGTAAAGAAACCCTAATCAGTTTCGGGGTCGGAATTGGAACAAAATCAATCAATCACGCCATTAAATTAAATTTACACATAATTGAATTTCAAAGCATATTCCTTCAAATAATTTTGAGATTGAAATTAGTAAAATTTAGAAGGGAACAACATATTTTGTTCTCATTATCAATTTTTTTTTTCCAATTTAGAAAATTATCAATGTCTAATATGAAATGAATATATATCGGTGAAAATATTGATATAATTATAATTGAAAAAAATATCAATTAATAAACTAAAAAATTATAAATTAATTGATAATATAAAAAATAAATAAAATATGACTAAAATTTAAAAAATATCAATTATATATCTGAAAATAGAAAGGAAAAGATGAAAAATAAAGTAATTTAGTCATATTATTATTAGTGTTAAAAGTGAAGATTAAAAATTAGGGGTGTCAAAATGCGACACGACCCGTCAACCCGACATGAATCAATACGAAAAAAATCAGATTCGGGTTGGGGTTTTTCGGGTTCGGGTTGGGTGGGTTCGGGTTAGTGTTATGTTAGACAGATTTCGGGTTGAGTCGGGTTGGGTCGCATGTTGACCCGCGAACTTTTTTTTTTGAAAATATTACCTATATTTTGAACAAAATTTATTGTATATTTATATGATAAATTTTCATCATTTAATATTTATTTTGTAAATTTTTATTTTTTAATAATTTTTTATTTGATTTAGTAAATTTATTTTTAATTTTATACTATTAAAATTTTAAATTTAAATCGAATATTTTGTTATTATGTATTTAAATTAAAATATTATTATTATTTTTTTATTTGTTATTAATTTTTTTCATTAACTTTTTAAAAAAAAAATTAAAAAAAAAATAAAATTCGGATTAGACGGGTTAGATGAGTTGAGTCGGGTTATATGGATTCGTGTTCGAGTTGGGAGTTTTCGGGTTGGTTCGAGTTCGAGTTAAAAAAAAAATAAAATAAATATCACGAATTGACCCGAAACCCAACATAACCCACCCGATCGACACTCCTGATAAAAATGAATACACTTTTATCCAACTCCAGATGGAAAAGAGCTGACTGAATAAGAATGATCCATCCAAAACCCTAGCCTCTATTCCTACGTTTTCAGCCGACATGGAGGGGAAAAGCCATGAAGAAGAAGGGCAAATCGTTACCCCATGGCAAGTAACCGGTGACAAATCCGGCAAAATTGACTACGATAAGCTCATTGACAAGTTCGGCTGCCAGCGTGTTGACCAATCTATTGTAGACCGTGTCGCTCGCGTCACCGGAAGGCCTGCACATGTCTTCCTTCGCCGCGGGATCTTCTTTAGCCACCGGGATTTCGATGAAGTGCTCGATTTGTACGAGAGGGGAGAAAAGTTTTATCTTTACACGGGCCGTGGCCCTTCTTCCGAGGCGTTGCATTTGGGCCACCTCGTGCCTTTCATGTTCAATAAGTAATGGGAATTTTTCCAATAAGATTTTCTTTTACTGAGGATTTACTTCTCCTTCGTTTCAATTTTGATCCCCGGATTATCTGTTAAAAGTTAGTTGCTTTTAGATACCTGCAAGATGCATTCAAGGTGCCGCTTCTGATACAGTTGACGGATGATGAGAAATGCATGTGGAAGAATCTGTCAGTAGAGGAAAGCCAGCGGCTGGCTCGTGAAAATGCCAAGGATATTATTGCTTGTGGATTCGACGTTTCAAAAACGTTTATCTTCACCGATTTTGATTATGTTGGTGGGTGAGTGGTTCTTCCAATTTAGTCACTCTTCATTCGTTAAGTTTGCTAATTATTGTGACCTTAATAGGTTTTGGCTTTGTTAAGGCCCTGTGTGATAATTTGGTATTTATAATTATTTTTTTATCACATTGTTTGGCTTTGAAATCCTTACTCAATAACCAAGCTTTTGTCTCAAATTTTAACCCGTAACACTGCTGATAGACCAATATTATATTGTACTATCCTAACCTACTCCTAAGTCCTAAGAGCTATTGTTTGGAGAATAAACCCCATCGTCCTCTCGTCTCACATTGACAGAGTGAGACAAAAATCTATGTGGCTTTTAGGCGTGTTCAGATGTTTGTTCCTAGAGATTGATGTATGATCAACAACTATTTTCAAGAGAAGATAAAAATTATTTAATTCTTTCAAATAATCGATTAAAGGAACACTGATTCAAGGTTGCTTATCGTTTCACATGGTTTTCTGTGAATATTCACGTGAATTGTACAAAGGTGTCTTAGTCTAATTTCCTTTTTTTTTGAGTTATCAACTGTGTGTTGGTTGCTAGTATTTTTAGCTTAATTTACTCTCACAGAAGAGGATTCTCCTGATTATTATTTCAATCATGTTGATGATATTCTTCTAATGAAACTTATTATACAGTTCCTTCTACAAAAACATGGTCAAGATTGCAAAGTGTGTCACATATAATAAGGTGATTAGGAATTTGATGGCTCATCCGTTTTAGATTTGTGCATTTTTTTGGTTTCCATCTTTTACATATGAATGCTAAATTTGGCATTAATCGGTGCTGTAGGTACTAGGTATTTTTGGTTTCAATGGAGAAGATCACATTGGTAAAGTAAGCTTCCCACCTGTTCAGGTACTACCCTTTAGAACTTGAAAGAATAATTGTTTGTGGTGGTTGAAGATGCAACCTTTTTGAGTGATTATGTTATTGCTTATGTGTATGTTTCGCATTATTGTCTTAATTGATCCTTTTATTGGATCCTGTTAATCAACAGTTGTTGTAAAATGGTTTGCTCTTGGAATACTGTCATTTAAATATTTTTACTATTAGGAATTGCATTTACTTTGTTGCTAACTAAGAGAGCAACTATTTCGGAATCAAGTCTGAGATTCATAAGGTTGTTGATGGCTATTGAATCTCTTCCCCTTGAAGATCTACTATCGAAATTGCTGCTCTTGTAGCTTGGAACTATTCGTAGTTTGGAAGTTATTCATATCTTCCAGAGATTCTCAAATCCCGTGATTGGAACTGCTCACATTTGGAAAATACTAAAAACTGCTGTAAATGGCTGAATATCTGCACAAAGAGTGAAAATTGTAGTCAGATTGGTTTGGCTGTACTTACAAGCAAATACAAAAGCTTTCTTGTTCATAATGCTCTGTAATCATTCCGTGCCATACTCTGAATCTTAAGCTGGGAATTTCAAATATCTTAGAAAATGTTGGACATCATTCTTGAAATAGTTATAGCACATTGGCACTGCTATTTAAAACAATAACCAAATTATGAATAAACTGAAAACAGTTTAATAAACTGAAAACAGTTTTTATCTATCTAAGTTGTCTTTTCTGCTAATTTTTATTGATTCTGTTTAGTTTTCAGGTTTCATGTACTCTTTTTCCTTCTTTAGGCAATAACATCTGGCTAACTGAATTTCAGGCAGCTCCAAGCTTTCCATCTTCATTTCCACATCTGTTCTCTGCTAAAGATAACTTTCGAAGCTTGATTGCTTGTGCCATTGACCAGGTTTGTTCACTTTATAGTTCTATTTATTTTATGTACGCTTTTCAAATTAATATGTTAGTCAATTATGATCAGATGTTTGTATAAAGATTTGACAGTACCCTACAACAATTCTTTTGTCTGTTCAATAATCTTTCTTCTAATTTTTAACTGATTTTTCAGGATCCTTACTTCCGAATGACGCGAGATGTTGCTCCTCGAATAGGGTGTCACAAGCCTGCCTTACTTGAATCATCATTCTTTCCTGCTCTTCAGGTTTTTTATTTTTTCATTTCTGATCGAGGAGAAGCTTTTTTATGGCATGAACATAAAATTTATTGTTTTGCGGTTATGATCTTCCTGACCAAATTAATTGCTTGTGCGGAAACCTTATCATTAATTTATTTTGACTAACAATAAGTATTCAATTTTCTCTGTCCTCTCACACTGAGGTTGAGTTTCTTTACCATCGTTTCGATTTTCTATAATTCAACCACGTGCTAGTTTTGATTCAATTTCAACTGCAGTTTATTTACCTATTTCTTTGTCCGATTTTCTCGTTTGACTATATCTGCAGGGAGAGACAGGGAAAATGTCTGCCAGTGATCCAAATTCTGCCATATATGTTACCGATTCGGCAAAGGACATAAAGAACAAGGTTTCCTTTAATTAACCCCTCCAATCCATAGTCTTTAAAGTGAAAGCGATGATTAGTTTCTTATTTGCCTAATGAGAACAAACTTTTCAAATTAAAATTTGCAAGAAACCTTTTAAAAAAGTGGTTTTGTGATCCAAGCACTATTTTAGAAGTTCTAAAGAATTTTACCCTCCATGTTATGCACCAAACTATGCTAACTTTTGGTGGTGCAGCTTGAAACCTATGACGATGGTTAATTTATTGATGGTTTGTTTAACTGTAGCTAACCGATACTTTGTTCAGGTAAACAGATATGCATTCTCTGGTGGGCAAGATTCAATAGAGAACCACAGGAAGTTTGGAGCTAACCTGGAGGTATCATAGTTTATATCTTTGTACCTGGGTGATTTTAAATGGCAAATAGTCACTGGTACCTGTGTATTAAAGTCTCCGTTTCCAGTATTAATATGTAGAACATGATATAACTGGTACTGGTATTTTGAATTGATTTGTGCTGATCCGTGCTCTTCTCGAACATATTTAGGTGGATATACCAATAAAATACCTTGGTTTTTTCTTGGATGATGATGCAGAGCTTGAACATATCAGAACGGTAAGTAATGTTACTTTTTTTGCAGTTCTGTTGTAAGCTATAAGACATCCACTGTCTTATTTAATTCGTATTGAATGGTTGAAATTTCCTCATTGCCGCCCATAATAATGCTCCTGCTATCATTAAGCAGGAATATGGTGCTGGCCGTATGCTAACAGGTGAAGTGAAGCAGCGGCTCATTGAAGTTTTAACTGAAATTGTTGAAAACCATCGTAGAGCCAGAGCTGCTGTGACTGATGAGGTAAAATCACATGTTACCCTCTCTGCATTTGAACTTGCAGTGGGCAATTTGGCCGTCCGGAAATTTATTTTATGTTCTTTTGTTGCAGATGGTCGATGCTTTCATGGCCGTACGGCCACTTCCCAACATGTTCAGCTAAAATGGCAAGTGCATTTACAGCTCGATGGTTAATTTGATGGAAATGAAATATCATTTACTTGTGAAAGGACGAAATAGCCCTTCTGCAAATATAGTTGGCGTTATTTTTTTTTGGTTGTGTTACTGCCATCAGCTCTAGTGTCACTATTATCATACACCCTGATTTAAAATTTATAAATAAGGGTCGAATCGAGTCGAGTGTAATTTTTTATATTTGAGTTCGAACTTTATTTAACGAATATATTTATGATTCACAAGTTATTTCAAATTTTTATTTTATTTAACAAATATAAATTATAAATTTAAGTATTTATTAAATTTATTAAAAATTAGGTTCTATGACTAGAGAAAATATAAATTCTTATTAAAATTTGTCATTTTATTTTCATAAATAAATTTAACACATTTTCTATATTTGTCAATTTAATAGAATTTTTTTATATTTGTTTTAATTAAAAAATTCAAAATATATCATCAAATATCAAATTTATTATTATTTTTATTTAAGAATTGACTCCTGAGTTAACGAGTCAGATATTATATATAAAGTTTAAATTTGGTTCGGTTATTCTAATGAGTCATGTTAAGCAAATTCAAACGAGTTTTTGTCCAATCAAAAGTTAAAAAACAGTTTGGTTAATTTAGATGTCTATTCCCAACCGTCGATATGTGAATCTGACATTTCAATAATGCATTATAATGGTACAAATAAACTATGTAGAAATAATTTTTTTTAAAAAAAATTCGGTAAAACTTAAAACTTTAGGAAAAGAACTTTAAATAAATGCTCTATGATTATTACTTCGTCCTCAGAAAAGGAAAAAATAAAGAGAAGGAATATACAAAAATGGTCATCCACATCTCCTGGGAACAGTCCAAGATCTAGTACTGGAATTCCTGTCCCCATTCGGTACCAACTTCATGTATCTCTTCCAATCATCAATCACCATCTGTATATCATGGATCTTGTTACCCATTCCAATACAACAATTTGCATGCATTGTAATCACCAGGTCGAGATCCTTACTGGGTTCACAAAACCCGCCAAAATAAGCCGTCTTCAAAAACCTGATCTCCATTTCAAGATTTTTGACGTAAGAATCCATTTTGATCATGTTTAGGACGTCTTGGTCATGTTTACCTGGGAAATAATCCTTTTCCATGTACCAGAATTTGTAGAATTTGATGGTTTTGTTGTTGGATTTGACGTAGTTGAATCCTCCATTTGGGGCGTTGCCCACGTCGGTGGAGTTGAGCTCGTCGTAGTAGTGGTCGCAGGCGATTTGGAATTCTCCACATCATTTTTAATTTATTCCTCACTCATGAAATGTGCTTCGACGGTGAAGTTTACGCCGGCGGTGGTTATGGCGAAACAGTGGAGCTTCAAGGTCAAGCAACGCGCATAGGCGGTCTCGTCTAATGCCGCAACCACCACGTGATTAAAGCAGGCGAAGAGTCTGATTTCCGATTCTGAAGCTCTCCAGAAAGAGATCGAAGATTGAGTTTGGTTCCGTCCACGCCACATTTAAGGTAGTGATTATCACCGTCTTGCCATCCTCCATGGCTGCTTCCTTCAACGTGCTCTTCAATTTATTAATCTCATCATTGGTCTGATCAATCACAGAGACAATGTTAAATAAAAAGATTTATACAATCTAAATTAAAAATCATCATTGATAAATTACTTATAATTGTAATATAATATGTAATTTTTAGAACTTTGAAACCACAATAAAAACTCTAAAAAATCGGCATTAACATTATTATTAGGGAAAATAATTTTTTGATCAAATAACTTGTCCGATTTCGAGTTTGGTCTATTCAAAGTTTGTTTTGTTACACTAATTTTTAATTTTCAGCTATTTTGATCCAATTTTTGATATGACAGTCAGCAATTTCAAAGTTCAAACCATCATCCAACGGCAAAAGTTGCGGATGATGCTTCTGAGATCAGAATCCAGGGATTGATGAAATATTTCAGATAAAAATTCAGAATTCGTTGAACCAACTAACTAATGTCTGTTTAATGATAAATAAGTGAGACTGAGCAACCACATTGCACGAGTAAGATGTAGGTAACGACTTCAGCAAAGAACTCAAGTGTTTCTCAAATGAGAAGCCATTTACTCATTGATTTCGGTGAGCTTACTGACCATTCACACAGATTAGCAGCCATTCGGCTGGTGTGTGACTGGCTAATTAGCCACCATATGCAAAAGAAACATTCTGGGGTGCCTAAAAAGCAAATGTAAGAATTAACGTCCTCAGAAACGGAAGTCTCTCTCAATGGTCTAGGTGAGATTACAGACCACTCATACAGATGGAAAGCATTTGGGCTGATGAATGACTGGCCAATTAACCACCATAGATTGGCACAATATATTTAGGACAAACCACATGCAATTACATTAACTTTCATTTCAGTGTAAGTGCATGCTGGGGGTGGACTCCGGAATTTAGTAGAGGTGGAGAAACTCTATGCATTCCTCGCCGTAAAGCTTGCATTTTTATGGGAAAAAAAAACTCGAAAATCCTGCCCACCTCTGATTGCACCAACTTGACATCAGATTGTATCAAGAACAATAACTAGGCAATTGCAACTCGACAGGCGCTTTCAAATATCTACAACATAAATTTTAGGAAATCAAAGTGCTTCTACATCAAGCAAACGGCGAAAAACAAAAAAAAATGCACAACCATCGTCGAAGCAGGGCGTACTAGCAATCAAAAAGGGAAAACTGAAATAAATACCAGAGTATCGATGAAGAAATCAAAGTCGCCTTGAATTAAAAATAATAGTGGATAAAAGGATTGGGTAAGTCATCTTTGAGCTCCGTCTCCGCCCCGCAGTAGAGAGACTTGCTCTGATCTCATCCGTAACTCATCTCCCACTGGAATTTCTGTGCGTAAGTATACTTGCAGAAGAGGAACAAAGGTGGCGAAGGGTGAGTTCAAACATATGCAAGTCGGCTCGACACTTCGCGTGCAGCTAGGGTTTGTAGATTGTTTGTTTTACTGGTTTTTTGTGTTATTTTTAAATGTGGTATTTATATTATATTATTTTATATTATATTATTAATTATTAATAAAATAATAGTGAAATTCAAATCTTGAAACTTAAGTCACGTTAAATTCAAAATTGATTATAATATTTTGGTAACTAAATAAAAATAGGTAAAAATATGTGTGAGAAGGTTTCACGAGTCATATTTTGTGAGACGAATATTTTATTTGGGTCATCCATGAAAAAATATTATTTTTATGCTAAAAGTATTACTTTTTAATGTGAATATTAGTAGTGTTGACCCGTCTCACAGATAAAGATTCGTGAGACCGTATCATAAGAAAACTATTCATAAAAATATTAGTTGAAACTCTTATCCAAATATTTATGTGTAATTCAAAATTATCATTTACATTCACAATCAAACTTTATCTTTTGTCACAGATAAGAATATTTTGTTTAAAAATCAAGTATTAAAATCATTAATTTACTAAACACTTTATATTAAATATAGTCACCTTCTCATTTTTATTTTCAAATCCTACTTGCTTATTATTTTCCTCCATTCATTCATAATTTATAATTTTAGTTACTCTTTAAAAACATATTCTTTTGCAAACGTAGTCTGAAAATGAATGAAATTTGCTAGTATTTTATTCAGTTGTGATAAAGGTAATTTTGTATATTTAGAAACATAAAGTGAGAAATGCTTATATCATCAAATGCACTTAAAAGCGTATAAATTTGCATATACAGAAGGTTATAGGAGCATTTTTTTGGTATTAAAAAAACACATATTAATATTTTATTGGGGTTTTATTCAACTTGGAATTTTTACGTATGCAATTTTCACTTAATAAATACATCGCGCTACAAGTGTTGTACATTAAACTCGTCCCTCCACCCCCCCCACCCCCCCCTCTCCAAGTCTCACCTCCCCCATTTCCTCAAGACACTATAAATAGGGCAAAACACAGGTCTCGTTCTCTCTCGCCGGAAACTTCTGGAATTGAAATCCGAATTACTCGAGAATACTAATTTGAGATCAATCTTTTACCTAGACTCCATTACTATCAGTGGTATTGTGGTGTTTTTATCAAGTAATTAATTGTGATGGAGGCCGCTAGGAATTCCCAACCTCCGCCGCAAACTGAATCCGCTACCGGAGAGGCAAACGATGCGGAAGAGCGACAGGAGCAGCAAGAGGAGGGTGAGAATGAAGTTTTGATGTCGAAAGCGCAGGCCTTAATGGACAGGATCGTTGCGAACCCTGAAAACCCTAATCCCAACGCGCTCCATGCCCTTGCTACTCTTCTCGAGACCGAAGAATCCAGGTATTATTTGTGTGCCCGGTGGAAACATCTTCTGGACGGTGGTGTTTCTATTAGGAAAATATCCTTCTTTTTTTTCTATGAAAAGTTAGGATGGACACACCATTGCATTCTTAGGTGAAACTTTTGCGTTTACCAATCAATTGATTTAACTGTAGGTCTCGGGCTTTATAACTAGTGTAAAAGAGACTCATAAGAGATGCTACCTATTACTGTAATAGGTGCTGGGAATCACTTTTCTTTTCTTTCTTTTTTCTTCTATGAAAGAAACAGAGCGGGGGAGAGAAATTTATTCATTTTATTTTCAGGTTTCAAGGCTGTCCTACCTCAATGTTGTTTTACTTTTACAAGTGCAGTTGTCTTTTCTTCTTCTTTTTCTTTCTTTCTTCGTTCCAAACAAATCATCAGTAGCTTTTATTTAATTTAGATTGGGTATCTTTGTGAATGTTTCAAATCAATATTCTGTTTTTGTTTGAATTGACACATGGAACCCCAAGAACTTTAGTTTTTAATGACGGAAAGAGTTTTATTCATTTTATGCAATCTACCGTATCTTTAATAATGGTTATTTCTGCACATATTATGAATTAACTATTACGGTATTCATTTATTCTATCCATTTTGAATAAATTTAATAAACTTATATCTGAAGGAAATGCTTGAGTAATGCATCTTAGTTCAGGCACACTATTTCGTTGTAAGGTGAGAATATGGCGTGTCAGTTATCTTATTTCTTCATTTATATCTTGTTCTTCTGAAATATTACTTTATCCGCAATGTGAGGATATAGAATGTATTTTTTTTGTGGGTAGAGCCAGTTTAGTTTCTGCTGTATGTGTCGTATGCTTTCTGTTCAGTCCTCTCAATTTATTCTATGCTGTTTTATAAGATGCCTGATTTGGAGTACGTGCTCTTTTTATTTTTAATTCATGATGTTGATTTTATAGTGTTTCTGTGTTTTCTGTAAAATGTGAAATTGTTGGTTAAGGTGTGGAAGTATCCGTTAGTGGTAAAAGAGACCTCGGACAAGCGAACTTTTTTTTTTACTTTTAGTCTAGCCGCCAACAATTAAGATGGTGTGGCTAACTAGAGTTACCTAGTACATGGAGATTCATGTGATAGGCTTGGCAGATCACCTGGTTATTATTTTTGTTCAGAAAAATGTGTTTTTAGGTTAACATGATAGTGTAGTTCTAATAAGCATGAAATTACATGAATTGTGACTTTGAAACAATTAAAATAAACAAATAAGCATGAAATTACATGAATTGTAACTTTGAAACCACTCACTCTTTTTTTGAAAGCTTTATCCAATTTTACAACAGTTCAAATATAGTAAATTTTTCTTACCAAATATTGTTTCTTTGGCAATGCTTTAGATACATGGAGGTTCCAGATTACTCGTCAACAAGTAATGGCAGGTCTGCCCATAATGTCGGACGGCTGGGTAACCTTATTCGGGTATTTGCTGACTTTTTCTTTTGCATTTTCCAACTTCATTTGCTCTGACTATTGTTTCCTTTTGATATGTGGGAGGGCTGATGGGATCGGTCTAAATGCTTAGAATGTTGATTTCTTGTTTCTATTTCTGCAGGAGAATGACGAGTTTTTTGAACTGATATCTTCAAAATTTCTAACTGAAAGTAGATATTCGGTATCAGTACAAGCAGCAACCACAAGGCTCCTTTTCAGCTGTTCACTAACTTGGATGGTATGATAATAGCCGACAAGTGTTAATATTTCATTAATGTACTATTACTACCTTGATGCATGCCCTACTTTAGTTATTTTCATTCTTTTGGTTAGTTTGTATTCCTTGGTTTGAAGAATAAGTAAATTTGAATACAGTATCCACATGTATTTGAAGATGATGTTCTAAAGAATATAAGAGACTGGGTGATAAATGAGATACCTCGGCCGTCTGCTGATGATCGTAATTGGAAGCTTGAAACTGGCAAAAGGAAGACCCCAGATTCTGAAATGTTGCGCACATACTCTGCTGGGTTACTTGCTGTATCCTTGGCCTGGTATGTTCTCATAGACTTCTTCGTTTTGTTTATGTTGTCCTCATTCTCTTTGTAACTCTTCGTTTGGGCATTTGTTATTTTAGTGGCGGTCAAGTGGTGGAAGATGTGTTAACATCTGGACTGCCAGCTAAGCTAATGCGATACCTACGTATTCGGGTTTTGGGCGAGATAAGCACAAGTCAAAAAGATTCCAGTCCATTAATTGAGAACAAAAGTGCGTCAACTATGGTGTGCCCGAAAACTAGAGAGGAAAATCGGAGTAGGTTGCGGTATGTTTCAGAGACTTCACACTTGGATTTAGATGTTTCAAGAAAACATACCAGTGAAAAGGATCGTGATAGGGATTGTTTGTCTTTGGATGAAACAGAGAGGGATCGTGATAGGTATGGCAGTAGGCAGGCATGTGGAGATGATTTTTCTGTTAATGAGGAACCTCTTGATAGTATAGCTCTTGAGGTTGAGGCTTGTGAGGTAGAAGCAGAAGGTGACGAAAAATGCAGCATTAGAGATTTCTGTGAATTAAAATCAAAGACTCTTGGAAAATCAGGTCGTGGGTTTCCCAGATCTAGGGGAAAAGGTCGGTCTAGCGAAGGAGTGTTAGAAAATGAACAAGCTTTGACATCTCCTTGTTGCAGCAATAGATCAGGACAACCACGAAGCTCAAAGGACAGAAGTGTGACTAAAATTCAAGATTTGAAAAGAATGTCAGAAGCTAAGAGAGGCCAAGAAAGATCCGATGCTGATGATTCTATGCTTGAAAGGGCAGACAATGATGACTGCTTCCAAGAATGCAGAGTTGGATCTAAAGATATTATTGATTTGGTTAAACGAGCTGTTAGAGCTGCTGAGGCTGAAGCTAGAGCTGCCAATGCTCCTTCAGTAGCCATAAAGGCTGCTGGTGATGATGCTGCAGAATTGGTTAAGACTGCTGCTTTTGAGGTGAATATATTTTTGTTTCTAGCTGAATGCACGCAGATATGTAGTTTTTATACATTGTGTATTATTTTCTGATTTCAGGAATACAGAAAGACCAATGATGAGGAAGCTTCAGTTGCTGCTGCTGCAAGAGCTTTATCCACTGTTGTAGATGCAGCAAAAGCTGTTTCTCTTTCGAGGTTAGTGGTTGATGTCCTTCATTATGTAACTTGGTACTGATTTCTACTAATTACATTCGTTATAATAGCATATTTTGTCCATTGTCATTTGTTAACTTAATCTAGATTATGTGACGTGTTTTTGTAGGACCACAACTCATGTTGATGATGATTCAGGACATCCAAGACCTACAGAGATAGAAGTTAATGAAGATATTGGTGAATTTGTCATCCCGGACAGTGACTCCCTTGGGAAGCTAAGGGAGAAATTCTGTATCCAGTGTCTTGTGATTCTGGGGGAGTACATGGAAGTCCTTGGGCCTGTGCTTCGTGAGAAGGGTGTTGATGTCACTGTTGCTTTGCTGCAGCGAAGTTCTAAGCATATAGAGGCTTCAAGAACCATGCTTCTTTTGCACGACATTTTGAAGTTAATTTGTGCGTTGGCGGCTCATAGAAAGTTTGGTCAATTGTTTGTTGATCGTGGTGGCATTCAGAGACTGCTTGCTGTTTCGAGAAGTGCCTCAACTTTTTTTGGTCTGTCTTCCTGCTTATACACAATTGGTTCTATTCAGGTAGTTTTTACCCTCGGATTAATCATTTTCAAGTGTGTTTCTCCCTGAAGTCTGACATGATTACATTGCCCTTGTTCGTGCAGCTTTCTATTTCTTCTCTCAACCCTATATCTATATTTTTATATTCAAAATTATTTTAGCTGCTTTAGCCTTAATGAGATTATTTTGCAGGGGATAATGGAACGCGTATGCGCCCTTCCTTCTAATGTTGTTCACCAGGTTGTTGAGTTGGCTCTTCAACTTCTTCAATGTCAACAGGATCAGTCCAGGAAAAATGGCGCTTTATTTTTTGCTGCTGCTTTTGTCTTCAGAGCTGTCATCGATGCATTTGATGCACAAGAAGGTCTACAGAAACTTCTTCATCTTTTGCATGATGCTGCATCAGTGAGATCTGGCGTTCCTCCTGGGCAATTAAATAACCCGGTGTCCCTTCGAAATGACCAATCTCCTTCAGTGGTACTGACCTCACCCGAAAAGCAAATAGCATATCATACTTGTCTTGCACTGCGACAATATTTTAGAGCACATTTGCTCTTGCTTGTGGATTCGGTTCGTCCCACTAAAAGCATTCGTGGTGCACCACCAACGAGGAACATTTCAGCTATTAGGGCTGCCGACAAGCCACTCGATATAAGTAATGAGGCAATGGATGCTGTATTTCGTCAAATACAGAAGGATCGAAAACTTGGTCCTGCTTTTGTGAGGACTCGTTGGCCTGTGGTTGACAAATTCTTAAATTCAAATGGTCATATAACCATGTTAGAATTGTGCCAGGTGCAACTTAGTATTGTTATAACATTTTTTAAATATTTATCATGGTTTTCTTCTTTTTTTTTGACATTTTTCTTTGCTTTATAGGCCCCTCCTGTTGAACGCTATTTGCACGATTTGCTTCAATACGCACTTGGTGTATTGCACATTGTAACTTTGGTCCCTTATAGCCGCAAACTCATTGTAAATGCGACATTAAGTACTGATCGCGTTGGTATAGCTGTCATTTTGGATGCGGCAAATGGTGCTGGTTATGTTGAACCTGAGGTAAAGCCTGCAAAAATTATTGGGTTTATTTAGATCATTTTTATTTATTAATAATAATTACATCATCTTCAAAATGTCAGATTGTTGAACCAGCTTTGAATCTGTTGATAAACCTTGTCTGCCCTCCTCCATCAATCAGCAATAAATCAAGTGCCAACGTGCAAAGTCAGCAGTTTACTTCCTTCCAAAGTGGAAATGGTTCTGCCATGGAATCCAGGGACCGAAATGTGGATCGAGCTGCCAACGTTCCTAGCCAGAATGAACCAAGGGACCGGAATGGAGAACCTTCTTCAGTGGATAGAGGTGTCTTATCTGTAGCTTCTGCATCATCTGTTGGTAATACATTGTCACAAGCATCTGCATCATCTGTTGGTAATACATTGTTACAAGCATCTGCATCTACGGTGGCATCAGGGTTAGTTGGAGATCGTAGAATATCTCTAGGTGCTGGAGCAGGTTGTGCTGGGCTTGCTGCACAGCTGGAACAAGGATATCGTCAAGCTAGAGATGCTGTTCGTGCAAACAATGGCATAAAAGTTCTTCTTCAGCTCCTTCAACCCCGGATGGTTACATCTCCTGCTGCTCTTGACTGTCTTCGTGCTCTCACATGCCGAGTTCTTCTTGGTTTAGCTAGAGATGATACAATTGCACACATATTGACAAAGCTTCAGGTTAGTGTCAACTGCAAATACAATTTATTTGAAATCACTACTAAACTACGAAGTCCAATAGTTGTGCAATTGCTTTGAATAACAGAGGGCTTTAAAATTTAGTAATTCGTGATGTTGATTCTGTCTTTTTATTTTAGGTGGGGAAAAAGCTGTCAGAGCTTATCCGTGATTCTGGAAGCCAGACCCCTGGTGGAGAACAGAATCGATGGCAGTCAGAGCTTGCCCAAGTGACTATTGAGCTCATCGGGGTATGCTATTATATATCCACATGGAAGTTTATTGAAGGCCCGAGCTTTTTTATTTGGTGTTAAGTGTGCTTTTGTTACTAGACATATGTGTTTATGATTATTTTTCGTCTTTGTAGGTTGTAACTAATTCTGGTCGTGCAACTACTTTATCGGCTAGTGATGCTGCTACCCCAACACTGAGGCGTATTGAACGAGCTGCCATAGCTGCTGCAACTCCCATTTCTTATGATCCCAGGTATCAGCGATTCTGGTTCAGTGTTCTATTATAAGTGCAAGACAATTTTTGAGCTACTTCTCCATGCCCCTCCTTTCTTATTTCTCACCCTTTTGTACGCTCACATGCTTTCACTCTTTTAGGGAACTTTTACTTCTTGTCCATGAGCACCTTCAAGCAACTGGGTTACCAGAAACTGCTGCACTGCTTCTCAAAGAGGCGCTGTTGACACCTCTGCCCTCTTTAGCTGCTCCCTCATCTCTATCATACCAAGGTTTTGGACAAGAAGTCCCCTCATTACAAATTCAATGGCCATCTGGACGTGCTGCTTGTGGATTTCTCTCGGATAAGCCAAAAGTTTATACTCACCTTGAGGATTCTAGATCGAGATGTGACTCATCTGTTTTCTCTTCAAAGAAGAAACCATGGGCATGCTCAGCTGCTCTTGGTTACTCAAAAATTCAATCCAAATTGGAGGACAGCCTGGTGTTATCGAACATAAAAAATAATATGAGCTCCAAAAGATCTTATGTTGCTGGAGATAATCAAGGAACTCCATCAGTATCTGCTATGAAATCAGGTGGTGATGCAGATGTACAGATTCGAATTCCAATTGTGTTGCCAATGAAAAGAAAATTAACAGATTCAAGAGATAACAGTTTGATTTCATCTGGGAAAAGACTTAATACTGGTGATCACATACTCAGTTCTCCTAGTTTTACCACACCTAATAGTGCTCGTAGAAGTGGTCTTCAGCCAGATGCTAACCTGTTTTGCACACCAAGTCTAGCTCCAAAAGATCACCATAGTCGATTGCCACCTAATGTTCTATCAGCTGATATTGATGAAAGCCAGTTTACTGGGGCTCAGATAGGCCAGACTTCTTTTTCTCAACATGTCCTTCTCAATGATCCACAACCTTGTGGCTCAGAACGGGTTACATTGGATTCTCTAGTTGTACAGTATTTGAAGCACCAACATCGTCAATGCCCAGCTCCTATCACAACTTTACCGCCTCTTTCACTCTTGCACCCTCATGTCTGTCCCGAACCAAGACGAAGCCTTGATGCTCCATCAAATGTGACAGCACGGTTGAGCACACGTGAATTTAGAAGTATGTATGGGGGAATTCATGGAAGTCGTAAGGACCGACAGTTTGTTTATGGTAGATTCAGACCGTGGCGGACATGCAGAGATGATACCAGTTCCCTGCTAACTTGTATTTCGTTTTTGGGAGATTCTTCTCGGATTGCTACTGGTGGCCATTCTGGGGAACTAAAAGTGTTCGACTCCAACAACAACAGTGTGTTGGAGAGTTGCACCAGTCATCAGTTTCCTCTGACACTCGTTCAGTCACATTTTGTGAGTGAGAATCAACTCGTTATTTCTTCAAGTTCTAATGATGTTCGCTTGTGGGATGCTTCTTCAATCTCAGGTGGTCCAAAGCATTCCTTTGAGGGAATCAAAGCTGCAAGATTCAGTAATTCGGGTTCTGTATTTGCTGCATTAAAATCAGATCCAAGCCCCCGAGAAATTCTTCTGTATGATGTTCACACCTGCCAGTTAGATATGACGCTTTCAGATACATCTAACACCCATTCTGGTCGTGGCCATGCGTATTCTCTTGTTCATTTTAGCCCATCAGACTCCATGCTGCTTTGGAATGGAGTATTATGGGATCGAAGGGGTTCGGGCCCAATTCATCGCTTTGATCAATTCACGGACCATGGTGGAGGGGGTTTTCATCCTGCTGGGAACGAGGTATGTTTGATGTCGAGTTGTCCAATAGGAGTTTTAACACAGCTGTGAGAAATTTTGTTTCTGTTCTTAACTAATGTTTTGACAGGTCATTATAAACTCTGAGGTCTGGGATCTTCGAAATCTGAGACTCCTTCGAAGCGTCCCATCCTTGGATCAGACAGCTATAACGTTCAATGCCAGTGGTGATGTTATATACGCAATCCTGAGGAGAAATCTTGAAGACGTCAATTCAGTTTATAATACTCGTCGAGTGAAGCATCCTCTCTTCTCTGCTTTCCGCACTATTGATGCAGTCAATTACTCTGACATTGCCACGGTTCCTGTAGACCGTTGTGTACTTGACTTTGCAACTGAACCAACTGATTCTTTCTTGGGTTTAATCACGATGGATGACCAAGATGAGATGTATTCTTCTGCTAGGGTATATGAAATCGGTCGACGCAAACCAACCGATGATGATTCTGACCCCGATGATGCAGAGAGTGAAGAAGACGAAGATGATGAAGGTGACGATGATTCGATCTTGGAACAAGATCTTGTTGGAGATGGTGAGAGTGATGTTGGTGACATGAGTAATGATGACGATGGTCTGAGCGAATTTGAAGATGACGATGAAGATGATGATGGGGATTTCATGATGGATGGTGTCGATTTTGATGGGGATGGGGTTCTGGAGATTGTTACCGAAGGTGATGAGGATGATGATAGTGATTTCCTTGAATCCTTTAGTAGCGGAGATGAGGATTTGCTTTAATAGAGACGTGGTTGGATTTGGGGTTTTTAAGGTCGGGGTTTTGAAACGCAGAGATGTAAATTGTAGGCTATTGGTCTGATGTAAAATAAATATTTGTTAAATTTTATTTGAAATTTTGTTGTGATTTAGTTGCTTCGCCTTTTGAGGTTCTTTGGAAATCTACTAACCATATGTTTCTTTTGGTGGTTAAATCCATCTCACTACCCAGAATTATACACCATTAGGGTGGTGGAGCATTAGCAAAAAATTTGGTATTTACAAATTAATACAAGTCATTCTAATTATCACGTCTTTTCATTTCCTTATAATATAACATTAACAGAATCCACCCAAATAAACAAACCTGTTCGAATATAATCGGATTTGATGTGAAAAGATAAGCTTGGAAGTAGGAGTAATAAGCCATAATATTCGAGTTTAATCAAGTTGTGAACAAATGATTGGTCGTACCTTGCACCAATCAAAAGTTGGTTTATTTATTTATTTATCAAATTACGTACAGAAATAAGGCCATTAACTCCATTAAATATGAAGATCAATATATGTGCATAATCAAATCCGACGACGACGAATTCTCAGGTGACCAAACTTGCCGGCACCTGGAGACGAAGCCTCAAAGACAATAGGCAAATAACCTGTAGCACTTTTATATCTCTGCTGGATCTGCAAATGCAGGATTACATTATTGAAAATTATAAAGATTTATATAACAATTTTTTATTATTAAAGAGAGTTTCTCACCTGAAGAATTTGTTCACTGCTTCTTAAAGAATTTTTGCCGACAACACAAATGGTCCCACCAGATCCACCCCCTGTTATCTTTGCACCATACAAGGTTCCATCTACTGCCCTCGAATTTTTACTGTGTTGCATTTCTTGAACCAGTTGTACGAGCCTGTCTGTCCCATCTGAACCGAGTCCGCAAGCACCGTAACTGTAGTGACACTGTCAAGAAACGAGCTCGTAAGGAGAAAAAACACTGAACGTAATTTTAATAGAATTTATCTTGCCACATAGTGTCTAGTTACAACATTAATATATTAACTATACCTGGTACATCAACTCTCCCAGAGCAGTCAATTGATCGTCTGAAGTTGCAGATGTAAGTAAAGCCTTGAAAGCCTGTAGTCATATAAAATCACTATGTGTAAGATCTAAAAGTTTATATAGCAAAATGACATAGAAAACCAATTTTCTTGTCTTTTTTCGGCATACCTTGACTCGAAAATTTTCGTATATGGGATGTTTGGTAGCTGCTCTGAGTCCATAATTTCGCTTATGATCTATTACAGTGACGGAATCGCCGTGGTCATTATATTTCTTCAAGAAAGTCTCGCCAAGCAAGGTTTCAGGAAGTTGCTTAACGTAAAGAGCTTCGTATCTGAATTTGGGTAAACATCGTGTTGGTTAGAATCCGACACAAGGTGAATGATTAAATTTATAGATCGAGTTTTTGCATTGATACAGAAGCTATAGCGATTAATTAGCATGGAATTTAAATCTTTTTTTTTTTATTTAGTCGTCCAAGCACCATATTTTCTTCCCTTTCATATAAGCTACCACAGTGCAATTCCAAATAATGCAGAAGAAATTTCCAAAAGGTCAACTCTCTAGCAAGCAAGCATGATTTCGAATGGGTAGTTTTTTTTCCTTTTCACCTGTGGGCCGATAAGTTGCACAAGTACTCCAGGGCTGCCTCGGTTTCAAGTAGTTCGATTCCATCCTCTTCCAGATCATCAGAGGTTGTTCCATTAGTCAAAGATTGTGATAACAGTTCTGACGCAACCGACTTTATGATTTTTCGGCCCATAAAGGCTCCTATCCTCACAGATCCATAATCAGCACCGCCAACGCTGCAAAAAGATTCATTATTTCAGATGAAAAGAGGGAATCAACCACGTAAAAGATGTTTCAAGAAAATTTGATGAGAAACTATATCAATATTGAGTTTGTAGGTACATTGAATTGATAAAAAAGACCTCCAAGCTAGAACAAGATATAAAACCTATACCTGTGCCTGATTCCAGAATCGATTCCCCAAAATCGTACATGACTTGGAATGTCCACCAGACCCAATACCTCTGCAGGCTGCACCAAGTATTTACATGTAATAAAATTTTCTTCTAAATTTTAACAAGAAAAAGTTGTCTTCCCCGTCAATCCTCAAATACCTGGCAAACCATAGCAAGTAGTTTGTTAGCCTCACCACATGCAGAAGTCATCTGATCCATCACACCACACGGAGCTCCAACTACGTGATTCTCCACCTTCACACATATGAATATTTACAGAGATTTAAGCATCATAAAGATACAAAAATACTAGAATAATGCCTATGATCACGTTTTCAGAATTCAAACCTTTTGGCAGAGCAAAGCAAGATCTCTTGGGTTGATATTTAATCCTGAAAAAAGCAGATGCTGGCATGGTTAGACATATGGTCGATCAAATAAGAAGCTAGGGAATGATAAGTGCATCATGACATAATTTTGAAAAATGGAACAAAATTAATAGCAAATTAACGGAGTAGTTCGAGAACCATGAGCAGCAGCGACTGCAGACATAGTAGCAACCTCCACAGCTGCAGAAGAAGAGACCCCTTTACCTTCCGGCACAGCGGAAGATACCTACAACATTCAGGATAAGCTTAAATTAAAACTCTAACAAATCACTTGCTACAAAAGACGCAAAGAAATGTTAAAAAAAAGTGTGGACAAAGAAAAGTTACACAAATTTGATACAATTTCTGAAGAACACAAACTAAGTAAAGGAAATCATGTCTTTTGAATTTATAATTTGTCATATACCAGCATTCTAATACTATTCTTGAAATGTAATCCAAATTCTTTCATCAACACGAGGATGGTTCCGGCAATATATGCAGCCCATCTAAAATAGCAATATGGTTAGTGCAACGCATAGGAGACTTTTCAAAAGCAGAAAAAAATACCACGAGTAAGATTTGAACCTTTGGGATGGATCTCGAGAAAAGTAACTTCTGGCCGCCTCATACGACATTGGTTGCTCCCCATCCATGAAATCCGACAAATCCATATCAAAGGTTGGTCCACGGTTGCTTAATTCAGATCCATAAGATACCTGAACAAACAAAACCAACAACAACAAAAACAATATCAGTTTAAAATATTCAAATTCAAAATCAAATTCTGTTGGCTTGAAAATGACGAAATCAGCATTCACTTCTACAAACCTAATAGATTGATCATATAACTTTATTACTTTCAACTGACACTAAGGATTAACTTTGACATGGTAGCCGCAAATACTGGCCTCAACCTCATCCCGTATCATCTGAAGTTAAGATCACAAATTTTTTAAACTATATGAGAACTTCAGTTAAAGGAGAATCGCATACGATTTGCAGAACAGGAGTTGGTCCTTGTCCTTTGGCATCCTGCCGGGCCTGAGCATGCTTCCATAGTCTCTGTTTAGTTGGATGAATCTTTTGCACAGCAACATGGCAAGCTTCTCTGATTGGCATCTGTAGATATATCATGACATCATTGACAAAATGTAATCAATGTGGCAGCAGAAACTCTGATATAATAGTAGTTCAGACAGACTACAAGCTTTCCCTCTCATTGTGGTGATCAGTACATCAACTCATGCTTCTTGTAGTGTTATTTATACTTGATTAGTTGATTTTCTGGAACACAAACTTCGGTGAGCCTGAAATACCATGGGTATATTTGGTTCTCGTTTCCTGAATTCCCAGAAAAATATTGTCTAAAACTGCACTTTCTGACAATGATACTTGGAGATTGTAACGAATTTTTGGTTTTGTCTTCTCTGAGATTTTTTCTTTTCTTTTTTGCTGTATATTTCATGAAATGTAAGACTATGTTGGTTATGCAGTGCTTTTAATAATATATATGGCCTTTTCTTGGCAGTGATCGAATAGGAGATAATGTGAAATGGGATGAAGTGTGGTTTTAGATACAAGATGAAAATCATTTGCTTTCATTTTTGAAAAATGAAAACATTTCCCTGACAAAAACAAACCGCAGCTCATATTTTTCTTGCGCATATTTTTCTATTGTTTTGGTGGGGTGGGTGGGGTGGGGTTGGGTCAGTTCAGGGGAAGGGATGGGGTGGGGTGAGATTGGGACTTAGAAGTTGGAGTAAATTCACTTACCTGCAATACAAGGCTTCCAGAGTAGTCTGCAATTCCACCCATAACATCTAATCTTCCTGGTGCTCTTGCCACGAAAATGTCTTCCTACACCCGACAATTAATATTGCAAATAAACATCTTATATATTAAAAGAGCAGCAGGAGTCATCCAACTTCATGGCAATGGACGGAGTTCAATTTTTCATGGTGTCAATGCTATTAAAATATCATCAGCTTTATATTTTGGTTTATTTTCTCATGGCATCATTGAAAAATATATTTCCCGTATTAAATATAAAACTCAAGCCAGTACCAGCAAACCGAACTGAATAAAAGATACCTCCCAATTAAAGAGACCAGCAGCAGCTTTCCGCTCCCTGATCTGGTGTTTCTCGGTACCTTTTCCAGAATCATGGACAACATCAAATTCTGATAAGCTGTTCAAGAAACTCACAGTATCAGAGAGACCCATAAAATCTCCATGAAGAATCTCAAAGTCCTCGAGGTATCTAGCAAAAGAGACAAAATGTTAAAGTAAGAATACATTCGACACTTGAATGGGCAATGAAAAATTAGGATTATTGATGGAAAAAAAGTCACTTACGAAGGCATAAGAAGATTATCTTCATCAATTTCAGCAGTTGGAGAACCCGTACGAAGACCAAGTTCAGTTTCAGCATTTGCATACCAGTCTGGAATGCTTAGATCTCTTCCAGGAACTCTTTGGAGTTGATAACCAAGAACAATAGCATCCTGTAATCTCCTAGCCCCGCTAAGCTAGAGCTCAAGAAATTAGGACATAAAAATAGTGAAGAGACAATCAGGTCAAAATCATTACACGGACTCTCAAAAGGTACATGCATGCATATCATCTTGGCATGGTAGAGAGAAAATGTCCAGGAAAATACCAAGTTAATCTCACCTTGTTGGATGTATAATTTTTCCCTGAAGCTGTATCTTGCAAAATATTAGCTGCAACCTGAAAGTAGTAATCGAATCAGAGCATTACATTTTCATACAATTAGAAACAAATATAAACCAGTAAGACCGGGCTTTTCAAAGTCATGTATGAAGGATTTTTTCTGTTTTCAACGAAGATAAATAAACACAGATGCACAAACAAAAATGTAGTACCATTATATTAAAATATAACTGATTGTCTTGGAGGATTAGTCTGATGTCAGACAAATAATTCGAGTTCAAATCAGGATAACATCCATTTGAGAAAAAATAATAATTTTGTTGTCATGAACTCCACCAAAAAATAAATAATCAAAACGTCCTTCAGTGATGAGCCAATTTAGTTGCGGAGTCTGAGGAAAAAGTATCATGTATCAGCAAAAACTTAGTAAAATAAAGCTTATTAGAGACAATACTATCTTTAACTAACCAGCTTGCAGTACATCCTCCATCTTAACGAAATATAGGAGCAATGGAAGCACAAACAAGAGGAATGATATTAAACTGGATAATTTCTAATCTTGTTGCAAATGAGAAAAATTTTCCATTACTAAGGTGAACAAATCATGATGCTACGATCCATAACGCCATTTGTTTGCCGATGATGTTTATCAAAATAGGCTCGACAGATGCCAGTTTTTGAACTTCACCAAGGAAGATTCAAACAATAAAGGAAGATGAGGTACCTCACCACCGTTGACTCCTCCCTCATAGCAAGGTTTCAAACTAATCGCACGTTCCAGGTATGGTCTCCAGTGTCCAGTAAGTAAATCCCTTCTAATCATCTCAACTCCAGCTTGATAGAACTGATAACCGGTGATCATATGTTCATTGATCCAGCGAAGAAACAATTGATTTCAGAAAAAGGCAAGGACAACCGCATTAAAAATTAAACCTCAAGCATATTTCTCAAGAATGGCTCCTCATTGAAGTAGTCCCTACGTACAAAGATGAATGGTATCTTGAATGCCAGAGACTCGCTGACAGTCCCATATCCAATTTTTCCTGATGTCAAGAAAACGTAAACTTATAAACTGCTTGAAATTGAAAACGTACCATCCATTGCAAAACAAGCTCCATAACTCACCAAGCATGCAGTCAGATGCAGCAATCACATCTGGCGTGTATGTATCTTTTGCTAGCTTTATGAAATTTGGAGGAAAGACCTGACTATCAGAAGCACCACAAACCTAAACCAGAAAGAAACTAGCATATTATTCTTCACCGCTGAATCCCAGATACATCATTCAAGCACCAACAATTCACTAATATAGTTCAACAAAGATACCAGACAAAGCCATCCATGAGGCAGGTACTCCTCCTTTAAAGTCCAACCAGCTGGCTGCAAATCACGGCTACGTTATAATATGGGAACAAGTGCAAGTAAATGCAGACATGAGGGCAGAAAACTTTCAAAATGATATCCACACAAAGCAAGAAAAAAATAAAAATGAATGTGAACTAATATTATTCAAATGTAAGTATAATGTGCAGCAGATAAAGCACTATAGAAAATCCAATAAATCAAAGTTCATCATGGGTATATTCATATTAGGGACGCATCACAATTGAACCTGATACAACTACAAGTAACAAGATTTAACGACGTCTGTTAATGCAGGACAAGTAGATTTTACCACATAAATTGGGTAATGATAGGTTCTGTGAAAAATATGATCACGTTTTTTAGGTTATAAATATCTACAGAGAGAAAAATCAATTTGCGGCCCATAGCCTATCCACAGTCCTGGTAAAAAATCTTCACAAAGTGACTGTTTACCTGTCCGCCAAAGTTAAGAATAACAACCTTCACATCTTCCATGATTCCAAGTTCTTTCCGCACCTGGAATGTAATGATAAAGTAAATGAATGAGGCATGAAAGTGGCATATGTTCACATTATTTTACAAATTATAAGTTGGTTGTTTCTTTCACATACCTCCTCACGTGACTTGTGTAATCTCCTCACGACCAATGGAACGTCTATTGCATCACGGAATGCAGGCACTATAATACGCAAATCCATGTGAAAGATAATATAAAAAATAGACCTCTTCATCCCCTTATTTTAAGGTTAATGAAGATTCAAAGAAGAAAATTAAATTGATAATTTGTTTATGTTTTCATACTCGGGCAGTATCCTGGAAGGCGAATAAGGAATTCACAATGTGAATAATCCTCTGCAATCTGAAAAGTCACATGATTAAATTGGAATCAAATGAAAATAGAGTACCAAGAATTGTAATATGAACAATACACAGTAAATGGTTCAAGTGTTTCCAGAGCAAAAATGTCGAGAGAATAATTGACTAAATTATAGAGTGGAAACACTTAATATCAAATAAATTAAAATAATAAAGCATATGAAAATGCTTTTGAAGGTATTAATTGCAATCTTTCCCTGACAGCCCCTCACTGCCCTAAAATCACAGCCACCAAAAAGGAGAAAACAGGATCTAAAAATGGTAGTGAGTGGCATGTTTCAACCTTATCATGTATTCCATTTAAGATCTTACATTGACACTGAACAACGGCAAAAAATATACATAAAAGATCAATAAATATTAAAGGCTTGAAAGACAGCTTTACTATGACTGTACGTCACCTGCCAAACTATGGATCTGTGATGATAGCCAGCAGCCATCACGTATTCAGCATATATGAAATCCCAGCTGCAGACAGATATAAATGTTTGAGCACAATGCAAGGATATTAGAAATAAAAAAAAAATCAAAGAAGGATATAAAAGGAATTAGATGAGTAATGGTATCAACAATATACTCTACACAGATGCAAGCTCAAGGCGTCTAGAGTTAGTGATTATAATGCCATGAATTAAAGTCAGAAGACCAATCGATCAATGCTCTCAATCAAGGGAAAGAGCGTGTCTTGGAAGTTTACTAGAGACGGTCAATGACCATTCTTATTATTCTTAGTCACATAGAGAACAAGCAGATCTTTATACATCATGAAAATTGCTGGCACAAATTTATTCTGAACCATGTTCCACTTGAGAGTTTCCAGCGTGTGTGTGTGTGTGTAGATATACACATATATTGTGTGTTGAGATCTTTACACACACACACACACACATACACATACATACACATATATAATGTGTATTGAGAGAGAGTGGTGAGATTGTAACCTAAAATTGGTAACACAAACAGACCGAATTCCAGCATCAGCAGCAGCCCGACAAGCAACTGGAACAACATCTGATACCTATACTTGTACAAGCATGTAAAACAACAACGCAAAGAAAAAAATAAGCTCTTGCAGAAGACATCTGAATGAAAATAAGAAGTATCACGGTTTTTGAAAAAGAAATAGTAGTTGATTCGGTGCAAAGCAGGATGGGAGTCAAAACGCTTTCAAGTGAAACTGTTCGCATGAAGAAAAGATCAGCTGATATCGCTTACTGCTTGATGGCATTCATATTTCCTTAATTGTTAGAACAGTTAATCAATTAGACAGTATGGTTAAATCAATTGTTAGTTGAGTCAGGTTTCTATAGACCATAAATACGAAAAGAATAAATATGAAAAGAAAGCACTGCACTATGTACAAGAACACTAAGACATTTTCTACTCAATGCTGTACCATTACATTTCTTTTCAAGATTCTTTCCACTTCATTCTTTGGAACTATTATTACTCAGATTCATCTATATGCATCTGCAAGTTTTTAACAGAAACCATGGACAAAATGTCACTACTTCAGGTTTTTGTTATATTCATTTAAATTTTTATTACATGAATTCTTTCCCTAAAAAGAAATTGTCATTCTTGCACTTCCTTCTTGCATCTCTCCCCAATACTCCCAAGATAAAACAACATTTATACAATCATCGTGAATTCCCAAGATAAAACAAAATTTCTACAATCTTCGTGAATGAATAAATTTTCCCGAGGTTAATTCATCACAGGATAAATTTTTACCACTAGATCTGCCTTGATGGACTTCAGCCATTCCACTTCTGTCATCAAAATAGCATCACGAGGTGCAACGGCTGTCTCTGAATACTAAACCAATGAATATGAGGTAACTGGTTAGCAAAAAAGGATACTAGGGTCAATACCGATTATGGATGGATAAAACTGATTTCTTTATCATACGAATAACTAAATATACCTTCTCTAGAGAAGCAAGACGATCAACTGTCAATGCATCTGCTTGAACTGCTCCACAGTCTAAGAGCACCTACAATTATGGAGAATTAACTCTTGAGAGGATAATATTGGAAGAGAATATCTGAAGTAAAAGATTATCATGGAACAGTGCCCGAACAAAGAGACCTTGCGAATAAAAAGTCGAGGAGACTCTATCTCAGTTGTAAAAACATATTCTGGTGCACCAGTAACCACATGAACATCATGCCCAGCATGAATGAGATGTCGAGCAACCTAAAAATGATTCAAGAGCTCAAAATGAACATAGCATAAAACGGATCAAGAAACAAAAACAAAAAAATTTCATCATGTTCCTAACGTAGTACTTCAACTGGATGAAAAGGGAAAATGATTAACTCATAAGCCAAATGCCACCATTTGGTAATTAAATATTGATTTCCGAACAAATGCCAATCAATCTCTTGGAACAACTTTGTGAATGTATCTTCCTTAGAAATCAAAAGGAACAAATTCGAGCAAGTTCCTAATTCAAAAATTAAACTGGTTGGAATCGAGATAATTTGTTTAATTTTGAATATGTATGGGTTATGATACACTACCAAAGGTACAACATTGAGCAACGCGTGAACATGAAAAAAGGATGTTTGATCATTAATAAAGTAATGGGTTAATAATGAAAAGTCAAGCTAAAGGAAAAATTAATACCTGAAACTGCACATTTATGTGTTTTGACAAATTGATCGATTTAGACCTTAAAGCATATTCTAAATTAATGTGAACAAGAAAAAGGTTTCTCTGTGAACAAAGCCGAACAACTACGAATAATCAAAGGAAAAAAAAAAGTAACAGATGATCAATGACCATGAACCAGAATTCTTCAATCAAGAAAATAACATGAATCAACAATTGAAAAAAAAAAAAAAAAAGAAGAAGCAAGAATCAACAAAGTCAATATAAGTTCCATCTTAGTACCCACCACACCCCACAACCCGTACCCTAAAAAAATGTCTTCTTCAAGAAATCACAAGCACACAAACCTCGACAACCCGGGTGGCATGGCCAAAGCCATGGCCAGTAACATAGTAAGCAAACACCAAAGGATGCTTTCTTGATTCCTCTGAAACCATCCTTACTGAAAAGACGAAGCACAAAAAAAAATTTCGATTTCTGCAAATGCGTAAATTGTTGTGATTTCAAGAAAATCAAGCAATTGCACTTTTGTACATCCAACGCTTTCTTGGGAATAGTATTTACTTTTCAGTGGCTGGGGTTCTGATTTGACGTCAGGAGAAGTTTTCCTTGTTGACGATTATTAGGATAATCTATTGGACTTTTCGGGTGGGATCCCATTTCGCTTGATTACGTATCATCATACGAGGATTTTGGCGTTACAATACTAGGAAAATCCACTCTGGGTATTTTAATTTAAAAAATATACCTTTCCCTAATATAAAAACATATATTTTAGTCTCGGATCGGATTACTTTGAATAATGGATTTTGCATATTCATGGTCAATCCCTTTTAATTAAATACTAGTAAAAGATGTATTATATGTGTTATTATTATTTTTAATTTGATCAAATAATATTAAATAATTAACACGAAATTATTTTTCGATTTAAAAAAATTGTTCGATTTAAAAGGAAAGTTTTATTATGATTTTTTTTATTTAAAATATGGAATGACTTGAAAAGGTTTTTAGTATGGTAAGAAGGGTAATTATGGAATTAAATATTTTGGTGTCCTCAAAGGTAGTTATTCTAAAGTCATCACACTTAATATAATAGTATAGATGACATTTCATTTCCACATCTTTTAAATTTTCTTTTTTCAAATCAGAAATCAGAATACTCATTGTTAGAGAAGGAAGAATCATTCTTCTTAACTATCATCGATGAAGGAAAAAATTTGTGTCAGACAGTCTCACGGATCATATTTTGTTAGACAGATTTCTTATTTGAGTCTTCTATGAAAGAGTATTATTTTTTATGCTAAGAGTAGTACTTTTTATTGTGAATATCAATAGGATTGATATGCCTCATAATAACGATTCGTGAGACTGTTTCACAAGAAATTTAATCTCAGATGAAAGCTTTTGTTTGTTTCAAAAATATATTAATAAATGAGCAAAAAAAATAAAATTATGTGATATATCCTCTATTTGCAAAGTGTTGGCCACATTATGTTATCAGTTTTCAATACAAGAGTATTTTTATAGTTTTAGTAAATAAATAAAATATGAATTTAAAAATTTATTAATTATTTAAATGTTAACAATAAAATTATAATCGAAATTCATTGAATACATCCATAAACTATCTTGGTCATTTTAATTGATGGACAAAATTATCTTTTTTTTTCCAATATAACAAAGTAAATTCTAAAAAGAGTGAGTCTCATGTGAGACCGTCTCACGGGTCATAATCCGTGAGACGGGTCAACCCTACCCATATTCACAATAAAAAGTAATACTCTTAGCATAAAAAGTAATACTTTTTCATGGGTGATCCAAATAAGAGATCCGTCTCACAAATACGACCCGTGAGACCGTCTCACACAAGTTTTTACCTTCTAAAAAAACTAAATGATTTGTCAATAATAATTAATAACTTATAGATTTTAAAAAATTAATTATATTAAAAATATGTAATATCGTGGCTAGTATTTATAATATGCATAATATATATTAGTAAAAGATACACAATAGTTATTTGTATTATTATTATTTTCAATTTCAAATAATAATAAATAATTAACACGAAATTATTTTTAATTTTAAATAGTTGTTCGATTTTAAAATGAAAGTTTTTTTTAGATTTTTTTTATGTAACATAGAGAGTAATTTGAAGATGTTTTTAGTAGGATAAGAAGGATGATTGTGAAATTAAATATTTTAATATTTTTTAAAATAATTATTTTAAGGGTTTTTTATTTAATAATACATGATAGAAATATTGATATGTGTTGAAAAATATATTTAAAATGTGTGTATTGAATATTTGAATGTTGAATATTTGAATGTTGAAAATAAGAGTTGTAAATATTGAAAATTAGTGTGTGATGATGTAGGTAATGATGTATTTTATTTTTGGATTATTTGTAAAGATTTTCTATAAATAGATCTCTCATTTGTGAAGAAAATCACAATTGAGTAGAGAGAAAAATATTATAAAGTGTGTAGTTTGGTAAATTTTGAGAGTTTGAGATTTTTACTTTTTACCATAAATTTTTACTTTTTCACAACACGTTATCAGCACGAAGATCTAAAAGTCCTACATACTTTTCCAAGCTCCAAACAGAAGAAAATGGTAACAAAAGTAATTATATTTATTTTACTGTTATTTATTTATTGTGTATTTATTTAATATACAATATAATGTTATTATTAGAAATAATAAAAATAAATTTTTCATAAACTTGTTATAAATCCTGGGAGGATGTTAAGACGACATCCCACACTCTCGGTAAGGGATACGACAAGTATAAAAGCCTATAAGGTTTTTAAACAAAATAAATTATGACACTCATTATAATATTATGATATGATATACATAATTATTTAAACATGTCTAATATTATATACCATATTATTGCCATAAAATTATACAAATACATATCTTTATTTTTTTGTACACCAACGGTCGTAAATGGTAAAAAACGGCTAGTTTTTGCCCTATAAATATGATCTCACAAACACATTCAATCACTCCAACTTTCTCTTCTTCTCTAAAAATTATTCATCATCAAATTTTTCGAAGAAAAAAGAAGATGACTTTCTCAAGGATATTTTTAAGTATTTTGGTTATCATACTCACGAGTCTTGTATTTATCGGAGAATATCCTCCTCGTGCGTTTTCTTTATTTTTACAAATACTTGTACTTGTTGTTTATCCGTTACTTTGTATTGCAATATTTATTAACTAATAAAATGCATCGTAATTTTTTTAGTACCACCATGTCAAATTTAACAAAGCTCGAATTTGTTGCGCTCGACATCACGGGAAAGAATTATATGCCATGGACTCTCGATGTAGAAATGCATCTTGAGTCATTGGGTCTAAGCGAGACTATTAAAGAAAATGGCATATGTACATCACAAGAAAAGGCAAGAGCCAAGATATTTTTGCGTCGACATCTCGACGAGGGATTAAAATGTGAATATCTGACTGAAAAAATCCCATGGCTTTGTGGAAAGGATTGAAAGAAACATTTGAACATATAAGGGAAGTTATACTTCCGACCTCCCGTGATGAATGGAATATGTTAAGATTCCAAGATTTTAAGAAAGTCAGTGATTATAATTCAGCGATGTATCGAATAATCTCGCAGCTAAAATTTTGTGGACATGAGGTCACAGAATCTGAGATGCTTGAAAAATCATTTTCCACGTTTCATGCATCAAATATTACTCTACAGCAACAATATAGAGTACATGGATTTGCAAGATATTCTGAGCTCATCGCCTGTCTTCTTGTGGCGGAAAAAAACAACGAGCTATTAAGGAGAAATCATCAGTCCCGACCCACTGGATCAACAGCATTTCCAGAAGTAAATGCTGTAAGTAAAAATGAATTTAAACATCGGAACCAAAATCAAATTCAAAGACAAGATTTTGGTCGAGATCGAGGTCGAGGTCGAGGTCGTGGACGTGGACGTGGACGTGGAATTGGCCATGGTCGTGGTCGAGGCCGTGGTTTTGAAAACAATAGAGATAGTTATTTTTATAACTCATCTCAAAAGAGCGTCCCAACCCATCCACAGAAAAAGCATCATGAGAATACAAGTGTTAATGAGAATCACTCAAAAAGATATGAAAGTTCTTGTTACAGATGTGGTACTCCAGGACATTGGTCCAAAGTTTGTCGAGCCCCTGAGCGCCTTTGTAAACTTTATAAAGAATCATTAAAGGGGAAATAAAAGGAGACCAACTTCACTGAACGCAGTGAGCGTTTGAGTGATTCAACTCATTTTGATGCTGGTGATTTTATGAATGATTTCTCTGGAAATGATCAATATGTTGGTGGGATAGAAATGAACAATATTGATGCTGCAGATTTTCTCAACGATTTCTCTGAAAATGAACAATATAATGGTAGAATATAAATGTATAATAATTTATTTTTCATGTATTCATAGAATAATGTTTTATTGTATAATTATGATATGTGTTATATTTAAATATATATTGCCAGTAATTTATTTCATTGCATATTTTTTTGAAGTTCAAATATGGAAAATGCTATGAGCAAAGCTGAAGTTTGCATACCCGATAGTGGTACAACGCACACTATCCTCCGAGATAAAAGATATTTCTTGGAACTAAAACCAACAAAATCAACGGTGAATACAATATCAGGTCCGGTAGACTTGATTAAAGGATGTGGTAAAGCACAATTTTTGTTACCTAATGGTACAAATTTTTTTATCAATGATGCTTTATATTCACCACAATCGAAAAGAAATTTGTTGAGTTTTAATGATATATATTCCCATGGGTATGATACTCAAACAATGAATGAAGGGAATGAGAAATATATGTGTCTTTTTTATCACATATAAATCAGGAAAGAAATATGTGATTGAAAAACTACCAATGCTCCCTACTGGATTGCATTATACACATATAAGTCCCAATGAATCAAACATGGTAGTTGATAATTCTTCGATATTAACCAATTGGCATGATCGATTGGGACATCCTGGTTCAACAATGATGCGAATAATTATAGAAAATATACATGGTCATCCACTGAAAGACCAGAAGATCTTTCAGAATAATAAGTTTCAATGTAAAGCATGTTCTCTTGGAAAACTTATTATAAGATCATCACCAGTCATAATCCAAACTGAATCACCAATGTTTCTTGAACGTATTCAGGGTGATATTTGTGGATCAATCCATCCACTATGTGGACCATTCAGATACTTTATGGTATTGATTGATGCCTCCAGCAGATGGTCAATGTATGTTTATTGTCAACTCGAAATGTTGCATTTGCATGATTACTTGCTCAAATAATAAAATTGAGGAATCAGTTTCCCGATTATACAATCAAGAAAATTAGACTTGATAATGCTGGTGAATTTACTTCCCAGACTTTCAATGATTATTGTATGTCTATGGAAATCATTGTTGAGCATCATGTTGCTCATGTATATACACAGAATGGATTGGCCGAATCATTGATTAAACGTCTGCAAATGATTGCTAGACCAATGATTATGAAAACAAAGCTCCCTGTTTCTATATGGGGACATGCAATTTTACATACTGCTTCATTAATTCGCATCAGACCAAGTGCATATCATAAATACTCCCCATTACAGCTTGCATTTGGTAAAGAACCAGACATTTCTCATCTGAGAATTTTTGGATGTATGGTGTATGTGCCTATTGCACCACCACAACGAAAGAAAATGGGACCTCAAAGAAAGGTTGGAATTTATATCGGTTATGATAGTCCATCAATCATTCGATATCTTAAACCTCAAACAGGCGACGTGTTCACAGCACGTTTTGCTGATTGTCATTTTAATGAGGAAATCTTCCCAATGTTAGGGGGAGAACAAAAACATACCGAAAAAGAAATTACATGGTATATATCATCATTGTTACATCTGGATCCAAGAACAAAACAATGTGAAAAAGATGTACAACAAATTGTACACTTGCAAAGAATAGCAAATCAAATACCAGATGCATTTGCAGACACAAAAGGGGTAACTAAATCATATATACATGCTGCAAATGCCCCTGCTCGAATTGAAATTCCAAAGAAACAAATGGAAGATACTCATGATGTCGTTAAACGCCTGAAGCGTGGAAGGCCAGTCGGTTCCAAGGATAAAAATCCTCGAAAAAGAAAATTCATAGAGAAACACGATGATCACAAAATAAAGAATGATGTTTCTGAAGAAACACATGATGATCACAAAATAGAGAATGGTGTTCCTGAAGAAACACATGATGATGAAAATGTTCTGTCAGAACCACAAACTGACGAGAATCATGAAATCTCTATCAATTACATTAATACTGGAAAAATATGGAACCGAAAAGATATAGATGAAATTGATGATATATTTTCTTATAATGTGGCAATCGACATCATAAATGATAACGAAGATCATGAACCAAAATCTTTTGGTGAATGTAAAAATCGGTAGGATTGGATAAAATGGAAAGATGTCATCCAGGTTGAATTAGATTCGCTAAATAAACGTAATGTTTTTGGACCTATAGTCCTTACACCTGAATGTGTAAAACCTGTTGGATACAAATGGGTTTTTATTCGAAAGCGAAATGAGAAAAATGAAATAGTAAGATATAAAGCTCGACTTGTTGCACAAGGTTTTTCTCAAAGGCCTGGAATTGATTATGAAGAAACGTATTCTCCTGTGATGGATGCAATACGTTTCGGTATTTGATTAGCTTGGCGGTATCTGAAAATTTAGAAATCCGTCTTATGGATGTTGTTACAGCTTACTTATATGGATCACTTGATAGTAATATATATATGAAAATCCCTGAAGGATTTAAAATGCCTGAAGCACAAAGTTCAAAACCCAGGGAATGTTATTCTGTGAAATTACAAAGATCATTATATGGGTTAAAGCAATCAGGTCGAATGTGGTATAATCGACTAAGTGATCACTTGATGAAAAAGGGATATGTAAATAATTCAATATACCCTTGTGTTTTCATTAAGAAAACAACATCCGGATGCGTAATTATTGCTGTATATGTTGATGATTTAAACATCATTGGAACAAATAAGGAAATTCAAGAAGTTGTGTCATACTTGAAGGAAGAATTTGAAATGAAGGATCTTGGAAAAACCAAGTATTGTCTTGGTTTACAAATTGAACAAAAAGAATGTGGAATGTTTGTTCACCAGACAAATTATACAGAAAAGATCCTTAAACGTTTTAATATGGATAAAGCAAATCCTTTAAGTACTCCAATGGTTGTTAGATCATTAAACATAGAAAAAGATCCATTCCGTCCATGTGAAGATGATGAAGATATTCTTGGTCCAGAAGTACCATATCTAAGTGCCATTGGTGCCCTTATGTACCTTACAAATTGTACAAGGCCTGATATATCTTTTGCCGTGAATCTGTTGGCAAGATTTAGCACATATCCAACAAAGAGACACTGGAACGGAATTAAACATATATTCCGTTATCTATGAGGAACGACAGACTTGGGACTTTTGTATTCAAAAGATGCTAGTCCAAGTATAATTGGTTATGCTGATGCTGGATACTTATCTGATCCACACAAGGCACGTTCCCAAACTGGATATGTATTTACTCGTGGAGGCACTGCAATATCTTGGCGTTCACAGAAACAAACGCTTGTAACAACTTCATCAAATCATGCCGAGATTATTGCACTACATGAAGCAAGTCGTGAATGTGTGTGGTTAAAATCAATGACCCAACATATCCAAATCTCATGCGGATTATCATTCGACGAGAAGCCTGTGATACTATATGAAGATAATGCTGCATGTGTTGCTCAAATGAAAGAGAGATACATAAAAAGCGATAGAACTAAACATATTCCTCCTAAATTCTTCGCATTCATTAAGGAGCTAGAGAAGAATAAATGTATTGATGTTCGTCACATTCAATCAAGTGAAAATTCATCAGATCTCTTCACAAAAGCACTACCTACGACAATATTCAGAAAGCACATATATAATATTGGGATGCGCAATCTACGAAATTTGTGAAGAATTGTTCATGTCAACATCAGGGGGAGTTTACGTGACTGCACTCTTTTTCCCTTACTATGGTTTTTATCCCAATGAGTTTTTCCTAGTAAGGTTTTTAACGAGACAGTATAAAAACACGTAATGAAGACAATCATTATGATCATCATCACAAGGGGGAGTGTTGAAAAATATATTTAAAATGTGTATATTGAATATTTGAATGTTGAAAATAAGAGTTGTAAATATTGAAAATTAGTGTGTGACGATGTAGGTAATGATATATTTTATTTTTGGATTATTTGTAAAGATTTCCTATAAATAGATCTCTCATTTGTGAAGAAAATCACAATTGAGTAGAGAGAAAAATATTATAAAGTATGTAGTTTGATAAATTTTGAGAGTTTAAGATTTTTACTTTTTATCCTAAATTTTTAATTTTTCACACCAATATGATTTGTATTTTTTGAGTCTTATTATTTATTTATTTTGAATTGTAAAATGGTAGACAAGTGTCTCGTCAGAACAGATAATAACTAACGAAAGCCTGTCGCAGAACAAAGTAGCGGTAATGCAAGCCTCGACCCGCCAAATATGGAGCTCCCTCAGTGGGAGATTAGCACACAGAGAGGGAGAGAGGCGGGCTTCTGCTTCTTGTTCCTGAAAAACAATTGATTGAAATTCCATATCTTCCAGATTATCCCACAAGGGTGATATTTTAATCTGCAAATATCACAATTTTCCCTGAAAACTTGAGAATAATAAAGGGGTCCTTCGTGTTCTTTTCTTCGTTGTTGTTGTAGTTTTTTTTTCCTCGTTAGTAAAAAGGCAGCATTTTGAGGGATAGGAAGCTTGAAGGAGAACAAGATGTGGCCTCCCCCAGTTAATCATGGAGAAAGGATGCCTCCATTGCCGAGGTTATTTGCTGTGGCTATAGACAGGGATAAAAACAGTCAAATTGCCCTCAAATGGGCTGTTGATAATCTTCTTATTAAAGGACAGACTGTGATTTTGATTCATGTTAAGCTTAAACAATCTGTTCCTGGATTGCCCGCACCGCCCTCTTTTGCTACCCCCTGTAATCCTCTATCTCTTCATTTTATGTTTATAATTGCCTATTGTTTGTGTCTCCATGTATTCTACAGCACAATGAAGTGTTGTAGGTTTGTGGTAACTTTTATGTGCAACGGATTCTTGAGGGCATGACATTATTTTTGCTGTGTTTTGTGTTTGTGCATGGAGTTTTTGGGATTCTTGCTCTCAAAGTGGGGTTGAAATTGTGTAATTATAAAATCCTACTTTATATATGACTATATTCGTTGAGGTTTGCTTGGTTTCCATGTTAAAGATTTTTGCCGCAAATAACATATACCATTCTCATCTTTGGCGCAGGGCCTAATCAGATTTCTGAAGCCAGTAATGAAATTGGAGATGATATACAGTTAAGGGAACTGTTAGTTCCTTTCCACGTCTTTTGTATGCGCAAAGATGTGGGTATTCAAGATTTGGGCATTTTAACTTTTCGTTTTTTTGGTCGTGAGAAGAACCTTGGAAATGCAACCATTTCAATATGAATTTGAACATGGAAAAAGAATAGTGACATACACAAGTATACAACTCTACAATTATTTTTATAGTCCTAAACTCAGTCTCAGCTTTCTAAATTTTTGTTTTACAGATACAATGCTATGATGTTGTGGTAGATGACACCGATGTAGCTGGAGCAATAATCGAATTCGTAAAGCAATCAACAATTGATGTGTTGGTTCTCGGTGCTGGGAAAGGCAGCATCTTCAGGTATTTTTTCCTCGTGGATGTTCTTCCTTGCATAATTACTTTTAACTGAGTTTATCTTCAATACTTTTAGATGGTATTTTGGGATTGTTTTTCGTCTACTCTTTATTATGTAACTCAGTATAAACCTAAGTAGCCTTTTTCAAAAACAGATTTAAAACAAAAGACATTCCCGGAAATATACTAAAAGGGGTGCCAGATTTTTGTACCGTATTCGTCATTCACAAGGGGAAGATTTCATCCACACGGGCTGCTTCCCGTCCCACCCCATCCATCCTCAACCCATTACGGAACCAAATACTAATTCAAGCCCATAGAAAATCAAATGCATCAGAACCACCAGTGTCGTCCAACAGTGATTCACGAAGTTGGTTTTTTTATTTCCAAAACACTGGCTCTGCAGTTATCTTTTTTTCATTTCTCACAGTAATGGATTCAATTCTGATTAATACGCAGGTTCATTTTCAGTACACTCTAGGCCAGGGTCCGAACTTCCAATCCATGCCAAGCAAAACGAGGCAAACTTTATCAAGTATGTCTTAACACGTGTAGTCATATTCTTTATTGACAAATCAGTTAGAACTTTGAATGCATTTTCCACATATTGTCGCCGCTTTCTTGCTTAAATATAAGTGAGATAAGGGTTGATATTTACGTTGAAATCTAACTTTTAACCGTGGTTGCTGCAAAAAGGTCACCATTCACTCATCGGAAGGCTCCCACTGGAAAAGCATATGAACTATCTCCACCAGAAACTGACATATCCTTTGTCAGTTCTGCAAGGCAGAGTTTTGACGTGTTCCCTTCATATTATGAGGGCTCGGAAGGTGCTCCTACTCCTCCAAGGCTTTCGGGAATATCGGACATAGATTACCCAGGGTTCAATTCATTGCAAATTGAACGAAAGTCAGTGGGCATAGCAACCCCACCAGAATTGTTCATTGACTCAATTGAAAACGATAAAGCAATCACAGCCCAGACAATGGTAAGGTTACCGACATTAAGATTTACATGCATATATTATCTGTTTACCTGCAAAGATTGACCCTGTCACCTTGCTAGATGCTACTGAGTTAAAGAAAACTTGCATGATTTCCTCATAGCTTATTCAATTTGTACTCATTTTTGAAGTATTTCCTGTTTGTCTACATTTACTATTGAATTAGTATTAGTATGAAGACATGGCTCAGATTTGATAATATTTACAGGAGGAAGTAGAAGCTGAAATGAGAAGATTAAAGCAGGAACTCAAGCAAACAATGGATTTGTACAGTACAGCGTGCAAGGAAGCACTCTCAGCGAAAGAGAAGGCATGGAAATTTTCTTGTTTCCTGGACTCCAGGATTCTGTTCCAAGAGTCTATATAAATTCTTTCCCATTGTAGGCAAAGGAGCTTCAGCGTTGGAAAATTGAAGAGCAGAAGAGATTAGAAGAGGCAAGATTATCAGAAGAGGCAGCATTGGCTCTTGCAAAAAAAGAGAAGGCCAAGTCTAAGGCAGCCTTCGAGCATGCTGAAGCATCTCGAAGGATAGCCGAACTGGAAGCTCAAAAGAGGATCAATGCAGAAATGAAGGTCATAAAAGAATCAGAAGATGAGTCTAGGGTACTTGACGCTCTGACTCAGTCAGATTTCATGTACAGAAAATACACGATCGAAGAGATTGAAGCTGCTACAGAATATTTTGCACAATCTAGAAAGATTGGAGAAGGAGGGTATGGGCCTGTATACAAGTGTTATTTAGACCACACACCTGCTGCAGTGAAGGTTCTTCGACCTGATGCTACTCATGGAAGATCACAATTTCAACAAGAGGTATGCGGATGTAAATAAATTTTCAGATGAGAGAAAGGAATAGTGTAGTTTGAACATCTCTAACAAAATTAACGTCATAGCAAGTTCATGCAATTAAGTTCCAGATTCTCTCCATCTTTGGTCTTGATGTTATCTAGAAATCATGCATTTAGAATTTATTATTATTGACGTAAGTGTACAGTTATATGTATTGGGGAACAACAATTCTTCTACAGCTATGGGGGTCAATATTTGAATATGATGTTTGGGTGGTTGTTTGTTTTAAACAATTTAAGCTGGCGGTTATCACCAATTGTAGTTTATGGTCTGTACTACAATTAGATTCTCCTAAGGTTTCTCTTTCGCTCAAAGTGGTGTTGAAATAGAAAATGTAGATATCAATTGTGTATGAAAATTTCTCCTCGACTCCTAAATGATGGTGCTTTTCAGTCGTCATTAGATTTTAATTTTACGGGTCGTCCTACTTTCCATGTTAACAAAACTGTCCCTAAAGAGACTTCTTTTCAATCACATAATTCGTTTCTTATTTGACACCAGGTTGAAATTTTAAGCTGCATAAGACACCCCCACATGGTCCTACTTCTAGGAGCCTGTCCAGAATATGGTTGCTTAGTTTATGAGTACATGTCCAATGGAAGCTTAGAAGATCGTTTATTGAGGCATGGTAACACTCCTCCGCTATCTTGGCAGCATAGGTTTCGAATAGCTGCTGAAATTGGCACTGGCCTGCTCTTCCTCCATCAGACCAAACCAGAGCCACTGGTACATCGCGATCTCAAACCTGCCAATATTCTTCTTGACCGCAATTATGTCAGCAAAATCAGTGATGTTGGCTTGGCTAGACTTGTCCCTCCATCTACATCTGACTGTGTTACTCAATATCGGATGACATCTACAGCTGGAACTTTCTGCTACATAGATCCAGAGTATCAGCAAACTGGTATGCTTGGCGTAAAATCTGACATATACTCCCTTGGAATCATATTCTTACAAATTCTTACCGGCAAACCCCCAATGGGTCTAACTCATCATGTTGAAAGAGCTATCGAGAGAGGTGCCTTTCCTGAGATGCTGGATCCATCTGTGCCTGACTGGCCAGTTGAAGAAGCTTTGAGCTTAGCTAAATTGGCGCTTAAGTGCTCAGAACTTAGAAGAAAAGACAGGCCAGATCTTGGAAAAGTCGTTCTTCCTCAATTGAACAAACTGCGAGAACTAGCGGAAGATGCCATGGCCAACTCAGTGCCATGCAGTACAAATCCCTCACCCACTCACAGTCAGGTTTCCATGTCTAAAGTAAGTCTGGGTACATTATCTTGCAAATTAATCCTTCTGTATCTTACAGATTAAGAATGCTAATCGGGATCCTGGTTCTTGGTAATCTATGGTTTTCCTTATAATTCTAAATCCATAAAAATCCGTGGCATGGTTATTTGCTTTAATATTGTCAGGTCTTGCACAAATAGGCCAACGCTGAATAATTGCCAATTTTCGAGAATGGTAGATATAAACTCATATTTCACCGAAGATATGGTCATTTCATTTTGTTGTTTTCCTGAGATGCTGGACAAATTAGTACTAGAAGAATTTGTGGGCTAAACTTCATTTCTGTGAATTTTAGCCTCAGCCTCTAATGTGTTATCCCAATTTTTTTTTTTTTTTTGCAGGAAGACTTGAGTTATCCACCATCACCACAATCGAGCATGGGGAGCTGATATATCGTAAGATGCATCGACCGCATGAGAAGTAGTTGGGGGTGTACAGGGAACGAGGAACACAAAATTTTGACTGCTGATCTTTTTTTTTGTTATATGAACATATCATCAATGGTCTCTTGTTAAAAATATAACTACACTGGGAGAATCAAGAAATCAATTCGTTCCTAATACGTTCATAAAAGAACATCAAGTACATCCTATCAACTCATTGCTCGATGTACAAAGATTTGTATTTTCCGAAAAATATCTTCAATGCATTGTTTCTCTTTATCATTACTTGTGTATCATGCTTGACTTTAGTTTTTGCATGGTACTTCTGTAAATTGTTCAGAATCAGTTTCATTTATTCTAGTTTTGCAGAAAGAGAGAATCTTGATTTATTTTGTAGAGGAAAACAGCAATAAAGATTCTTGATTCATCATGCAGATAAATCAAAGGCTGGAGAGATTATTGGCCCATGTCCTGTATCCTACCTTATATCGACGCCTCATTTAGACCAATGCAGTCGAAAATCTTTCACTTTTAAATATCGCGCCGACATTTGGTTTACATCCCCTGCAATGGGAAACATGCGCGTTACGAGCCACTTTGACAGGACAGTTAATTCAAGAGACCAATGAATATTTGATTTATTCATACATATGAAAATAGTTTTTTGCGTATCTGATGTTCGTTATATTATCATTTTTTTTTATCGGTATATGAATAAGTTTATGGATCAAAAAGACTTTACTATTCAATGGTCATACCAATAAATTGCAAAAGATGATGATATCTCACATGGACTTTGAGAGTAGTCCAAAGAGCTATCACTGCAGTTACATAAAGCAGTTACTTCCCAATAATCGCGAGAGTTTTCGAAAATTATATCGAGAAGCAACATATAAGGAGCGAGGGATATACAAGGATAGTTAGTTTGGCAGAATGTAGTAGTACAAGTCGGTGAACTAGCTCAACAGCTGTTCGAACATATGTCCCGCCAAATTGTCCTCTAATTCTTTTGAAGTGTGATCGGGCGTGCATCAGTGGTAATGACTGATGAGCAGGGATGAGGGAAGAAGCCACTGCTGGTTCTTTGATTTGTGTTTTTGTTTAATATGCAAGGCTTTTTCGTGATTTCCCTCACAAAGACCTGGTAAGATAGCTTCAATTCGAAGATTTAATTGCTCCGTGTTTGTGTACATGATCTTTTTGAGATGATATGTTTGCTGATACAGCACACGAAAACACGAGTAAACATCTCCAATAACCACATTACACAAATGAAAAGATGGTGAAAGAAAGTTGATAATTTTAATTATTTGCTTTTTACCCAAGCAGGATCTCCATTATTATCTTCCTATGTTGTCAGATTGCAGAAACATTCGTGCATATTCATATCATACATTATTGGAATGCTTAAGGTGAACTTCTTTTCGCCTGAGTTTTTGCTCCATCTTCTTATTCGCTTCAACAAATATTCAAATTAAGTTAAACGAATCCAATCGCTGTTGATCACCAATGGTCACCTACTGATAACAGATCGACGGATTAATACTCTTCTTTACAATGATCTCATCAGAACCTACCTCAATCTTTCTCAGCCAAACACTTCTCTCCTTCTGTTCACCCACATGCTTCAGCATCCAGCCACTCCCAATGATCACACATTTCCTTCTGTTCTCAAAGCCACAATTTCTCTCAAAAAATCGTCTTTTGCTTCATCAGTCGGCTGCTCCTCTCACCCACAATGTGTCAAAAGAGGAGTATTACTCAACCATTTTGTACAAGCATCCTTTCTTTCTCTTTTCTCAGAGTTTGGAGATCTGAGCAATGCCTGTAGGATGTTTGATGAAATGCCTCGACTGTTTATTGTTTCATATAATGCAATGCTTGCTGCATTTGGGAAGCGTGGGGACATGGGACTGGCTGTTTCAATGTTATTTAGCATTCCCGAGAGAGGTGTTTATTAGTGGACGAGTGTGATCAATGCATACATGAGAAAAGGGTGTTTAGGGAAGCCATTGCCTTTTTTGGAGAAATGATGGTGGATGGGTTCGTTATTGGCGGTCTTTTACAGCCAAATTAGGCTACCTTTGTAAGCATGCTCTCTGCTTGTGCGAATTTGGATGATGCCTATGCATTATGTTTAGGAAAGCAAGTTCATGGATACTTGTAGAGGAATATGGAGTCGAGTGTTTTCCTTGGAACATCATTGATATCTTTTTATGGGAAAACAGGCTGTTTAGATTATGCTATCAAAGTTTTTGATCGGATGACTGTGAAAGAGGCATGTGCTTGGAATGCAATTATTTGTTCTATGGTGTCGAATGGCAGGGAAAACAAGCCTTACACATGTTTGAGGCAATGAAAGATTCAACATTCTGCCCGAATGAAGTTACTTTTGTTGGGGTCCTTTCAGCCTGAGCTCGAACAAAGCTCGTGGACTTGGGGTCTGAAAATGTTTCGCACTATGACACGTGATTTCTCTATTGTCCCAAATATGGAACACTATGGGTGTGTGGTGGATCTTTTGGGTAGAGCTGGGCTTTTAAAGGAGGCATGTGAGTTTGTGGGAAGCATGCCTTTTGAGGCTACTGCGTCTGCCTGGGGTGCACTTTTGACTGCATGTAGAGTTTATGGGCCTGTTGAGTTGGGAAACAAATTAGGGAAACGAGTTCTTTAGTTGGAACCGCGGCATTGTGGACGATATGTTGTGTTGTCGAGCATATATACTGGGGCTGATGGATGGGACGATCCTGCTGTTTTGAGGCAAGTAATGGTGGATGCTGCGTGAATTGGATTTTTAGGTTGCATTTAAAATTTAATCTCCATCGCTTGTTGCTTAGCATCGAAACAGAGTGAAAGTTCTAGTAAATACTCATCGCATGAACTGCATGTCAAGCTCTCAACTTTGTCATCTCTTTCTATTTTTTGCCGTCGTCTAATGATAGTATCTTTTTTTCCATTTAAAAAAATAAAAGATACAAAAGCTTTAGCTCAAAAACATCTCTTTAAAGAAGTTCTTCGCTGTGAAATATTGTGTTTGACAGGATTTTAAAAATTCTGTAAAAAAACATCATAGCTCAAAAAATATAACTTTAAAATTTTTTTTGCGGTTTATCTCTGAAAATATTTTTTTTTAAAGAGAGACTATATTCACTATTCTTATTTTTTTTATAAACATACATAAAACTGTTTCTGTATATACATATATAAAAGGCTACTTCACTGTTCTATCGAAGCATATAACTGTTTACACTGTTCTATCTAAACATATAACTGTTTACATAAAAAAAAAACACTCGTTTTTATAAAAACACAACTCTTTTTTTCAATTTGGTGAATATAAAAAAACACTCGTTTTTATAAAAACATAACTCTTTTTTTTCCAATTTGGTGTGTGTGTGCGTGTGTGTTTAATCTAAACACAACTTTTTTTCATGTTAAGGTGCTAGTGTATCTAACTGGCATATTACTCTTTACCAGTTTTGATCGCCAAAACAGCTAATTCATAATAAAATAAATAAATAACCAGAGTACTCCAACATCCAGTACAAATTGAACATCATTGCTGATGCAATTACAGTCGGAAAAGCCCTAGAGTATCAGCGAAAACAACTCTAACAACTTAAAAGCTCATAAAATGAAATACTTTAGCAGCCTAAAATGAAATACTTGGCAGCCTAAATTACTACTCGATCATATTGTCCTAAAACAGAACTTGTGGAAGATCTTTCCTAAAATAGTGTACAGCGTAGTTGAACTAATAAACAAAATGACATCCTCATTTACCTCTTCTCTTGCTTCTTCTGAGGTTCCCACCTTTTTTTTTCGCTTGTGGCTTTCCATGCATAAAATCAGTCTTTCCATCTGTTGACGGCTGAATCATCTCTTCTGATAACTCTTCACGTTGCTTGCTCAAACTATTCTGAGAACCACTTGCAATGCTAGCGGTTTCAGTAACAATAGGAACTTCTACACAAGTTTCGGTCGAAAGCTCACATCTGCCCTCCAAATTGCCAGCATTCAGCGACTTATTCTTGTTGGTATTGTGGCTATCCTCATTGTCTTGCTCGTGGTTTTGGCTAGTAACACCTCCAGGAGACAAACTGAGAAGTAGAACCAGTATTAGTTGTAAGAATGGATGTTATGAGAGAAATAGTGCAGCATCCTTTCACCATCGGAAGAAGAGAGCAATTTTTACATTACCTAGTCTGAGATAGCGAAAAACCATTTACTTCTGGTGTTCCACCAATTTCAGTAACCTTGTTTTCTGGAGGTCCCTCTGAATCTGTAAAGAGGTTGAGGTGAAGAGGACATATACAAACATAAACACGCACACAGTCTCAGAAATTCTGCTATACAAATTAATCAACACCACAATGACTTGCCCACTTGTGGTAAACTGTGACTAACTGATATTTTGGAAGTGCTCAAGAACCTTGACTTTTTAAAATCGTTCTTTGATAAGAGATGGACAGATGGTGCTAAATGTGTTGTGTACAGGGATTGATGACAATAGGAAATATGAAACTTTTCAAATCACCTAGTATAAATCCAACTATTTGAGCTACGTAATGGTTTATTTTAGCCCCTCTGCCATGTCACTTTGCTTGTTGTGCTATCCTCAACTCTTCTTTGGATTTGTTACAGCCAAATGGCCAATAAAAGCCGCTTGCGAGTAGTCTCCACAAGATGCATGATTTAGGGTCCAAATTTCAATTTTAATTAATCTCAAAACAACTGAGAAGTGAAAAAGGAAACATAACAGAACCTAACAAGCGGCAACCTACAGGCTACACAAACATTTAAATCACATGTAAGGCTTAGCTGATATTTCCTGTTTGATTCTCTATTCAATAGTTATCAGCATTCAGCAACAAAATAAATTTAACTAAAATTCGAATACAAATAATAAAGAGTACATACCAGTATGGAGCTCCTCAGATTTGGAACTGGTAGGGCGTGAGAGTTTGAGTGTAAAGCTTTCACCATCAATTTGACCAACTTTTGAATCCTTTAAGAATAAATAAACTTGAAGGTCTAAGACACTAACAAGTGCAATTTAAAAGCTTTTAGTTCTAAATACTTATTCCAGATCCAGTTTATAGTTCCACGTGATTATATACTAATCAACAGCTTATAAAAAGTAAAAAAAAAACTCAACAACTACCTCATTATTTCCTGAATAAAGATTAGCTGGTTTGGTTGACAGTGCTTCACTTGCCTTGCCATCTTGCCTCGACTCCAAAGCTGACCAAAACTCAATGTTTTTAAATGCATGTTTCTGTTAGTTACACTTGTTTGACATATAAATTAGATCAATGTTATTTCGGATAAATATAGCTCGCCAGTGACTAGCTGAACATTCAGACAAGATATAAACCAACCTGCAAGGACAGGATCAGAACTCACTCCAGCATCCATCAACACACCTATTTGGTGAGTTTTCCTAAAAGAATCTGGCTCAATAGCTTTCTTTTCCATATCCTCCTGCCTACTTGTTGCAATAGCAAACAATGATGGATCAATCCTGGAAGATGGAGTGCGAAGCATATCTTCAGTTGCTTTTGTGCGCACTCTCCGTAATTCTTCTTGGATATTCCATGATCCAGATGTAACAGAATTCCGTTTCTGCAACATTTCGATAAACATTAAAAGTCTAAAACAAAGGATAATACATAGGATGACCCGAAACAAGTGCAAACAAAGTAAATAAAAGGACAACAAGAAAAAACATCATCCATCTGACATAGCCCTGCATAACTAACATACATTTTTTTTATCATTTAAGTACAGAAAAAAGATTATGAGATTAATAAATTTGTTATAAACAGCAACATTTTTTGTAAACAAATTTGTTTTTCAGCTATCTATGTGTCTTGATAAATCGTCGATGTGATGGCCACAAAGCACCCTGAATTTTGGAAGGACAGACTCAATAGACCCTTCAACTTGAGTTTGAAAATACACCGGCACACCTTCAATCTTTTTCAAGATACTTTATTTAATATAGCAATCACATTGTTGTTCAAACTGACCATCCGAGAAGTTCAGAAGCAGAAGATACTAGATATACTGACACAAGTAACACATTTATAGTTTCAGACCCAAAAACAATTCGGATGTTTTCAAACGAAAAAGGTTCAGTTTTCAGCAATCCACGAGGTGACTTGCTTTCCGGATGCAGGAACAGAAGTAAAAAGAGGAAATAATCAGGCATGCACCTTTGACGAAGACAAAGAGTCATGGCCAACTGAATATGATGTTCCTTCTTTGATCAACTCCATTCTTGCTGTCAAAGGCGTGCTTAACTCAATTTGCTTCGTGGGAGATGCCCAAGGTGGCCTGTCTCTCATATAGGATCTGGCCACATCAAGAGGAGAACCGCCCGCACTATTGACCTGCATTATTAGCAAAATCAAATCATCAGATGACATTATCCTAATACCAAGATTTCTTTGTAAAGTCAAGAACCAATCTCAGACTCAAAAGGTCGCAAAAGTGACATCGTTGATGTCAAAAATGAAGAAGAAAATCTGTTTGGGTATAAAATAGGTAACAGGAATATAGAAAGTTAAGTTAAAAAGATAAAAAAATCCAACTATTACTGGTTAACAAAAGATCAGCCAGCATGTAGTATGTATCAAATATCACAAAAAGGTTATCACTAACATGTTCGGTCCCAGAGGGGTTGGGATCACACGTCCCTTCATCTGTATTTTCCACTGAACTTGGCCCCATTTTCTTCTCTCGAAACCATTTTTTTGCTTCCAAAACTGCTTCTTTATACATATCCCCAACTTCTATAAATGAAAATAAGAAATATATTAAATAATGAGAAGAATTCACCCCAGGACGAATATAAAATTTCTTGTAAGGCAATAACCATTGTCTGTCATTTTCCCAGGATGGGCAGCAATTCTTTTCTCTCTTTCCATCGACCAATCAATAACTCGTGACTTAAGAAGTTCAGTCAACCTATCACATTCTTCCCTGATAAAAGATGAAAATAACAGTAAGCAAAATCAACAACATCCATAGTACAGCCAATCAGATTATTGTGAACATTTGTGCCCTTAAAACATTAGCAGTTTAGCACATGCCCAATGGATATCAGTTGCGAGGTTCAAGTACAGCATAAAGGGTCCTGGTGTCTAGGCATTGAGTTCTACCAGCATAAGTTACATCTCACCTCTATAAAACCGATAAACATAACTAACACCATCAAACTAAATGCATGTAAGATAATTACTCATTCTTGACAACAATCACTTCTTATCAGAAAGAGAAATGGAAAAAATAACGAATGTTATAAAAGAAAAAAATAATTACAAACTAGAACCAGAAAATTTCAAGCCAGGTACAAATACCTCAAAGTTCTTGTGATTACCTTGAGAAAGTTTCCTGCATTATAAGTTGTTCAATTATCCGTTTTGTTTCAATCCTCTGCACACAAATATCAAGGAACCATCAGCCGAAAATGATAGAGGATATTTTTGAGGCATTTCAATCATCAACATTTAAAAGAATGGTAGTACAGATTCTGTTTTCTGGCTATGAAAAGATTTCAAACTCAAGATACAGATTTCAGTATAGATCGTCCATCAAGGACGCACTACATGATACGAGACTCTAAAACAATCTAAATGATGCCAAGTTATTCTACCGAAATTGGGGTTCGGATATGAGTTAACTGACTGCCTGATCAAAGAGTTGGGAAGATCGTGTGTTGTTGTGCTTGGATTCTTTTGCCGTGACAAGGTTTGTATTGATAAAAAGATTTAACAAAGGAACAAAAAGACAAAAGGTAAATGCAAACTATAAATTCCATGAAGGGAGGAATCTTTTTGTATCCTCAACATACCGTGAATCATCCTTCTAACAAAGTTCATTTAATTTTACCCCTTCTTAGACATAAACTAAACAAACCATGAATGATATCAACCACAGCAAATAATAAAATCTGTCCAATCCCTCTAATATAAAATTAGAGTATGTCCCTTCTGACAGAACCATTTTGCTTTGTTGCTGTAGACGATGATGCATAACGCACATAAATAGAAACATGACACCTAGTCAAAAAATGGGGGATCCACCAATATTAATCTTAACATTAATATGGTGCAACAGTGGTATTATAAGATAAGAGTGAGGTTACCTCATGCAAGGCCTTATCTCCATCATAAGCATCTTCATCATTGTCAACACCATCTTTTGCCAAACGAAAAGATAGAGAAGAAAAGAAGTTACAAAAACATGAGTAAGTCAAACAATATATGAAAGAGAGTAGGTGAAAGTGGAAATAAAAAAAGACCTAATAAATCCACCACCAGTACACATTTATCAAAATTATCACTAACAGAAACTCTGCAAAAGCAAGTTTAAGGCTTTCATGGTGTAATATGCTTATGACTTAAACTCAACGTCATAAAACTGCATAATACATCTTATATGAAGTCAAAGCGTATAAAAAAATCATTGCCAGCTTTAATTTACAGAGTGACGATGTGCAATCGAAAGGATAACCATCCATTGAAGCGCTCACGATAATAATCCCAAATGTATCCATAAACTTCTATCAATGCCTCCTTTTTCCGTGACTTAGGTTGCATCACATCTACTTTAGCTAACGGAAAACAAAAAACTGTAAAAGCAGGAGACTGCCACAGGTGAAGAGGATCAAGAATATTGAAAAGTACCATTTCACGCGCATATGGTAGAAATTAAATCATGAATACGCTCATAATTGAAACCAAAAAAAATGAAACCAAGAGGCGCGGAAAGGAAATAATAATTGTTTTTAAAAAAACCCCAAACAGAAGTGAATGCGTACCAGCACCTGAGTCCTCGTCTTCATCTTCTTCTGAAGATGAAGATTCGGAGTATAAAACACTCGCAAGTATTTTTCCAGCGCCAGAAGCTATGGCGCGGGCAGATGGTAAAACTCTGCCAGAAAACCAACTAGGGCTTTTACCAGGCGGAGGCTGCGAGGGCGGGCGGTCATACGGGGTGGTAGCGAGACGCTGCTTCCTCCTATTAGCGACAATTTTTCCGCCAGCACCGGATCGAGAATCTGCCATTGGGAGGAAAATGGGAATTTGAAATGGAAAGATCGGATTCGTTTATTTCAGGACATTGCGGGTTTAGTTAACTTGTGCTTTTGTACGAGTTTTTATTTTGATTTTTACTTTCCAATTTGCCATTTTTGTTTATTCAAATTCATATTTATTTTCACATTTCTGTAACTATTTTTGGATTCAGGGTTGTATTTGTTATTATGATTATAAAATCAGGATCCATTTTTTAATAAAATTTGTGATTCTTTTATTTTCCTTTGTAATTTAATAATCCAACGATTACAAAAGAAAACTACACCATTTGTTATGTTGTAACAAATCTAACCTAAGTTTATAAAAACTCATTCACTCACTCACGTAGAGGCCAAAATTAAACTATCGTGATCGTTTAATATAATATTTCTTTTTTAAGTTCTTAAAATATAGCATATAGTTATTTTAAAGAGAAGTTGGTGAAAAATTCTCAATCAAAATATTTTTTTGGTTCACTTCATATCCACAAAATTGTGGTACTATGTCATACGAAATATGGTACACTTCATGTGGAAATATGGTACTAAAAAAGTACTCAAGGACTGAACCAAAAAAAAAAATCGATGACCAAGGATTAAAGTCAATTTCCATTTATTTTAAAGCTAGCTTAGTTTTCGATTATTGGAGTTGCCACTTTACTTGGTTAAGAAACATATAAAAGTGTCCAATCATGGAAATGTGCATATAATGTTTTCTAAAAATACATATTTTACAATAATCTACAGTCTATGTTTTATTCAAAATGATAATATTGTTATCAAACTGATGACAATATACAAGATTAACATCATAATATGTATCGATATAATTGTTTTTAATAGTGAGTGAATGATAATTTAAAATAATAATTTAATTGGAAGGCGTGAAAAAAAGAAATGGAAATTGAGAAATATACCAAAACTGTCGCTCACATTTTTATTTTTGAGATTTTCAACTTTTTTTCATAAATAGATAAAAAATAAACTTGCCTGATTTTTTTTTTTTAAAAAAATTCTAGAAGTGAAAATAAGAATAAAGCCAAAGAAAGACAATAACTGGAATACTGCACGCATTTGCACAAGGCAGGCAGTAGGCAGTATCACTAAAACGACTAAAATTCCAGTAGGACAGAATATTCACAAAAGTAACAAACTCAAGAAAATCCAAGCTCTGTACAGATAAATAGCCATTCACAAAGATGAAAATGATTGTGATGGGGCTGCTGAACCTTTACAAATCGGGCACCAGTTCTTGAGACTTAACCACTGGGTGATACACGTTATGTGATAACCATGGTCACATTCAATCAACGTCCCAACGTTGTCCCCGAGTTCAAACTCCTCCTGCAAAATATGGAGGAGTCGTGCAATCAATGAAATGAAGAATCTACTTTGTTTCGTTTTACTTTTCTTTTAGCATAGCTTCGTAGCTCGCTGTACCTGAGTTCTGGTCTAAAATTGGTCCCATATATACATATATAATACCTGACAAATACTGCATTTGATGTCACGTCCATCCTCACTTGATCCCGTATCTCGAACTTCCAATGGGGTTTTCGGGTACATGCTTCTCCTGATGCATTTCGACAATGTCTCTTCCGAGAGGGCCGTGCTTACCGTACCCATCCTCTCCTCTAAAGCTAACAATTCCTGTCAAAGGCGCAGCATATTCAATGTCATAAAACTCGAGCAAATACCAGCGAACAAATAATAACCACCTCCTAGATTCAAACAAAATTAACAAAGAACACGCTGGAAAAAATGAATATTATAAATGTTTATCATTAGTCAAAGTATGACAAACAAGTAAAAGCAAAACCAACCTCGTACGACATATCATCAATATCCATCCTCATGTCTCGATGTTGGTCGTGGAGGTTAAGGCCGGTGAGGAAAAACCTGGCCTCCAGAGCTAGTACTTGCTGGGAACATAGAATAAGATCATAAATTTTGATTTTAAAATATGTGTGGTAAACAAACATCAGTTACCTCATGCGTCAGCACTGCACGTTCGATCCTCTCAAGAGCTAATAATACCTGTGAAGTGAGATTTTGACGGATATAATGGAGAGACACAATTAGTTCAGAAAAACCCAACTAAAACAATTGTTACATCTCAATAACAAGAACACTACCTCAGCGATTCCATCAAGGTTATCCTGAGGTAATGCACGACGATTCCTTGAATGGTTAAAACCAAGATCCTCCGAACTGAAATACATCAAAGTCGAGGAGTTATCACCATTACTGCTTGAATGACTAGAAAGGGTGTTATTAGGTGTTTCTGAATCGGAAGGTTCTCCAATGGATGAAAACTTTTGTCTATTTTCTCGGTCTTTAGGCCTCATTCTTTTGTTTATATTTCCTGAATTTCGAGCCCGAGCAGAACTGGTAGCACTGCTATCCCCTCCAACTATGCAACTATTTCTTCTTGAATTGGAGATTGAGGTACGCCTAGTTGAAGGTGATACATGCCTATGAAAAGATGATAGGGCGGTGGTTTTTCTCCCACTATGAGATGAGCTGGTGTCCTTTTCATGGCTTCTCTTTTTCATTGCATTCTCTGTGATAGACTTTGACACTGATGAACAACTAGGTGGTATAACATCAGGTTTTGAACAAGATTTTAGGCTCCTTTGACTATACCTACTCAAAGTGCTACTCTTAGATGGCCCAGTGCCAATGCTTTTAGAAGCCAAAAAATCTGAAGAAGACGGCAGGATGCTGGGTTTACGAGGTCTAATGTTTGAAGATACATTTGAAATTCTACTTTCCGTTATAGTAATCTTTTCAGAGTTGTTAATCCCTAATTTGGATTGATAAGTTGGACTTCTACCTAGTGAATCACCTGACACGCTACTTTCTGAATGAGAAAACAACTTTCTCCTTGAATCTAAATTAAACTTCTTTTCACTCATCTTCGCAGAATTTCTTTTAGAAGAAGTTCCAATTATTCCATTCCCACGCAAAGAACAAGAAGAAGGTCTAGGACATTTGGATCTATCTATGGTTCCGAAATTTGTAGTCTGACTGTACTTAATTCTCCCGCTACATCCTATTCGATTACAAAATCGAACGTCTTCATCCCTCGCAGAACCTGCATCTTTAAAAGCAACAGTAGGAACTTTTCTTTGAGCGATCGGCCCACCTGCACTTCTTTTACCAGCACGTGCATCCATTAATCCTTAAATTGAGCTTCTATCCTGTTTCACCAAGAGCAGACTCTTTTAGCTTCAAATAAAATAAGGATAACAACAATTTTGGTTGAACAACAATGGAATGCCAAAGAAATTGCCGAAAGATCATAAGCATTTTACAACAAAAGTGGCTTGCCAACAGTGAACAACATACAAGTCTATGTACGGTGGAAGAAGAAAGTTATCCATTGAATGGTAAGTAAAATAGAGAGCATATGCACATTTTAAATAATATAGTAGTAAAACATCCATAAACATATGAAGAGCCTATAAAAACAACCTAGGATTGAGTACACAATATATAACTGTAGCACTTAAGCAGTAACTGTGAAAAACTCTAAAACATAACAACATAGGCATGTTCAGAATCAACAACAGATGAATGCCAGGAAGGGATTTCACAATAAAAACCCCATTTTTTCATGTGGAACACTCCAAACACAAAGCATACGATAAAAAAGCTCAAAAAAATTCAAGAGGGGAGTCTATGGGAAAATAATATTACAAGAGGACAAATAAAAGCACAAATAGTAAAATGGTGAATCCTTTGAACATTTCAATTCCTTCTTATATACATGTATGTGTGAAACTTAGCAATGGTATTTTATTAATATTATATTGCGTTCAATGGCTTCACTCGTAAAGAAACACTTATCAAAATCAAGTGACCACAAAATTGAAGCAAAGAGTATTCTGGGGAGCTGAAAAGAGAAACAACCATCCTATATCTTTCGATAAACATATCAAACAACATAACAACAAAAAATTCCTGTAAAAGATCATAATCATCCATGATTAAATAAAAAAATAACCAAAATAAAGTCCCTTCCAAAGAAACGCACCAACTCCGACAACAACCGAACAATCCTTAAAAATTCAACTGAAACAAGGTTTGGGTATCAAATCCAAAACAATCTGGAGATTTTAAAAAAAAATAAGACGAACAGATCGCAAAAGGGAAACAGAAGCAAGAAAACCGACGTACGAACTCAAAACCGGACGGAGACCAGAAGAAATTGAAGAAACCGTGGAAAAATATATCGATTCTTCATAGTAAATTCAATTCATAGAGACTCGGTCTTACAAAAAACCAATCAAGAAACAAAGTAACGCAAACTAACCATATCAAACCCATAAAATTTTCGTTAAAACTAATCAAAGAACACAACAGTGACAATTAAAAAACCATGAAAAACTCCAACGATTGATTAAAACGAAAGCAAAAGCTAACTAATGATCCCGTTATTTTATATTCACCTTTCTTCCTCCTTTTCCACTGTTATTCTTTTCCTTTTTCGTCCCACCGAAAGAGAAGGAAAAAGAAAATTCCAATCACTATGCTATAGGAGAAGCCCTGTCCTTAATAGAGGAAGGGGGAAGAGAGAGGCGTGCGTGTTGTGCTGAAATAAGCATTTGGTGAGATGTATATAATTAACTTTAAGTAGAAAATAAAAATCTTCGAAAATATGATTCAAATCATAATTCATAAATACATATGGACTTGTGCTACAAAAAAATTCTTAAAACTGACCAGAAATATAACTTATAAATATAACTCATAGCAACAAAAGTTTTCTTTATGGCTGTTTTATCTTATTTTAATTTTGATCACAGTTTATAATGTATTATTGAAATACTTTGAATCGTCAGATTTCCAATTGGTGAAGTAAGGACCGACGAGTCCAGTGGCATGCGTGACCACCCTACTAAATCCGCTCAATAAACACCAAATCCCCGTTATGTTATACTATTATATTATATTAATTATCAAGCGGTAGGAATTTTATTAAATATAACCTAAAACTACTGTCTGGCCTGTTGGCGGATTTCAGACGTGGGATCTGGTTTTCAGGTTCTGTTATTCGGATAGCCTAGAATGCCCGAGATAAAGGGCCCTCCACCACTTCCGTGTCGGCTTTGCGACCCCCAATTTCTGATGGTGAATGATGTGATATTTACTGGAAACTAAGAAAATACAGAAAACTTAATATTCTATAAAATCCAAAACAGACCTTAATCGTTTGTCCACGATTTGCTTATATTTTTGTGGACTAGCAAACCCCACCACCAACCTCAAAGTGCAACACTTGGCCTCCTCATACTCCTTTAATTTTATCCGCTTTTATATTTAATATTCACGTCGTGGCAATTACTAAAGGCACCCGCATTGGTGGGTGTTATAACACCCACCACCTCATCAAAAATCGTGGGGTTCACATGCCACATACACATTACATTAACACATCTATTCTCCCACATTCATTTTAACATTCACACTCATTATTTGTGGGTCCCGCTGCCCACTCATTAATCTTACTATTATTTTACATTAAATAAATATAATTTCAATTTTTTTACACATTTTAAATAATTATTACTTAAAATAAATAATATTATTATTATTTAAAATAAATAATATTATTTATTTTAAATGTATTTATTGCGTAAAATAATTTTATCTTATATTACGAACAACATCTATTTAAAATTAATCAAATAATTGAAAAGTACAATAATCGAATATTACAATAATTGAAAAGTACAATACTCCAAAATTACAATAATTGAAAAGCACAATAATCGAAAATTACAATAAATTAAAATTACAAATTCCATCTCGCCCAAATCTTTTCACATAGATGTTACTTTCATCCATTTTCGAAGAAAATAGTATAATAGAAATAAATTTTCAAAATAAAATTGAGATGATGAAAATAGTAGAGAGAATTTTTTTAGAGTGATTTGGTTGTGTGAATAATTGAAATAAGTTGTATAAATTGATGAGTATTTATAGATGAATTTAGTATAAAGTAGCTGTTTCCTAGCCAACAGCGACGGTTTTTTTCGCCAACAGCGACGGGTTTTCGTAATTCGTCGCTAAATGTTCAATTCAAAACACGTGGGGCCCGCATGTCAGCAAATCAGCGACGGCTATTAAAAAGCTGTCGCTAATAGCGACGGTTTTATAATTGGCCAATTTTTTTAAAAAATAAACTGGCACGTGGGCATTCAATTCTTTGAACGCCCCATGCCCTCTCTCCTGTATAACGCCCACTCACATTGGAGAGGGGCCCCATTGTGGGTGCCCTAAGACATGATATTGAATTTAGTTTATCATTCACTGGAATTATTTCTTCGTGTATCTCAAGATCATTGAATCATACGAATTTCTCATATTTTGGCGTATGTTGGTCTTCCAGAAGTTAAATGTAAAAATTCATAAATTTGAGCAAAATGGCAATTACAAGTGCAACTTCAAAACCAGATTTTCGTTAGTTTGATTTACATATATACCCTAAAGCCTGGTTTGAAATTCCCAAATGAACTTCCTCTTTTACATGGTCTATAGTTTTATTTATGTATAGGGGTGTGTTAAACCGAATTAACCGACCGAACCGAATTATTTAGAAATATCAGTTCGATTAATTGGGAAGTTCGGTTTTGAAATTTTAAAAAATCGGTTAAGTCGGTCCGGTTTCGGTTTTAATTCGAAAAATTCGGTTAAACCGAATTAGTATATATTAATTTAAATTGTATATGAGCATTAAAAATACATTAAAAGGAAATTCAACTTTTCATGCATTAGAAGGAATCTCATTCATCCAATGATTTTATCTTCAATATTTTTATTTGTTATTGTTATTTTTTATTCAATGTTTCTAGTTATTTATAAGCTCTCCATTGTTTTTTTTTATGTGTTAAAATTCGCATATTTTAAAAACATGTTATTTCGGTCGGTAACCGAAATAACCCATTTGAAAATCGGTTCGGTTAATTCGATTTCTACGAATATTTTGATCAGTTCGGTTATTCGAAAATTAAATCGGTTATAAGTCTATTAAGTTCGGTCGGTAACCGAATAGACCGATTGCACACACATTTATGTATGGCGTCACTCTCTTGCTTCATTTTGGGTCATATCTTTAGATAACGTTCTTTAAATTGCACTCGAGTGGGTTATTGGATTATAAATTCAGAAATATGCATTATTGAGTCTCATGGGCTTGCTAAAATGCAATATAATAATTGACCCTTTTTAATTTTCTATTTATAATATGAATCAAGGCATAGTTTCAATTGAAGTTGTCAAAATGTAAATCATAAAAAATTTCAATATATTTGCTAACTCTATTTGTATCGTCACTTATTTTTCCGACTCCATTAGGTCACAAGTAATATGTTCGATGTAATCGTTATTCCAATATGTGCTCATGCTCCTGGTTCAATATCGTGCAATCATAAATTGCTAAAAGCCTAATATCTAATTCCATTTATGCAATAGTAGAAGCCCCAATAACATCTCTCGTGGTTTACACGGTTTTATTGTGTGCACAATTTTGAATTTTCAGATTGGTATTATTTTTATTCTTTTTACAAGGACAAAATCTGTTGTTGTTATTATTTGGCACGGATTGAGATTACTTAAAATATATATATTTTATGATGATGGAATTCGTAATCACTACTTTTCGATATTCATTGGATAAATTAAAGGATTAATGCAGTAATCTATAAATCACGGTAGTCAAATAAATCACACTTGACAAATCTTGTGTAATGTATTTGTTTAAGAAAGTATTGGTGAAAGTAATCCAACACTTACCTATTTTAACAACTTGAACACCCCTAAAAAGGGGTTGATACTAAGGAAACAAAAGCTCTCGACTCAAATGTTATAAAGCGAAATAAAAAAATAAATCAATTTTAAGTTTTGAACGATTATCGACTTTAATTGTGTTTTAGTTATCAAGATATGCTATTTTTTGACATATTTTTGTGATGGGGCATTTCTACATTTGAGAGGGTCTTGTTCCTCATTCGGTTGAACCATGACTTATTCGGTTTATCACTAGAAGAAGATGTTTATTTTCCAATATATATATATATATATATATATATATATATATATATATATATATATATATATATATATATATATATATATTATATATATATAAAATTTAAAAGTACCATGTAAAATAATTTTGAATTATTATTTTAGACAAAAACTTGTGTGAGACGGTCTCACGAGTCGTATTTTGTGAGACAGATCTTTATTTGGATAACCCATGAAAAAATATTACTTTTTAGACAAAAACTTGTGTGAGACGGTCTCACGGATCGTATTTGTGAGACTGATCTCTTATTTGTGTAATCTACGAAAAAATATTACTTTTTATGCTAAGAGTATTATTTTTTATTATGAATATCTGTAGGGTTGACCCGTCTCACAGATTAAGATCCGTGAGACGGTCTTACGTGAGACACACTCTACTTTTTATGCTAAGAATATTATTTTTTATTATGAATATGGGTAGGATTGATCCGTCTCACAGATTGAGATTCGTGAGACGGTCTTACATGAGACATATTCATTATTTTAAAGTACCAGCACGCGTACGTGGTCTTCCATAGAAACGTCAACGCGCATTAGATTGCTAGAATCTTCAACACGGAATTTCCGTCTCAGAATCCGAAATAAATGAACCAGGTCGCTAATTCCGAAAACACCGCCTCTCTTTTATACAAACCCAATAACCCATCAAAATTCTCATCACAAATCAACTATTCCGTTTAATCAACTTCATCATCCATTCGACTCACAAACCCAATTCTTGTTTTTCCTTTTTTTTGGTGGGGAAAAAGGTTCAGAAATATCCGATCGACCGATTTCTTGAAGGGGAAAACATGTGCTTTGTTTTTGTTTGCGACGAGGACGAGAGGGTGGTAGGCAGGCAGGCGGCGCCGGGGGCTTGCCCATACTGCGGCGGCATGGTTCAAGCTATGGACGTGCAGAGCCAGTGGCGTTTGTGCTTCGTGCCGCTTTATTTCAAGACCAAGCGCAGATTCTACTGCTCCATCTGCTCTAGGCGATTGGTTAACCTGTAAGGGTAACCACCCCTATGAATAGCAATACTCGTTGGTAATAATTTGTGTGTATAAATAATACTCGAATATCGATACTTGTTTTACATATTGAATAGATCAGAAATTGATGTATTTTCCAAAGACTGGGTTGATGTTGATGTTAATGTTGTCGGCTTTCTTTTCTGGTGTATTGTCTGTGTCCAACGTTTCTGGTCATACATACTTGTGTGAGTAGGAGTAATAAAATGAATATTGATCTATAAATGACATGATCCCAGGTTTATTTTCTCTTACCATGGTAGTGATGAATGCTTTTCTTTAATTGTATTCTGGATTGAATCATAAGAACAAGATACAGAGTAACAGACAAAAGCTTATACCATCTCCGATAGTTTGCATCGAAGAACAAAATTGCCATCGATTGTTGTTATAGCAACATAAATGACACTTGAACGGGTGGTCATTTACATAGTTTGAGCTTCTTGAAAATTGAGGAAACAAAAGATTTAGGGTAGGGTTTTGTTGCAAGACATGTGGGAATGTTCTCAGGCTGCTCCAGCTACAGCTTGTAACCGTTGCTTTCAACACAAAACACAAAGTAGAAGCAAATTTCCATAAGCTGTAATTGGCGATATTCACGTCGTCATTATCATCCATATATATATATATGTGTGTGTGTGTGTGGTCGAATAGCTCACAAACTTCGATTAGACTCAATAACTATTTGAGTTCAACTCGATTGCAAACTCGAATTATTCAAACTCGATCAAACCGAACTCGAGCTATGTTACAGCCCTAAGCTAGACATTCACCCAACTTTAAAATTTTTTTTTTTCTCAAATTCTTTCGGGCTCGTGCTTCAATGCGTCTTGAATGGGCGTGAGGTTAGTGGATTTCATTTAAATTTCCTTTTATTTTTTATTTTAAAAACATTGTACCAACAATCTAATAATAAAAATGATTAAAATAATAATAAAATTTTAATTTTAAATTTCGTGCCAACGATTTAATAATTGTTGTTTTTATTGTATTTATAGTCTGATTTTTTTCTTTTATATCGAATTTAAAAGAAAAGTTTAATTTTTAATAAAGTTTATTTTTAAATAAATTATACGCGTAAAATAAAAATAATAATTTTAAAGAACACCTAAAAATATATTATTAAATAAATAATCATTTAAATTATGTAAATAAAATTTTTATTTATTAATTTAATGTAAATAAAATTAAAAATGAATGAGTGAACAGTATTACTCATATATAAATGGAAATGAATGGAAGTGTTAATATAATGTGTACGGAATTGAGCTCATTCACACTGGTGTTATAACAGCAACCAAGACGCACTTATAGGACATAGTACACTGATTTTTTTTGGGAAATTATCATAGATAGATGAGTGAAAAAATATATACTTAATTCTAGAGCTTAAAAAATAATTTCGTCAAGAGTAATCATCATTCCAAAAAAAATAATTTCGTCAAGAGTAATCATCATTCCAAAAATCCATGCCAGAGTTTATTTCAATGCATAAAATAAAAAAATCTGTCAATGAAATCAACATTAAATTACAAAAAATAACGAATTTATTAAAATTACATTTCATACCACAAACTATTTTAACCACATACATCGTGAATTCGTATAGCTTAAAAGAACTTTCATTCAACAATTCAAGAATATGCAAGGAACATATTCCCTTGTATTTTATACACGCTACATCTAAACGCACGGGATTTTAAATGTATGTAATATGTATATTCATTTCCAAAAGAGAGAAAACTTACATGGATGATGTTGCTATGTTGTAGGACCCTCGTTTTTATCAGTCCTACGCCCGAAAAGTTAGAGCATTAGCTAACAAGAATGGCACATAAAATGGAAATAATTTTATTGTATGTGCATATGTTTTATGTATTTATCACGAGAAATGTTACCCTAAGGAAGTTTTTTAAAAATTTGATAGATGAATGTAAGGAGTAAATCACCTGCCTAATCAAACGAGCAGAAAATATGACAACCGATATACCATTGCTCAATACATGCTCTGGTGTATCCAGTTCATTCATGATTCTTAGTCTTCCTTCTACACAGTTTGCAAAGTATTCGATTTTCCAGTGCAGAAATTCAATTGTTCCCTCCTACAAAACAAGAAATTGTTTAATTGTTACATGAAACAATCACGTCATTAAAGGACTTCAGTTTTTGCATCAAACCAAGAACCAAAATTGTGTTTTAGTTATTTTTTTGGGCACTTGAGGGGAAGGGATTTGGGAAAATTTAAGTACATGCAGAGATCTGAACGTACTAAAGTCGAACAATGAAGAAATTTTGTACCCAATTGCAAAGAAAATCCGTATCAAAATCCACCAACTTTTCTTCAGCAAAAGATAAAAAGATCCCAATGAGAAAAGTTGCAAAAGATTTAAAAAAGCATCCAATGTAAGAGTAGCAAACCTATAGACATCCCAATGAAAATATGACAAAACCGATATATCATTTTCATTACGTGCTCTGGTATATCCAGTTCATTTATGCTTGTTACTCTTCCTCCTACCAAGTTCACAAAGAATTTCGATTTTCCATTGCAGAGGTTCACTGCTTCCCTCCTACCAAAAATGAAAATGTTTAGTTGTTACATGAAAAAATCACGCCATTTAAAAACTTAAGTTTTTTGAACCAGACTAAGAACCAAAATTGCGTTTTATTCCTTTTTTTGGGCACATGAGGGGCAGAGGTTTGAGAAAATTTAAGTGCTTGCAGAGATCTGATTTAGACGTCAAAAATAGAAGTAATAAGAAGATCCAAGGAAATATTGGACATACTAAAGGTGAAGATTGAAGAAATTTGAACCCAATCACTAAGAAAATCCATATCAAAATCAATCAACTTTTTCAGCAAAAGATAAAAAGATCCCAATGAGATATTAGTTTAAACCTATAGACACCACCATCGATCTTAATGACCAGCAACCAAGAAAATTGCACATCCATCGAAACAACAACTTTGAATCATAAAAAATAATAACTCCTTGACAGAATTATTCTTAAAAAACTGAAGCAAACCACTACATTACGATCACTCGAATAGTGCAGGTAAGCAAGGCCGGAGAGGCTGGTATTTATTGCATCATTCACATGACAGATTGTTAATTTTTCGCATGCAATCAATAGATTTATGACACGTAGCTTAGTTACGCGTCGTTTGTAGACGATGCATGTTACAAACTTAGAACAAATGGCATGGCATGCAATGCACTCTTTTTACATATAAAGCATAGCATAGATGGCCAAAACCATCTACTTGGTACATAGTGTAGGTAACTTACAAGGCCATTCATCATGTAAAGAAAACAAATTGATGTGAAAATGCTTTCGTCCGCCAACAACTAGTAACCACCAGACCTTGATATTTCTTTTCCTACAATTCAACAAATGTGTGGAAGCATGAAATCAGCGCAAAGTTTAATCAGTATCGCCTTTACTGACCAGCCTAGTTCTCCACCTGATTAATAGTGAAAGCAAAACCAAACTGGAAAACAACTATTACTATGGCCCATCTCGGACTACTGCTCTATAAGGTCTCGTAAACTGTTATGGTGCTAATTTGAAACTTGTATCATGACACCACTGACTCCTTATGTCCACTGGTGCAGAGCCAATTTCTCGTAGATTTATAGATCCTTTTAATCCAAATGTTAATAAGATGAGTTTCCAAGCGTGAACTTAACATCTTGCCCTAGGAAGTTGAATTAGACAAGCTCACATTAACGTAAGTAGCATTTTTATCAATAAAAAAAGTTCAAATTCAAGGAATGAATCCAGCTCTCCCAAACATCAATCAAATTATAGAGAAATTACGGAGTCCATTCAGAATTCCAAGCGTAAAATTAAACTCTAAACAGCACTAAACTAAAATAGTACGAAAGGAAATTCATACTGAGAGGAGAACAGTCTTCCTTGACGACAGAGGCACGACGGCCCTCACCAACCGTGGCTAGATAACTTGCTCGACTCTGATTGAAGTCCCTGACTTTGTGGACATACACACAGACACACACACGCCAAATATTTATATATATATATATATATATATATATATATATAAATATTTGGCGTGTGTGTGTCTGTGTGTATGTCCACAAATATATATATATATATATATATATATATATATATATATATATATATATATATATATATATTATATCTTTAGGACAAAATCGTATAAGTTAAAGATAATTTTCACATAAAAAATAATGAACAAATGATTATTATTCTCACAAATCAATTAATGAGCTCGTAGTCCCATGCCTCTATTAAATTAAATCATATCTCTTGAATAATTTTCGATCATGTGGTACAAATTAGCAATGCATAAATATGAATGAACATGATAAATATGGTCTTATTTTTGCACATGTATAAATAATATATTTCAATTTATTAAGTTTTTCAAAATCAAAATTAAAACAAATCAAAACCGAAAGGTATGTTTCAATTTCGATTTCCACTTCCTGTGTCTTCGTTTTTATTCTAATCAAATGCTTCAAAATGCAATCCACATCATAGTCGAAGTATCAACAGTCAAGATAATAATAACATAATATTTAGTTTGCATGAAACTAATTCATTTAAATCTAAGATATCGATGTAAAATCTAAAAAGATGTGCAAAGTTCGATTTTCCAATCAAGCTGCAAAAACTAAAGTACTTTTCAAAACCAAACTTTACAAATGTAGTCTCATAATGTTTTGCTCTCCCTAGTTACAGTTTCAGATTAGTTTTGCGCGCACAAATCTAACTTCGCTAACATATCTACAGGTAAGAGTCGCCAGATATTGTCTAGTGCCAAGAAAGACAAGAAGCCAACGTTAAGTTTCTTGATTACAAGTCAACTGTATCAAATTCAACCTCTTTTATTGTATGATTGGTATGTTTCCTGTTTCTCTTCCTATACCTCGCCGAAGCTATAGAATCTGCATCACGATTTAAACAAGAACGAGTAAATAGCATTTCATTTCAGGGGTTTGGCTAGTTGAATATTTGTTACAGATTTACGCAGTAATCCAGTAAATGAGAATATCATACATGGTTCGTTTATTCTTCATCGTCTTCTGTTGGTGCTATTGAATTACTTGAGGTTGCTTCAACATCTTCATCTCCTGTCAGATCAAATACATTATTGTTATTCGAAATCTCATGCTAAAGTTATTCCCCCCGCTCCCCAACCCTAAAAACAGTGGCAGCGTCTTTGCTTATTGTCACCCCAGTTAATAGGCATTTGATATTATTACCTAATTCTTCATCTTCTGAGATTTGTACAGCCACGTGAGCATCCAGAGGATGATTTTCTGGATCATTACTGGAAATAGAAGCTTGATATCCGCTCTCTTCTGATTCAGATGGAATAGAGGCTGTAGAGTTGGTCTTTTCGGATGACACGCTCAAGACTGGGGCAGCTTCCACTGGATTGGGCTGAACTGCCCGTGCTGCAGAATGTACAGGAGCAGAATAAGAGGAAATTGGAGCCTTAGCCAAGCCACGGCGAATAGAGCGCACATTGCTTGGCAGTTGATATTTTCTTGCCCTGTATTTTCTCATCACATAACCGGCCGCAGCTTTTAAACGAACAACGTCTTTGCGTGAGGAACCCTCAGTAGAAGCATCCATGTGGGCCCCAGCAGCAATCGCAGCAGCTTTGGCAGAATCTGCAATAGAAGTATGTTTCATTGGAGGCTTTTTTTAACTGGTTGTGATGCAGGTGCATTAAAAGGTTAAATCTGAGGTTCTTTACTTTCTGGTGATTTTTCAAGAAAAGAAATATGTGAGAAGTTTAAAAGGTTGGATCTGGGGTTCTGTACCTTGTGGTGGTGTTTCAAGAAGAAAAGAATCTGAGGCATTATGCGCTTTTAGGGGTTAACTAAACATAGAAATAGAGACAAGAGAGATTACCGGTATTGATCTCGTTGGTCACATTTAACGTGTTGTCCATTGGCAGAGATCCATGAGCCGCAGCCAGTTCAGGTTCAGAAAGTTGTGAACTGGATCCTGCGTTTGAGCTGTGCAGCTTTTTCGTAAGCTTTGTCCACCTCTGAAATTGTTCATTTCATTAATCAAATATAAACTATTAAAAAGCAATATGAAGGATTAAATTGGACCAAAGTAACCTAATCAATACCCAGACACAATAAACACTAGCGGTCTATCAGCTATGGCTTTAATCAATATCCAGACATGCTAAAAAATAGTGGTACACAATATCTATCAACCATGGCTTATGTAGGGTATTGCCAGATGACTTGGATCAAATGTCACGAAAGTAAATGAAAACCTCGTTACATCAGAAAACAAGTAATCTGTTCTCGAACTCCAGTTTAGGGGAAACTATCTGTAGACTGCACATTGCAACGCATACAAAGTACAGGAGAAAAAAACATGAAGCCTTTTTCCAACCATATTCATTCATAGTTCCTGTGCAGAACACAGCTATCAGCCATCACAATCTTCATTTTATTCCCCAAAGGAGAAGTACATTAGGTTCATATGCAACAAGGGGCAGCCTCTGTTGACCCACCTCTGAACATACAAAATAAGATATTAATAATTTATTGCACGACTGACACGATAATTGCAAATGGTAACAAAGCAAACAGTGTGATAGGAAAGCATAAACGTTTTGGTTGATGAAGAACCTTAGATAGCTCTGATGCACTTCTACCATTCTCGAAATCTCCTTCAGCGATATTTGCCCAATCTGGCTCACCATATTTTTGCACAGAAGCAGTGAGCTTCATGTCCTCTTCTTTGGACCAATCACTTCTTCTACTGGGAGTCAAACCACCAGTTGATTTTTGTACAGAAACAGGAATGGTAACCTTAGTCCCCTGAATAGCATCCGCGAGAAGTGAACTATCAGAAGAAGCAGTGGATGCCTTGTTGCTTCGTACATTAATAGCCAATGGAGCATCAATAGTTGAGTCAGCAGGAGGATTTGAATTATTTGAACCAGAAGCAATTAACACCTGCAAAAGACCATATAATTTCTCGTTGGACAAACATAAGGCATTAGTATTGACAAGCAGTCAAAAAGAAATCACATGTTACTTATCAAGACAAAAAAAGACCAAGATCCATGCGTACACATGTCAGATCCATCCACATTTAATCTAATTTTTCTACTTCTTGCAGATAAAAATTCGTAATGATTCGTCTCGAAATAATTATCACCACTCCCTATGTCTTCACAAAATCAAGTCAACAAGGATTATCTTTATCCATACAGTTCCAGAACAATTATGTCGCTATCTATAATGCACCGGCATACTTTAACACACGCTTCAGCCAGAGCAGATTCTTCATTGGTTGGAGCCGGAGAAGCTTTCATATCGAATTCTAGATCACTGTCGTCATCCTATAATCAGAAGACAAAAGTGTTGGTAAAACTAAATCCCAAATAAGTAAGATAGGATCGGTATTTTGAAGTATTCACGATACTACAGTAGATGTCATGCGGAAAAGAATTATTACCATAGGTTCTGCATCACTGTCAATTTGATCTTCTAGCAGATTCCCATACGCAAGATGACGCCACAGCATTTGATACTCCCTCGCACAGGAAATTCCAGTCGCCGTGTTCTTCACCAACTCATCCCAATCAATTTTGTCTCCGGCATCTCGCTCCACCTCTTGCAGCAGTGTCAGAAGCGTCTCCACAGAGTACCTAAAAGAACGAATTGGTAAAAAACCGTAAAATTCATCTTTCACTTGGAAATTCAACATCATTCTGAAAAAAATGAAAAGTCACCGTTCAAGAAGCGCGGCGGCGTCTTCTTCCGTGATAGATCCTTTCTTCGGACTCTTTGATTCGTCGGCCATTGTTTGATCGAAGATATGTTGAGTTAGGGTAATGTGCGGACGATTTGATCAGGAAATTGGCCAAAACCGCTCTTGTGTAAGGACGTAGAGAGAGAGAGAGAAAGGGAGCGTGTGGAATGAGAGGGAAATGAGACAGTTGAAGGGTTTATATGTATATATATATATATATATATATGTGTGTGTGTGTGTGTTTCTGTTTTTCTGTTGGCCGCGGTGATCAAATTACGATGATGAAGTGCAACTAATTAACCTAATTTTATAATTATTTAATAAAATATGAATATTAAAACTAAAAATACACGATAATTTAAATATCATTTATCATTTTTTTAAAAATATTTGTCTATCCTACTATATAATACTAACACCATATACTGCCCCCATGGCACAGTTGGACTGGCAAAGGCCTTGGTGAAAAAAGAAGGTAATGAGTGTTCGAACCTCGCAAAGGTGTATTGGGACTTGTTTATCGCGCTCAAATCGCGAGCCTTCCTCTCTGGGTATAGGGATGGCAATTTTCTCCATGGGTTCGAGTTCGGGTTCGGGGATTTAAAATCTCCGATATAATTCGAGGCGGGTATGAGATTACTATCCTCATCCCCGAAATCCTCGAAATCCGTCCCGAAAATAATATCAATAATAAAATAATAGTATTACTCATATTAATAATCATATTATTTTTTAAAATATTAACAATCTTATTGTTATTAATATTAATATTGTCTCTAATAATAATAGATAATAATAACTTTTAGTTTGAGAAAATCTCAGAATTCGTTATCGTCTTATCATATTAATATTTTTGAAATGGGGATGAGACGGAAATGAGAAGTTGATTCCCGAAGTTTCGGGTTTAGGGATTCCCCGAACCCGAAAAAGCGGTGATTGGGGCGGGTATGGGGATGGGGATGTAATTCGGGGATGAGGATGGTAATGGCAAATCCGCCCCCGCCCCGGCCCATTGTCATCCCTACCTGGATACTTACCTGGCCAAACATATCCCTAATTTACTATCCCTTTACACCGAAGCGTGGGACATCTTTGTGTAGGGCCGTTAGGTGTGTGGATCACACTAACGCCATATAGTAACCGAACGAAATTATAGAGTAATTTGATGTTTCCTTAAAACATTTTTCATTTTATCAAATTTTATTTATGTTTTTTAATTTTTAAATTATTATATCACTTCTAACATATATATATATATATATATATATATATATATATATATATATATATATATATATATATATATATAAAAACAATTGTAAAAATATTTTCAGATTTTTATATTAATATAATCTCTAAAATATTATTTAACTTAAACAAAATTAATGTATATGTACGCATCACATACCGTAAGACATTATTAAATTATTCGTAGGACTAATGATGGTTCGAGAAGAATTGATTCTAAATCAATCGGGATAAAATTACAGTGTATTATTTCAAGTTGAAGTTCATTAGTGAAATTCAAATCACGAATTTATACTTAATAGTCAATACTTCATTCAATAATGTGAATTTCTAAATTTAATAATTTATATATTTTTTCATACCATCGGAAATAAAATAAAATAAACTCCAGCCTGTGGTTTAATACTTTACTTCCCTTGGAATATGGACTTCGTTATCGAAGTAAACGAATACAAAAATAAACAGATTAAAGCCATTGTTAACTAAAGATTTTTTAAGGGCTTTATTCAAAAATTAAAATTATTTTTATATTTTGACACAACTAGTAAAAAATCACATAAAAAAATGAAGAGGATGTTAATTGAGAGAGACTCTTATTTTTAACTGTTTTAAATAAATTTTCTTAATAACTGAATCGCTTTATCTGATTTCAAACTGTTCTAAATAATTTTCATAACTCCTCTGCCCATACATAATTTTCTTGAACTTCTCAACTCACTAATGCCGTAAATGAAATCGAGTCATTTCACAAACTTTTCGTTCCTAATTAAACTCGAATATATTTAATTCGAATCGAAATCGAGCCTTAAATTTTTACTACAATTTATACATGCAAAAAAAGTAATAATTAAAAAATTCAAAAAGAAAAACCCATAAATGGCCCCCAACAAATGCCCCCAATAAATGCCAAATAACTCTCAATAGAGCCAATCCAACAACACAGTAATCTCTTTTTCCAGAAGGCCGATGAAAAAAGCATTTTTATTCGGACAACAAATATCAAAATCAAGAAAGCATGATCATAGTATTTAACACAGTTCCAATGAGGCTTTTGTTCTGAACTCTTACAGTTAATGTACTCTTCTACCTGTTCTTGTCCAAGAAACTTGAAAAACTTCTGAACATCACATGAGACTTATCCCAAATAATTGGTTGCTCGAAAATTATGGGGAACTTTGTGCTGCTGCTTAAATAGAGATTGGATAGAATATATGTTACGAATAAATAGATTAAAATTAAAATTAAACATATCGAAGTAATCAGGATGGAAGGTTCATTCAACTGTAGAAAGGGGTCTCCCGGAAGTTTAAATGACATTCACCTCATCAGAATTCTTGTTACCAACCAACCTTTGAACGTTTCCCATATAGACTGTATTATTTTATCTGAATGGGATTTGTAGATATAGCACTCAAATAGCCAATATATACACATAGCTGTAGATCATGGACTGATTAGAACGGGTCTTCATGCACGGGTCATCCAAATAGGTGATCACTTAACAGTTGGGGGAGTTTCATACTGATCCACATCTACATTATTAAATTTCTCACTCGGCTGCCTCACTTTAAAACTGAATTGCTTCATTGGCTTTGGATGGAACAGAGATTCGAACATTTTTTCTAAAGATTGAGCCGTATATTTGGCGTATTTGCTTGCACTTTGGTCTTGTTCAACCAACGGGCCATAATTCTGCATGTAGCTGCGATAAACTGGCACAATTGTCTGAATGATAACCTGGCATGTTCTTTCCCGCAAATCTTTATCTGAAATGACCCAGCTGGACTGCCTTTTATACATGTCATCAAATGCTTCGTTAAAAGCCTTTAACCTCTGTTTTACCAGGTTCCGAGCCGTTGCACGCCCACCAGAAAAAAGAATCAGACCTTCCCGGCTTAAAAGAGCTGGAAGTTTTCCCCAGCTCTCACGAAGATATGTAGTCGAATAGTACTCCTTGTACTGCTCTTGTTCTCTTAGCCAAGAATCTCCAAGAAGAGCACCAAGTTTCGTGCCTTTAAGATACTTATAGACATGCCAGTGATTGTTCATCAAGAATAAATATGATGAAACAGCGTCTTCATAACCTTTGGACCATGTATCCAAGTTCAGTTCGATGGCCTTAACCAAATTCAGAAGCTCATCTGTGAGGATTCTCTCTTGGAATTTTTCATGCCTCCAACTTCTTTCGATGACTAGAACTTGTGTAAGAATTGGCTTATATTCATCCCCGAGTAGCTTATTGCAGTAGTCGGTTATGAAAGTCACCACTCTCGGAATACTACAATCCGCAGGAGGTGGCGTTTGCCTTTGCAGTTCAACTTGAATCAAAAGCTCCCAGAAAATCTCAGAAGCCCCTTCTATTACCCTCTTGATTAGATCCCGAGTTAGATTTTGGATCTCCGCACAGGCTGCTCCACCAAAAAGACGATTGAAATCCAATCTTAGCTTATTTAAGGATGCAAAAATTTCCAACAATTTCAACAGTTTGATAGGATCCTTCTTACTCTCGGTGACTGTTTTACCAAAATGAAGGAACGCGAGAATTCCAGCCTGGGCAGCAATTCTTGCAAAACACGACTTCCACACATCCAATCCCATCCTCTCAAACACATCGTTGCAAAGTTTGTACTCGGATTCGAACAGGTGCTTCACGGCAAACTCCAAATGCCTACCCCACTGAGCTATATATACCTCTATGCTCGCCACATCATTGAACTCGGAGACCGATATTTCAAGGTAATCCAGATTTAGTGCTTGCAAGCTCGCACGTACATTTGAACTACGGACCTCAACATAGCTGGATATACACTTGTCAAGCCTGTCATTTAAGATCAATCTCCCCAAAATAGCCTGTAGCTTCTGGATAACAGCAACAGGCAACGGTGATGGAGCAATGCAGGCCTGTTCGTTTGCAATGGTCGGAGAGGACATAGGCAATGGAACACTATTCTCAATCAAAAGGCGCCTAAACTCATTTTCCAATCTGTCCAATGAAACTTCAAGAAGCCCCCCATCAAGATTGCCCTTTTCTTCACCTGCCTCAAGTTCCCGTAGCCTGTTAAGTGCCTTTTTTAAACCTGAAATAAATATTTCATCCGCCACCTTGTGATCCTCCAGATACTCCACAATATCAGCCAACCACTGAATCGCCATCCCACAATTTTCCCCTAAGAACCTCAATGCCTCTTCAAGCCGTTTAAGCACACCAAGATACCCCGGAAGATCATATTGGGGATCAGATAACGATTTCTCAAGCCCATGAATGGCATCAAAGACCTTAAGAACAGCAGCAGCAGGGACCACGGCTCGATTTATATGACCACCAACAGCACCAAGGGCATCTTTCTGAGCCCTTATCGGTCGAATGGCCACTTCCAAAGCAGGCAGTCTTTGGCTAATCTCGTCTAATCTTGGCCCAGCTTTTTCTAAGGACAACCGCAGATCCTTGGATTTCTCCACACTGGCTTTTAGCAAGTTCCTAGCAGATACCAAATTTTCGATCCCTTTATCCATCAGGGGCCAATCAGTTCACAGACAGGTTTATCCAATTCCAAATATTCACTCGATCATATTCCGCACCGACAGTGGAAAGACTAATATTTCTCGCACCTCTTTCTCTTATTTCTCGCTCTTTAACTGGGAATCAAGCGAAACGATAAAAATTAATCCGGGTTCCGGTCTAACTCAACTCCCATTCTTTTCCTTCACCAGACTCCAACAAATATTGACCTAAAAACACATAATCAACAATACATCGCACCACTTCAATTCAAAACCGTAAAAAAACCAACTCTTTATCCTAGAAGTACAACTACATCTCGCCCGCTGCTTGTTGGGCCAAAAACAAAGTAAAAATTAGAGAAAATAATAGACAAACTCACTTGGAATCTTCACAACGGAGCGCCAATCAAGGTCGGCGCAGCTCCACACCACAGCAGAACCCGATCCAAGAATGTAATGAAGCAACAAGAATCTGTAAAGAGAGAAAATGAATCCTCTTAATCGAATACAGAGAAAGGCCGAGGGTTTTGGCTCACCGTCTTTGCTGAAAGTCCAGTCCAGTGGGGATCGTGCCAACAAAAACGTCTCGATGGTAAACTACTCTTTCATTTCTAACCTTTTGTTTTCTTCTTATACTGTATTTTTTTATTAAAAAAATATATTAATAATGGACCTCTTCTTTTTCTCCGCTTTTTAGTTTTGTCTCTCTCTCTCTCTCTCCTTTTGTGTGCAATAAAATTATTAGCCGACGTGCAGTTTCTACAAACGTGGAATCATCAGATTCCAGACCATAATAATGGTCGTAAAAGAATGTAATTATTCCAGCTGGAGCAAAAAAATTGTTTTACAATCCATGGTTTTTGTAAGTAAAGATAAAGAATAGTTGAATACCGTAATTTTCATTGTTTTGGAATGCCACACCGTACCAAATACACATCAATTACCTACAACTATTTCAAACAACTAAAAGCGTGTTTTTGTATTCTTAGTCAATAGAGCATTAGTTAGCAAATGTATAAATACTTGTATCACTGTACAAACTATGTTTTGATTTAGATCAATGAAATGCAAGAGCAGTTACAGCATGACCCAATCCATACGCACATTAACATGGTATCAGAGCATTTTTTTTATGCGTATGCAGGTTGGGTGATCTCCTATTGATCGATTCAGTTCAGTTCTTGCACAAATTCGAGAAATCTCGTATACGCATTATCCGAAAATCATGGCGAATCCAATTTCCACCTTCAGCTTCAACGATCCACTGTATTTGCATCCATCAGATGCCCCTGGTACGTCTCTTGTCGTTGATCCATTGATCGGAGTTGAGAATTATAGTATTTGGAGTCGAGCAATGAAAATAGCCCAACACGCGAAGAATAAGCTTGGATTAATCAATGACACTTGTAGTAAACCAGCTCCGAATTTTCCAAATTTGTATCAGTGGGAGCGATGTAATGCGGTGGTATTGTCTTGGTTATTTTCGTCAGTTTCTAAAGAAATTTTCTGCGGTCTTGTATATGCGAGTGAAGCATCAAGTGTTTGGGCTGATCTTAAGGAACGATTTGACAAAATTTGTGGTTCTCGAATTTATACAATTCATCGAGACATCGTTCGTCTTTCCCAAGGATCGGTCACTGTTTCAGTATATTTCTCGAGGCTCAAGCAGCTGTGGGATGAACTAGCTTCGTTGGTCACTGCTCCATCATGTGATTGTCCTAATTCCAGAGCATATGTTGAACATGAGCAACAACAGCGTCTAATTCAGTTTCTTATGGGTCTCGATGATAGTTATGGCTCTGTTAGAAGTCAAATTCTTTTGATGCATCCCCTTCCATCAGTAAGTCATGCATATTCACTTGTTTGCCAAGAAGAAGCACATCGAAATGTGTTGGTATTCCAACCTATTGCGGAGGCACCTACAAATGTTTTTTATTCTTCATCCTCCAAGTATTCAGATACCATCAAATGTGATCACTGCTCCATAGTTGGACATACAAAGAGTAATTGTTTTCGGCTGATTGGTTATCCTCCGGGGCATAAGCTACACCGTAAATTTCCTCAAAACAAGAATTTTAAGCCCCAGTCAAGGCCTCCACGCATAGTTGCTCATGACTCAATCAGTGATGCACCTACAGCTACTACTCCTTCACAACATGTTCCTTCCTCTGCAACAAATTTCACACCCACTCAATATACTCAAATTATGAATCTCATTGAGAATTCAACCATTACTTCTCCAACATCAGCAAACTTGGCAGGTATAGCTACTAGTTTGATGTCATTATCGGCCCCTAATGAATGGATTTTGGATAGTGGTGCAAATACTCATATTTCAGGTACCTCTAATGGTCTTCAAAATCTTCAACCATGCCCTTCTTCAACTGGATCGGTTAACCTACCAAATGGTAATGCTCTTCTCATCACCTCTACTGGCTCCCTTAAGCTATCACCCTCTTTTGCATTATCAAAAGTGCTCCATGTCCCTACTTTTAAATTTAACCTTTTATCTATTTCTCAATTTACCAAAGACAATCAATGTTGTGTTGTATTCTATCCATCCTTTTGCTTATTTCAGGAAATCTTGACTGGGAAGATAATGGGAATTGGTAGACTCAGAGATGGTTTATATTACCTTTCAAGTCCAACACATTCTGCTAATACATCTCCCTGTACTCTTCTTACTTGTCACTCCAAAAATATTACTACTTGTCATAGTTCATCTCAATTGAATAATACCATTGATCTTTGGCACAAAAGATTTGGCCACATGTCAGTTAAACGCTTACAATATTTGCCATTCATATCTCAACGCAAACTCACACAACATTGTACTAGAAATAGCAAAACTCAATAAAATCATTCATTTGTGTCAAACTAGGGCTAGAGCATAAAAATTTATTAATGGTGATTGCTTTATTATTATTATTATTATTATTATTATTATTATTATATATATATATATATATATATATATATATATATATATATAAATTCTACTTTTATTTTTAAGAACATGAAATAAATTCATTTCAATGATGAACGGTGGCAGTAACTCGGTACATCAAATCAATTCCCAATGGATCCATCATTTTAAAGTCACAATATCAAATCTCACAATCGAAATGGTTCGTACCTCGAAATAATCAATGTGCGAACGAGTGACTTTTCGTTATATCTACACACATATCTTCATACAAAATTTATGGGAACATGATTTATAATATAATAATTAAAATTTGATTTTGCTGCGTCGAATTTTAATACTTGACATCCAAATATAGGTGTTTTTAACATATATTTATAAATTCTAGTATGAACTTGCAATAATATAGAATGAAATGACTCTATTGTTCAATTTTAGGAAGAAAAAAATCATAATTTTTCTCAAGTTTTTTTTTTAAACATTTTGTGTTATCACATTTTAGTTTTAGTCATATATCTATCAATTTTTTTTTTTTTATAATTTTAGTTATTTTGTATTGAGAGTATAAATGTGACACGACACACGTCAGCGTTACATCGGTATAATATCAAATTCACGTCGGGAAAAAATCAAAATTGCCAAAAAAAGCAAAATTGTCTAACTGATTAAGACTCAAAGTTGACGACATTAAATACCAAAATAATATAAATATGTGGCAAAAACTTGTGTGAGATGGTTTTACGGGTCGTATTTGTGAGACAGATCTTTTATTTGGGTCATCCGTGAAAAAATATTACTTTTTATGTTAAGAGTATTATTTTTTATTGATATCGGTAGGGTTGACACGTCTCACAGATTAAGAGCTGTGAGACAGTCTCACATGAGACCCACTCAAATATAAATACATAGAACAAAAAATACAACTTTCGTTAAATTTTATACAATAGCTGTGAGACAGTCTCACATGAGACCCACTCAAATATAAATACATAGAACAAAAATATATATTGATAATATATTTTCGGGGCGGGTTCGGGGATTTCGGGGATGGGGATAGTAATCCCATACCCGTCCCGAACTATATCGGGGATTTAAAAAAATCCCCGAACCCGAACCCAAACCCGAAAAAATCGGGGATCCCCATCCCCGTTTCGGGTTATCCCCGCGGGGCCCCAAACCCGCGGGGGAAATTGCCATCCCTAAATATAAACTACAAATCGAGACATAAGATTGAAATCCCCAATTAGTTGGGAATTATTATTAAATGAAAAGAATACTCCAATCATTTTCAAATAATGTAACCAAGCAAATAGAATAGAACATATGATTAATATAAAATATTATATTATGATGAATCATCAATATCTAATGTGACTTGACTTGATCTTCAAAATCTTTGAAATTTCCTCGAAAGTTCCCTTCAAACCTGGCTATCCTGAAGTGCGTGAGGTCCACGCCATCAGCCACGCCACTCGCCACCATCTCCGCCGTAATCCTCCCAACCACCGGCGCCATCTTGAACCCATGACCTGAGAATCCGCCGGCAACCACCGCGTCCTTCCCGAACTCTCCCCCCAGAAAGTCGATCACGAAATCTTCATCGGGCGTCATGGAATACATACACGACTGCGTCAGTACTGGCTTATCACAATCGACGGCGTCCCCGAGTTTTCCCTTAATCCAGTCCCGCAATGCGTTCACCATCTCCGGCGCTGGCTCCCACGTGCGTTCGTTAGGTGCACAGGCGCGACCGCCATGCACCGGGATTTTGATCAGCCCCGGGAACTCCAGCGCCGGAGTTCCGTATATGTAGGGGTCCCCGTAGCTGGCGAACGTGGGGAAGCCATTTTCGATCGTGAATTTATCTTCATAACCAGGGTTTATCTTCCAGTATACAACTGATGTCTCCAGCGGTTGAATCGGAAGGGTTAATCCCCGGACCTTCTCAATCAACGTCTTCGTCCATGACCCAACAGTGATTACGCATTTTCTGCTTCGGAAATGGCCACCATCTCTCGCAAACACAACAATTTCACCGTTTTCTTTATCTTTCTCAATGTTCAGCACTTCTGTACCGTCTTTCAGCACCGCGCCTCGACGCGAAGCAAGTGTTTGAAACATTGCCACAGCTTTCGTCGGCTTAAGAACTCCCCCATCCGGAGTTGCGACACCAATCCAACCTTCCGGCAGCTGGAACAATCCCGAATACTCCTTCAAAACCTCATCTACGTCAAGAACCCGAAAAGGAATGGAGTTTTTACGGCAGCTACTCACGACTGCTTGCAGGGATTTGTTGTCCGACGGGCCCATGTCGAATTGAGTGGTTTTGAAGTAGACTTTGTAGCCAATTTCAGCCTCTAATTCTTCCCATAAACGCGAAGATTCGATAACCATTCCGGAGTAGTATTCTTCCGGGTAGGTAGCACGAATTGTTCTTGATTCGCCGTGTGAAGAGCCGCGGTGGTGCAGAAAGTCGAACTGCTCTAAAAGCAGCGTTTTCAGGCCGAGTTTCGCTGTTTGATAAGCTGTGGAGCTCCCCATTACCCCCGCCCCAATTACTATTACATCAAAAAACTGGCTTCTGGAATCCTCCATCTCTCTCTATCGATTTCTACAAGAATGAGGCGAGATGCTGAATACGAGTTTATTTTGGAATAAAACTAAAAATGAATTAATAGCATCTGTTTAACCATGGTGCCACTCAGGTACCTCTCGGAAAAAATGTGATTCAACAACCATACTTCCTCTTAATTTAGAGATTTACTTATTTTGATGCGCGGGATACATCGCTATATCTAGTCAGATAGACGTCGGATACGTGATTAGCATGTGAAAATAAGTAACGATAAAATAAAAAATTATTTATGAATTCTACATTTCTTGTTTTCAATTTTATATAAAATAATAAAATAAAGATGGAGACTCTCCAGTGTAACATACACTCACCCCAAATAGGGTATTTAGTTTTTAAAATTTGGTCAAATAATTGAAGCTTCAAGTATGACATTGGTGTGTGTTAAGGTATGCTATTTTGTATATTATTTTATCTGTATTTAAAATTATTAATTTGAATATGTATTTAATTATATTATTAATAATATTTTATTTACACAATGTCAGAATTTTAGTTCGAGCCAAACTTGAGAAAAATAGTTCTTTTTATTTGTTTGCATCCAATGTCTAATTAAAAATATTTTTATACTCTTTCAATTTAAATTAATATATGGAAGATAAATATACAAAGTTTTGTTTAATATAATAACTTTCATTTTATTTGTTTTAAAAAATATTTGATTAGAGTGTTGATGTAACAATGTAAAATACTGATGTGATACCAGAAAATGATATAAAACTTGTTATTTGTTCGATTTTACGTCAACAGTCGGATCAATATAGTGATAAGCTAAAAATTAAGCCACTAATTAAAATCAAAGTTCGACGAGTTAGTCGACAAAACGAGGAGGGAAAGCTAATTTTCCGATATTATTATGTGTCCAAATGTACTCAAATTGAAATAAACATGGGAGTATTTAGAATAAGATGGATCATTATAAATATGTAAAGACAATAACGGATATATAAATAATTTTCAGGGATAAATTTGAAGAAAGTTATATAAATATGGAAATTCCGGTAAAGATTATATATATTGGAATGAAATTTAGTTAAACCAACTAATGTAATAGTATTGCCATTTTTTTTTATTTTTATAAAATATTCAAAGTATAAAAATCATAAATCGATAAAAATAGATTCAAAATGATTTTATTTATATTTTGTTTATCCACCTTCGTGGGCCTGGTTTTTATAGATTGCTGGAGGCCCAAAAGTATATACGAAAAGGGAATTAGTATGTCCAGAATCGAGGGAGGGCCTAAAATGGTATTTCTACATTGCACCTGCCTGTAGCGAATGAGATCCTTTATATAAGGTGCCCGCGAGGTTGTATTTCTCCCCAATTCGATTAGGGTTTCGGGTTCTACTCGACTTTTTTCTCTCGTAAGGTTCCGCTATTTCACGAATCGATATTGGGTTATCGTCGGATTTGTAGACGTGCTTTAAATTTTTTGAGTTGGCCCGTAGCCTTGGATAACTGTAGTCTCATACTGTCTTTTCCTAGGTTCACCATTGTTCCGTTCCACAGGGAATTCTTTCGATTTTTTCACCTATTTTTTGGAGTTTGGTAAATGATTACCCGGTTGTCTTTGAATTTTTTTTTCTGTTGAAAAAATTGCTTTCTCCGTCGTACAAATCAGCGATCGTGTTTGTGTATTCTTTATCAATGGTCTTCTTTTTCCCCCTTACAGTTATGTTCGTATCGTTTTGGTATCATTACATGTATTTTCTGTGTTGGTCAGGAACTTTGATCCAAGATGTCGAGGGTTTATATTGGAAATTTGGACCCGCGCGTATCTGAACGTGAGCTTGAGGACGAATTTCGTGTATTTGGAGTGATCAGGAGGTAACAATGTTTTCTCTAAATTCGTTTGTTTTACTTTAGTTGTGGTGTTTTGCTTGTTTTCGGTGGTTAACGGCTTATGATTTGCAGTTAAGAAACTTATAGGATGGTTTTTGAATGATGATTTGTAGTTGAGTGTTCTGATATTTGTTGCTGGATGATTACACTAGCGAGATACTTGTTACGATCATCTTTTCGTCATGGTGTCTGCTATGAATTGATGTTATTGCATATATCACTTGCATATGATTAGATGCAGATGCTGTCTTATCCTTTTTCATTTGAGGGTATGATTTCCTTTTCCATGTTCATTGAATGATCATGATACATATTTCGCCATAAAGTATTTAGGCATTGTGTTTATTTCTATGTTTGCATATGAATCAAATTATATCTCTATTTTGATAGAAAAATTGTAACAGATTCTTGGCAAACAAAGTTGGTTGTATATTTTAACCCTGCTATTTATGGCGAAAGAATTCCAGTGTATGATTTGACTTAGCTACAGATGGCCAGTATGTAATTCTACTCATGCTCAGACTCATGCATCACTTGTATGCATAATAACTTCTTTAAGAAGTGCCTTTATTTATTAATTGTCATTGGAAGAACTTGGTGTTAGGTATTTGATTTTTTTGTGCAGTGTGTGGGTTGCAAGGAGGCCTCCTGGCTATGCTTTCATTGATTTTGATGATCGAAGGGATGCCCAAGATGCCATCAGGGAGCTTGATGGTGAGATTGTCGTAGTTGTTTCTTCTAAAAGTAGAGAAGTTTTGCTGGTTTTCCTTTTTCCAAATTTCCAGCTGGGTTATTGTTCTGATCTGGCGAATAACATCTTGTTCCCGAATAGGTAAAAATGGTTGGAGAGTTGAGCTTTCACACAATTCAAAAGGTGGCGGTGGTGGCCGCGGCGGGGGTCGCGGTCGTTCTGGATCTGATTTGAAATGCTATGAGTGTGGCGAGCCTGGCCATTTTGCCCGTGAGTGCAGGATGCAAGGAGGTTCTGGAAGGCATAGGAGTCGTAGCCCTCCTAGGTATCGCCGGAGCCCAAGTTATGGTAAAAGGTACGATAGGGTGATTAATAACTGTTAAGAGTAAAGTCATTATGGCCACTATTAATTTTAAACCTAGTGTTTGCCTGTTGTTGCTGGGTCAGGAGTTACAGTCCCCGTGGTCGCACTTCTCGACGCCGCAGCTTGTCTCCCAGGGGTCGCAGCCTCAGCAAGTCTCCTTATCGTGGACGAGATGAGGTGCCATATGCCAATGGGTGAGATCCTAAGTTTTCCTAATGTGATATCTTCTCACATGCATCTCTTATCTTTAAGACTTGTGGATAATTTATAGATATAAATGCACCGATGATTTGTTATCATCTAAAAACCAGAGGATGGGCAAATAAAACATGGCTGTTTGTTGTGGTAGCATAGGTTTGATCGATCATCCAAAATTTGTATTAAACGATGTGCACCTTGTAATTCGAACCAAATATCAATTGATGAGATAGTATGCATCTGTTTGTTAGCATGCACGCACTTTATGTCCTTTGGTATTTCTTTACCGAAATAAGGTATATGCTTGCCAGTTGCTTTGACCTGCCGAAAAACTATATATTCACTGTTCCTTATGTTAATAACTTCTCTTGATGTTCCTGTTTAGTGCATTTCGATACACATACAAATGAAATGTGCATTATGTATGACGTGCACTAATGTTATCTTAGTAAACTGCAGGAAATTTTACAAAACATGTAGTCTTAAATACTATATTTCTGCTTTCCTTTTTCCTATATTTTTTCTTTCTTTCTTTTAAAATGCTCCCGGCTGAGAGGTGGTGTTTGTTTAAATTTTTGGTGTTTTTTTTTACTTTTTTGAGCAACCCGATATAAGAGTTGACGATTGTCATTGATGATTGTATTCTGGTTATTATATGGGCTTTGGTATTTTGAGTTTGTTATACATTTGACTTGTTTTTGTCACATTATTTAGATATTTATTTATTTGGGTATCATTGGATTATTATTTATGCAGAAATGGCATCAGGGAAAGGCGCAGGAGCAGGAGCAGGAGTTGAACTTTGATTAGATAATAGTACTTATATGTCTACGCAGGAATATCCGTTGTGTGTTAAGTGCTTGGATGTAAGGACTGTGTAAGTGGGGAGACGCCTACTCTTGGATTTGGTTGATTGTTTTTACTACTTCAGTAGTAAGTTTGTTGCTTTATCCGTTGTTGTCACCTTCCTTGTGAGCTTTAATTTTGGACCATTCTCAATTATCTTTTTAGCTCATGGATCAAAATCATTAGCTGCTGTCTACTTTTATAACTTCTCGTAGAATTTGCTAAAAATCTATGTTTTCTTTTTGTCATCGAGGTGTTTACGTGCATCTGCCCTTTCTTGAGGTTTCGACCTTCACTGCACTGCTGTGGGATCTTCAATTCGAAATATTGTTTATCCCAGCTTGCTACTTTCTAGATGCTTCTTTTGATTGCATGTCTGCGGCTGTGATGCTTCTCTCCTCAAATAGTTATGGTATTTGATTAGATTTAAGGATGAAGAGCGGCTTCACGCGCATCTCGAAGGTAATTAATTTATTAAATGGAAGTTGTGGTTTGACTTTCTACATTAACTATTCGTCGGAATTTCCATTTCAAGCGGGAGCTGTGGCTTTTCGGAGCGAATGTCTGCTTTATAGGAATCCATTTTTGAATTAATAAACAAAACTTTGGAACTTATCTCATGGAGTCAGTTGCTTAGAGCGACTATTAGCTGACTGCTCTTTTCCCCTTGTGGAAGTTTTCTATTGAAACAGGTGAAGTTGGGTCTGATGATGTTGGCATCAATGTTGGATATCACTTTTTCCCCAAGTTATTATGAAAAAATTATTCGTCTTAGCACCCCGTTGATCCTATGTTGTCTTCAAGTCTGGCTGCGTTGGCTAGAATGACACTAGATCCTTCATGCCTGTCCAAAGAGCCACAGAAGCTGAGAAGGAAGGCTCGTTAATATGTATTTTGTTTATTTGTGACAGTCCCTACCCCCATGTTTTTTCTTTGATTTTCTGCTGCTGATAATATGGTTTAGTTGGTAGAGAAAGAAAAGGACCGAACATCTGCTGAACGAAGTAATGAATTTTGTGCACCAATTTGTACCAAAGATCCTTGTTTTGAGTTGATGATTCTTGAAATGTCTCGTGTTAAGTGAATTATCTCCCCCATCAGCTCCGGTTTGCCTCAGGCCTTGTTTTCTCCGTTTTCCGGGCTTGGATCATCCTAGAAGGGTAGTCTTGTTTTTACTTAGAATATATTTAGCATGTTGGAGGGCGACTTTTCAAAATATAAAGTGAACCAGACCTGGAAATCTGAAGGTCCCTATGTATGTATTGGTTGTTTTTATGCAGTGTTTATATTCGTGGAGATACATGTATATTGATGCGTATGTATTGTTACTAATATATACGAGTTACCTCGACGGATTCTTTTTGATGAAATGAAAATATGGTGTGTGCTTTTATAAAGGAGAAGCCTATTTTGTCTCTCGGTTTGTATTTTAGTTTTTATTTTCCAAAATATTTCTAAAAAAATTGTTATTTCAAGATGTTCTTGACGGAACGGTACTCGTAGAGTACGAAATTAACTATTTGAATATTATAAATATTTTTGTCATAAAATGATTATAATATTTACTTCAAAAAATGATAATATTTATTTTAGGAAATGTTTAATTTGCATGCTTGTAAGGTTAAGTCGGAGTAGATTTTTGTAGTGATTGAGATATCGCGTTTACTACCGTGCGGCTGTTTTAAAGGATTGGCGTCTATCTACCAAATCGTGTATGCTTGCTACCTCGAGGAAAGTATGAAACACCAAATTAAAGTTACGAAAACGATTCTGGTTTTTAAGACAAGTTTGAAATGAATTATCATATTTATTTTTGTGATATTAGTTCAATAATTTTTAAATCCTAAGATCGAAAATTCTTCTCTAAAATTTTTTTATGTTCGAAAGTGATCATTAGATATGAGGTTAGACATACAAACATTTTGTGTAACTATGATATCTGGTATACATATGTATAATACACGATCAATTGATTCAAGGACGTTCAATTTTTATTGTTTCTGAGAAGGGATATAACAATATTGCTGCTGGCTAAGGTTTGTTTGGACTGCTAAACAGAGATGTTCAATAAGAAACATCTGGTAAGTAAATAAGCAAAAATCCACAAGCAAAGTAAAACTAAACTATAATTGAGTATCTTGAATTTTATACTAAGCAAAAAATAAATAAAAATAAAGCACCAACTTATGTATATCAGTGTTGGGCATAACCAAATTTGGGCTAAAATGGTTAATCTACATGCCTGGAAAATTAATCCGCGCACCCGCTGTTTCGAGTGGCATTTTTCAATTGTCGTCTCATACTGTATTTTCCTAAGTTCCCGATTGTTCCGTTCCACAGGGAATTCTTGCGATTTTTTCAACTAATTTTTTCGAGTTTGGTAAAGGATTACCCGGTTGTCTTCGAATGTTTTATGAAAATATTGCTTTCTCTGTCGTACAAATCAGAGATCGTGTTTGGGTAATCGTTATCAATGGTCTTCTTTTCCCCCCTTACAGTTATGTTCGTATCGTTTTGGTATCATTACATGTATTTTCTGTGTTGGTCAGGAACTTTGATCCAAGATGTCGAGGGTGATCCAAGATGTCGAGGGTTTATATTGGAAATTTGGACTCGCGCGTATCTGAACGTGAGCTTGAGGACGCATTTCGTGTATTTTGAGTGATCAGGAGGTAACACGTTTTCTCTAGAGTCGTTTGTTTTACTTTAGTTGTGGTGTTTTGCTTGTTTGGTTAACGGTTTATGATTTGCAGTTAAAGAAACTTATTGGATGGTTTTTGAATGATGATTTGTAGTTGAGTGTTCTGATATTTGTTGCCGGATGATTACACTATCGAAATACTTGTTACGATCAGCTTTTCAGTCATGATGTCTGCTATGAAATTTATGTTATTGCATATTTCACTTGCATATGATTAGATGTTGTCTTATCTTTTTCATTTGAGCCTTTGTCATTTGAGGGTATGATTTCCTTGTGTCTGAGTGCTGGCTCTTTTCCATGTTCATGAAAGATCATGATACATATTTCGCTATGAAGTATTTAGGCATTGTGGGTATTTCTATATTTGCATATGAATCAAATTATATTTCTACATAATAGAAAAATTATAACAGATTCTTGGCAAACAAAGTTGGTTGTATATTTTAACATGCTATTTATGACGAAAGAATTCCAATGTATAATTTGACTTAGCTACAGGTGGCCAGTATGGAATTCTCCTCATGCTCAGACTCATGCATGCACTTGCATGCACAATAACTTCTTTAAGGAGTGCCTTTATTTATGAATTGTCGCTGGAAGAACTTTGTGTTATGTATTTGAATTTCTTGTGAGGAGGCCTCCTGGCTATGCTTTCATTGATTTTGACGATCCAAGGGACGCCGAAGATGCCATTAGGGAGCTTGATGGTGAGATTGTAGTAGTTATTTCCTCAAAAAGTAGAGAAGTTTCGCTGGATTTCCATTTTCCGAATTTGCAGCTGGGTCTTATTACGATCTGGCGATTATCATGTTGTTCCTGAAAAGGTAAAAATGGTTGGAGAGTTGAGCTTTCACACAACTCAAAAGGCGGCGGCGGCGGTCGTGGACGTTCTGGATCTGATTTGAAATGCTATGAATGTGGAGAGCCTGACCATTTTGCTCATGAGTGCAGGATGCAAGGAGGTTCTGGAAGGCGTAGAAGTTGTAGCCCTCCTAGGTATCGCCGGAGCCCAAGTTATGGTAAAAGGTATGATAAGCAAGCCTTCCTAGGTATCGCCGAGCCCAAGTTATGGTAAAAGGTATGATAAGCAAAGTCGTTATGGCCACTATTAATTTTAAACCTAATGTTTGCCTGTTGTTGCTCGGTCAGGAGTTACAGTCCCCGTGGTCGCACTTCTAGATGTCGCAGCTTTTCACCCAGGGCTCGCAGCTTCAGCAAATCTCCTTATCGTGGACAAGACGAGGTGCCATATGCCAATGGGTGAGATTCTAAGTTCTTCTTGCTGTGATATCTTCTCGCACATCTCTTATCCTTAAGCTTTGTGGAGAATTTATAGACATAAATGGATTGATAAGTGGTTATCATTTTAAAACTTGAGGACGGGGAGAAAAAAAACATGGATGTTTGTTATGGTAACATAGTTTTGAGAGAACATCCAAAATTTGTATAAAATTATGTGCCTCTTGTAACTTGAACCAAGTGTCAATTGAGGAGATTTAATGCGTTTGTATGCAACACTTTAGGTCCTTTGATAGTTCTTTTACCTAAATAAGGTATATGTTTACATGCAGAAGCCATATGTTTGTTGTTGCTTATGTTAAGAACTTGTCTCGATATTTCTGTTATATTACATTTTGACTTCACGTACAAATGAATTGCGCATTATGTATGACATGCCCTAATGTTATCATAGGTTACATTTGGAGAGAGATATTTGAAATCCAAATATTTCAATTATAGTCTTATTGGGAACAAAAAAACATTAGATAAAATCTTAAATCAATATTTATTTGATGAACTTGAATCCACCCTAATTAATATGAAACACTATATGAACGTGGAAGTGATAAATTTGAAGTTTATAGTTTTGCTTCTGTAAAATTACAAAAACACTTTTGAAATCCGCCAGTCCAAATGCAATCTTAGTAAACTGCATGAAATTATACAAAAAAATTAGTCTTAATTACTATTTTCTGCTCTCTATTTTCCCATGTTTTCTCTTTAGCCTTTGAATGCTCCTGGCTGAGAGGTGGTGTGTGTTAACTTTTTTGAGCAACCCAGTATAAGAATTGATGATAGTCATTGATGCAGTGGTATTCCGGTTATTATATGTGCTTCATTATTCTGAGCGTGTTATACATTTTGATTTTTCGTGGTCAAGTTAGTTAGATATTTACTTATTTGGGTATCATTGGCTTATGATTTATGCAGAAATGGCATCAGGGAATGGCGCAGGAGCAGAAGTTGAACTTTGATTAGTTAATAGTACTTATATGTCTACGCAGGAGAATATTCATTGTGTGTTAAGTGCTTGGATGTAAGGAATGTGCAAGTGGGGAGACGCCTACTCTTGGATTTGATTGATTGTTTTTTCTACTTCGTTAGTAAGTTGGTGGCTTTATCCGTTGTCATTTTGATTTATCTTCAATATTTTCTTTTTTAAATTTGCATTGTGATTTTTCTCTAATTCTTATAACTATACTATGATATTATCTTTATTTTGATATAAGTCTAATTAATAAAAAAAAAAATTGGACAAGCACTGTGTGCGCTAAAATACTAGTATATCTTTATACATGAGTTTCATCTACAGTTTCTTTTGATGACATGAAAATACATGTATTGCTTATGTCAAAGAAAAGACTATTTTGTTCCAAAAATTTCTTTAGATAAACTATTATTTTCAAGTTACTCCCCATGGAACGGTACTCGATGTACACGGTAGATTTTTATAGTTAGTGAGGTCATCGTGATTACTGCGTGCAGCTAGCAAGCATCCACGATCAAATGATTCAAGGACATTCAAATTGTATTGGGTCTAATATAGGTCATAAAATTAGTGCTCCATTTCGTTAGTCCAAATTTTCAGACATGTTTGGGTCGCTAAACGGATATGTTCACCACCGATATTAAGAAACAAGTGTACGTAAATCGATGAGATACCCGGCAATCATCCACCGGAAAAGTAAGACAACATTGATCATTTGATTTTTATATTTGAAATTCATGCAAAAAATAAGTCACCAACTTGTATTATGGTTGATGAGAATATTACAGTTTAAAAACTCAACCGATTCATGAATAGAAAATCTGAAATCCCCATCAAGAACATGTAAAAAAAACAACCTTGAATGTGTGAATCTCATTTTTTATGCATTTCCAAGTCTGCCATCAACTTAGGCAACTTGCTTCTCTTCTTCTGCTGATATTTTGCACAAGAATACCAAACACCACCGGCTGTGTTAATTACAAGCCCCGTCACATTTAAAGCATGTACTTGCACTCCCCCTAGCAAGACAAAGCCGAGTGTCTGACCAAAAACCAAAATGTGAGCAACTTAATAAATTGGCTGGATTTGAATGGATGGGAGGAACACGAATTAAAAAGACGTTTAAAAGTTGCCAACTTACTGTTGAACCCACGCCCTTGAGGACGCCAACAATCGTAGTCGTTAAAGCAGAGTTGACAATGGTACACAAGAACATGGTGTAATTCAGAACTATACTCATCACCAGGGAAAGAAGAAGAATGACAAAAAACGATAGTGAAGTGCTCTGCAATTCACCGGAAAAATTATGGCTCTTCATTAAGTAATTTCGGTGTACACAATAAAAATAACAGGAAAAATCTCATTCCATCTGCAATCGAGTATAAAAATAAGCTCAAGTTCCTACACACATTATTACAAGATGCTAGCAAACACAGCAAAAAGACCCTTCAGTCTAAATAATAATTTAAGCGAGGGACAATGATCCAAGAATTTCCATATATGCTAAACATAGAATACGAAATGGGATGACACAAACCGAAGGAAGCAATTACTTAAAATTTCGATCTTTTCGAAACTGAGAACCACTCAATACCTGTTAAAGAAAAATTTGTGTACTCCTACTCCTATCACTTGATACGTACGCTAAACATAGAATACGTGGGATGACAGAAACCGAACGAAGAAATTACTGAAAATTTCAAATTTTCAAAACTGATAACCACTCAAGACCTGTTAAAGAAAAATTTATGTACTCTTGGTCCCATCACTTGATACATATTTCTCTGATTAAGTTTCAATGTCGGTGATACAAAACCAAACTATTCCGTTGCCTTAACTTATTGATCTCCTTGTGTTGGAAATTAGCTAAAAAAAATACCAATAAAACTGATCTCAATGACAAGATTTAGAGCTTCGAGAACAAGTTCAACACCAGAAAATGCAGTCAAATGATGACCAAGAAACAAGTTGTGTGAGAGAGGTTACTGATCAAGCTTTGATGACACCAAGTTAATTATTTTGTCACTTCCGTGATTTTCATCGTTTCTTTGAAACAAATTAGATCTGCCTTATCACTAAAGTTATCTTATTTTTAAATCATCCAGCATTGCTGTCTCTAGCCCTTAAGCATCAGCAACCAAAAAAAATTTCTAAATGTATGAATATGAATCTAAATCCTGACCTTGGCAAAAAGTATCGACATGGAATTTGGAAATTCTCCAGTAGTTATGATGAGGAATAGCAGAAAAGGTAACGATAAAATACTGTTATAAAACATGATTTCAACTGAGGAAAGCCCATCCTCTGCACCTGATTTCTCCACTAATACAAGGTACATGGTCTGTATATAGGCAAAAAAAAAAAAAGAAGTGTTATGCTGATAAAGATACAATAACAACGTATACAAAAATCTCAACGAAAAGAGTCGGTTAATTCTACTCTAATATTTGGGAAACATAATGGCAAAAGAGCACCTGGAAAAAAACAGAAATAAATGCCATTGAATATCCAAAAATATCAAACGAAAAATCACCAAGTGCTGCTATAAGAACGCCAACAGCAGTTAAAAGAACAGACAGAGTGACCTGAAATTCAAGGGGAACATACAGTGAATTAGAGAAACTTCATGAAAACTCAGATGCGAGATTTTATCTATGTTGAAAACAATTACGATATTAAAAAATTAATAATAAGAAAGTAAAGACAACATTTTCATATCTGACCATCATTTTTATGCAAATACCGTAGGTGGACTCCAAAAACTATTTTCTCCTTTGATGAAACTACAAGCTTACACAAAGGCCATTTATTCGTAAAAATGAATTTGAAATGCCATAGAGCTGCGCTTAATATACAACGTAATACAAAGAACATGTGGTGCCAACATCCAGCAATTATCACAGCAAATAACACCATATTTGATATCCTCCTCTTTTTTTTTGCATAAAACAGAATAATTGAAAGGCTCTGACAACAAGACTTCAATAGAAAATAAAAACCTGAGTTGTAGGGTTCCCCTTTCCAGTAAAGAATCCAGCTACAAGTACAGCAAGTGGTGTTAATCTTTTGATGGCAATGTACATTGGAATATTTACTCCTTTCAAGCTTGCTAAAGCGAAGGCCACATTAGCATTGTAGAATAAGGAAACTGGTACAAGTTTTTTGGCCGTTTCTACATTCAATTCTTTGACATTTGTATATCCCATAACTCTACCAATCCGTATGAGCAAAGTTGTCACCAATTGCTACAGCATCTCAAATTAATATAAAGAAATGCTGAGTAAAGACCCACAAAAGAAAACAAGGTTAGAAGTAAAAGAATGCATTTTCACGCATATGATTTATGTGTACCTGGAGTGTAAGAAGAGTCATTGAATGTGCATACTTCATAAGCACTGCTTTATTGATAAAAACCATCGCCATCGAGGCAAATCCATATGATACGGCAGCAAACAAACTGCATCAACCATAATTTAATCACAATAACATAGTCCCAAAATGCTTCAATATTATAATTTTTTAGCATTAGTGTCAGCCCTGAACGGACCTGATAATCACTCTTTTTTAATGGTCTTTTCCATAAATATTTCCAATACCAAACATCAAGATACAGAAACTTTCGAACACCATTTAAATGCGGACTCTAATTCTAAATTATTCCAAGAATCATAACAAATGAACCAGACAAAGAGAGATGTAAATAGAATTTTTAAATTGAAAGCTCTCAATGTAATAACTTCAATAATAACGTTCAAGATTCAAACAGTACGAATGCACACAGAATAGTAAAAAATGTTTGTTCAAAGTTCATAACTGGAAAGCATAGATAACAGAACTTATCCAAAAGGAATGGAGAATTTAAGTCAACCTGTCAGAGAAAAACTACTGCTTTCTTTCTGTAATTTCAGACTAACATTAAATGAACCTGAAAAACTGACCTCAAGTACGGACTCGACTCCGTATTATCCATGTATAGACCCACAAATAGATACCCCTTTTCGATAACAACAAAGAATCTGAAAACCCCCAGCCGTAGATTGAGTTCAGTTACTTCATAAAATCCAGTTATGGTCCGTGAGCAGAAAGAGGAAGAAAACCACCTGCGATTGAAAAACAGGTCAAGATTCTGAAACCTTAAGCAGAGGAATTGAGAAAAATCGAAAATGAAATCAAGGAAAACACAGAACTCACCCGAAAATGAATCAAGAAACGATTTCTGAAATAATTCTCAATGAAAACGAAAGAACATGAAATGGGTCGGTCCAAATTTCATTAAAAATTCTTGGTGACAACAAAAAATACAAAATGGGTCGGTCCAATTATTCTCGGATCAACAAACAAATTTTTTTTGATGGGTTAATTTAATGAAAACGAATCCTTGTTTGTCCGGGAGATGGGCAACGGCCGAAGGGCGAGGAGGGCAAAAGTAATTAAAAAATGCAGATAAAAAGTCCATGCATGTGGCAAGTAAAATAGGTGAAAAACTGTAAAAGCAAGCACCAACTTTGCTGTATGATCATATGATAGAACATTATAACTTACCTAAATCTGCGCGGCTGTACACACAACTATAAGTAGTTCATGTTCATCATTCCACAATTATTATACATATGATCATGAATTCATGATGGTAAATATTAAATCCATTTATTTTCCATATCCGTTGCTCCTATAAATGATAATTATCGGCGTTAGTAATTGCATATGTTTCAACTGTAATTTGAGTGTTGTAGTTTGATCTCTGTGTGCAATGATTTGTATGGTCGGAGGGAAAATAGGAGTGGAAATAATAAAAAATGTATTATCATTGTTTTTCCAATTGTTTTTCAAAAATTTATTTAACTCGCTTTCGCACTCATATTTATAAAAATTATTTTCCATAAATTTTTTGTTATTTGCGACAAATTAGTTACATGTCACCAACCAACTCGTCTCTATATTCTAAAATTTAATTAATGAGACAATTTTATGATATAATAAAGCATATGAGATGAAAAAATACATTATTTAAATATATTTAAAGATAATTTATATTTATATATATATATATATATATATATATATATATATATATAAATATATATATATATATATATATATATATTATATATATATATATATATATATATATATATATATATAACAATGAAGAGGTATTCAAATATAACCAAAAGTTTCCCCATCAATTTTGGAAGGTAAACAAATCGGTGATATTTTGAACTTTGGCAACCACATCTCATCAAACATCCATTAGCTGTTACAGAATTTTACACACTCTGAACCTATATATACATCCTACACATACAAACATCTACCACAAAATCAAACAAAGTTGAAAAATTCACTCAAATTTCAACTAAAAAAGTGCATATTAATGGCATACTTCAATTACCATTTTCTTGTGTCTCTGATCTTGACAATGTCATTCACCAAGCCCCACACCAGTCAAGCATCACGCAACCTGTTAAAACTAAAGCCCAAAGCCCCCCCCCATTTGTGTTTTATTTAGCGACGGTTTTTAGCCGACGGTTTTTTGATACCGACGCTAATTTTGCGACGGTTTTAGAATAAAAAACAACCGTCGCCGATGTGATGGCAACAGTTTTTATTAAAAACCGTCGCATATATTAGCGACGGTTATTTGCTAAAACCGTCGCTAAATTTAGTAAAATTCTTTGAGATTTTTGATGCAAACATAGATTTCATTTTAATAGAGTTAAATACTCGTTCAATGAGTTATCGTGAAACTCTTTATCTTAGTAGAGCTTTAGATCCTAAAAAGTCATTTGACTCATTTAACAGTGATGATATTTGCAAGCTGCGAAGAAGTTTTATCCTGGAGATTTCACAGATCAAGAATGTTGTTTTGAAGTATGCATTGTACATTTATAAACTCGATATGATGAGAATTTAAAGGTTTTCTACACTTGTTGAGTGTCAGCACTTGACCGAGAGTGGACGGTCAGTGGTTTATGTTTGTGACTAGATGATTTCAGCTGTTTTGGACATTGTCTGTGTCTACTTCTCTATTGCTTTGATTGCATGCTATTGTGTGAGTTTTGTTGCTGACATGTGATTATACATATTGTATCATTATTATCATAAATATCGTTATAAATTCAAATTATTGTGTTAAAGAAGATTTATTGATGCCTTGAGCTTGAAAAATGCTTGGACAGCAAAAATTTGTCATATACTTAGATCTCATTTTTTGTAGAAACTGGGGCAAGAATTTAACTCCAACTTATAAAAAAAAAAAAAGATTAAATTTGATACCGTGTAATTTGTATTGTATTTCGCCTCTTGCGATACTATCTTGTTTGATAATGGTTACTGATTGAAAGTTTTTTTTTTTATCCATAAATTTTAAAAGAAAACCTTTTTTCATTATTATCGATATTCAAATTGTTTTTAAAAAAAGTATTACTCGGTAAGCTTTCTTTTCTAGGTTATGAATTTTTCATGTGTAGACCACTTGAAAACATACGTGCATCTGCACGGATGTATTTAGTGGGCCAGCTTTCATTTCACGACTATTAATAGCAATGTAAATGAATCAAACCATTTGCGAGCTATTCGAAACTCGGTTCAATAAAAATCCCGTTTGAATTTGTTTGTTAATTATATCAAGTCAAGCTCAAGCTTGATTTTGAGCTCGGAAAATTAATCAAACCAAGCTCAAGCCTATCGGCTCGTGAGCTCGCAAACATATTTGATAATAGGCTCGCGAGCTCGAGCTCGGCTCGTTTAGATGACTCGTAAGCTTTAGTTTGACTCATTTGTTGAGCTGACAAATATTAGTACTAATGTCAATGGAAGGAATTGAATACAAGAAAAATAAAAAATTTAGTACTAATGTTATTATAAACTTTGCAGGATACTTGACTAGTTGTTACTGGAGATGATTTTGTAATTCCTGATTTTAACGGATTCTTTGACGTCCTACCTATTTTCTCACCAGACTTAGTTGAAGTATTAAAGAGGTGAAATTATTTCATTGTTATTTTATGGTGATATCATTGTATGATGATTTATGAATATTCTAGATGTATTATTTTGGAATGTTCAATAATATATTGATTTATGTTTTTTAGCTCTTATTTATGTCTTTTTGGTTATTTATGAATGAATTTACATTTTTATGTCTGATTTAAAATTATTTTATAGATATATTTAATTTTTAACAAGCTCGAATCAAGCTCAATTTAATGTTTTACGAGTTCGAAAACGAGCCGAGATCAAGCCAAGCTTGTTAAACATGTTAAACGAACTATTAATGAATCAAGCTCGAGTCTGACTTAATTAACATGTTAAACGAGCTTTTAACGAGCCGAGCTCGAGCTTTTCCCGAGCTTGGTAATTTCAAGACAAACCAAGCTCGAGCCTGATAATAAAAACTCGAATCGAGCTCGAGCTCAAGCCTCAAACAATCTTAAACGAACCAAACTCAAACATGATACAGTTTGATATGGTTTGGATCGTTTACACCTAGCTACTAATAAGTTAAGAATTGGGTCTTGCAGGGAGTCATAAAGTTCCAGCACCCGAGAATGAATTAAACGCATCCATTGCATTTCATTGGAATACAAGAACATCCAAGATTTCTGGAAAATATCGAAACCGTGGAGAAAAATTCCCTGGCATCCATTTGTGAGGATGGGATCATTGAATGATATCAACACGTAAAAATACAACTTTAAATCTATCACCAATTACCAACCAATTATTTCTAATGACTTCAAGACGCAAATCTACTACATCTAACGAAAATGACTGCCTATCCGACCGTGTTAAAATCTTTCACATAACCCCCAAGACAATTTCCGACCAATTGCTCATACTTGAATTTGAGACCATATGTGCATCATCCGTAGACACCCTTTCAAGTAATTTATCCTAAAAAAGCGTTTAAAGATACTATGGTATCCAAGGGCTTCACCAATGATCGAGTTTCACCTTCATAGCTGGAATATTTCCTCCTTGCTAATGTTACTTTTGATTCCCTCGCCATATGCAGCTTGCTCACAACAATCGCCATTTTCAAGAACCTTAGGTGCATCAGATTTTGCAGAGACTTTTCCATTCACATGTGCTGAAGTTGGCATTTGCTCATTATTCAAGAAGCAACCATTCTGAAATGACAAGCTAGTACATTTATTTCGTGGATGTTTATCAAGAAAACCAGGAGCAAAAAGTGGCTTCAACTTTGCTCCAGAACTTTCTCCATTTGATTTCTTAACTGCATCTGAACTATCATCATAAGGGAAGACTGTAACATTTCCACACTTGCCATTATCAGCAAGTACTGTGGAACTGGACGAATTCTCTTCTACTAGAGCCTCACCATTGGCGAGAGCCTTGAAAGAAACACCTTGTGTATCAACATTCTCCAAGATGTAGTTTGTAGCTGCAGACGGACTTCCACTTGACATTTTAAATATACCTTCTTTGGTATTTTTTTCACCGCGCCAAGCTTCACTTTCAACATCAGTGAAGGGGGAGAGATTTCGAGATTTGCTAACATCTGTTAGTGGGGAACAGTTATTGGTCAACGAAGTAGTTGAAGAGACTGGTGGAATAGAATGCTCTGCAGAAAAAGCGACTTCATCAAGTGTCGGGGATACTTCTCTGCTCTTGTTAAGATCAACATCCATGGCTACATGAAAACATTCTTCAGAAGAGAGGGATTTTATGTCTTCTCTTGCACGTTCTGCATCATTGACCAACGGTGATTCTTCATGAAAGTGATAATTTATGTAAAATATTTACATTTAAATATAATCAATTCAAATTAAAACATGTAACAATTTCAAATTGCAGTTGAACCTTCATTAATTTTTATAATTACGATATGACCAATATTTGAATATAAATCAAATTAGTTATAAAAGTATTGTATAAGAAGGTAACATGTGCGTCGATGCACTGATATATTAATAAATCTAAGCATTTTCTCATCAAAATTTTCCATATTTTTGTTAATTATCTATCTCAGATATGATAAATAACTTTTCAATTTATTATACATTATTTTAGATGTAAAATATCATAACTAAATCAAATATTCGAGAAACTAATTATTTTTTAAAAAAATATTATTTATATGTAACATACAATAGCAAATAGATCGTATTATATGCACGGTGTTGCTACTTTGTATAATTCACTCTTCATTTAATTTATTAAGAAGGAAATTTCAAAATAGAAGTCTTCTGAAACAATAATACCTTCATGATTTTTTGAGACCTCTGATCTTGAACAATTAGAAGACAACTGCTCAGAATCGACTGGGACTGGACTATCAAGCAATTCTGCAGCAGAACATTCAGCAGGTTGGTTCAGAGAAAGATCTAATTCTTGTAATTTCATGTCTTCGTTTTCTTCTTTTCCTAAAGATTCGTCAGGAAGTAAGCACGACGGACGAGCACAAATCCTGTCAAAAATTAACACATAACAAACATCATTATACACCAATCGTAATTGTGATTCTAAAAGACGTGAGAGGTTGATCAGCATTAGTCTCACAGCATCAGATAATATGAACAGAAGATAAACTCAAAGCATGTTTAACCTATACAATCTTTTGGCTATTGTTTTATCAAAAAGCCTGTCGTGATGGATAAATAATTGGTGAAACAGAAAAAGACAAGAAGTATATCGAGAGCTTTTAGGGGTTTTCCATAATTAGATTATAAATACGATAATAGTAAAGCCTCTGAGATTGAAAATATTGCATTAATACAAATCTATAGGGTAACTTAAATCTCGTGCATTAAACGAGAGGACTGACCTGCTATATAAGAGCATATAAGCTCCTTGTGAAAGCACCTCATCCAAATCAGCGTTAGCAACCTAATAAAAGATAACATTAGCTTAAAACTGTTATGAGAGTGCAGTGCGTACTGATTTGAATGAAGTATGACATATTCATGAATTTCAATCCTTTCTGTATGAATCATGGTCGAAGCTTCTAACAGTAAATTTAGCTCCCAAACAATTTCTCTCTTAAACTCCATGATTCGATAAAGTAAGCAAAAAAATGAAGATGAAATTAGAAGGAGGAGGAAAGACTCTTTTAAGCAAAGCTCGGTAGTGGAATCAATCGACATCCTTTCAAGAATACACCACAAAAGGAAAAGAAAGAGACACATTTACATAAAATATCTTAGCGGTGTTGGTTTCCCAAACAATGCACTCCACTGAAACTATTCAACTTTAGTGCTCTATCAAGAGCTAACAAGATCAAATGCCATCCGTTGTTTCAAGAAGACAAGGTGCCTCATTTGAAGATATCTCGATGTACATGAATCATGTGATATGTGTCTGAGATATAATTTTCCTGATAATAACTTTAACCCATTCCATGACTAAGAACAATAAGCTTAAACAAAGACCGGTTACAAGTCAAAGATGCATGAGACAGGTTACCTTAGGTTGCAAATAACACCGTGCAATTTGGAAATAGTTGATTTAAAAAACAAAGAGTAGTCTATGGAAAAATAATCATAAGTGCGTGTATTTAAACATAATAAGTTCCTACTTTGTTACCTTACAATCATCAACCATGTACCAGTTACCACGAAAGTCTTTAATGTAGCAGATGTAGTGGCCAAAATATGATGCATTCAGCATGTCCACATGTACAATAACTGCATAGAGCTTGTAAACATCATTTCCATCTGCCAACTCACCCATGTAAGGGATGAGATCTAGTGTCTCCGGGAAAGTCACCCTCTTATTAAGTTTCCCAAATCTACCACTCTGCAGGAACATGGGGAAAAAATTTCAAAATAAGCTTCCATAAACGTTGAATGAATCCACCCTCTAACTGGTCTTCCCCACATTAAGGTAAAAGAGGAAAATGAGTCGAGAGTTAAAAATGGTGAAGTGCATCAGAATAAGAAAAAAAATGGCAGACCTGAAACCTCTTCAAGGCAATTGTAAGGATGTTTGGGGCACGACTGATTGTTAGGCGTTTCCATGCCATAACATAATCATTGCAGCTGAAGGGACAACACACGCTAATTGGTCAAATGCAGCATATGAGTCTATTACACATCAAAGAATACATTTTGGGATCATATTTGACAGGATTGAGATAACAACACATCTTTTTATATTATTGGATTATTATTTAAATTTAGGAAAACTTCCTGCTATATTACCACAACATATTCTCCATTGTAGAAAGAGATGGAATTTTAATTTGAATAGAGAAAATGATACGAGTTTTAGCACTCTGGGCATTGTGTCGTGAATGCAGGTCTTTATGATCGAACAAAATAAATCTCAAGTTACGTCTCATTACTCGATTTATACTATTTTAAAATTTAACATGGGACTAAGCAAGAATAAATACACACACACACACACATATATATGGTTTTCTGTCCCACGTGCTGTCTAAAAATAAATAATGGAATGACTGGAGGTGCTGTTCTCATAAATAGCAATCATACCATACCCAGAAATATGCTCTTAGTTATTTTATTGTATGTGTACAGTAACCATGCGGGATGACCGTATGGAAAAAAAAAATCCATGCTTCTATCTACCTAACTGTACGCATATATATATATGGTTTTCTGTGCCATGTGCTGCCTAAAAATAAATCATGGAAAAAACGTGATTGGATGGGCTGTTCTCATAAATAGCAACCATACCCAGAAATATGCTCTTAGTTATTTTATTGTATGTGTACAGTAACCATGCGGTATGACAGCATGAAGAAAAAAATCCATGCTTCTATCTACCTAACTGTCGCATTGCAGTTCCAAACAGACAATGAATCTTCTATCCATCTGTCTGATTTTACATTTCTGTGAGCATACGCATTATGAATCTATGATTATATTTAGCTGCTGAATATATCTGTCCAACCCGCTCTCTGTTTCTATGATTTTAACTACAACATTGTGCAAAATTTTATCAATTTAGTTTCTGTGCTTCAAGTCGAAGTTTTCAGTTCAAAGAAATCAAATAATATATTCCATAATCATATTAAGATTAGAATGTACTTTTTAAATGATTTGATAATGATTTAGGTTTAGTTAATATTTTCTACTCCATTTACCCACATTTTCTTCAGCGTACATAAAGAGAAAATAAATGTAATCTAAACAAAAGAGACTAAGAGAGATTAATAGAGGTTCATCTCTGTAGGTATTCTGTCTTACATGTAAGTTATCATGATCAACCACATATATGTTGTTGCATGCTATCTTCACTCTATTTCAAATGAAGGATAGGCTTGACAAAACATTTATGTAACAAAATCAGTTTTAAAAAGGGAAAAAGCATAACTCACTTCCGACAGGTAATTCTACTTTGTTATTAAGTGGTTATATTATCATTGTGAGGAATTCCTATAAATGCTTCTCACAAGTTTATCAGGCAAGCTGCATTAAGGTGAATTCAACCTAATTTTTAGCCCTAAGGACTAACTTTATGGAATACAAATGAATGAAAAAAGTTCCAGAATATAGGAAGATTACCCATCGCATTTATACATATTCTCCCCATGAAGCCATTCTTTGGCGGTGAACTGATCCAAACATTCCTCCAAAGATCCAGCATCCCCATGTATTTCAACAGTTAAATCCATCATATTCTCAAACTGATTTGAAATGTTATTGCATTTTGTGCATATAACCTGAAAGCAGGGGAAAATAATAAAAAATATATATATAAATATATATATACATACGAATGATTTAATGAACTTCATAAAATTCAAGACAAAAAAGAAGTGAACTCCGATTTCTTTACTTCTCAGCTAAAACAAATGAAATTTATCCAATTAATTGCAGCATGTTGACAATCACGTTACGTGATAGCTCACATGTCAAACATTCATGATCCTCATGATGAGAGCATCAGGGAAGCATAGAAGTTTCGACAGGATATTTGAGCCATGAAGTCCAACACGCAAACTAAAAATTAGGCAGACAGCAGTTCCAACTTAAGGATCTTTAATCATCTCAGTAAATTGCAAGGTCACCTCTACCAACGTAGCAGACATGAAATTAAAGAATAAGGAAATAAATAGCAGTAAAAGCTTAAAAGTCATCGAGTCAAGCTACCTGAGATTGAAGACGGCCACCAAATATATGTTGAATAAGAGTCGTCTCCTGATAGCTAGGATGAATAACCTTTTCACCACCAAATTCATCAAGGCAGACTGATTGCATTGTGTCGATGGCAAACCTACATATAAATAAAATTGGTCATAAAAAAGAAGCATTTGTAAACAATTAATCATCAATATAGAAAAATGAAAGTGAGGTTCATTCTGCAGCCCAGTAAAAACATAGAATGATCAAGGAATGTCGAATATCACAGATAAGGAACCCAGAAAGAAGGACCTCATGAATTCGTGAGCATCCTCCTGTTTCCCGTATCCAAGATTGCCACCAATATTAGGCAATCTCGAGAGGATATTAATAGGAGAAAATGCATTAGGACTTCGGCTAGTCCTTTCTACATGAGTTTGAAGTTCACAAGTGAAGCACCAATCAGCCCTTTGACCTGGTAAATGTTATAGGACGGACATTAAAAAAAAGGAATCTTCAAATAACATACAAATGAAATAAGTGCGAGATATTTAAAGAACATAATGAGATGTACATGGTTTTAATCAATCAACTTACATTCGGCTCTGTGGCCTTTCTCCAGCAGGTAAGATACAAGGGGACGGGTGTAACCAAGACATTGGAGAACCACATTAGCAAAGCAGCTGCATAGGGGCAAAAGGAAACAAAAGGATTGATAGATGGGAAGTTGGCACAGAACTATAGCATAAAAGGAAATTTTCACTAAACTTACCTGTTTCCACAGTTTAGAAGTCCACAAGGAGGATAACCAGGACTGTTCCAATTGAAGAGTTCCACAAATTCCTCGTACGGAAAAAGTATCTGAAACCATAAATGAAGCACAGTTCCAACAAATAACAGTAAAAAATCATGTAAGCAACCTGAAATACAGATAGATGTTTACTTTCTTTTCTTTCAGAACATTGAAGCTTCCGCCTAAAGTAAGTACTGATGATTTCCTTCCCCTCAATGCAGATGTAGATTGCATAAAATTAACTTTAGAAAAAAATTGCAGGTCCTTGCATTTTGTCTTGTGCTCTGAATTCCAGTGAGATCTTTGGCAAGCTTCAGAGCTAAAAGTTCACAGGTATAGAAAAATGAGATATGCAGCTATGGCAGTGAAAAATGAGATATGCAGCTAAGGCAGTGAAATGGTTGGAAGAACAGGTCAAAATTTTGGATAACTGCTAAGAATATACATGTGATATCCATCAACTCCCTCAATTACCCTTAACAGCAAACAGTAGCAGTTATTTTCTTGTCAGTAAGACACGGTCCAGACTCCAGAAGTAAGAAATAGTGGTCGTCACATAATTCTTTATATTTAGAGAGACAAAGATTCCGGAAAAACAGTTAGCGTTCACATTCTGTCTATTAACTAGTAAAACGGGATTTAAACGAGACTGAGTTCAAGCATAGGGCATTTAGCTAAATAAAGTACTACATTTCAACAAATAAATAAATAAGTAGAAAACCTAATAACCCACTGCACAAACACATGCACATAATTCCATTCCAATTCCAAGACAGTAGTGCATAACTTGCTGAACAAAATTAGACCCTCAAAACCCATACCATAATGACCACAAATTAAATAAGAAAAATATGTACCACTTCATTAAAATCAAGTAAAAAATATAATAACCCACTGCACAAATCCACGCACATAAATCCCATTCCAAAACAGTAATAAATAACATACCGGACAAAATTAAAACCTCAAAACCCATAATCAATACAATAGTGCCCCCTAAATTGTAAAGGAAAAATATATACCGCGTAAATTCGAACACGTAACATACCAGTACTTGACCATCTTGCAACGGGCGCACTGCTTCTTCGTCGAATTACCGCAAACAGCGCATGATTCAGCACTACTAGCGCCGCCGCTCCCACTGGGGGCCACCGCCATCTTTTTGGTAACCGACGTAGTAATCGGAGGCCGAAGAATCGAAATTGGAGTCTAACATAAAATATCTCGACGCAGTGTTCCGAATCAAATATAGCAATCCAAATATCAACAAAAATCCTGTTACCACGAATTGCAGAAACCCGTTGAGATCCACCGCCACATGCATTTACAGCTAGGAATTTCCTCCTATCAGACAAAATTCCAATTCAAGAATAAAGAAATTAATCATTAATTGAAGAAGTAGAACTATATTTGTGCTCTGATTTCGGTGAACCGCGACGGAGGAGGGATTTCTGGGTTAGTGAAAGATTATAAATTATATATATTGATCACTTAGTTTTATGGATTATTAAGTATTAAACTGTTGCGTAACTGCGTTGTAAAACATTGGGCCTCAAAATTTTAATGGGCTTATAACTTCTGGGCCAGTTCAAGATCCAAATGATTTGGATGGCCCGCCCAAGTTCGCTTATACCACATTATACGGAGACGACTAATTCAAAGAATTTAAAATCACTTGGCTCGGTTTATTCGGGGACAAAAAACTAAGCATTATTTAGATCTTATTATTTTCCGACACCACTCTTTCTCGAACATTAAAAATAAAATAAGAATTATTTAGTGTAACTGATAATAAATTAATTAATTTCACATAATTTGTTTACATTCGACATTTGACTCAAGTTTTACAAAAAAAAAATTAGAGCTATCAGTCATTTTGTTATTCATATATTATAAGTCATTCATCAACTCGTCATTCAAAATAATTATGTTATCCATATGATTTTTTTAAAAAAAGAAATCGCTTCGATCAATATTTTTTATTTTTGAAATAATGAGCAATGTAGTTTTGGTTTGTCCACCCACCAAAATGCCTGTTTCTGCATGGGGTGAATTGTGTTATTTGGGGCCCAACAAGAAATCCCGGAGTGGTGTTGCCCACTATATATATATATATATGATTTGCACCAAAAATAATTAATTATTTCATATCAAAGAATAAAGTTGTCCAGTGGTTCCGGGGAATTGCGGATCTTGTGTTTTGGGTTATTTTAGACTTTTAGGCCTAGTTTGGTACACATGATAGGATAAACATGTGATATATAATATAAGGATAAGTTAAGGATAAATAAGAGGTATGATATTATATTTAATGTTTGGTATGATTTTAATAAGAGTTATTAAATTTATATATTAGATTGTAATGACAAAATTAACCTTATCATAATAAATTTTATAATTTCAAAGTTGTTGCTTGAGTTCATATTTTTTATATATTCATGCGTCGATAGTGCTTGCACGATTTATTTATTTTTACCTAATTTTATATATTATATAATATGATAATTGAGCTCTTGATTTTGTGAGTCAAGTCAAATATCAATTTTTAAGGTTAATCGAGTGATACTAATAATTTTATAGAGATTTATAAAAATTATTTATATAATTATCTCAAATTCATTTATATAATTATCATATTATATAATATATAAAATAAATAAAATATTTATTTGATTTTAATTTATACCTACTAGCATAGATTTATAAAAATCATTTATAAATTGAGGGTAATTAAGTCATTTGTAGTGTATTTTATCATTAGACTAAAATTATCACACCTAATAAGGGATATGTTATCCTTCTAAAAAATTATTTATCAAGAGCCATGATATTATCATGAGCTTTTTAAAAATATACCAAAAATAAGATAAGGATGATTATTTATCAATCACTCTCTTATCTCATGTACCAAACTATGCCTTAGTAGTGCTAGTAATTCGAACCCCCAGATGAGGCCCAGTGGACCCGAATTGAGATTTTTTCCTGTACGGAAATAGCATTTTTGCCTTTTCTCCTCCTAATCATCATTCATAACTAAATCAAGATTCGTTTGGTTATCTTTATTATTATTATTTCGATGTCGCGTAGTAATTTTCTTACAAATTGGTAAGGTGCAATACTGAGTAAAATCTCGGAGCAACTCAATTGTTTACAAATAACATTAACCAGGTAAATCACATTAGACAAGTCATATGTGACAAGTTCACTGTTCACCCAAAAAAATGATGATATGAGGAATTAAACTTCGGGAAATTGACCATACACTCACATATTCCACAAACTTGAAGTATAATTATAGTGAAGAAAGATGGTCAAAATGTACCAATGGTTATGTTGGAAGAGCGATTGGTCAAAAACATTATTAAGTTGAGGTCTACTTAAATCTCATATATGAATTATATTATACAACTCAAATAATCATAAATGATGTGATAATTTAGTTTTTGACACACTTTAATTTTCTTGAAACTAGAAATATCGCACATGACTTGCATAGAAAACAATTAATTATATTAAAAAAATAAACGTATTAAAACATAAACCATATGATTCGTATGATTATCGAAGTAATTGGCATTTTCAGAAATTAAGAAAAACATATATATATATATATATATATATATATATATATATGTTTTTCATATATATATATATATATATATATATATAATATATATATATATATATATATATATATATATATTAAGAAAAACATATATATATATATATATATATATGTATGTATGTATGTATGTATGTATGCACACACACACACACACTATCATAATGAAAATAAATTATTTTATATAGTTAATTCATAACATGTGACTCTTACGATCGATGCATAACCGCAAGAGTGCAATTTCCGAGTTAATTTATTGTCGTTAATCCTAAATTTAATGTACCATTACTTTTATAAAATTAATCGTCCGAATGTGACATCCAAAGTTCAACTTTATGGGGTCAAGGATCCTAAAAAAACTATAAAAGGGGCTGAACCTCGTTAATCCAAAATTTATCATTATTAACTCCGAGGTTTACGGGTTTTGTCCAGCGATCGACACTATAATCCTGCACCAATTTTCACTAATTAAGAATTAATATGGTGCTAATCTACATTTACAAATATGTCAGATTATCACATGTTTATATATTTTTATTATTATTATCTTCGCTCTATATATGGACCGGTTTAGCCAATTAAGAAAAAGGTATTTTAAGAAATAAAAAAAGGCGACATCAAACATTCAACCATTAATTTGTTCTAATCCCTAAACATTCAACCATTAATTTGTTCTAATCCCTAACATCACAATATTTGAACATATTAATATTATATGCATTTTCCATCAGATTTAATGGTTATCTACAATATTTCTCTCATAATAACTAATAAGACAGTAAATATTTAGTCATATAATAGAGCATAAAGCTACATAGGATTACACACGAGTCGAGTCGACCCAAGTATCATACTATTCGAACTTAGACTCGATTTAAATTTTGCAGGCTCAACCTCGAATTGAACTCGATCGAGTATTCAATGTTAAGTTCAAACTTAACTAGTGAAAATTTCAAGCTACTAGAGCGCAAACTCGAAAAGTTCGAAAATATTTGTAGCATAATTTTAATATTTTTTTATTAGTATGAACCAAAATAACCTTATATTATATATTATTTTTTAAAAATACTATTCAAGTATATACAATTAAAATCGAGCTCGATTCGAGTGTGAATCGACTCGTTCGAACTAGATTCGAGCTCAGTCAAATCAAACTCGGGTAAAATTTTGACCGAATAGCTCATGAGTTATACATGAATAGCTCGAGTGGCTTGCATGAACTCCTAGTAGCTGCATTGGAATTTGCTTCCCAACTTTTATGAATAGTATCGATAATTTTTTTTTTAAAAAAAAGTTACAATTTTTTAAAGATTCTTGTTTTGATTTACAATTCATTAGGAGCAATCGACTCTTCTAATGACGGCTAGGAGAAATTATATTTTTGTAATATATTTTGTACGTCTTTATTTTGGTTGATCGTATTAGTTTACTAATTTATATCATTTTTTTTCCTGATTTTAATCATTTTTCACTTAGAATTGATGTGACATTTGACTCTCATCATTAATGTATCTTAGTCACGTCGTCAATTTTTCCATAACGTCATAATTTTTTATTGATATATTAGTAATCTAATCCGATGAAAAAATTAAAATAAAAAAATATAAATTAGTGAACTATGATAATAGATTAGTGAACAATAACAACAAGACCAAATCAAAAATATAAAATTACATGAAAAAGTTTCTCATGCTAGTAATTCCATTTTTGGTACAATGTGACCAATGACATTACCTAGTCATATCACATGAGTTAAATAATTACCTAAAAGAATCTTAAACCCCAACAACTCCAATTGTAAGAAATAAACTAATTAGAAAACAGATCGGATAGTCTTATTTAAAATATAAATATGGTTATTAATATGTAAATGATAAAACTCAAATTACCAAAAAAAAAAAATCAACTTGCGAAAAAAGTCATAATTTTAATCCATGTAATGGATTCCATGATTTTGTGACATTTATATAAGAATTAATGGACTCTTTATAAAGACTCCTGGCATGTTAGCGACCTTAAAGGTCAGTATAGTGTGTCATTTTATTTACACACAAAATTTTATGAGACAGATTTCTGATGCAGCCAACATATGAAAAAATATAATTATGTATCAGAACAATCTTTTCTCACGGATAAAAATTCATGAAACTGTTGTTGGACTAAGAGGCCTATTGGACTTGTATTTTGTGAATGTGAAATTAGACGAGCAATGTCCAATAGTTGGTAAGTGGGAAATGTCCCACATAGGAAAATAAACATAGCATTGGTGAGCTTATATTGAGTTGCACTTTATGAAGGTGTAACAATGATTGGTCAAGAGGCTCTCTCTCGCGCGCACAGGCGCAGGGGGTGCAAATCATGGGCCCGATTTACAGTGGAAAAAGGCTTGACTTGTGTGCAAGCGTGCGTGCGCGACCTGGGCGCGTCGAATGTCGGACCGATCAAGGCAAAATTTCCCACCAAGGCTCACATGGCTTTTGCTATTTTATTTTCGAAAAATTATATAATGGAACAGTTTCATTGGAGCTGAAATGACCTTTGGTGTTTCAGCTGGCCAGACCTTTGACCTTTCAGATAGCCAGCCGTAACTGTCCAACGAGTGCCTATAAATAGAGGCAGCCTCAAGTCTTTCAGAGACATATCCAGCCGCACTCTCCTGCATTCTGCTACATTTTCGAAGCCTTGTTCCTTCTGTAATCTCGGCTGCTGCTGTTCCCACCGGTTGCTGTCTCTCTGCGTCGTGAAAAAGTTCAGGTACTTTTTCGGTTCGCCGTGGTGGTGCCTTGTGCTACGGTACTACTGGTTTTCCGTTGTATCCTGGGAAACAGACGTCCACGTTCATCCTCGCAGCACACACCGGAGGGGACGAATCTGTTTTAAGGACACTGTATTACATACAGGCCTCGGTTTGCTTATTTTAAGCTTAGCGATATTGTTTCTTTTTGACGTTGTTTTCTTTCCTTGTTCCTTTCTGTTTGTGCGTACATTTTGTGTAACAACAGTCTCACAATAAACCAACTCATTTTTTTAAATTTTATTAAATAAAGTGGTGCTTTAGGAAATTAATTATTCAGTGCAAAAATATTCAATTTGATCACTTAACATATAATCATTTTTAAAAAAAAATTAGTTGGAGCACGACGTTAACGATGTGCAAGTTGACACATGAAGACGTGTGACAAATTTTTTTAGTGGACTGGGATCCATGATGAATATTATTTAATTTTATAAAATAAACAACAAGGTCCGTAATTAATATATTATTCAGTATAATATAAATTCAAACCAACATATAATTGTTTTTTTTAAAAAAAAATTGAGCAAAATATACGATGACTAAGTGAAATATCTTTGAAAACTAATAAAACAGAAGCATATGATTTTATTTTTATAATTTTTTTTTTGGGTAGCTAGAAGGGTTTATGAGCGTCACATGGAGGAATGGCGATTATGACACGAAATCCAGAAACATGAGGAAAGAAAGAATATAGCTTAGTTGTACATTTTATGTATTGACGAGTCTCATATATTTTTTACGAGACAGATCAACCATATCCATGTTTACTATAAAAAATAATATTTCTGATATGAAAAATAATTTTTTTCATAAATGATCCAAAAAAAGATTGATATCACGAAATTGACTAATGATATCGTCTCATGAGAATTTTCATGAATCAGATCTAATGATCACCTTTTCATTTAATTTTTTCCCGATCACGCTCAAAAGGTCTCAAGCAGATTTCTTAAATCATGTACTAATTAAATTCACATGTCTTATCAACAATGAAAGGCTAACTTTTTCACACAATTATGTAAGTAAGGTATTCAATCTAAATTTTTAATGACTTTTATGAAATTTTAAAATCTAGAGGTATTGAATCTAAACTTTTAATGACTCTATATATGTTTAGTGGTATTCAACATGGATTTTGGTAGAGTTTTAAAAAGTCATGTGGTATTCAAACTTGACTTTTTAAAACTCTACAAAAGTCAAAAGGTATCCAAAAAATCCATAGATTTTCAAGGATTCTTATTTTATTATTCATGTACAAACCCTGAAGCCTTATGTACAGTTGCAGAAAATCTAAAATATTCTTCCACATATACCAAAGATTTTGATGGACTTTCTTTTTTGAAAAATACGCTATCTCTCTTCTATCTCAAGTCATCTCTAGGGTTCTTCTCTCTCTCGAAAAATTTTTTTCTATTCAAAGGTATGATTGGTCAATCTTGAATTTATTATATTGCCAATATTTATGTGTAAAAATAGATGAATTGTTGTTTTTTTCTTGAATCATTATGATTATTGTATTTCATAAATTGTTCATTTTAATAAAATTTTATTATGAACTTATAAAAATATTGTTCATTAATATGTTGAATTGACATAAAGAATTGAAATTTTGATTTCAATAAATTGGATAGTTCATTTTTCGTTTTTCACAAATTAAATTTATTTAACCTTTAAATAAGTAAAATTTATTTACATTTTCATGAAATAAAAAAAATTTAAAATTTAATATGTTATACATGTCCAATAATTATTTAAAAGAAATTAATAAAAAAAATAAATCACAATTATAAAAGTTTACAAAAGTTTACAAAAGTCTACAAAAATCTTGAAAAAAAGTCTATAAAAGTCTATGAAATATGTTTTACAATTCCATGAGATTCTATAAAAGTCAATCAAAATCCATCAACTCCACAAAAGTCCACATTTTAAAAAAGTCATTAAAAGTCATTAAAAGTTTAGATTGAATACACCCTCTAAGTCAAGTTGGCTAATTAAATAAAATAATAGAGTGTTATATAAAATCAATTTGATAGATCCTTGGTGAATCTTTAAATTAACCCTCGTTAAATTAAGAAAAAGATATTGATTATCATGTACTTCTATAAATATATAAACTCAATTTTTGCAATTGAGTTTCAAAATCCATATATCATGGTATTGGTGTCAAACGAACTAAAAGTAATCGACATTATCCACTTCTATATTAAATTCGTTATGCTGTAAGTTTTCAATAATTTCCATACAAATTAAATCATTATTAATTTTTTTACTTTTTTCTAGATGACTAATATTATTTATTAGGCAGATCGTCTTAACCCAAACGCAAACACAATATCCCAAGACACCACCAATCACCAAAGTTATACAAATTATGAAATTAATTTGTTTTCATACACAAAATATACATTTATTTTGTTATAAAAATCATGAGTACTTTAAAACTATGTGTTTTTCGGTTTATTTCCTACCTTGTGAGACACTGTCTCCATGAGGTGATCAAAGGCCCAGATTTAAACACACATATACCCCATGAAGTGATCAAAGACCCAGATTTAATCACCATGTAAAATCAATGACTGAGATCCTATGGAGGCAGTGGCACTGCCCTCACAAGTAGCGTCTACTCTACCGTGTTTTTCTGAAAAATTGCCGATGTTATAGGGACTTGTGGCCAAATATTCAGTTTAACAATAAAATATTTGCCCCTCCGGAGTCATCCATGGGACATAAAAAAATGCAGCATATACAGTCCATAAATGAGATGGTCATGAAATCACCCAACTGTGCATTCGATTCAATGCATCGATACCATGAAATTCCGTGCTAGCTGCAGCAACAAAAACAGGTGAGTTTGTGTTATATAACAAGATATATTTATGATCAATCGATCATCTCGCTTTAAAACAGAAAAATATGAAGTCAATCGATATTTTTTTATTTTACAGTGAAACGATCGATTAATCATCTTATACAAATCTCACATTTTTTGTTTTAAAGTGAAATGATCGGCATACAAATGTATTTGGAATATAACAGACTCACATCACATAAACAACATGAGATCATAAATAATTTTATTTTGTAATCATGCCAACTTATATAGTATTTTAAGCAAAAATATCATGCATTGAAACGTCGATCGAGCAATTCGAACGCATCCAGATAAAAGAAGAAGATATAAAAAATACATTTTTATCATGTGATTTGGTTTGATTTCTTTTGCTCTTTTTATCAATAATTTCATGATTTTAGTAATGTAACTTACATTTATTTTTAATTTTAATCATTTTCATTGGGGTTCTAAGCAATATCCGATAATACATTTTTTCTTTCAATTTTAGCCGATTTAATCATAATGCTGACGTGATACTTGACACGTTATCATTTTTCAAGACGCGTCAACATTCTAGTAAAAAAAATGACTAAAACTGAAAAATATACATGATACAATATTAAAATCCTGAATTGATCGATAATAACATGAAAATTCATTAAAAAAAAAAACCATAAAAATTACGTAACAAAAATTTGTAATTTTTCCAACAAAGATTTAATTTCTTTGACACCCTGCAAGCACATAGGTACGCCGTGCGTTTAAACATCCGGCCACGCTTCTGCAAATACGTATGGCATGAGACGATGGGATATAAATATTAATATATTTATGTGGTGTGGATAAGTATATTGTAGCGCGTTACGTAAAATAAAAACAAAACCGAACACAGATTCCAATATCCAATGAATCTCTCGATTTCACATGCACAACAGAACACATCAAATTTTGAGTTCCATGCGCATGATTTTGGAGTTTCTTCAAAAAATTGAATTTTTCTAGACAAACTACAGACACAATACAACAATATCATTAAATATGGAATATCAAAACCACCTAGGAGTGAAAGAAAAATATCGAATTTGCGATATATCAAAGTTATCGTGAAGCAACTCGACTCATAGTCCAAATAAAAGTTCAGGGAAGCAACTCGACTCATATTTGAGAATTGAAACTGTTGAAAGTTTTATCTTTGTCGTCTAACCTTACCGCTAGTTAGATGACTGGATGATGGGTCTTGACTTGTTAAAAAACTGACAGGTTTCAAAAATCACAGGACCTCACACATTATTGCAAAGATAGCGGATCGAACGAAGAAGTTGCACATGTTATGGTTGAAGTTTATTGGTGTTCATTGATATCTTGGATCTTCAGACACATGTTGCGGTTGGTGTTTATTGTCTTGATGGAATTGTTTTGTATATATATTTTCTGGTCTCTTTGACTGCTTTGAGGAATTTGTTTAGTGTTGGTGATCACTGGTCTTGGAATTACAGGAGAATGAATTTTTTTATACATACTTCGATACCCTACCGAAACTTCAACATACCAAAAAGTCGGCACGACAACGGTATCAATTTTCTGATACTGATATTTTCAGTATGATACACAGTATCCGAAATGTCGGTACGATATAATGTACCGACCATCTCTAACACCACCTACGCAATTCAACATATTCACAACTTTTTTTTTATTTGTCAGATCACCGAATACTCATTTTTTTGTGCAATTTTGAAATTATAATTGCAAAAAATAATTAAAATTTTCCGTGCCTTTAATATCTTTATATATAATTAAATTTTTTAAAAGAGTATGCGCTCAAATATTGGTCTCTTAACGTATCTCACACGTTCTTCTATTAAATGGTCTATATTAACTGATGTTATATTTTGATTTATTTTTTTTTCCAATTTTCTAAAGTGCTTATTTCATCTAATTAATAGTAAACCATATTGATATGTCACAACAGATGAGTGGTAAAAAGTGTCATGGAATTATGATAATATCATCCATAATTGAAAATTCTAAAAATTCATTAAAAAACCATTTATTTTTGTAAGTAACAGAAACTATCCTCCTTAAATTAATATACAAAGAATATTAAAATATCAATTTTAATACAATCTCTATATTTTTTTAGAAAAAAATGCTTATGATCCCAAAGAAATATTATATTATGCAACAAAAAAAATATTATTATTAGTTTATAAACACGTAATTAACATTTGTTTTAGAGAACTAGTAAATTATAAATCATAGTCAATACGTTAAACAATTTTATGGTTGAGCTGTCGGCAACACTGCCATGATGCAAATGACCTTTTTATTAATAAACAAAATCATCTGAACTTTTCCATATTTAAAAACAAAGAGAACCTTACAAATAAGATTCTTTACTTCTTTCCTGTCTCTCTTTTTTCGGAAGGAGAATTGAAGAGTTAGTTCGTGCAGACTTATTTTTCCATATCAAAACATCATTCGATTACGTGGAACTTTAATGTATTAATGGAAATTTACATTATGCATTGATAATGTAGGAGCTAATATTTCATTACATTAATTTTGACCTATAAATCACAAAACTCATATGAGACCGTTTCACGGAAGATTTTGTGAGAAAAATCTCCAACTATATATATATATATATATATATATATATATATATATATATATATATATATATATATATATATATATATATATATATATAGTTTTGATATGCTGCACACCTATCGTGCACATTTATGTGAGCACCGATTATGTGTCACTCACCCATTGGATGCACAATTCTTCTACATTTCATCACATTCAATGGGTGAGTGACACCTAATCGGTGCTCACATAGATGTGCACTGTATGTGTGCAGTATATCAAAACTATATATATATATATATATATATATATATATATATATATATATATATATATATATATATATATATATATATATATATATATATAAACACACGAGAATTAATCATATAATTAGTACGTGATTGAAATAATTATAAGTAATTTTACGGTGGTTGTTCGTCCTCGTTGATTTGGACAAAACTCAATTATATTGATTAATTTATTGATTAATTTATTAAGGATACCAAATTGTAATGTCGATGTCGCCACGCAAAATATTTTAATTAACTCAAATTAAGCCTATCCTATGGGACTCCTTAATATTATTATTATTATTATTACCAACCATGGGCACATGTTGCGTGCCTATTAATATTTTTTGTGTTAATTTTTTTGGTTATTTTTAATTTATTTATAAACTTTTTGTTATTAAGAATGATATAACCATTTAAAAATTTGAATAAAAATAATATGTTAAGAATTTTAAAAGTTTTGAAAAGTACGTATGATATCAATAAGAAAATATACAAATTTAGAAAAATAAATTTTACAATGTTTTTATTAAATAAAAATAGAATAATTTTATAATCACGGGGGAGTATTTTTGGTATTATAAAAAATTCATTATAACACCAAATTTAGTTGCTCTAGATGTCTTGAACTTAATAATAATAGTGTATATTCGTACTCTATTGATTTTAGCGAACCGTCGTTAGAGAAATACTCGACTAAACCGTCGTTAGAGAAATACCGACCCTTCGCTAATTTTTTAAGTAAAATAAAAAAAATTACTTTTATAATTTAATAAATCTATCAAAAAAAATTACAATCTGACTAAGCTAATAATATTCATGATCTTATCTAAGACTTAGAAATTTACCAAGAATTAAAGCGAAAAAACTCACCCTAAATCGAAACGGCGTATTAGAAATGGACCGAAAACGCGAGTATTTAACGGTTTTTGGTAAAACCGTCACTAATAGGTTTAATAGCTATTAGCGACGGTTGTTTATTAAAATGTCGCTATTATTAAACATCGCTAATAACGACAGTTGTTTATTAAATCGTCGCTATTTTAAAAATTACGCCAATTTTAATAAAATCGTCGTAAAATATTCTCTAAATCCGTCTCTAATTAAAAATGTTTCGTTAAAACCGTTGTTGTTTCTATATAAAAAAAAAAAAAACACGCTAATCCACAACAGTTTTATAAAGCCGTTGTCGTTTGTCCAAAAAAAACATGCTAATAGACAACGATTTTTAATTTATAACAAAAATGGCTCGGTTGCCTCATTTTAATTTTATTCTCTAAAAAAATATTTTCATATTTATCAACACAATGATCATTTTAAATAAAAATTTGGCTCATCCATATAATAATATATGTTATATTACATCATATCCTAATAATAATATATTTTAAACATTCAAATTATTCAACGATATATTTATATTATATATAAAAGTTGAAACTTTGAGCGGTTCGACTTTGTTATACTAATTAATATCATTGTATTATCGTTATCTAAATAATAATTTAAAATTATAGCAAAATTTCATGAATCAACTCGATCTATTAATGATCATGATTCATGATCATTATATTATACAAGCATCGGTAATGTGTAGTTTGTTAGTATTAAATTAATAGCCGGATAACACCTAATCCAACCTCATTACTATAAATAAATTTCACTTTTTCTCTAAAAATATTCCAAAAAATCAAATATATATTGTTTTGAAAATATTTTCCCCGGAAACTCAGAAAAAGAAGGCCGAAGGTAAGAGTAATCTTTAGCGCTGCGTATTGTTACACGCGCCGTCGTATTGACATCTCGTACATGGCGGGGAAGAATTATTCATTTAGAAAATATCTCTCTCTCACACACACACTACAGATCCGTAGAAACACATACCTTGTGTTGATTAATAGAATCATTTCATGTAATAGGGATATGTGTGTAAGTATATGTATTTATGTACACACCCCAATAATATATAAATATATATATACACACAAAGAAGATTTACAAAAGTCGCCCCATTTCACCATCATCAATGCGTGCCATGAATAGAACCAGGAAAAAATACACACGGTAAGCACGTTAATGTCTGTATGTTTATGCGTGAGAGAGAAGTACAAAGTTGAAGAAGGGGTAAGCAACCACTTTCTTGCAATATTTTTCACCTCAAATGCACGTGGATTTTTGAATATCTTACTATTATCTCGTTCTGTCACACACAAAGTTCCCATTTTTGTATGGGTTTTCTCGTTTTTCTTTATTTTCAACGGCACATGTATTCATCTGAGTCCTCTTACCTCAAATACATTTTCTATTCGCTCAAAAAACTTGGCCCATTGGTATTTTTTTTCTTTGTCTCAGCAACCCAAAGAGATTCTTTCAGATCTACAGTGAAAAGTTTTGGGACATAAATGAACTTAAGCTTTCGTTCTTCATCAAGTAGAGAAGTGAATATCAAATAGTTATTGGAATCATCAAAAGATCAGCTTTTCAGGTCAGTTTGATTTGTTTTTTTGCATGGCTTCATGCTTTTTATCTTTATTTCGACTGGCAATGCGTGTTATTCTCCATTATATTATCACTGCTAATAGAGAAGCTCGTTGAATCTGTGATACGAACCTCTGACTTCAAGTTTCTAGTGTTTTCCATTTTCGTTGCCTGGGGAAAGAACTGAGATTTTTTTGTTGAACATTTGAACTTGATGACATTCATATTTAGAGCATGTTTGGTTTTATTTGCTGGAATCAAAGTCAACTATGAACGGGGATGAATCAGAAAAGAAATAAACAACCTTGATTAATGGTTCTGTTCATTTCATTTTATTTTAATGGAAGTCAAATCTTTTATTTTTTTAAATCAATTGTATTCTCTTGATTTTTGGTATAGAAGTTCATAGCTTAGGTATTGTGAAAATTCGTGATCGAACTTTGTAGGGAGTGGAGGGTGGATTTTTGACCAAACATGACAATTCTTTTCTTTTCTATTTGTTTCACGGGTGGATTTTGTTCAAAGGCATTGGAAGATATTGTTTCTTGATTAATTTATCGAATATTGTTCCTCATTTCTGCTATCATTGATAAGTGATGGTTTTTTCCATTGTTTTTTAGTCTAGTTTTTACTTTTATTTTCCTACACAACTTTAATTTGAACCATCAGAAATGGATTTGTTTGCAATGTTTAGGACATCAAAACATCACGCTGTGGCAAGAATCAGCCTTTATGAGATGAATTCATAGTCAGATCGATACCAGAAGTCGTCCCTTAGATTTATCAAGCTGAACTTGAAAATGGGTTGTGAGATGGAGATTGATCAATCGGAAGACACGGACATTGTCCTATCTTCCATGTGGCCAGAAGACATGAATGAAGCTGGGAGGCAATTTAATGTTGAAAGGCCAGGAGCAGATCAAGATATGCTGGAAGAGGTTGTAATAAACAAGGAACCAAACATAGTCGATTTTAAGCGCCTTATGGAGCTAACAAATTATAGTGACAAGGGTAACTGGCAATTGGCAAATTTAGTTAAGAACTGGGAATATAAGCAGGCTAATGCGGTGCGCCTTCTCAGAGAGGAGCTTGACAACCTTAGCAAACAACAGCAAGAAGTTGAACTCAAGAAGCTGGAGATATTGGAGGAGCATCGGTTTGAGCGAGATGGATTTGGTGGCGATAAGCGCCCCATTTCTATCCTTGATGAAAATTTGACATATTTATATCAACATTCTCCTCAGAGGAAGAATGCTATTATTTTCCGAGATGAGAGAGTTGAATTAGATGCTGAATATGACAGTATAATTTATTGGAAGCAACGTGCCATGAGTTTGGAGAAGCTTCTGGAGGCTAGTGTTCGAAGAGAGCAAGTATTACTTGAAAAACTTCAGGAAAGTATCGAAAATCTTGAAAGGCAATCCTCTCCCGTTGCGGAATTATCCCAGGTTTTGGCGAGAGCTGACAATTTCTTGCATTTTGTCCTCCAAAATGCGCCAGTTGTGATTGGACACCAAGTATGTTTTTTGTATAAATTTGTGTAACAGCCTTAAACACTTAAATTGTTTTTTTGAGTTCAGATTAAAACACTTAACTATTCATTCGCTTTCAAGAAACGGTCCACGTCTTTTACTCATCTCACATTTAATGCAAATCATTATTTTGGTTTTTAATCAAATATGTATTTACAGGATAAAGAACTGCGATACCGATTCATCTTTAACCATTTCCCAAGTTTGCGTGAGGAGGTGCCTATCCCTGATTTCATAATGTCTATTCAAGAAATTGATCATTTAGTTATTCTCATTTTTTTGCTGTTTTTATAGGACATAATAGGAAAAACGGATGTGGAGATCTTCAGTGGCGACGGTGTAAAGGAATCTCAAGATTTCAAAAGAGAAGTTCTTGAAAGAGGATTGCCAGCAAAAAGGGAAATCACCTTTGAGACAGAGCTGTTTGGTTCGAAGACGTTTTTAATTTATGTTGAACCTGTTTTCAGTAAAGCTGGAGATACAATTGGTGTAAATTATATGGGAATGGAAGTAACTGATCAGGTAATTCTACTTTCTGAATATTCGAGATGTGCGGTCTAGTTTAATCTCCACACAACCTTTACAATACACCACGTCATGATTAGAGGGCTGCTCATTGCTGATTATAAAGGGGAAATAATACTTATTTTAAATGTTAGTGTCATTTTGTAACAATAGCAGTTTCCCTTGGGTAGCGATGGTCGCCCGTAATCACGAGGCTATCTGTGTGCACAGAGTTTGAAACGTGATGCATAAATTGTTGCGTTGTTCAAAGAATTCTAGTTGCAATATTATCATTTAATGTAGCTTTTGGTGTAGTGCAAGCGCTTGATCCTATAACTTCTGTTTCTTACTCTTGTGGTTGTGATTGTGCCACAGGTGAGGAAAAGGGAGAAGATTGGGAAGCTTAGAGAGGAAATGGCTGTGCAAAAAGCGAAAGAGACAGAACTCAACAAAACAATACACATTACGGGTAAGTGAAATTCATACTATTTACACAAATTCATTTCATTTAAAGTTTAAACTCGACTCTCATTTCTCCTTTATGTTAATGTCACAGAGGAATCGATGCGTGCAAAACAAATGCTAGCAACCATGTCTCATGAGATAAGATCTCCACTATCTGGAGTCGTTAGCATGGCGGAGATTCTTTCCTCGACTAAACTCGAGAAAGAACAGCGACAGATGGTGAAAGTAATGCTGTCTTCTGGTGATTTAGTTCTTCAACTAATAAATGACATCCTCGATCTTTCCAAGGTCGAATCAGGTCTGACTTTGTACCTTTTCTTAGCAATCTTACTAAGATATGTTGAAATTCGAATAAATCAATCTGTATTTAAAGAAACTGATTTCATGTTTTTTTAGGAGTTATGAAATTGGAAGCTACAAAGTTTAGACCGCGAGAGGTAGTAAAGCATGTACTCCAAACAGCAGCAGCGTCAATACAGAAATTATTAACCTTGGAAGGAAATGTAGCAGATGATGTTCCTGTCGAGGTAATGGATCCTCTTCTCTTGAAGCTTGTCGAGAATGGGCAGGCCTATTTGGTTGTAGGTAGTAATGAGAGAACTCTTGAAATTCAGGTTATTGGAGACGTACTAAGGATTCGCCAGATTCTAACAAACTTGGTCAGGTAATAAAAGCTCGAAACATTCATTAGATTCTAAATATGTTCTATAAAGTCAAATTATGTTGTAAAAGATTGCCAATGTTTAATCTTTAACAGCAATGCCATCAAGTTCACTCATGAAGGCAAGGTTGGAATCAACCTTTGCGTGGTCACTGAGCCGCAGAATGTAATCAAACAGGACTCTCAGAAGATTTCTTCAAATCAAATGACTGTCACAGAAAGAACTAGGAATGATTCATCTACATCTTGGGGAAAAGGAGATCAAAATGACAATAAATGCGGGCGTGTGAATTCTGAAGACATGCATCGAGACAGTAAACTAAGTGGTAATCCCGGTGGACCAGTAAAACTTTCGGTTTCAATGGAAGAAGATGAAGAGATTCACCCCAATACCGAAGAAAAAGTAGTATGGATTCGTTGCGATGTCTATGACACAGGGATCGGTATACCTGGTACGTCTTGAATTGGTGCCCGACTTTCTTGAATAAACATTAATTCCATTTAGTGAATGTAAATGTCGATATATTTTATAACTCTTTTCAACCTTCGTGGAACAGAAAACGCTATACCAACTCTGTTCAAGAAATACATGCAAGTTGGTTCAGATACTGCTCGAAAGTATGGAGGGACTGGATTAGGCCTTGCAATATGCAAACAACTGGTAATATGATCTGAATCTGTGAAATATGTCACTTCACGAAACAATTTTTGATCTTTTGTTTTGGGAATCTAGAAAAAAACTTTCCATCTTGGTTCACTAGAAAGCAAAAAAAGTAATTCTAAGCAGTAAATATTCTGTCATTTAACAGGTTGAGCTCATGGGTGGTTATCTTACTGTATCCAGCGTAGAACAGTTTGGATCAACATTCACCTTTATCATACCTTACAAAGTTTCATCGACTTGTGATGGTTCTGATGACCCTGATGAATTATCAGATTTAGACGACCAAGATGTTGCTGAGGATGATGATTCAGGTTCAGGTGTTTTTGTGTTTCAACCACGAAATTTGGGTTCTTTATTTTCATCCCAAAGTTCTGGAAGGATTCAAAAACTCACAACAAATGGTTTTGGATTTAATGCCTCGTCTAAATGTAATGGATTGTTCGAGGATTCCTTGTCCCCTTCTAGTAACATTACATATAAAGAGACCAGTTCGGAAGAAGATACCTCTTCAGCGCAGAATATATCTGAACTCGATGTTAGCTTATGTCAGAACTTGGGTTTGGGTAATGCAAAATCGGTTGCAGCATATGAAGAGGGTAGCAGTGAAATGAATGGTAGGATACAAAAGCATACATGTGAAGTCTTGGAGACTAGTGTTCACTCGGAAACAAATCAGGCACCGGCTCGAGAAATTCTGAAATCTGAGGTGAAACCAAAGATTCTTCTTGTTGAGGACAACAAGATCAATGTGATGGTAACAAAGTCGATGATGAAGCAGTTGGGCCACAGCATTGAAGTGGTAAACAATGGTGCAGAAGCCGTTCGTGCGGTTCAACAGCAAGATTTTGATCTTATTCTAATGGTATGAACAAAATATTGTTAAAGTATAAATACTATTGCTACTTTTATCTCAGGATAAAGTTGAGCTTTTAAGGATCAGAAAAAGAGGCTACAAAAAATGTTTTATGCTAAGACACCAAGAAATGTGGATTTTTTCTTCAGGATGTATGCATGCCTGTGATGGATGGTCTTCAAGCTACAAGATTGATCCGATCTTTCGAGGAGACTGGGAGTTGGGAAGATGCAGTGAAGGCAGGAATCGATCTACAGTCGCCACCACCACATTCTTCACCAAATTCTCGACTAGAAAAATCAAGAAAAAGGATCCCTATCATTGCGGTAAGCACTCAGACTTCTCTTAGCCCCAGGCAACTGCTAAATTTTTTTGTATCATTTAACGAAAAGTTACCTCGGTATCAAGTCATCTTACATGCCAGAAAAAACAATTTTTGAACATCCTAAATTGGGTTCGAGTCGTTCTCTTAGAAATTTGACTGTTCTTCTTTTGCAGATGACTGCAAATGCATTATCAGAGAGTGGCAACGAGTGTTTTGCGAATGGTATGGATTCATTTGTGTCGAAGCCTGTTACTTTCCAGAACTTGAAACAATGTCTAAGCCAATATTTACCATAGTCAAAGTTATTAATATGTATGAATCTTGTAAATGAACTAGCTAACAAAGTTTTGACGCCAGTGTATAGTGTTTCTTATTTTAGAAAGAAACTTAAAATTAGAGTTCTGTTAATGTACACAGATCTTTCATTGAAGGAAGATTAATCATTTTAATAGAGGAAAGTTTTGAGTTGTAAAAAAGTTTACATATTATGCTCTAAAAAACTTGAAAAAAAAAAATTGGACTAAAATTTATGAATTCTTTTCATCAATTGAATGCCCTGTCTGCACTCATTTTGGTTTGGTTGCAGATGTTAGCAAATATCGACCACTGTTTCGCGAAGGAAATAAAATATTTCACAATTCAAAAAATAAATACAAAGCCCCATCTTTGAAAAGCTATTTGTAGATAATATTATGCCACTTTTTATGTTTCCTAACAACAATAATGCTAGCTAGAACAATTCGAATTATATAAACACTACAAATTTATTTGAGGAACAAGCCAATAGAACGAGTAGCAACATTCATCTATCAATCTTAACGAAAATAATAAAGAACTGATGACACCTTCCATACTTTCTTGATCCTAACCTGCCCACCTCTCCTTGTTCTGATTCGAATGAACAAGCTCAGGATATTTCACTTTTCCCGGGATTTACCATTGAATTCTCCTCTTCTTGAAAACTTACTTGATGATCAGTTGCTGTCCGAAAATCTGGACTCGGTCAGCTGGCATTGTTAGGAGAAATCACGGAGAAAGTCGACGGACTCTGCTGAGAATTTACAGCAGGTGATTGATATGTCCATACAATCACATCCACTGCATGTAATGTCAACGGATTCGAAAGTGTGAGAACTACGATCCCCATCACTTTCGATAAATCTTCTCTATTCCAAAGTGTGAGAATGTTGATCACATTCTAATTATTATGGAGGAATCTGATAATGTAAATAGCAAAGGCGGTCACCGCGGCTGTTCGCACAATAGAAAAAGAAACCCCAGAAGCTCCTTAACTGCACAGTCTCATTAATGAACAGTTTTGGAATTTCTCTCATTTCGGTGTGGAATCGGTTCATAAATGTTGTTGGAATTCAATAATTAAATTAACCAAAAACATTAATTATTTAAGTCTAAAATAAACTTTATTCAAAGAATTCACTGTCTTAATTCCCAAATTTGATCATAATTTCTAGCTTAACTCCCCATAATTAATTGATCATAAATGTTGGACTTAACTTCACAGACTTGATCATAAATATCTAGTTTTACCATAATGGACAAGGTCACATGCAGGATCAAGAAATCACCAAAAATATTTGTTATTAAACACTTTAAAATATGATTTTAAATTTAAGATACTATGAAAATATCATGAAAATACACGTTCTACCCACCTTGATTTTCTACTTCTCCAAACAGAAGTTTGGGACGCGTAAGTATTTTGTTCGTAACAGTAAGAGTAAATGAATAGGATGATGGAGTTGACATGGTGCCAATGTATGCAGTGTCACATCAATATTTCAGAAAAAAAAATGACTAAATTGTCAAAAAAATGAAAAATACGGAACTAAACTAAAATTTGACAAATAAATTACCCAAATCACAAAATTATATAGTGACAAAAAATACAGCTTCTCCTGTATATATAAATCCAAGGATAGAACAAACGTCACCTTTTTGTAAATTCCAAGGGTACATAAATATTCCCCAGAAAACAAGAGAATACTTTGAATTTTTCACTTCATATTCAACCCGTTACGAATGAGCTAGGAAGACAAACATCAGATGAATTTTACTCATTTTCATATTATACTTGTTACCCTATTTCCAATCTTTTACTTGCCCATTGATTCTTGCAAGTACTATTATAGCCTCAAGTGAAGTCCAACGTTTAGTGGCATGCATGAGTTTATTAGTCCAAGTGTCACTTGAGATTATTTCTTGCAAAATCGTTTTCAACTGAAAGATGTAAATAATATATAATGAAAATTTAGATTCCTTTTAAAAGTTGACTTGAAACAAAAAACCCAGAAGAAAAGTATGAACACAAGTACAAATAATCAAACATGCATTTCGGTACGTGGGTTCATATTTGTGGTGAACCAACAATTCAAATGAATTGTTGTAGTATTGGTATTGGAATCCCTGCTGATCCCTAGCTAGTTCTGTAATGTCCATTTGCGGCATGAAAGTCGGAGAGAGCCATCGATATACAGTCCAAACCCATTTGTCCAACGTAGATATCCTTGTCTACCACGACTCCGATTCTTACAGGTTTCTGAGCCAAAATCTTGAAGTCCAAGAAGATGACAAAGATTAGATACTTTTAGTTCGTTTTATCACATAGTTTATGGCACAAACTATATATATATATATATTGCTTTCCTTGAATGTTTCCAATTAATTATCAGAATGATAAGTTTAAATATTCCATTTATAAATCCATTATATTGACAATGATTAAAGTATCTGCCACCTATTTTTTTTTTTTTTTTTTAACGATTAACGTTGAGGTTGATTATTTTAACAGCTTTTATGCATAGAAATTATATACAATAACGATCATAAAATTATGTGTATCCATTTTTATTTGCATAAAAGGATGGTTTCATTTAATTATCAACAGTTCATTTAATTGTAAATTCAAATGATAAAATATTTAATGAAATAATAATTCAAAACAATTCTGAAACCTATTTCACGAGTAACATGCTGATATTCTCCAAGAGTTCACGTCGATAGAAAGATTTGGCACCTCGATGTAGGCTCTTCATTAGCTAGTAGTATGCTCTAAGGGTTGAGCTGCTCGTCTATTAAAACGCTACGTAAGCTGAGTGAGGTTCAAAACATCATGAGATGGTTGGGTCCATATTTGGTGCGGTCATTAGAATATTGAGAGGACATTTCCCTAGTACGAGAGTAACTAGGGTAATCAATGAGTGCGAAAAAGCTTAATTGGCCATATTTCATTATAACGATTATCTACCAGTATTATTTTTAATTATAACTCATTTGTTCTTATTAATTTTGCTCTATGTATTAAATGATTAAAAGTTTTGAAAATCTAAAAAATTGCAATAATATATATAGGAATTTGTTCTCGAATTTATGGAAAATCGGAGAGCGATTTAATCGAGATGAACAAAATTTTCTATTTTAACGTAAAAGGCGACGAAATTATGCATATAGATAATTAGAATAAATATTATGATAAATGTGATCTTCAGTATTATTATTAATTCGACGAATCATATCGCGTATTTTAATACATGGAAATAGAATAATTGCGCTCTCCTTACATTGATATTATTGCGCTTATAATGAAAAATTATAGTAAGATATCGCTCTATATAAACGAACCAGTCGTTCGTCGCTTATACAACATGATCAAGTATTTCCTTGAAATCGCTACACATAAATTGTATCTTTATCGTTATTTTTCGAATTATTTGATCGCCTTGGAGTATACAAAGAATGGATCAAACATGTATCTTGCATTACTGGCCGTAAGTACAATTAATTATTTCTTGATTCCTTTATTTAATCGACATGTAGCCATTTTATTCTTTAATTATTTTCAATTTTCCTGATAGATGGCGCATTGATTAATTGATTGATAAATTTCTAGTCATGGATGAAATTTATTTGAATCTCTAAATTTAAAATTTTTCTGTAAACTGCTGATAATATTGATAAGTCGGTGAAAAAAAAATAAAGAAATCGGAATTTTTTTGAAAAAGAAATCAGAATTTTATTATGAAATACAAAATTAACTTTACAGAAAAATAATAAATTGTCAGGTAATATATATAATTAAGTAAGCTGATGTCACAAAAAGTGTCCTTAATTATCCACAGTAATATTCACTCTACAACAATATAAGAATTAAAATAATCAGACATTTTATGTTGATTATTCAAACGGAAAAATTCCAGAGTCAAGAAAATTGAAGAATTCGAAATAGATTATTGGAAGATTTATATATTTTAATTCAAAACCGAGTATAATAATCATAATTTCCCACACAATATAACAAAAGTTTGACCAATTTTCTACATATTTCAAAATTCAAAGGAAAATATTGCGAAATTGAATACAAATGTCAGAATTTGTTCATAAAATCAGAAGTCAGGATATAAGTTTAATTGGAGCCATCCAAATAGAAATTATTTCTTCTTGCCATAATATTAAAACATATCTCACATTTCATGCACACAATTTAATGTAAAAAATTCAAACTCTATCTATAAATACTTGTCCATTTTCTCTAATTATTCCACACAAGCAAACCAAAAAGAAGTAAAGCAAAAAAATTCTGCAACTTTCGAAATATCCCTTAGATTGCTAACATGAAGGGCGAGGGAAGCAGACAATCAAGAGGCCGACAAAAAATCCCAATGCAACTGATCGAAAACCAAGATGATATGTACGCAACATTTTCGAAACGCCGACTGGGAATTTACAAGAAAGCTACTGAATTATGCACTCTGTGCGATGTAGATATCGGTATAATCATGTTTTCTCCAACTGATGTTCCTTATTCTTTCTTCCATCCGAGGATGGACAGTGTTGTTTCCAGGTCCATGAACCCAGGTCAGCCGCAGTCAGACTTTGACCGCATTATTGATTCTCATACCCATGGGAAGGTTGAAGGGATGAACCAGGAGCTAGACAGGATTATAGCTTCGAAAGACGCTGAAAGAGTACGGTGGCAGCGCGCCATGGAAGAGATCAGAACTCGGAATATATGGATGCGCCAGCGGTTGGACACGCTCACCCTCGAACAAGCTCTTTTGTGGAGGGCATGGTTCAAGGAGTTGAAGACTCGGGTTACTCGACGGATCGAGCAGATTAAGAACCAGGCATCGAGTTCAGCGATGCCTCCGCTGCCTCCCCCGGAGGCTGGAGAGAATGTGGAGGACATGGTGGTTGCGGCTGGAACTGAAGGTGCTGATAATTTTCATCAGCCAGCTGTCATGCCGCCGGGTCAGTTCGGATTTCCTGGACAAACGTCGAATGACCCGAACCTTGGAGGCGGAGATCCTCCCACTCTGTACTATTTGCCTCCTCCTCCTCTGGAAGAGCATAATATGTTCGCCGGTGGCACGGGTCCTTCGCAGGAGCTTAATTTGGGTCCACCGGGTGGTGCTCCGAGTTATACCCCGTACTATGTGCCACCTCCACCGCCGCCGCCGCCGCCTGATCCAGCTTCTGGTGCTCCGCCAAATCAAGAATAAGCTTTCCCTTCTGATTAGGGGTGTTTATCACTTTATTCGATTCCATATTTTGTTTTTTATTTCAGTTTTTTTCATTTTAAAAATATATAATATAATATATAAACTATTTTGTTTGATTTTGTTTTCTATCAAAATAGTTCAATTAATCATATAAATATAAAAACAATATAATATATTATTTTTTCACGTGAATTTTTAATAAAATATTTAAATATAAAATCTAAATTAATTAACAAACAACAAACAATTAAAAATTATTCAAAATAATTTTTTATTCACTAAATATCATATCAAAATATATAATATAAATTAAAATATAAACAAAATTGTTAATTTAATGAAATTTCGATTTTTTTAGTTTTTGACATATATAATTTAAAATCGAACTTTATTCGGTTCGATTTTAATATTTATATCCGAAAAATTATGAATTTCAATTGGATTCAGTATTCAATTTTTTGATTTGGATTTTCGATTTTATCTGAAGTTTAAACACCCATATATCCAATCAGAAGGACGACGACGCTTAGTAGTCAGATTCGTTTTATTGCAAATTTTTAATGTATTTTTTTTTAACTTTGTAGAATTTGGCATTTGTAAGAAAGGTTTATTTCAAGTGTTTTCTCGTAATTTCGGCTCTTCAATATAATTGTGTTACTGGGCTCAAAGTTTATTTAGCAAAATCATTATGCATAAATAAATATTAGAAGTATATGAGAGGGGAAAAATTCATTCAATGAGGAAATTGCAAAAAATTAAAAATAATATGGATATATGTACAAGGTAAAAAAAAAAAGAAGTGTAAATACAAAATAAAATATTCAAAAAAGGAGTTTGAAGTTTGAATTATGTTTCTATTGATGTTATCTTATGTCCAAACTCTATGGCATACTAGTAGATAATTTTGTCTTGATTATGGCATAAAACTAAGACACTTAATTAAAAGCTAAAGGTTTGTAAACTTAATTTTTCTTATTTTCTTTCAAGCTAGTTTAGAAATAAATGCATAAAATATTTATATTATATCATCACTTCTGAGCATGTTATGCCTGCACATATATTGCAAGATACTTTTATTTTAAGCAATTTAAAAAAATTAAAAATTACAATGAAATTATAAAAAAAAGTTTTAAAATTATTTTATAAGATTTTATCATTATTATGAAGGTTTACGATGATTTTGAATGAAAAGTAAATAGTTACTTAAATTTAAACTTGATCAGATTCGAATAAAATTGAAATGATTTAATGAACAAGTAGTGAGACTACGATAATAGAGAGTTTTCTTCAATATTTAATATTAAATAAAATAAAAGTATATTAAATATCAAATAAAAAAGTATCAAAGTTAATCATTAATAAAGATAATGTTTGATAACATAGGAAACCAGATTATGATGCGCATGCTCCTGCAAATCATTTAAACTCGACAGGGAAAATACCTGAATGGAATCAAATATAGCTTACACATTACAGCACAACGTTAAAATTTCAGATGAATCCAATGTCGATCCAGTGAAGCCCCTCGTTGCTCACTCATCTTTTGGAGCAGAATCTAACATTGTCTATGGACTGCCAGCAAAGTATTCTAGATGTTTGACGTTAACACCATACTGCAAATTTACATAAAAACAGTCCAACCAATATAAAGCACACGGTTGTGAAACACACTCGTTCACTCAAGATTAATACAACAAAAGGATTAAACATTTACAAGGACGAGAGAAAGTTTAATAACATGCCATCTTCAAAAAAAAAAAACCCCCCATGCCAGTAGCAAATATGAGCATTTGTAAATGAAAATATAGTGGGTACCTCCCGCAAAGCCTTGGAAAGATCGTCCATGGTCAAGATGAGACGCTTATCCTGTTACCAAACAAGTGTTAAAAGTTGTAGATAACCACAGGAATTAGGAAGTGATACAAATTTCACCTTTTGCTGCTTATCTCTCTTGTCTTTAACTATAGATGACTGTCTAGCCTTGCAATGCCTGAAGATAAATATTATTCAAGTAGCATTATTGATAAGAATGAAACTGGAAACGAAATTTCGACCAAAAGAGATATATTCATAATGACAGCAAGTTACATAAAATGGAGAACATACTGAAGAGCATCAGTAGCAACATCTGTTATGAATTTCTGAGTGGCAACTGCTACCAGCCTCGTCCTGAGAAAGAAAAGGAGGCCGTGAGAAACAAATCCTATGCATGCTGATGAACACAGCAAAAGTGATAAACAAAAGGCCCAAAAAAACAGTAAAGTATTTCATTATAACAAATGAAAAAAACAGGGAAGCATGGGAAGTAAACAAGTAAAGTTTTCTCAAGGCAACGCTATAGGAAAAACTTGATCATTCAAATGGAAAATAAATCCTGTTACTTTATTTTCCATTACTCCAGGTTAAGCAGAGCAAGAAAGGAGAAGAGTACCTACAATCGGACATCGGGACACTGGAAGCCACTTTTTGCCAGGTAATGCTCCACCAATTCATCAGGAATCTGTACATCAATATAAAAATTGTAATTAATTCAAAAATAAGGGAAAGATAATCGTATACTTGACTAGATGTAATGGCTATCACCGTGGCCGTGTAGTCCATCAAAGAGGCGAGGAAATCGGTGAGTGCAGCATCATCGTCATGGCGGCCGTCGTTCGGTTGCTGCTGGCTGATTTGGCCGTTCATCGTTTAGCCAATTCTCCTTGTTTACCTCTTATACGGGTGGCGCGTGGTACGCGGAGAACACCGGAGATCAAGTAGGGCAACGTCGTCAAATCATACTCAGTACTGTTATTATTTTTTTAGAGTAATGTCGGGTTTACCCGCGAACGTAACGAACCCGATTACAAGAGAAATTTAATAGTTTTTTTATTTAAAAAAATCTGAATTTTATTTTAATTTTGTTTATAGTCTATAGACCATAAAGAAATTAAAATTGATGGGATCAATTAAATTAAATGAAGAGAACATAAATATAAAAATATTTATAATTATATTAAATATCAAATAATTTGCATTGCCTGACCAATTAATTAGAGAAATCACCATTAATCGTTAATTTTTTAATTAACTTTTACACAATCAAGAATTTAGAATTTGTATGAAAATTTATTGTTAAATAAATTAAATAAAAACTCAAGGTCAAGGTTGTTTGACTGAGCTTAAAGCTGATAAAAAATTATAAACAATTAATAAACTTTCAAAATAAACTATTTAACAGTTTATAAGTTTTTTTTAAAAAAATTTGAGATACATAAATTTTTTTCAAAAATATCTTATTTTAATATTTCGCTTCCCCAAAATATTTTTATATATCTTCTTAAATCCACATTTTATCCTCATTTCTTAATTTTTCAATCTATCACTTTAATTTTTTATATTGTTCAATATAAAAAACTAAATTGTTAAATTTTTATTGAATACATTAGTGATTACAATTTTCTAAATCAACATATACTTATAAAAAAATCATAAAAATAATGCATATATATATATATATATATATATATATATATATATATATATATATATTTCGGAAACTTATGCTATTATTTTAACAATAATAAAAATCATAATAATAAATATGAGTGGATTTCATATTCACAATAAAAAATAATAATTTTAGCATAAAAAAATAATATTCTTTTATGGATGATCCAAATAAAATATCCGTCTCACAAATACGACCCGTGAGACCCTCTCACACAAGTTTTTACCACATATTAATATTTATTTTAAAATAAAAGCTGACGGCTTATAACCTGCCTCTTAAAACAATATTTTAATAAAAACTTATAAATTTTTTTAAAATAAATTTAACCAAATACCGTATTCTTTATATTATATAAATGTATAATACATATCACAATGAATTAAACATTTAAAATCCATTGTAAATAAATGGTAAAATGGTGCAAGTAATCTAAACATTAAAAATCCATCAAATATGCTTATTATCTAAATGGTGCCAGCCAGCTATGGTCTAAAAATTTATTCAGGCCTCTACACAACAATTCACCGTAAGATAATCAAGCCAAACGCCTATCTCTGCTTACTATACCGTAATAACCCATAGACGTCGACTATGCCTGGAGGGAAAACTGGATCCGTCGCCGCCCTCACAGCAACCTTGGCAACTGCAGTGACATTAACTGGAGGATTGAAAAGGGGTCCGATCAAGGGGACCTGACTCAGAGGTTTAGCATGCTGCAGCACCTGCAAAATTCAAGAGCTCATGGAAACTCAGTTCCTCGGCTAAGGCCTTCTCTTTTCCGTCGGATGGTTCAATATGCATGATGGAAAACCGAGAATAGTAAACAGACAAGTAAAGAATCTCACCATCTCTAGTGGAGAACCAATCACACCAAGAGGCAACTTCATGCTCCCAACACGGCGTGTTCCATAAATAAATCCAGGCCTCAGAATTACCCCTAAAACCGAACCGATTGCGAAAAATTTCATCAGGGCCACAAATCCGTTTTCTATATGCTAAAATTAGGGTTGGTAAGACTACAAGAAGCCTAAGTCACACGAATCTTTCAATTCAGAAATTAAAATATGCAGGCCTACGAATTGAAAAGGACAAAAATTCAAGAAGTGAATAACAGTTTCTATCGAGAAGGAACAGTTTGCACAACAGCATGCTGCAAGCATCCCCATTCAGATCAAGAGAGCATTACGCGAGACGCTGAAATGATTTTGTTCCATAAACTATATTTTCTGCAGGACAGAGATAGCTCACCTCCATATGGATATCTAACTTGTAATTCTGTCTCAGCTGCTCTCTGCATCACATTGAATACACAAAACATTAGGACATAAAATATAACAAGAAGGCACGTGGCACGTGGAATTCTAGTAAACTTTTGATTGCAGCTTCCCTTCCACTTTTAATGGCACACACATTTTCTAGTTGTTTCCGAGCTTTGATATTGTCTCTCGGGTGTTCCCTAAAGCCGAGCGCCACAATTAGTCTGGTCTACTCATGTAATGATGGAAAGCTGGGGTGACCAACAAAATTACCGGGTGGTGGAACGGTTGATTTCTAGTATTTAGATAGAAGCTGGGTGGTGAGAAACATACCAAGTACATGTTTGGGTAAATTCGTTGATTAAACAAAACACAGGAAAGCAAAAAATATCCTTGTAGCAACAATAACCTCACGATTGGTGCAACAAAAAGGAGCGTTTTTTACAATACCTTTCCTTCATAATATCCTTGAAGCACGTAATTCATCACACCAAAGTCAGCAGCCGAAATATACACAAATCTCTTTACTCCTACGAATACAAAGAAAGAAAATTTGAGTACATTTTTTTATTTGTATTGGACCTTTTCCTAACGAGTAGATGAAGGAGCTCAAATCATATGTTGTATACAAATTATTTTTAACTGATTTCTTTCAACAGGAGTTCTAGTTTCGTATTTTCTGTGAAAAATTCACGTTTGTCGAAATTCAAAATCCAAAAGCAAAATGTTTCGGAATTTGTATAAACTGTAGATGGATTTCTTCAAATGATGGCACGCGACTCCTAGCAAATACTGAATCCAAACATACTACTAAATTTTGAACAAAATAGCAATAAATATGCCTAATTGCACTATTTCACACTAGATAGTTGATAGTAAAAACCTTTTTTTACCAAACATAATAAAACTTCTGAGTGCGATAGAATAACTCAACTATGCTCACCAAAAAGGTCCACTTTACCAAGTGAGGATATAGAGAAGTTTCGAGCCATTTTAACCAAATTTATAGAATTCTCTTTTATGTTCACAATTGCTAATTTCCCCCTAAAAATGATAAACAAAGAGAGAAAACACATTTCAGCCTCCCAAACTTCCAATCAACTGGAAATAGATACAAATGGGCATAGATGTATGCAATAGTCTTGGGGCCAAACAACGAGTTTAATTGATGCTACGCACACTTTAAAAAGTTGCAAAGTATATACAAAGTTTGTGAGAAGATTAAACTAAGGTTATATTAGATTTTCATCATTTATGTCAGACGCTTCTTTAAATTTTCGGTAACTAAGAGTGTAAGAACAAGTTAACTGCCAAAAAGAAAAGCGTGGCAGTACCTTCTTCTGAGGCAGCTCTTATAGCATTAATATTTGCAGTTCCGTTGATTTTGTACATTTCCGCATTAGAACCAAAACCACCAACACAAGAAATCTGCAGGAGAAGAACATTCGGATATGGAGAAAGGGAAATTTGACAAAAGGAGTAGACAAACTTAAAAGTCCCTGGCAGGTATGTTACCAATGGGACAAATGGTAAAATAGATAGCAAAGGAAAATAGAAAAACCACGGAAAAAGTTCTCTCAAATATATTGGATACAAGGAATAAGCCCACCACCCTCAGCCTCTCAAAATTCAAACGAGAACTTTTTTATCAGTGTATAACTCTGAAGTTTCTCGTCCAAAGTCACTCAAACATTTTTTATATATAATTTTAAATTATATGTTATAATAAGTAATACGTACAATTGAAGTCACTCCCTTCAATACATCCTTCTCTAAATTCAAACGAGGACATGTTGAGCAGAGTATACCTCTGAAATTTCAAGATCCAAAGTCGCTCAAACGTGTTATATATGTTTAATTATATATTACAATAAATGAATACATACAATTGAAGTTACTCCCTTCAAGACATCCTTCCACGAATCCATCGAAAAAAGATTACCTTCAAGCAAGTCAGAAAGGAACTAAAATGAATGAAGACTCTTCGCAAAATGAAAACAGGAAAAAATGGTGAATGTTTATACTTAACAAGAAGAAGTAAACCTTGATTCCAAATCACACTGCTTGCCCAGGGTTCACCGATCGAGGATCCACCTGATCTGCAAATAGCATTTCTGTCAGGACCAGACGAATCAAAACCAAATTGAAAGTTCAGAAAAAATATGAGTGAAGATCGATGGGAAGGTCATTAAAATGATATCATAACTCATTCCCTCCGAAGGTAAATAAACTTCTGCTTAAAAATAGCAACAATGTTTTACTTGCACTCAATCTACATGTCATTCAATAAAATATATCACAACAAAAGGTGTCAGTAACCGAGCTCCGTTAGGATGGATAATTCACTCAAAATTTTAAAGATGCATAGACACTATAAATGAAGATTCTAGGTAGTTAAAGAACCATTCTATTACATTAACTTAGTATGCTGCTGGTGAACACCCTTTTGAAAAAAGCAACTCCAGCTGACGAATGCAAGAGTTGAAGCAGTTACACAAAAACGTATTGTTAAGAATTTCCTTGGAAGTTTGGGGCAAAAAAGAGAGAGGTGACAGTGGGAACCCCGTGAGACTCCTTTCCCCCTCTATTATAAGCTTTCTTTTTCAAGCGGTCATCCTCGTATATACTCAGCAGTCAGACAAATCAAGGAGACAATCTCAAGTGGGATATAATACCTGCTGAGGCTAGAAACTGTCAAACCACGGTCCAAAGCTTCCTTGCAGATATGAGAACCAACAAATCCATTTCCGCCAAGCACAAGCAACTGAATTATAAAACCATAAAAATCCAGTATGATCCCAACGACAGGTAGCAAAAAAATTTATGGCCTGGTGATGCAATTTTATGCCATTGGAATACAAAGATATACATACCTTCTCTGTTGGAGGCGGAGGGACATGTACCGTCTCTGCTTCATCAACTTTATCAATTTTAGGAGGATTGTTATTGTCAAAAGGATTTTCAGAAACAGTGGATAGAAACCGCCCCTTTCTTGAGGCCGCAATTCTGAGGTTGAAAAAATGTTATTTGAAGTAATATAAATAACCAGAAAAGAAAAAAGAACAGATTCAAATAAAAAAGGGCAAGAGGAAGACAAAAGAGACAGTAAATGAAATATCATTACCAAATGAACACTCGAGGAGATGCATAAATCACTCAGACTCGTACAGCTTATATATGAAAAATTTGTAATTTTAAGGGCTTGGCCTTTAGCGCTATGCATCGGCTTCTTTTAATTTGAGTGAACTCAAAGTCAGACTTGAACTACCTTCATGATCACTTCTAAAATTGCTAGAGCTGCAGTGTTATAATATACACAACCGTTTTTCCAAAACCTAACTCAAAGATCAGCTTCTAGGTAATGAATTAAAAGCTGAGACGAATCAAGGATTTAGGCATTTATCGATGAAAAATGAAAATAAAATCATTAGAATTACAAATCAATTCCCTTGCTGGTATAGGAAATGAAAAATGCAAGGGCGTCCTCCGAAAAAAAGAAATCAAATAAGTTCATGAACAAAAAAATTGCATTTCTTGGAGAAAAAGTAAATGCTCCAATTTGAAAAAAATACTAATCAAGGAGGAAATAGGTTACGGCACGCAAGCAATACCCAAAACCAATTCAGCATTTCGAACCCCGATAATCTCCTCTAAGAAAATCACAGTTACTCAACACTTAACAAATCACAAACAAAGAGCGCAATCCCACAACCGACATACTGGTTAAAAACCTAATTAACACACAATAATACAAGCACCCCCAATCAAGACGGGAAAAAAATAACACAAAAAGAATCGTTTTTTCTACAATACTCCCACTTTCCCATACAAAAGATGAGAGAAAATAAACAACGAGGAATCAAGAAAATCAAGAACTGGGTAAAAAAAAATTAAATAAATAAATAAAACGGTAAGCTTACGAGGATACGATGGAGGAGAGCTTTGAACGACTAATCAATCGAGACATTATTATTCCCTTCAGCTTTAGCTCCAAAAAAGGGCAATCTTTTCGCGAAGTTTGTGTTTATGGCAGCTTATGGGCGAATCGCTCCGTTCTGAGCATCAAGTGGAATGCATAATGAGGCAAGCATACTGGAGCCAAATTCAGGCACGTGGCGGATTCCAACGTCGACACGTAGGACATTAATGCGGCTGCCTGCCAGAACTTTCCATCGGGTTGGGATTTGGATACATCATTTGATACACGGCCCATCTATTTTGGGCTCAATTAAAATTCGAAAATATAAAACCTGATTAATAGCTTAATGAATTTTTTCTCTTCCAGGCAATTAGTTCAGTCAGGATATGCGACAGTGAAGTGCAAAAAATGTGTACTTTTATATACTATATAAATATATTTATAACTTTGTGTGATAATTTTAATCTAAAAATAATGAAATAAAAATAGATATAAAAATAAATGGGTCGAACTTTTATCCAATTTGAACAGATTTTTAAACCAAGCTGGGCCAAAATGGGTTTAAAACTATGAGCATCGAGGGTGTAATTAGACTCGAGTGATTCAACCATCCATCGGAGTCGAATTGAAATAATCCATGAAGTTCAAATCTTGGAATATAAATAATTTAATTTAAATAAGAAAAGTAATCGAAACATAGATTGATTGCAACACAGTTGGGAAAAAAATATATATTGGAATCACTTAATCATGGCATTGTCCTGACGTTTTTCAAGATATACATATATATATATATATATATATATATATGTATATATATATATATATATATCTTAAAGAACATCTGGCAATTCTTCTCGGCTCTTTAGGTTGCATTCCATGCGAAAGTTAATATAATTTATCAAAAATTAAGGACCGGTATTAAGGGCTTCAAGCTGCCTTCTCAGATCGTCCAGGTCGGTAACAGTATCCTTGGTTTCCTCGGAAGCAGACCGTGTCTGAAACTCGTCGGCGCTTGGAAGCTCATGAACGAGACCTTCTGGCAGAGTACCTGAACGAGCAAAGAAAGTGAAGATAAAAAACGAGGCAAACTGTGGTAGTGGAGGCGAGAAAATTTGAAAATAGAGAGAATTGACAGCATAAGAGGAGAAAAGATATAACCAGAATTGGAAGCTGAGCCTTGTATATCACTGTCATCAACAACACTGATCACAACAAAGATCAGAATACAGCTTAAAAACTTGAAACAGTACGAAAATGGATGCATTTACAAGGTTTACATTGTCAAGCCTATATTAGTCTAGCGGATCTACCAAGGCTACTTTAATAAAGGTTTGATTTATGGTTTTTCAAGGTTGACATCCGAAACTAAAATCAGGTGCAAGTTACCTTATATTCCATTCATTATCTTCATGGAGACACTCGGGTTCCAGTACTTCATCAGCCTCCATTTCGGCTCTAGCAGCAGCAGCATCCCTTGCTGGCTTTGCACGTATGTATTCTTTCTGCATGATAAATATTTATTCACTACATGAAAAAATTGAATAGTTCGGTAGACATCTATACAAAATAATGTATAATGGAATATATTAACATGGATTTTGGTTTTACAACAATTTATGAAAAAGTATCCTCTGGGTTAACATTACCTGTCTCTCCAAACAAGCAGCATTAGAACATTGAGGGTTGGGCTTCATTTCCATAGTTGGAAAGTAGTCTTTGAGGGCATTGTAACCCTATAGTTGAGAAAGTAAAATCAATCATTAAAAAGAACCGAAATGAACAAAACAGCAACATATTCTACAGAAAGGACAATCAGGCACTGTATCTTATTTAAGGAGTAGGGATACAAGCAGAGGATGTGATAATAATAGAGAATGTCAAACAGAAAATCAAGAGTGTGATATGAATTACCAGATAAGGGGTGACTTTCCCAAATTTCAGCAAGTATTTAAGTGTATTCTGTACAAGAAGGCCAGCAACAACTCCCTTCGAGTAAAATTATGTAGTTAGGTTTGAAAATAAAATGCCAAAGGAAAGAGAAATAGCATCAAGTTATGACAATATGAATTCATAGAGAAGCCAGCAGGCAGCAATTGGGCTGTACCCCACTGAAAGGAGATGGGGAAAATAATCCAGCGGAACAAAGTATTGATCGATTTCAAACTAGCAAGAATACATCAAACCAATTTCTAAAGAACGTTGTGTGGAATATAGTCAAATACAAAATCCATTTCTGTGTTACAGCCTACGGCCCTACAGGAAATAAAAATACAATAACGATACTAATATATGATAACAAATAGAGTTCATAACAATTTTGTTTATCCACACGATTCGTAAACAACTATAATCCTTGCCAATACAGATTGTTAGAAATTATTAATTTGACTCTCAGCAGTAAACCAACTCTCACTCCGAAAAACACAGAGAAAAGGCAACAGAGCAGAGAGAGCAAAAAATTGTTTACCATTGTAGTAGGTAAAGATGCAGCGCAAACCCCTTCACGTTTTAAGGTTCTTTCATCAACCCCTGATGCTACAACCTAAAATAATTTCATCAATGAATGATTCACTTCTGCTTTGTTTTCAAGTTCAGAAGGAAAAACGTTTTCAAATGGTAAACCTACCAAGGGAGGTGCACATGCAAAACAGGCAGTTTCACCAGGAATCAACAACTGTATGTGACCGGAAACAGCATTCTCGGAAACACCTGTGCAAAGTATTTCTCGAATAAATCCACGCACAAACATGTCGCACAATAATATACATTATCTTTTTTATGTAGGTCCACCTTATAAGAATTTATTATTAATGTGATCAAAGAAGAAAAAAGCAAATAATTATGCGACTTGACTTCCAAAGTCCTCAGGGATCTTGAAAAAATCAATGAATGAAACAGTTCTCATTTTTTATACAAGACGCTGGACAAAACTCAAACGATCAGCAATTAACTTTAGAATCATATGGAGATAAGTAATGCCTCCTAAGTACTTTCAAGAATGGTTTTATGTAGAAACATAGACTAGACCATAAATAATTGAAGCCAATTCTTCCAACATTATCTCCAATGCTACAGCAATAACTCATTCAAGAAAATGACTCGCTAATCTCACTAAAATATCCAACATAATACAAGGACGAAGAAATTGAATTTTGCAGTTCTAAAACAACAATGATTTCTAAAGTTAAATTAACCGAAAGCAGTAACATTGTATTATTTACCAGACTCCATCCAAGTCTGATTCAACTCATTGCAAGCCTGCATATACAACCACACGTTTCAAGTGAGGTAAAATGGAGGGAGCAAACTAAATCTCCTCAATTTAGTATATTAATTCTAGCCCACATCTGGAATACAAAATGACAAGGTACTGAATCCAAACTATCTGCATGCAAAAAGAAAATTTCAGATTGCAAGATAACAGGACTCACCTGATTTACCACCATCCTTGCTTCATAATTATCCACGCAGCTGACAACAAGATCAACTCCACTACCTTCTTTGTCGGGACAAAATGAATTGTTTTTTAAACTTGACATAAATGTTTCAAAACCTTGCACTGTTGCGATGTTCAATGTATAGCTCTGAGAAAATATATCAACCGATCAACATCACAGAAGCATGTGTTAGAATCCTTAAAATCACATTTTGAACTTTTTTTTTGAGTTGGGGAGGGAGTGGCGAAAGAGCTAAAGTCATCATGAATACTTCACCTCAAGCACAACATCAGGGTTTATGTCTGAAAGAGTCTGAACAGCAGCGTCTGTTTTAGTCATACCAGCCTAGAAATGGGAAAAAACTGACCTCGTATAGTGCTTGTCGAAAGAAAAAATGTAGCCTAGGATTGGAATTATTTGGAAGTAGTTATTCATAGGAGTTTCTACATAACATCACTTAATTAAGCTTGGAGAAGAAGATAAAATATTGAAAATATTTTTCTCAAGCTTTTTTTTCCTGTTTCTTCTCAGACCAGAAAAGGATTATTAACTTTCGTACTTTTGCTCAAGGAAAGATTCCCCAAAATCAGTAACTTGAAAAACTTAATAGCTTTTGAAAGGTCTTAGATAAACTGCATAATAAACCAAGCTCACTTCAAGAAATGAAAAGAAAAGTAATCTCATATCCCCGACCACATGATATAATAAGTGATAAAAAGCACCTGATCTGGACGGAAAAAAAGTCTATTCATGTTAGCTAACTCCACTTTATCATAATCGTACAACAAAAGGCGACCGATACCACACCTTGTTAGCATTTCAGCAGCAACACTGCCCACACCACCTATACCCTGCAAAGCATAAACAGTGATATGAGGACAATAGAAGATACTATACTATTACACCGCACATAAAATTACACATGTATTAGACCGACATAAAATTACATTGGTTTTACACCAACATAAAATTACATAGGTTACTTCTCCTAAAAAAATACATAGGTTGCACAAGGATTTAACCAACCGCTAGAAAGTATCTCCTTCAGTAGTTTAGAAGAAATTACAAGAAATGTAGCTGAAAAGGGAAGAATAATCAAGCACTTGAGAAAAAGGAAATGGCACAAATTTTTGCAACAAAAAATTCTTAATATTCTGATTCAAACAGAATGAACAGTGCATAAGTCTTGCATGAATAATTGCTAACATTCATAAGCATGCATATTATATAATGCTTATGCATGAATAATTGCTAACATTCATAAGCATGCATATTATATAATTAAGCACTGTAAAAACTCACAAAAATTAAAAGAACAATATTTAAAGACAGGCACATCTGAAGAGAAATTTTGAGTACGGACAACTATGGCAACAGAGAATTTCCGTATTCTTTCATAGTTTTCCACGATTCCCATCCTTTGAAGTGCCATGAGCCTGCTATAAGGGTTGCTATCAACCACCTCTGCGCTCATATCCTATAATGTATTGGGAAAAATGCACTATGCTTGAAATATCATCCATAGTTCAGTAAAATATTTATGGCATCAAAATATGCAACAAAAGTACCTTGATTTTGGAACGCTGCCCAACCCCCACCTTTTCCATTGTAGAAAGTCGCTCAACACGTGTACGCATCTATGCACCAAAAATATCAAAAACACATATATCTACACCCAATGCAGGTCCATGAAAATTAAGAATCAACAACATAGCATCTTCGAGAAATTTTTTGAATATGATGCAAAATCATTCCTTTAGCCGTATCCCCACATTTTCTCCTCCCATGGAGCGACGAATCCTATCATTCGTTTCATTTTAACTGTCAGTCACGTCCCTACGTCTAAAACTTGGTTAAAGATAACAATTATGTCCAATTTCTTTATACCTATCAGAATGATAGCAAAGTACTAAAATTTAGGACAAATATAAAATTAAATAACAACCTTTATACATGAAGCAGATATTAAAGCCACCATTACTAAGATTCTTGCACCGAGATTAATAAGCTTCATACCCTCTGAATTCCAAATAATTTGTACTCGTCAATTTCCATTTTGAAAGACCAAATCCTACATGATCCCTAAACTCAATGAACAAAACAATGTGAAACAATCCGACAACAGAGCGCGAACTAAACAGGCATATAGACCAACAACGTCGAAAAATCAGATGATAGATTCATAGGGCTCCACTGATACGCCACGGCAGAAGCATCAGCAAAGAAAACGTAATTCCTCCACAGAACAAATAAAAAAAATTCCCAGAAATGCACGAAACCCAAAAATCACCTTATCAACTAAAGCTTGATGGAGTGGATCATGTAAAGAATCTCTGAGCGTATGGAGATCACCTAACAAATCTTTCAGTTCTGAGTCCATTAGCTCAGGATTGAACACACCCAGTCAATTCTTGTCGGAATTCAGCTCGATTATTGAAACCCGGTTCCAATTACAAATTGGGTGATCAAATTCAGTGTTACTTGTAAAAAATGAAGAAACTTTTTTATTCAATAACAATCGGTTTCAATCGAAAAAAGTATGAAACTCGTTTGAGCCGGTCAGTAGTATAGCTCGAATGGCAGTAGGAAACCGGTTTGGAATGGTGAAGCGGTCCTTAACGTGTTTTGCGAGGTATACACCAATGAAAATCCGCCACGGATATCTCGGCTTTCTTTCAATCCTCGGCTGGATAATATAAATTGTTTAAGCTGCTTCTATTTATTTTTTGGTAAAATAAAATATTTTTTATCCTTAATAATATAATATACAACGTACATATGTATAATGACAAAATTATGTATGCATAAATATTATATAATACAACAATTTACATTGCATTATATGAATGTATATGTATAATAAAAAATTATATGCAGATGTCGTGTCTTTCTTAAGGAGCAACATTTTTTTGTAGCGGAAGTAATTTTTTTAAATGTTAATTTGCCATTTATTTTTAAGATAGTTTGATAAATAATTCAAAAGCACTATAGTTTGATAAAAAAAAAATTAAAAAAATTAGTGTAATCTGATTAAAAAAACACGATTAAACAAAAACATAAAATATTTATTTGTTCATGATTTTAATAATAGAGGGGAAATTTTTTTTAAAAAAGGAATACATTCTGTTGATTTTTTATTGCTACAAATTGAAACCGTATAATATTGTTATCATATTAGATACATATTTAACATTTCAATAGATATAAGTACTTCACATCAACAATAATTATCTCATTGATTGCACTTATTTCAATATATAGTAATAGAATATATGATATTAGATCTTATATCAATTTTAGGATCGAACGTTTGTCGTTTTACCAAAAATTATATCTAATGATAACTATACAACTTTAATATTTTAAACATTAAATCAAATCTAATATCACATTTCAATTGTTTGTCTAACAAGATCAATTATTACATTAAAATATCTTTCATAAAATACCTAAAAACGATTTAAAATAAACCCATTATTCATCGAATTTTTCTACATTTTAAGAAATTATATTTTATGTCACGTATCCACTCATCATTTGTCAGGGATCGATTAATTGGGATTGACCAACTTCAAAGTTTTGGGATTGCTTTGTTTGAGTTGTATGAATGAAACCACGTACTTGTAAAGAAAAGCAGATTCCTGAAAAGCAGAGAAATCCCAATCAGGCAACAATTTACATTATTACAAGAAAATTAACTAAGATCACAATCTAGGCGAAGCCTCGTAGATGTGAAGCAAATGATTGTTTAATGTTTAGTGGCAACGATTTTGGTGCTTCCTTATCCATAAAGTGAATAATAATGGCTGACTTAAAATATGTTAAATGTCGCATATTCACCCTCGATGGAAACACTAATTGCCCCAAAATAATGAAACGCCATCATTGCAATCTTGGTCTATATTATATTTGATATACTCAGTTTCGTCTGATAAATATAGATCTATATATATTTAAAAAAATTATTTGGAACACAAATTTCACAGAGAAATTTGCGATTTTATTTTTATTTAATGACTGTTTTAATACGACAAAAAAATTTGTTGGAGAAGATAATATATTAGATGAATATGTGTAGATTGCTAAAAAAATTAAAGAAAATAATATTAAATAAAAAAATATAATATATTTTTGAGAGAGTAGGCCTCTTGTGAGACGATTTCATGAATCTTTAGTGAAACGAGTCAACTCTACCGATATTCATAATAAAAAGTAATAATCTTAGTATAAAAAATAATATTTTTTCATGGATTACCTAAATAAGATATTCGTCTCACAAAATACAACTCGAAGACCGTTTTACACAAGTTTTTGTTTTTTTTAAGATGGTTTTAAAAAACATAGCATTTATATTTGAGAGTTAATAGGTCTTCCCATTTTAAGCATATAATTTGTAGTCTCTTTCGTTAGATACGATATTATTATTATTATTTTATAATTCAAAGGTGGACTCATAAATTTCAATTGTAGTGCCACTTTTTCTTTCTTTCTTTTTTTTTACTCATATTAATTGGTATCATTGCGCAAAAACGAACGTCTTTTTTACTTTCAGAAGTAATATTATAAAAAATTATATTTTTGAAGAAAATAAAATATTAAAATCGAAAAATACATCCCATAAAAACCATGGGCCGTCGATTGTTCATTCCCCCGTCATAAAATATATGTAGTTAGTTAGTCTTAAAGTTATTATATTTGTTCGTTATTTTCTTTATTATTTGGTTCAATTTTATTAAATTGTATTAAAAAAATTAAGAATTTCCTTCCTTGAATTTTGATTAAAAACACGCTTACATTTATCTACACTATTAATTAAAATTAAATCTCAAAACCAACTTTTGTATATCGATGAAACTCTTTAATAATCTCAAAAGTACTGTTAAGCCAATCAACTTTATATTTCACTCTTTTTTTTTTTTTACTTCATACTTTCTTCGCAACTATTTCAGTTTAAAAATTAATAACTTTCATTATCAAATATATATTTTTTTCGATTTTCTACTTGATCACACACACAGCAACTAATTAATTAATTAATCGTTCATGGTTAATGATTGAATTGGAAAGTTAGCACATTTCACGCTTGTTTGAAATTTTGGAAATATTTCGATCGAGATAGTGGAAGGTGACGAAGTAACTAGGTCCAATAAAATAATGGTACACTAAATCTGGATATGGTTTAACGGATCTAATTAATAAAACCAAATCCAAGAGAGGTGGCAGTCCTTTCGCTTTGCTTACTGCCATTTACGATCTGTATGCTTTTATTTGGCGTAAACTTAAAGCTGTTCATAATGCAAATTCACTCATCTTGATTATATTTTTGTATGTTATACTTGAATACCAAGTATTTCTCTCTCTTTTAAAAAAAATATTTTTGAATGTTATCCATGTCTTATATTTTTTCGATTGCAAAAATTTGTGTGAGACGGTCGTATTTTTTGAGACGAATCTCTTATTTGGGTGGTCAATGAAAAAATATTACTCTTCATGCTAAGAGTATTACATTTTGTTTTGAATATTGGTAGAGTTGACCCGTCTCACGGATAATGCATGATCCAATTGCCCTCTCACTTTACTCACAATTATTTCCTTTTTTTTTTTGGCATTCCTTTGATTATGATTGCGGTCCTTGTCATGAGGCGCAACAAAACTAAATCACACTAAAAAGAAAAAAATGATGGAGTGCAATTTCCATGTGATGGGACTAAATGTTCATTATTTCACTTTAAGCATTTTGTTATGCAAGTTGAGAATAAGAATCGGCACTATGTAGGAATATCAATGTTAATTAGTTTATGGGAAATGTTTGCCTTCGTACTAATATTCAATTTGATTCGGCTCAGAGGGAGAAACTATGACAAATGACATCATTTTCCACTCTTTACTATATATTGGACATGTTGCTGTTTTTAAGAAAATTGTCGTTTGGCCATGTAAGATTTACACGATCTCATTGTGATTTTGATATTATATTTAGTCACATTTTAGCATTAGTGCAATTACTTTTTTTAAATTGTTGCAAATTTAGTTTTTATTTTTTGTTCCTAAAATGCTAACATGACACCGGATGTTGATGATATGTCTGGTGTTATATCAATATATCGACGAAAAAGAACTAAAATGAAAATAATAGTCTACTTATGGTTGCAAGATTAGGTAAGAGAACCCTATGCCGGAATCAAAATACAACGTAAAAGAATCAAATTTAAATCCTATGTATGAAGGTTCCATTTTGCTTTGGTTGGTGGAGAAATCGTTTTTCTAGTTGGGTACAATTTAATGCATAGATGCCACCATTAAATTCGTACTGATATTACACCTAATTCTTCTTCTTTTCAGTTAATCAATTAAAGCCATCAAACTAAATTTGTTGAAGATAATCCTAAGAAAATTTGATGCCCACAATAAGTTTTATCTCCGAAAATATTTATTATTTGCCTAAAGTTGCATCTGGATGAAATGATTTGATTCAATTATGACTTGAAGGATTGATTTAAAATGACAATTATTGGAATTGAAGAGAGTTTATAAGATATTTCTTACAACCACATGTTTCAACCATGTAATCTTAAGTTTTTTTTGGGGTTCAGGGAATCCCCAAAATCGAAACTTCGGGGATCAATTTTTTATCCCCGTCCTCATCTTCGTTTTAAAAACATTAATATGACAAGACGATTACGGATTCGAAAATTTTCTGAAATCAAAACTTATTATTTGCAGTGATCATATTAATATTAATATTAATAATATTTTAAAAAATGATATTATTATTATATTATTTTACATAATAATAATAATAATAATAAAGTATTAAGAATGAAATTAAAAGTTCGAATTTTGGATGATTCAATACAAATGACTTGTATACATGGTTTATATATTTATGTTGGATGAATATAATAAATAAAAAATCATATTCTGAAACTCAAAAATTCTAGTTGAATTATCAAGAACTTGATAATTGATACATATAAATGAAAATGTATATGAATCCATGATAATCCAAAAAATTTTGAGTGGGACTCAGGTGAGATCTGTCTCACAAATACGACTCGTGAGACCGTCTCACACAAGTTTTTGCCAAAAAATTTTGAGTCGTGCAACTATTTCTTGATTTATGTGTTTTCTAAATATAATTCTTTAACGACATCTATTTAATGAATGAGTCTTACGTGAGACCGTCTCACATATCATAATCTGTGACACGAGTCAACCCTACCTTTATTCACAATAGAAAGTAATATTCTTAGCATAAAAATAATACTTTTCATGGATAATTCAAATAAGATATATGTCTCACAAATACAACTCGTGAGACCGTTTCACATAATTTTTTGCTCTATTTAATATGACGCGATGAGATAATTAGGAAAACATTTAAAAATTCTGCACGAGGTGCAATCATAATCACAGTATACATTGCATTTCTAGTTAAATACATAAATAAAATCATATAACCTTTCAAATATATCAAGTGAGGAACAATTTAAATGTTAATGGTACATTTTAACTGAATTTATGATCATATTAACTATATAATTATTTATATAAAATATCAAGGCAAAAATTTGTGTGAGACGATCTTACAGATCGTATTTTGTGAAACGGATTTCTTATCTGGGTCATCCATGAAAAAATATCACTTTTTATACTAAGCATATTACCTTTTATTGTGAATATCGGTAGGGTTGACTCGTTTCACAGATATAGATTCGTGATACAGTCTCATAAAAGATTTACTCAAACATCAAATATTATATCGAGAGCTTATATTTTTTATGACAATGAAACTTATGGTCAATATTTTTGAGTGCTTAATTTAGAAATTATCGAGCAAATACAGTAATCTACGAACGACGTTGATCGGATAAATTATATTAGAAAAATTCTAAACAACTTGATCGAAAAAATGTTGATAAAAAAATTAAATTAATTATATAATAAATCATATTCTGACTCACTTCACTGATTATAATACACTCCACCTGCCACAAGGTGACATAATATCAGATTATATTTACATTGATAAAAATAAAAATATGTCTTTTGGGAGACGTTCTGATTAATCTTTATTTATGAAACATGTCAATCATACTGATATTAACAATAAAAAATAATACTCTTAACATAAAAAATAATATTTTTCATAGATGATTCAAATAAGAAATCGTCTCAAATGAATTTATTTCTAAAAATTAATACTTTTGGACACCTCCTAACCCACCCCTACGCCAACACAACCCCCGGGAATTTGTCCATAAATATACGTCCACTCCACTCCATTTCCAAAAACCAGACATCTCTTCCCCACCATCACCATTTCTCGTCTCCAATTTCAAAATCAAATCAAAATCCACAAGATGAGAACTGGCGGCGCGTTATACCACACCACCCACCTCTCCGAAAACACCGCGGCAGAGGCAACCAACACCGCGAAGGCGACCTTCTCTCCGCCGGCCACCATCCAACGCTCTCCCTGGCACTCTCCTGTACCATACATCTTCGGCGGCCTGGCCGCGATGCTTGGACTCATAGCCTTTGCTCTCTTGATCCTCGCCTGCTCTTACTGGAAACTCTCCGGCCAAGGGAACAATGTCGAAGGCGACGGCGCCGCCACCCAGAAAAGGGAGAGCAGCTCCCAGGACAAGGCCCTGCATGTATTCGAGGAGAAGTATTTGGTGATCATGGCCGGTGAAGTGAAGCCGACGTTCTTGGCTACGCCCATGTCCAGTAGGGCTTCTTCTTTTAACGATGATCAGAAACTTAAGTGCAAAGAAACCGAGAAGACGAAGAATCCCATGAATGAAAATCAATTAACACCGACGGTGGAAGAAAATCCAGAAGAAACCGAAGGATCCCAACCGAGCCAAGAACAAATCCATTGATAATTTTGCGTTCGGGTTTTTGTTCAATTTTGAGATCTGAGAAAAATATATAAATTTTGTTGTGAGAAAACCAGCTCTAGTCGTGAAATGCGGGAGAGATGATCGTTTTTGGGGAATTAATTTTATTGTTCACAGCTGTTAAATCGTACTCATTTTACTCTGAATTTGTTTCATTACTGTTAATAGCTAGCTCATGCTCATCTAACAGGTTAAAGAGTGGCAACTTCTACGCCCATAATTATTAACACCATTATTTCAACTATAAAAAATATAGGAAAATTTGCCTACACTTCCATTTTAAAATCCCCCAGATTAGTAATAATTGTTTCAAAATTTGAAAACACCAAAAGTTAATAATATTTTTCATTAACATCGAATTTTCAAAGGGAATATAATCTGTAATTCACACTTAAATATAAATAAAATTTTAAAACATATAAGATTGGCATGAGATCAATAATCTTTCCATTGCATTGTTATTATTGTTATTTCGATTCCCAAAAGTGAACAGTATAAAGCCATAGACATTGAGCTTAGCCCTAACACTGTTATAAAATAGGATTTTTTTTTTTTTACATCTTCGTGATATAAAGAGAATAAATAAAGTAATTAAAGATGAAGAGGAAAAAAAAAGTTGTCTTGGGTTAAATAACCAATGTAAGAGAGAAGAAAAATGCTTTCCCCACAATACTACACACAAACACGAAGATGGTTCCTTAAATTAAAACAAAAGAAGGTTTTTTTTTTAAAAAAAAAAACTATAGAATTTTGTGGATTAAGAATCATAATAAGGTGGGATGATCTTGTCACAGTGGATGGCCGGCGATCGAGTTTATTCAACAAGAGGGAAGAACACGGATTTAAAGGGATAGCTTTTTAAAATTGTATTTCAGGAAATTAAGTATAATTTATTTTTCTTTCCTAAATTGATTGTGTTTACTTCCGCCTAATATGTCGTGTTTGATACCTTTTGATTTTATTGATTGATACACACATGTATTTCGAGGTAAACCTGATTGAGTTGAATGATTTTCAAGATTATACACCTACTCTGTCACATGATTTTTGCTATACCATCCATATACATGCGCACTTTTATGCTACAATTTGAAATTTCACATTTTTAATCATCTCTATCTACATCATGACGCTCAACAAATAATTAAAATATAAAAAAGATACTTGAAAGCACGCACAAGACATATTGCATTTTCATAAAAAATTGTGTAAAACGGTCTAACGGATCGTATTTTGTGAGACAGATCTTTTATTTGGACCATTCATAAAAAAATATTACTTTTTATGCTAAGAGTATTATTTTTTATTGTGAATATCGGTAGGGTTGACCCGTCTCACAGATAAAGATTCGTGAGATCATCTCACAAGAGATCTTCTCTTGCATATTTACTCATGTGTGTGTTTTTATTTTCTTTTGCGAGTTTGGTTATCTAATTTCAGTTATAGTCATGCATATGCCGATTTTAGGCAATTTTAGTTATTTTTCATCTAATGTCGATGTGACCATACACATATTAGAGGCATAGCGATATATATTAGTGTCACATCAATCTCACGTCAAAAAAATTAAAACTATAAAAACTGCAACAAAAACAAAGTAACTAACTGAGATTGAGATTTAACAACATAAATATTAAAATCATAAAGAAACAAATATACAACAAAAAAATAATTTTCTATAGGTATATATGAAAGAGTGGGTCTCATGTGAGACCGTCTCACGGATCTTAATTTGTGAGACGGATCAACCCTACCCATATTCACAATAAAAAGTAATACTCTTAGCATAAAAAATAATATTTTTTTATGGATAACCCAAATAAGAGATCCGTCTCACAAATACGACCCGTGAGACCGTCTCACACAAGTTTTTGCCTATATGAAAATATATATAAGGGGCATGAAAATTTCATAATCCAACAAATTATCTTAAAAGTAGCACATAAAAAAGCTACGTGTGAGCCAGACATGAGTGGCGTGTAGGGTTTATCCCTTGCACTCAACGACTCGAACCATAAAATCCTTAAATAGTTGTTGCATGTTTTTGGCCGCATCTCCCCGTTATTAATGGTTAGATAACTTTTTAAGGAATTGGTTTTTCTTTCTCAACGATTACTATTTTAGGAGATTCTTGTGATTGTAATTCATCATTTCACGAGGTTTCTAAGGATTTCTAATATGTAGTCCCGTGTGACAATTTACATGGCTGTGTCTTAAAGACACGACAAGGTGTTTGTTACTGGAAAAAAATTAAATTAAATTTAGGGATGGGTAATAGACTATCCCAACGCCAACTACAAGTTTGGAATGGCCCAATATTAATTTCAAGCCGAGCCCAAGTTTACGAGTATAGGGATCCTTCTGAACTTCTTCCCAAACATCCCATCCGCTTTTTCTTCTAGCTTCTCCGCCGCCACAAATTCTTTTAACTTTGATTGTAGTACAATCTCTTGTTTTATTTAAATCATGAAAAAAAAATATTTTAAATATAGACTGAAACAATCTTATTCACAGAAATAAATAACTTCAAAATAAATTTCAATTCATAGATTTTTTTCAAGTAAGTAATCGCTTCTTCTTTTCCCTAAATATTGCAAAAACATTTTAAGTTGGAATCTGTGAGACCATTTTACGAGTGTATTTTATGATACAGATCTCTTATTTGAATCATTCATGAAAAAATATTATTTTTTATGTTAAAAGTATTACTCTTTATTATGAATATAATCTGTCTCACAAATAAAGATTCGTGATATTGTCTGTCTACAAGAGACCTACTCTATATCTTATAATTATAATTAGGTGACTTTGAAAAGGTCATATATAGAGTTTTACTAGAAAACACTGTAGAAGCTAACATATATAAAAGTTTTAAGATTTGTGTGTGTATTGATCAAAGTGCGAAAACAGGATGGCGTGCGAGGCGAACAATTTTTTCTCCTTTTTTATAAGTATAAACGGGACAAAACTATGTTAATTAATTATTTGGGCACAATTTCAACATTCGTGGCAATTTATAAACAAGGTGAAGCCAAACCGAATTGGGCCAAGTATCGAGTTTCAAGCTGATCCATATCCAGTCACCAACATCAAAACATCTAATATACGCAAAGCCAGAGGGATGACATTTTTTTTAAGTACTCGAGGAATTTTCAATGGTTGTATGAGTAGATTTTTCGTGAGACGATCTCATAAATTTATATTCGTCAGACAGATCGATCCAATTCATATATAAAATGAAAAATAATAATTTCGAAATAAAAAATAATCATAAGTTGAATCAAAGATTAATCTCATCAAATTGACTTTTTTTTTTTGTTTTATTTGAAATCCAGCACAACGAGTCCAAAACTATACTAGTGACTCCTAATAAAAAATATGAAAATCTAATTAATTTGAAAATGACAAAAAAAATATAATGTTTAGATAATTATTTCAATTGAATAAACATACCACGCATGTATATGTATGTATCCTCGTAAACTTCGTGGAGGAATGTTATAACTTCGAACATTAAATTAGAAATCTCTTAATTTTAGTAGGATCGAGGCGTTCCCCTCCTCTTATCCGGAAAATCACGTGTAAACTTTGGCCACGAACTACCAATTTGCCTTTTATTTGTTTTCCAGCAATGCGTACATGTAAGGGTACAAGTTGCCCAAACTCTCAAACCACATGGGACCCATACTCATAATGAATCCCCTTGTTTTTTCTTCTTCTGATACAGATTGCACAAAGAGCCAAACACCCCCTTATTCCCACCTGTTTAACGAAGTTTTTCTATGGCTAATATTATGCCACGTTGCATCTTCTCATTGGCCATTTCGTGATCTCCCTTACCCATCCTCTTCTGACCTTATTTTCTCGATCTAAATAATAATCATTTTAGATATCTTTTTAAGTTTATTTAATTAATTCTTGCATCGTATCATGTAATTAATTTGATGGAATAAATATAGTTGAAAATTAGAATAACACGAAGTTGAGTACGCAAGCTATTATAACTTTGACGAGTAGGTTTTTTTGTGAGATCGGTCAATTCTACCGATATTTAAAATAAAAAATAATATTCTTAACATAAAAAGTAATATTTTTTCACGAATGACCCAAATAAGACATATACCTTATAAAATACGATCTGTGAGACCGTGTCACATAAGTTTTTATCATCTATAAGAGCTAATTAAATTATAATCAAGTCAAAATTCGAAAACATTTAAATAAATAAATTCAAAATAAATTTTGATGACTTTTTGATGGTATTATTGGGCCTTAGTGTATTAAAAGCAAGGAAATAGGAGACGGTATTATTTTCCTTCGTACAGTTCTGAAAAGACGAATACAAGAAGAAAAAAATGGTGGGTGAAACTTGGAGCTCCACTTCGAAGATATGCGACGCATGCAAAACTTCCCCCGCCGCGGTGTTCTGCCGGACGGACTCCTCTTTCCTCTGCACAACATGCGACACAAACATCCATGCCGCCAACAAGCTGGCTTCGCGTCACGCTCGTGTCTTCCTCTGCGAAGTCTGCGAGCAGGCCCCAGCTTCCGTTACCTGCAAAGCCGACGCTGCGGCGCTCTGCGCCGCGTGCGACCGCGATATTCACTCCGTCAACCCCCTCGCCGGCCGCCACGAGCGCCTTCCAGTCACCCCCTTCTACAACGCCGCTTCAGCCATGATATCATCTCCCTCCACCGCCATAATCGGGGATGAATTCTCCGAGGAGGAGGCGGAGGCCGCTTCATGGCTCCTCAACGACCCGAGTAGTAAAGTGGACGATGAATCCGGGTCGCCCGAATATAAATCCTCAGAGTACTTGTTTCATGATCTGAATCCGTGTTTGGATCTTGATTTGATATCGTATGAGCAGAAGCTCAAGAATATTGGAGTGATAAACGAGAAAGAGCAGTACCATTGTTCTGATGGAGTGGTGCCGGTTCATCAGTGCAAGAACGAATTCGATTCGGGTCAGATTCCGGGTCCGGTAGTTGACGGGTTTCCTACTTGTGAAGTGAACTATCCAGGATCCAAGCCTTTCGTGTACAACTTCACCTCACAATCCATCGGCCAAAATGTACGTTCTTCATATATCCTTCATTCTTATATTATCTTTTATTATTTTCTTGATTTCAAATATCATTCTTTTTTCGCCAGCTTTTTTGTTTGTCTTATTTCTAATAACAATTAAAATTTATTCGTAAATTACTTTATATTTGAACTCGATTTCGAAAATTAAACTTTTATGCGTCAAGCGCAGATTAATGCGTGCTATTTTAACTTGAATTGCATGATTTGGATTCAGTGGATCATAATACCAATCTATCAGATCATCTTAGTCACTTTTGGTGCTAATAAACTAAAAGTCTAAATCACTGTTTTACTGACTGAAATTGAAAAACAGGTATCATCTTCCTCCTTGGATGCGGGATTGGTACCGGACCACAATCCGATGGCCGATGCAATAAACACATTTGCGACCAACGAGACTATCCCTGCCAACCCGGCCTCCGGGCTCGACAGAGAAGCAAGGGTGTTGCGGTACAGGGAGAAAAGAAAGAACAGGAAGTTCGAAAAAACCATCCGATATGCCTCGAGAAAGGCCTATGCGGAGACGAGGCCTAGAATCAAAGGAAGGTTCGCCAAACGTTCAGAGCTCGAACTTGATTCCTCCTACTTTGTCGTCCCAACTTTTTAGTTAAAGTCGTGGGATTGTTTGCATTTCTTGTTTGATACAATATTGTATATGCATGTTTTGTAGGACCTAATCACGACTTGACGATGTTTTTTAACTTTGATGATGTAACCTTATCTGTGTAATGTGATGAAGTAATTTGTTTCTGCAGCAGACTGTCAAGATTGAGTTTCTTGAATTTTGTTTTCTGGGGTTCAAATGATCGCTTAAACAGTAGGGTTTCAAATATCCAAACAAATATTAATTACCCAAAATTTATTATCGAAACACCAGAAAGAAAAGTTGCCAACATTAAGAAAATTCTTTTTGCTTCTTGCTGAATAATTAAATTGCAAGAATCAAGCAGTGATTCTATGCTTTCCCTACGAATTCGACATCGAACAAAAGAACAGAATCTGGGGGAATAATGCATGAGCCTCCTCTACATCCAGCTCCTCTTATCCCATATCCAAGTGCAGGAGGAATTCTCAGCTTACGTTTTCCTCCTACAAAATCATATGAATCAATATTTGTCGAAGGGATTAAATATGGATTTCTAGCTATTAACCAATAAATCTCAATATTTTTTAGACAAATTAATATAATTCAATTAGATAACAATAAGATAATCTACAAAAAATTCAATCGTTCTATTTGACAAACATAAAAATTTGAGACGAATGGAGATGTACCTACATGCATGCATGATAGAATATAGCACCAAAAAAAAGGATGATATACTAGTGTTACCTTCAGACATGGCTGGAATCCCATCACCACCAAGGATGCCTTCATCCCATCCTTTTATCACCTACATTATCACAAATTTGACGAAAATACTAATTAAAAAATTTATCCAATCTTATGTTTATACTGAAATACTTGTGTATTTATTTCAAATATATAGTCTTGATCAAGATGCATCAAACAACACGACAATTGTGATAATGAACATCTTATGTGATACCGATCATGCGTGCTTGGTCGATCATTACTGCCACTGCTAAAATATTGTGTTGCACTTGGATCGAATTCTACAAATTGAATGTATATATAATGACTAGTATCAAATTATAATCGTTATTGATGGGTTCTATTCGATATTAAACTTGAGATTTTGAGAATAATATTAACACATATCACATAGATAGAGCACATGCTATTAACTCGAATGTCTTTTAAGTTTTCAAAATTTGGTTATGGTATTTGGTTAAATATTATAGTCAAATTGATGATGAGACTGAAAAATGCATATGTGAATGAAAGTTGTTGAATTTTCATATGTCGGGTCAATGAATGGACCAAAATAACCAAAAATTAAAAGTTAATATTTAAAAATTAAGCTTTGAAAACTAAATGGACCAAAATAAATAATTGAACAAGCATAACAAAATATTATTTTCCCAAATATAAACGTGTATTACGATGAAACTACATCCAAAAGTACCCAAACTCATAAAAATATTGATTTGCAAATCAACAGTTACAATATTACCTCACCAACACCAACCCGAAAAGTGAGAGGCTTCCCCCTATCGTAGCTGCTGTCAAATACCTTGCCATTCTCCAGTTTCCCCACATAATGTGCCTGCAAAAAAGGCCCTTTCCCTCATTTTCAACATGTGTAAGTTTTCTTTTTCAGAGGAGTTTTCAGTCTTATCTTAAGAGACAATTAATTGAATACTAATTAAGTTTTACGATAATTTATGGTTCGATCTATATATACCTCGTGAATTGATAGGCATGAAATTAATGCCTCGAATTACCTTGATAAGCTGTCCTTTGACAGGCTCGGGTCCAGTCCCGATTACTTTGTCGCAATACTCGAGGCCTGAAGAAGCTGCGGTGAACTCGCACGGTGTAGAATCAGCTTCCTTGGCCGCCGCAGAATCCTGCTGAGGATTAAGAAACTGAAGAAAACTACTGAAGCAAAAGCCAATCCCAAATGCTGCTTCTCTTCTGCTTATAGAAGCTGAACTTGCCGTGCTTTGTTGTATCTGTAATTTCACACCTGAGGATTTGAAGTTGTATAGTTTCTTGCTGCAGATTCCTGTGGCAGCATTGGTTTTGGGATTGTATGCCCCAGTGGAAAATGGAAGTGTGTTCATGTCCAGTTTCTAGCCAAACACAAGGAGATAAGCTTGGATTCACATCTCGGAAAATAGGGGAAAAAAAGACAGGTTACCTCGAGGGACCGGAGTTTCGAAACCGAGTTCTCAAAAATAAAAAAAAACAAAAAAAAATACACATATATATGAAAAGTCCGGTTCAAAGGACCGAGATTTCTTATCCGACCGAAAAAAACAAAAAAATGGAAGGAAGAAAAACCAGAGGGAAAATAAGAACCGGTCCTTCATTCTTTTTATGAGAGCCCGACATTTCTAACCTGGTTGTGTGTTTAGAAAAATGAAAGGAATGATGATGGTTTGTAACCTCGGTTCTTCGAAAAACATTCCAAATAACAAGAGGTCAAAACAAAAAAAATTATAAGAGCTGTGGGTTAGTTAATTCTGGTATAATACTTCATGTAATTTTGATATGATGTTCATCTTCGTGTCTTTTAATGATCTGTCACTCATATATTAGATGTAAAATTTAAATATATTTCATAAATGTCAGATGAACACGAAATGATAACCATCCAAAACTAATAATAAATTTATTTGTTCAAGTAAAATTATGTTCAACCAAAAAATTTTTTTTAAATCAAATTAATGTCTTTTTAAAAATATTTACAAATAACCCGGCACATATTAACTAACTTATAAAACACCCCACCTCACCCATGCCGAATTCCTTCTCCAGTGTCCATCTTACGGTGCCGGGTGAAGAATTTGAGAGAAATCAAGGGTAAAATCAAGCAGATCTTCGTGAAAACCCTAACTGGAAAAACCATCACACTTGAGGTCGAGAGCAGTGATACCATAGATAATGTTAAGGCCAAAATTCAGGTTCCATTTTGATGATTGATTCCTCTGATCTTCAGCTATTTTAAATTGGATCATTTGATGCTGTAATGCTGATTATATTGTTCTGTTTGTCAAGTGTCAACGATATTGAAGGAACTAGAGTTCTGAAATTGCTATTTTTTCGTGATTTAAGTTTGGATTTCTAGTGGTGGAGCTGAACGAGGTAGAGGGGTGGTGGGCACTGCATGTAAGGGTGAAACTAGAAAGATTCATAAGATCTTGCTGAATATGCAAAAATATTGCATATGAATACAGAACATACTCCATACTGAGATGGGCGACTGACCCGCTAGCGCTGAGCCTCCTTCCAGTTACGAGCCACAGAAGCTAGCAAACAAATGCTATAATAGCTATGATGCAACTTGAAATAGAGTCATATATTGTTGCAGATTTGATCGTTAACACCATCAAGATCAGTTGTATTGCGTACTTTGCCAAGAACAAATTAATGATTCCAGATCAACCAACTAGTCTATGATGTATATGCAGCAATGCACCAGAAAAGTAAAATCAACTTGACAGAAACAAAGAAAGTTAAGCCAACAAATTTAAAACACGCCATCGATTTACATGGTTTGACCAATGTGACCTACATCCACGGGAGAGGAACCATTTTGTTAAATCAACAAGTCTTTACAAAGCTTACACCAAGAATAAGAAATATAGTATGAGATTTCAAGCTCTCAACTTTTCGGCCCTTATTCTTATCTTTTTCTATCCTTTGTTCCTTGTTATTATTCTGAATCCTATAAGTTTCTTGTGTTTTTGAAAGCTCTTGTATCTTCCTTTTATACCAGCAAATTACCCCAACTAATTCAGTTACCCTTGGACTTGAAAGTTTCTATCTGTCATGGCCGTTTAACAGACCGACTCCCATGCTGTGAGGACCAAGAAGTCAACCTTGTGAGACACCCATTCCACATATATTGTTGCTGATTTCTATAGTTTGTTGTTTCTTTTTGTTCTGCATATATTTTGTGTTTAAGCATTATGCTTGGTAATTGGAGTCCTGGAAGCTGGCCTGTAATATTTGCAGTTCGGCTTGAAGTCGATAACACGAATCAAATATTTTTCTAGCCAGCTCGAAAAGTTTGTGAACTGGCTCAGTTCGTTTACACTCTTAGCGGAAAGGGTTTGAATATTGGCACGAAAACTATTCATTTTCATTTTTCACCTTGTTTTCCTCATCTTTTGATTGGGGACGAGCTGGATGTAATGTTGTATGGTAAAACATTGATTTGTTTTTGCAATTTGGTTTCCATAGGAGCTCATCTTGTTCTGAAACTGATTAAATACGCCGCTCCCTGCTCTTCCAGGACAAGGAAGGTATACCTCCAGATCAGCTGAGGCTCATATTTGCAGGTAAACAGTTAGAAGATGGCCGAACATTGTCAGATTACAATATCCAGAAAGAATCAACGCTTCACCTTGTCTTGAGACTAAGGGGAGGGACGATGATCAAGGTTAAGACCCTCACTGGGAAAGAGATTGAAATCGATATTGAGCCAACTGATACCATCGACCGGATTAAGGAACGAGTCGAGGAGAAAGAAGGAATCCCTCCAGTGCAGCAAAGGTGTGGTACATTTTCTTTTTCTGCTGACTGAATCTTGATTTGATTATTGATTTTGGAATTTAATATATTGGGCCATATGGTTGAAACAACATATTTTTTGTATGTAGGCTCATACATTGGTAAGCAACTTTCAGATGATAAAACTGCCAAAGACTACAACATCGAGGGAGGCTCTGTTCTTCACCTGGTTCTTGCTCTAAGGGGTGGGAGTCTATAAAGAGCAACTGGGATTCCATACGCCAGTTTATTGAAATATTCATGAAATTGTGATTGTGTCTTCCCTTATTTATGTGTCTCAATTATGAGAATTTTTTTTTTCTGTGAATCCTCTAGTTGGCGGTTGAATCATATTGAATCACGGGATTGATTCACTGAGGAGAAGTAATTCATCATTTGTGAGTCCGGAAAATTGTTTCTATTTGCTCTAATGTCACTTTGTGTTACAACTACATAGTGGTGTTTCATAAACAAATGGACAAAAATGATCGATGAGCTGCTGGGAAGACTCTCCGATTTAAATCCTTCTAAATTTGTGGCCGTGTCAACTACGCGATGGGAATAACGGTTATCTAAAGTGGTATCGTTGGGGGCACCCATAATTTGATACATTTGCATTTTTTCGCGAATGGTTATACATTTCCATAAGCCCCCAAAAGCGAGCCAATGTAGGCGTTGGTCGGCGATATTCTTTTACAAATGATCATGCAATGTCTTTTAGTTTCAAGATCTTTTTCTAATTAATGGACTAATATTTTGGGTTTAGAGTTTTACATCAACTCGAGAGATGAGTCCGTTCTGCTAACGTAGGAGCTCTACTCCTGTCTACGTTTTCCCTAGTGCTAGGATACTGCGATCAGAAAAGTACGGCGCATGGATCTTCCAAGTAGACATCAAAGAAATTACACAAGGAAATAACATTACACATCAAATTAAAGACAGTCATTGCGTTGGATACCTGAAGTTACACATTTCCGAAGAACAAATTTTAAGTAGAGCATAACTTGGCATGATAGGTTTCTGTCTTTTCTACACTTCATTGGAGCACAACTCTTTCTATTCGTGTTCGTTTTGTCTTCGTTACTTCTCCAATCTCGACTAAATAGAGAAATGGAAGAAGCATTGAACCACCATATAAAAGCATTTTATGCCTCAAATTGAGTTGCTATTCGAGGGTTCATCTTTGTTGGTCAAAAAACGGACAACAACGATGGTGATATTATCGGCACTTCCTCTCTGATATGCTTCCTGCATTAGCCTCTTTGCTGCTTCTTCGGGCTCTTGGATCAGTTTAGTCATCGAAACGGCTTCCTGTAGATAAAGTATTAATTACAAATATATTCAACCTTGGATATAACAGCAAGAATCCAGATTACACAACCAATAAACTGAACCCAAAATGTAGCACCTCATTCGTAACAACGTCCCAAAGTCCATCACTTGCGAGGATAAGGAACTCTAAGGTGTCATCAACCTTTTCCTCCTGTGGAAAACAAGGTATCAAAACATTGGATAGGATCACCAATGGTTTTACTAGAAACGCCTTACATAGACCCCTTGAAGGCTTTAGCCATAACGCTTTAAAATATCAGGAAATGACAAATTTGGGGCCACAACACACACGACGATCAGAATCATCAGATGTTCAAACAAAAAAGATCAAATTTCATGATAACACAACAATTCGTCCATATTTTCTTTCCATCAAAATAATATGATAGTTTGCATGATATTGACTTGTTCACATTTATCATTATAGGAGAGTCTTTACAGCACACCTGGATTTCTGGATCCGCGACAACATACTGCTTCAACAGTCTATCACCAAATGCACGAGATACTGCAAGCACACCTCCAACTCTCCAAGTCCCTATAGAGAGTATTAAATCAGTATAAAGCCAGAAACCATTCACACCGCAAGAATGATACTAAATAATAATCGAGAATGAAAAAGCTATGGTGACTACTACTACCTGCCCACATTACAAAACCTCCAGCATCTTCAATTCTCCGTCTCTCATCTGTTTGGTCCGGCTTGTGATCTCGGGAGACAGCAATGGCTGAAAGATACAACCAAACCATTTAATCCCGTGGAATAACAAATTCCAGAGTGAATACTCCATGGAATAGATAGTATATTGAGTACAGTCAGCATCCACAAAGATCAGTAAGCTAGTATTATTCTAAAAAGTTCAAGTTCTAGTGCTAACTGATAATCTTGCTTGTTTAATTGCATCAAATATATACTCCCTGAATTTAAGGGTTCTAATTTCAGTATGTAGCGTTGTAAAGTGTCGGTTGTTGTAACTAAGTTATTATAAATAACAGTATCAGTTCAACTCAAGTATTTAATCCATATAGCGCCTAAATGTTGAATTTCCACTCTTGTACGGCGAAAGCAGCCATACAGGACTGCAGGCCATCACTGATATCCAAAAAATGTGATCGGTTTTAATTGGCAATGACTTTCATTCTACATCTAAAGATAAAACTGATTCAACGAAGATTTCAGTTCGAGTAAATTGTCTATAGAGATGCTTAAAAGAACAAGGCATGTCGATCTTACCATTACCAGCCCGGCAAACGACAGCTCTGGAATCACCAACATTTGCCACCAATAAACGGTCACCAACAAGGATAGCCGTGGAAGCAGTTGACCCTGCATCCCTGTTCTGATTATTTTCAGATTTCAACAACTCCGAGTCTGTATGACGGTATGCATCAGCTGGAAAGGAAACAAGACAGCAAAACAAAGCGAAAAGTAAGAGAAGCTTGTAATATAATGTAATAATTGTGATGAAACATGAAATACATACCTATAGCCAACTTGGTGTCTGAAATAAATGTTGGGTGCCCGATCAGATTACTGAAAAGGTTTTTTTTAACATATTCTGCAGCTCGAGCTCCACCATGACCTATAATGGCAAAGACAGATACACAAGTGAAGAACTGCCCCAAAAACATAGAATTTGGTAAACTACTACAAGTCATTCAGCAGTAAATTCTAGATCTAGGAAAAATAACACGGAATAAATTAGGTGAAACTATAGGGACCTTCAAGAATGTTGACCAAAGAAAATCAAGAAAAGAGTAAAGTAGACATATATTATGCTATATATTACTTGTTAATATGAATGTGCTGGATGACATTTACTGACTTTTGAATGAGATGAGTTGTTCACATTAATTTGCATATCGATGAATAAGGTAGATGTTACTGATTTCATTAGTTCTTGACCTGCCACATTTGTCATTTACATCTCCTCTGTCAACGGTGTTTATAAATTTATCAAGAAAAAGACAACGAAGTTAATGAAAAACTTAGCACATGGAAAATTTCCATATGTTAATTATGGGGCTAGAATCTACACCATAGGTCTTCTAACCCTTAGAAAGGGGAAACCGTGAATACAATCATCCTCCATTGCAAGAAAACAATAAAACTTAAGGATCGTTGCATGTCCAGGAGAAAACCCTAAATATATTTACCTGGACCGCTGATTTAATGGATTTTGGAAGGGCAAAATGTGCATTTTAAAAAAAGGTATAAAATTCAAAATTTGCATCTTGCCTCCCGCTAGATCCGTCCCTGATAGTAACGTGGTATTAGAAGCTTGTAAAAGTAGATTACTTGTTTCATTCATGAAAATTTTGAAGACAAACTTGTGTAAACTCCAATTGCCTGGAGAGAAATTGAGAGAGAGAGGGAAGACATACCATCAAAGACACCAAACAGACCAACTATCTCTCCATCTACACCATCAATTCTTGTCTCGTAGAAATCCTCCATCGAGGACCTTTTACCTGGAGCACTTGCATATCCGTAGCTGAACTTCTCATTCTGACTGCAACAAGGTAATTAGGGGTATTAAGGGTTAGACCATATAACATGCAACATGTTCTTCTTTCTGAGATGAACATCCATGAATATCTCGACAAGATATGATGAAACAGAAACTTCAGTACTGTACAATTTCAAGAAATTTAAACCAAATTGCTGCTGTTCATACATACCATGCATGAAAGCCCAAAAATGAATAGAATTTTTTGGCGTCAAAAAGTTTGTTGCTTATTCATCTTAACAAGTTTCCAAAGCCACAGATAGCGTCAATTATACTAACAAAACCACATTTTCTCAGCAAAAACAAACAAGTCCAACTTATTTGTCATATATACTAAGTTAAATCTCATAGATGGGAGAAGTATCATTTTTACAGGAAAAAAGAAATAGCAACACAGGGAATATGAAAAATTAAGTTTTTCCGAAGCTTTTTCACAAAAAAGAAAGGATAATCTAAAAAATATCCATCATAACGACAAATATAGTCCAACAGACATGTTATAAGCACCTAAATCGTGCGGTGCCGATAACGTATGTGACAAATGAAAAATTCATTATTTCCATTAAAACTTCTAACAAAAACAAACTTTTTTCCGAAATTAATGCAAAGTAGACACGACAAAATGCGACAAAGGTTTTACAACTAACTAATCAGAGTAACCACACGTGACTCAGACCTCAAAAAACAAGTCACTAGCCACCTATAGCTGGTTAGCAGATATTAAGATTGATGAAAAGATAATGAACGAAGGGCATGGAATTTTTTTTGACTGCACTTTGTGCATGATCACATACAAAGAACGGTAAATCACATTAAAGAATGCAAGTGGTCGATAAATAACAAGAGAATTTGATTCATAAATCAGAATGAATAAGCACATATTTTCTTGTTAAATAATAAAAGAATCTTGATTTGGTGAGCAAATTAGAAACCTGAAATAAAATCAAATCAAATAAACAACATAATCGATAATTCAAATTGGCATGAAACATGGACAAGACGATCACCTGAGGCCTCCGCCGCTGACGGGGGCGTTGTCAACTTTGTTTTGGCTGGTAGATTGCGACAAAACTGAATTGAGATAACCCATATAACCAATCTCAACCTTATATTCTTTATGCTGAGTCCTTTTATTGCTTCAAAATTTTGACCTTTTCAAATCAAATGCAAAAGGATCAAGTTCTCTTGCCCTCTGGCAAGAATGTGCAGCAAATCTAGATAACCTAAATAGGAAAATGCTTATAGAATTGGTGCCAAGAAACAACTGTTACACCATCACAGCATCTGAAGTATTTTCAATCCCAAGAATTGATTTACCATCCAACCTGCCAAGAAAAGAAAAAAACAAAACAAAAGAAGAGAGTAAAAATCCCATCAAACGTAACAGATCTAAGAATATGCAAGGGCATGAACTTTATGAGCCACAAAAGGAGAAGCGAACAAATCCAACGTCCTCAATTTTTTAAACCCTTGATCAGATTACATAGTCGAAATACGGGATACATCCAATACCCGCCACATAAAAAATTTAAAACTTTTTCCCATTTTCTCGGCTTCAAAAATGAAATCTTTTATCACAACATGACTGAATAACTTCTTCAACGGTGACTTAGTGTTACGCTCATCAAATAACATAAATACATAAAAGAAAACCCACAAAACATAATTAATTCAACATACAGAGGCATGCGTAGAAAGAGATACAGACCTGAAAGATGGACTGCAGAAGAGAGCCATGAGAGAGAAGAAAGACGAGATGAAGAAAATATCAGCTTATCTTGTAATAGCACAATAAATTATTGCCATGGTTTTGAATCAAGAAAATGGATCAATGATTAGTCAAGATTAAGATAATCAACAATCAACAACAAGAATAATAATATCATAAAAATCCTTCATATTTCCTGTCTTTTCTGGGGTTTTCCCATTTAATTTCCAGGAAGAAAAGAGAGAGAACTCGTTTAAATGCGATGATTTGTCTTCACTTGTTATGGGTGGTTTTGGGGTCCTACGCATAGCCGAAATTAAGGGGATGAAGATTGAAAATGAAACTTGGTCAAAACACAAACTTGACGTGTAACTTTAACTCCGGTTTCATTCAAACAACGGGTGGGCTAATTAATTTTACATTCTAATCTGTGTTGAATCATCTGAAACCAAACATTTCTATTATGTTTTGAAATTTTTTGTCACTCAAAAAATTTTGCTTCTTTTAAAGAGAGTTTTAAATTTATCAATATCAATTTACAGGTTACCGTAACGTAACATCAACGATATTAGTTGTTGTAAAAATAAAACACTTATCAAATATTTTAACTCAAATTTTACCAATGATTAAAATTACAACATTATTATATCCATATATTGATCTTATCATTTAGGAATCGAATGTTGTGGTAATTATTTCAAAAAATGCATTCAATAAATTTAAAGCAAAAATTTGTGTGAGACGGTATCACAGACTTATTTGTAAGACAGATCTCTTATTTAGGTCATCTACGAAAAGTCTTACTTTTTATGCTAAGAATATTACTTTTTATTGTGAATATGACAGGTTGTTAAGATCCATGAAACAGTCTCATATGAAACCCACTCTAAATTAAAAACAAGCTCTGGCTTTGGATTGTTTTTAAAAGATTATTTTCTAAAGGTTCAAAAGTCACGCGAGAATCCATTAATTTTCACCACACGAACAACAATATTTGCCCACATATTTAATGATCATAAGGAAAGTGAAGGTATTAGCGTGGTTTCATTTCTATGCAGAGATTATAATATACATTAATGACATGACAATAAGTCAACTTTATTAAATGAAGATATTATTAGTAAACATAGAATTCAATGACCCACCCCACCCCTCCCCCAATAAGGTTGCATATAACAAAATCCTTTCACCTAAAAATAATTACATAGAAAATCCAACGTTCCTAGGAAAGAAATCATACCATGATGAATAAATGATAGAGCGTATGTTGTCCAATTCAAAGAAAACTCGCATTTTAAATAATTTGAATAATTTTTTTTAAAAAAAATTATGATCAAGGATTCATGCTTGGGGACAATGACCTTATTGGATTCTTATATTTATGTTGGTTTATTTCTTTGAATCAGATTTTGGACATTAATTTGAAATAAAGAATTGGATGGATTGCTTTGGTCCATGATAACGCGCATGCTTTACATTCAATGAACGTCGAAATAACATATAAATAATTGAAATTTACAACATTCGATTAAGATCTCAATTTTGGAACGAAGTTTGATATTTCAAATATTCACGACAATTTTTTTCCCAACTCAAAAGAAATTTTTTTTTCCGCCATTCAAAACGACATCGAACATGAAAATCGTGATAATGGTATGTTCATAATAATAATAATTTCTGTTTTGATGGTGAGGAAGAATAAAGAGTGATGTGAAATCAAATTAGGTGGAGGAAACATTAAATCTTTGTTATATGACAAGATATATCTATTCTACTTAAATATCATAAATTAATCAACAAAAGAATCATAATTATGAAATCATTTATTTGGTGGATCTGTATCATAACACAAATATAATCAGATCGGTATAAGAAAATGTTTGATCTTGTTTCTTGAGTTCAGGAAATGTATCGCGAATCTTTTTATGCATTGAATATGATATTTTTAGTCCTATAATTTTTGTTGGCTCAATAATATAATCATATAATTATATTTGAATTTTGGTCAATCAATTTAAGTCTTTTTCATCAAAATCATCTAATTAAATTACTAATATTATCAAGTAATTTAATTACATTTTTTGACAAGAATGACTAATATTGATGATCGATATATGATTAGATACCTGATAAACAACTAAAAACACCATCTTCGAATTATGTACACCAAGTAAATAAATATTGGCCTTTTTTGTGTTACGATAAATAATTTTATCAAATTCATATTCGAATGAATATTTTGTGGATAATAGTTAAAGTATGATATCTTAAATTTCAAATATTTCACGATAACTCAGTTTTGGAGAAAACTGAATAATAAATCATCACAATATCGGAATGCATAAGAATAAGAGTGAGTCTCATGTGAGACCGTCTCACGGATCACAATCTGTGAGACGGGTCAACCCTACCCATGTTCACAATAAAAAGTAATACTCTTAGCATAAAAAGTAATACTTTTTCATGGGTGACCCAAATAAGAGATCCGTCTCACAAATACGACCCGTGAGACCGTCTCACACAAGTTTTTACCTAAGAATAAGGGGGGTGTATTCAATCTAAACTTTTAATGACTTTTATGAATTTTAAAATCTAGAGGTATTCAATCTAAACTTTTAATGACTCTATATATGTTTAGTGGTATTCAACATGGATTTTGGTAGAGTTTTAAAAAGTCATGTGGTATTCAAACTTGACTTTTTAAAACTCTACAAAAGTCAAGAGGTATCCAAAAAATCCATAGATTTTCAAGGATTCTTATTTTATTATTCATGTACAAACCTTGAAGCCTTATGTACAATTGCAGAAAATCTAAAATATTCTTCCACCTATACCAAAGATTTTGATGGACTTTTTTTTTATAAAAAATACGCTATCTCTCTTCTATCTCAAGCCATCTCTAGGGTTCTTCTCTCTCTCAAAATTTCTTCTATTCAAAGGTATGATTGGTCAATCTTGAATTTATTATATTGCCAATATTTATGTGTAAAAATAGATAAATTGTTATTTTTTTCTTGAATCATTATGATTATTGTATTTCATAAATTGTTCATTTTAATAAAATTTTATTATGAACTTATAATTGTTCATTAATATGTTGAATTGACATAAAGAATTGAAATTTTGATTTCAATAAATTGGATAGTTCATTTGTCGTTTTTCACAAATTAAATTTATTTAACCTTTAAATAAGTAAAATTTATTTACATTTTCATAAATAAAAAAAATTAAAATTTAATAGGTTATACATGTCCAATAATTATTTAAAAGAAATTAATAAAAAAATAAATCACAATTATAAAAGTTTACAAAAGTTTACAAAAGTCTACAAAAATCTTGAAAAAAAAGTCTATAAAAGTCTATGAAATTTGTTTTACAATTCCATGAGATTCTATAAAAATCAATCAAAATCCACCAACTCCACAAAAGTCCACCTTTTAAAAAAAGTCATTAAAAGTCATTAAAAGTTTAGATTGAATACACCCCCCTAAATATTTCATTTGTAAAAAAAAAAAGAATAAATATTTCAGAGCAGTATGTTGTTAGAAATTTATTTTGTGTTATTTATGAAAACACAAAAAATTTTGTTAGACTTATTTTTTATTTACACCATTCATAAAAATTATTAGATAAAAACTTGTATAAAACGGTATCACGGATCGTATTTTATGAGAGAGATATCTTATTTGGGTCATTAATGAAAAATTATTATTTTTTATGATAAGAGTATTACTTTTTACGCTAAGATAGGTATGATTGATCCGTCTCACAGATAAAGATTCGTGAGACCATCTTACTAGAGACCTACTCTTATTATTATTTTTATAAACATAATTAATTCGTTTACGAGTTAAAATTTATAAAATCGTGTTACACAAGAATTAGTCGCTCATGAGAAATTGCAATTTTTTTAATTAAAAAAACCACGAAAAACAAATTTTAGAAAAAAAAAAAGAAAAAGTGTAGATATTTCGAAATCCTACACCGCATCAATCAGTTGTCAAGAATCTAAACAGATGGTAATCTCGTAATTTTCGAAAACTCGAGCATATATATATTCTTCTTTCCCTTCGTTTGCTCCTCTCAGGTAAACCCCGCCAATTCTCCTCACGGGCGGAGCTTCCAAGTTCCAACGGCGTCGTAGAAGAGTTTTTCCGCCTCCCCGAGGATGCGACCTGAAAAGGTAAAGCGTAAACACCACCACCACCACCACTACCGGTCTTCCACTTCTTCCGCTGCTTCCACTACTTGTAACTTTGATGAATGGAGGGAAGAAGCTATCAACGGCGGATCTTTGAAGCACGTGGACCTACATAATGGGTCCAACGGCTGGGCATCGCCGCCGGGGGATGTCTTCTCCGTGCGCGGGCCTAATTATTTCACCAAGAAAGGAAAAGTCCCTGCCGGAGAGTGGTTGTTGAATCCAGCTGGGGTTGACTGGCTCCGATCCAACGCAAAGCTCGATCATGTCCTGGCCCGGCCCGACAACCGCGTAATGAACGTATTGCGCAGCTCAAAGAATTATGAAAATCGAAAACATTCGTTATCGCGATAAATCTTCAAGTACCCGGCCGCGACCATTACTCCGCCGTTTTTTACTTTGCGACTAAGTTGGATGAGTCGATTAATTCGAATCCACTGCTCTATCAGTTCATCAATGGAACAGACGCGTTTCGCAGCAGCAGGTTTAAGATCGTGAATAAAATCGTCAATGGTCCGTGGATTGTGAAAACTGCCGTGGGAAATCGTTCTGCGTGTTTATTAGGTAAGGCGCTGAATTGTAGCTACCATAGAGGACCAAACTATCTGGAGATTGGTGTGGATATCGGTAGTTCTGCTATTGCTACGGCGATTTTACGGCTTGCGTTGGGATGTGTTACGGCTGTGACAATAGATATGGGCTTCTTGGTGGAGGCGCAAACTGATCCGGAGTTGCCGGAGAGGTTGTTTGGTGCGGTGAGGATATGCCAAATGGAGATGGGTTCGGCGACTCTTGTTGACGGTGCAACTCCGACGAGTAAGGTTTTGCCCATGAGCAGCGGCGGCGAAAGCGAAATCGACGAAGATCAGTAGGAAGATTGATTTTTTCCATTCTCAATCAAGGTAAAGTCCTGAAATCTTATGATGATCATGGTGAAAAAATGGACTCCCTCTGAAATGAGTACTGATTCTTGTATATAACATTTAACAGCTGCTGCTGGTAATAGTGAATCGATTAACAGCTTATTTCTTCTTTACGTTGCATTCGATACGGTATTTCTTATTTGATATGGTTGCATACTTGCATCGAGTGTAGTTTATTTCTTCTTTGCTATGGCTGTATGATATATCGTTGCCAGTGTTTCTTGATTTTGTTCGTAAAAAGCCAAAACGCACTCTTAGGCTCAGTCGCGGCGACCCCTTCCGCCGACGGGAAGACAACATAGTTCAGCAGAACGACCGGTTTATTTCGTAGATTCCTGCTATCATGATTTTAGATACAAACTGGAGTGTATGTTTGGCTAGTTTGGTAGTGTTAGTTCTCCTACAACAGCAGGTGATGATAGGGAGGCCAACTATGTAATGCTTTTATGTTTATGCAGCACTTGTAAACCGGTGTAACTGTAACTTTAGGTTGCTATTTATGACTAAGGTGGTTTGTTTCTTGATCTCGCTAGACACATGCATACGAAATCCCACTCGATCCTCTGGATACTCATCAGTCATTAAATCTTCACAACGATTCGTGATCGAGTTCATATGCATACGCTTTATCATATTAAACTAGAGCATGTTAAATGGTAAATCCTGATATACATAATGTGATTAAAATTGATATCCAGCACGACTGAATCGAGTAAGAAAAGGGTTGTGTCATATTCCTGCTCTTGTGATGCATGTGAAACCAAATCTCACCTTGTGTTTTCTTCTGATGTTCGGTTGTAAGTGGTGATGAAGCGAAGGGATTGTCCGATTTCTCTTTGTGTTCTACGTTCTTGTGTGGAAATATAAGTGGTGGGGACTGGGGGTTATAGAATTGTTTGTAAATGGTGTGAATTTAAATTGTGGGGGTATTCCGTATTTGATTTGGACACGATAGGCAAGTGGTGAATCCAATAATATGTCATAAAGCTGTCGACTGTTAAAAGATGTACTTTAATGTCTTGTTTTTGAGGTCCGTGTTGTCAATTGTTGTGTTGCATCGAAATACGATGTTTTGGTCGAAGAACGGTATGATAATTACATTCATAACAACCATAGTCCATATATGAGTGCCCTTCAGCTTGTGGGCATGACAGACAAAAGAGAACCCGGAAAAACCGGAAAAGTCACTTAATCGACAATGGATTAGAGTACGATGTAAAGTTACTTATGTGAGCACCATTTCTTATGGTTTTCCATAAATTTCGAAAAACAAATGATACATGATGAAACCCAAATTTGAACATTTGTAATTTAAACTAGAAACTTATGGCCTTCAAACCTAAAACCGCAACATAACATAAAATAAATAAAATAAAATCAAATCAAATCAATCTAAAACCGCAACATCATGATAAACGTTTCAACATTTCTTGGCACCCTTTTTACATGACCACTCTAATTTCTTGTCAAGCTCCATAATAATTTCTCTCTGTAAAAGTAAACACATGCATCAATGATAGATTGCTTAAAAGTTGGAGTTGAAATTTGAATGGTTTACTTAGCTACAGCCGTTGGGGCTGAATCCCAGCTTCCCTCCAGCAACGTCATACACCACCTCCATTGTCTTTTGCTGAGTGTTTCCGAGTATTGTAACATCTCCAGCGTCCTTATTTCTGGCAAAAGCAAGACACGCGCTTGAAGAACTAACGGCTATAAGTATCCCTAAGGGCTCTAGGTCGACTCTGACATTGCCACCAAAGGTGAAAGCTATAGTTGGCATAGTCACAGTCGTCAAGTTCCCGAAATCGTAGCAAGTGTCCAGTAATGAAAAAGCTGGTGCTCTCTTGTACTTAGTCATTCCCTGCTGGAAAACAGAACTCATTGTGCTGTAAGCTGCCGGTGGCAGACGAGTTATAACTGTGCCCGAGTCAATGATGCTTCCTCCAGCCTTGAAAACTGAGCCGCTTATTGGTAACTGATGACCCCCAACACTTATAGCGATTATGTCGATATAGTAGAATGATGCTATCCTAGAGCTAGCAAAAGGTGTGAATTTAACATTGTTTGGGGCTCCATTTTTGCCAAATGTTAAGTGCCCTACTGAACTTGAAGTAGGGAGGCAGTAGGAGAAGAATCTGCCATATTTACTCGAAGTTTGGGATATGAGCGATAATGGATCCCTTCCTAATCCTATCAATCCAGCAGTATCGCCGAACAGTCCCTGGTTGTTTTGGCCACAGCCGAATACAAAATTTGGGAACACATCGGTTGAGGATATGGTTAGTTTGTCTTTGCTTAAAAATCCCACGGTGAAGGATCGGTCACCATATGCGAGTAAATATATGCATGTTGTACCAGAGGAGCATCCGGGGCTGTTCCCGGTGGCAGAGGAGAGCTGAGAGCATTGAGCTGAGTTGCAAGATACATTGGAGTATGAGCTTGAGGTCAAAGGGTTGAAAATGGGATCTTGCTGTGGATGGCAGGATCCCGAACACGGTTGGCATTGAGTCCACGTTAGGTCACTAGCAGTGTCGAATATAAGGGAGAGGGTCTTCAGTGGGGTCCCTAGGCCGACCGTCGCTATGTAGTTCCCAGTGCCGAGTGACCGACCGGATGTCACGTGGAGGCTAGCTTTTCTTTCAGTAAATTGATCTGTGTTTGAATTGGAATTGAGTCGAGCTTGGATCGAGTCGACCCTCGATTGGTCCAGGGCTAGGACTTCGCTTAAAGACGGTGTCGTGGTGGAGGCCGCATTCTTGTCCTGATCTAGCCGAGAACATGGACCATGCCTGTGAAATACTCTCATCCTGGATCGTGTCTTGTCGGAATCTAATCATAGAATTTGTTAAAAGTCTTACATTTTATCTTTTATCTTGGCATATAAAATAGGGTTAGTCTATGTTATATGAGTGTTCGTTCTCTTATTCTGATATGATTAGATCATCAGGGTTACTCATATTTTTATGAGAGTTGAAATATATGTTAATCATCCAAGATAACATTTGACAACATTAGAAGGAGGGGAATAATTCAAATGTGACATAAAATAATCCGATAATAATATATGCATGGAGAGGACAAACTAGTTAAAAATTAATATATGATTTGATCAATTGGTTAATTCTGAAGTTAGATTTCAAACAGAAAGTGAAAATATGGAATGTAAAAGTTTAACAAAATATTGAAATACTTTTTCATGATTTAATAATTGATATTGATACTGAAAAATGTCATAATGTTAAAAACAAATACGCCAAATTAAGCAGTGGCGGAGACAAAAAGCTAGCAATCCACTTGTTTTATGCTCGTGTTCGTACACAAGTTAATGAGTTATTGTCTGAAACAAAAAATCCATATTCTCAACAGCTGTGATCCATCCTATCCAATTATTTAAAAATATTAAATTAGACATTCATATATATGTCTTGATAATATATAATCTACTCCTAAAAAGCAGATACATAGGAATATCCTTGATAGGGAGATAAAAAGTATAAGCATGAATGGTATATTCTACAGGAGGCTTTTCTTTCCTATATTCGTGGTTATAGTTCAAAGTAAAATCATAAGTTCATAGTGTAGTTTTCATGTGAGACCGTCTCGCGGATCTCTATTTGAAGACCGTCTCACGGATCTCAATCTGTGAGACAGGTCAACCCTGTCCATATTCACAATAAAAAGTTCATGGATTATCCAAATAAGATTCGTCTCACAAAATATGACCCGTAAGACCGTCTCACACAAGTTTTTGTGAAATTCATAATATCCTCCATTTCTGTTCCTATAATTCGGATTTCAGACTTGAATGATAAAAAATATATAAATCTTCTTGTATGTAAAAAACAAAATCGCATTTCATGGTTAACTTTTTCGCACCACAAATAAGAAAATCAAAAGATACTTTCCAAAATTAAAAATCATTTATCAACCCTTCCATTCCAAATGAAGAAATATACTTCTTCCATTTCTTTGTTAAATAACAGAAAGAAAAGATTCTTCTTTCCTCTTTCTCTATATATATGTTTCAATGCTTCAAAAAGGGATTTTTGAATTCAATCACCTCTACTTAACTTATTATCTTTCTTTATAAAATGCATAACACAAGAGATAAATATCAAATATATTAAGTAAATGTAAAAAATCACTTCAAAAAAGCGTATTTATTTGGTAATCACTTACTTTTGAAGATAAAAATGCAGATTACTACAAGAACCAATATATACATATTACATAAAGAAAACAGAAAGATAACCTTTGGTGTTGGATGGAATGGTGCAGAGAGAAGCAGGCAAAAGAGAGGCTATTTGAATAGTGTGACTCTGACTATTAATGGAAGCTTTTGTGGTGAGAATGAAGAAAAGAGATAGAAAAAATTTCATCGAAGGAAAGGAGATGAGAGTGCCCATGTTGTTATTCACCCCACGACTCTAGCTAGCTCTCTGGCTGGAGAATCATCGCTGCTTTTTTTTTTTTTTTTTTTATATCTATGTATATAAGCTGGAATTCAAGAATCCACGTCACCCACTATTGTAGGTTTAATTGTTCTTTTCGACTCTTTTTTTTTTTTTTGTAAAAAAAAAATTCATATTCGAATGTAATTAAGTAATTGTTAATTGAATTTAACACAGCATGAAAAATTATTCCACATGCATTTTTATTTAAAAATAACTACTTAACATCTTACATCTTTAGTTTTTTGAGCTTTGTACTAATGACTTTTTAAGTGGAATTACTGACACGTTTAAAAAGAAGATGTCTCGTTGCACTCAAGGGAAAAGAAAGGCTTAAATAGGTAAAATTATATAAATTATGATGATGTAATTCGCGGCCGTAATTTTTTGATACATATTTGGTAGACCTCGTACTACTGCAAATCATGTTAGTTAGGTTAACCGTATTGCGCAGTCCTTATATTAGCTCACCTAAAAAAATGTTGACGTGAGAATCAAACATATAATCATCATTCAAATATTTGTCTACTCTCAACTCAAACCCCAGACAAAATAATTTACTTTTCTACTTGGAAACGAGATGGTGCACATAAAATGTTACTAATGATATCCTTGTTTGATTGAAAATCACTTGCGAATGATACAAATTATCAACATTTAACAATGAATTCTCCTGTCATTATACATCAAACAATATCACATTACCATTTTAAACAAATCTATCATTCAAAATAATTTGAGCATTTTATCCGTTAATCATCGAACAACTTTGTCTAATCTCTCCTTCGTTATCTGTCTTGACACCAATTGCGGAAAGTTTCAAAAAAGATGCACCCCAGCTCTCAAAAAAACTATCTTGATTGTTTGCAAATTCTGCTACTTTACTCTTCGTTCTTTCATCACTTAGCAGAGCAGAATCAGATGAAAACAACCCTTTTTGCTCCAGCAAATTCTTGTAATACTGATTATCGAACTGTAGCGGTGTTCCAGGATCATTGTTAACTTTGATCGAATCGTCTCTGGTACCAGCAGGACACATTTTTGTGAGCTGAGCTGCATATTGTCCGTTTAATGATTTGTCTATCAGTGTAAGTTTTCCGTCAGAGTCAAGTTTGAACCGCTCATTGAACGAGTTACAATGTGCCGATCCTATCGTGTGAGCCCCTGAAAAACCAGAAAGTCATGTGAATACAGTGGTTAACGTATAGAACAACTATGGAAATAAACACCTCAAGCTTTATATATGGGACAAAATAGTATCATGTAATGTGCACAAGTATGTTTGAGTATTTATTTCCTCAGTATCTTTCCTGATCTACAACTTACACGAAGCGCGGTGTTCCGAAGTAAAATCTATGGTTATATATTTCGTATCAGATCGAGCTTCTCCGACAAAATGATTTTTAAAATGGACATTGGTGGGAATACACTTTCATTTCCTAAATTGAAAACAACTTCTTTCACGTATTATGAGAGTAATGACCAAGCCGTAAACGTACCCGAGAGGGCAACAAGGTCATCTAAGGATAAGCCTTTGGAAGAAAAGACTTTAGCCATCTCATTCAATGTGAAGCTTGTGTCTATAATGTTTGGCCTCACATTTTCAGCCAAAGAACTTCGGCCGTCTCTCCTCCCGGTGGGAATCTGAATACTTGGCCCTCCACTCTGTTAAAGTAAAATTATCAGAAATTTGCAGTTTCTTTAGCAATATAATCCACATTGGAACACTAAGGTAAAAAGGCGCAAAGATTCGAGTTTTACGAATTCTACAGCATCTCTAGCTGCCAAGGCAAGAATATCAGCACAAGAAACTGTTCCAGGGCAAAAGACTTCAAGCACTTTTTTAGCTGAATCTATTACTGAAAACCCGTCGAGGAATTTGTTTGCCGGATCAGTTTTCTCAGTTCCATTTCCTTGTAATAATACAGAAGCATCGCATCCCTATCACAATGAATACATGCAGTATTAACTCAACGCGGTGTCTATCAGCAAAGTACTGACAGCTTGATATTTACAAATATGTACTGATTTACTCAATTCTTATTATCTAACTTGTAGAAAGTAAAATATAATAAATGTGCGACCTCAACAAAGCAATCGTGGAAAATCAAGCGAATGAGCTTTCCAGGGACAGTCTGATCTTCAAAAGAAGCGGTTCTCACTGTATTTTTCACCATTATTTCCGCAGTGGGGCAAGAAAATGTGTAGAATCCAAAAGAGAGACTGGTGGAGGAAGAAGCTGATTGACAGAACACGACAATAAACAGCAGCAGCTTGTAATGATGAAAACAAACTCTAAGTTTCGCCATACTGTGTGAATTTGGAAAGACAAGTTTTCCGCAACTTTCTTTACTCATATTTCTTAATTTGAAAGTATGATTGCACATACGTTGCTATTTATTTGTATGAGCATTTATTTCACGTGGCCGTGGTAGGCTGGCAATGATTCTGTTTGGTAGTAATTGCTCCCCTTGTTCCTTATGGCTATGCGATTAAGACATTAACGTCATATGATATCGCCCAATATGTGCAAACACACTTAAAAGACACTCTAGTAGTAATGTTAAGTCAGAAACAGAGACGGGAAATCCTTTTTTGACCAATGCATTAATATTATTTGTTTATAACCAGACAGGAGTAAAGAGAGTTTGATTATTACAGGTGGGTGGAAGTTGGGTGGATTAGCCTAAATATCTTTACTAGCATTGTCAGAATCTCAGAATCACAGTAACTCATCATGGCCCATAACAAGAGAGGTTGGTGGTTACAAAAATTTCAAATATTCACTTCCCTGATGGTATTTGTGTTGAAGATAATCTATTGTATTCATCGGATAGTTGTATGTTCTCAGGTGGCAATCAAGATGCATCACACATATATTCGATCAAAATGGCAATTGATATAGCTTCACGGATTCGCTTTGTTTATAGACATTCTCATACGGGATCAATCTATTTTTCGGTAGCCACAATCATATTTCTTCGACTTCAAATCAGAATACTAAGCAACACAGCAGTAAGTAGCTGGCAAACAGAGTGAAAAGTCTGCTGCAGACAATTTTGGAAGCTTATATCTTTCAACCTTGTTACACAGGAAAGAACATACAAAATCAATACGTTCAATCGAGAAATGAACTCATTTACTAACTTGTTATTTACAACTTGCCATGCAGGATCAGAGCCTTCTGTGTGTCCTTATGAAGTTTGTTGTGTTCATCGTGATTGCCGTCGAACAAAGATGGATTCCAACCAAGCACAAAGAAGTAGAAAACAATAGCAAGGCCTTCCATTGCCTTCCAGATATAAGAATCGCTAATGCAGCTGATGTAAGAGCAGCTGCAGAGAATATGTTTTTCCATGTTCGAAATGCTTTCACAGTATTCATGCATTCTTTGCAATGAATAACATGCCGGAAATATCTGTTGGCAGGATTTGGTGCATGCATAGTTCCGATCCCTCCTTTTGCCGGTTGAGACGCTGAGATATTTGCAACCAAGCCAGCAGGTGCATGCTCAATTACGGCAGGGTACTCAGGTAGAGATATTGTGCTGTGTCCAAAATAATAAGGCATTCCGTGCCCGACTTTGTCCATCCATTTTCGATATTCGACTACCCATGTGTCGGATGATCTCAAATTTATGTACAATTCTTTAGTGGGAACTTTTTCTTTCATAAGAATCTCGTTTTGGGACGAAAGGAATCCCATATCTTGCTCGAAAACTTTACCAGCATTCTGATGGAGATACCACTGTGGAAATAGTCTTAAGAGCATTGGTGGTTTTCTCGTGTTCCCGAATCTAACTATGAGCATTGATTTTCCTTGTCCTGAGGGCCGACAAAGGAACAATCCTGAAAAGTAGTGCTTCTCACCGTTCTTATCGATGATTTCCCGGTTGTTCTGAAGGACGCAAGGGGCCTCAAAACGTAAAAAGTTAGGTATGTAGTTTGGCGTTGATCGATCTATTTCTCTGCCCCACCAGCCTGCAAAGCCTCGGTCTGTCCTCTCGGTGACCTCAAAAAACAGTGAGGTTGCGTCTTCCCTTTTCGCCGTAAAATCTGTTCTATCGTGTGATATAGGCACGTGGGCAGGATCCATGAGATTTTCCAAGAGGATGGAATGATCATATGGAAGCTCGTGGATTGTTGAAATGTCTCGAAATCCAGGCCTATCAAAGTTCTCAAACCAAGGTATTTTCTTGAAATTTGGTGGTGTTTTGTGAGACATCCAAATCCATACAACACCTTGGGAATCCTTAATTTCGTATGGTTTCAAACAAGCTGATTGTGGAATTTTTGCACCTGAGGTTAGCTGTGAATAAAATTAGCAAGAACGAAACCATCAAAGATCCACTACAGCAACATATTGTCTAACAAAATTCATAGGGACTAAATATGGAATCCCAACCTGAGGTATTTTCACACATTTGCCACTCCCATCAAATTGCCAACCATGGTACAAACATTCCAGTCGCCCGTCAAACAACTGACCTTCCGAGAGTTTTGCTAGCCTAAACGAAAACAAACAATCAAAGGATACGAAAACTCATTCAGCTGAAAATTACTAGACAAGGCGTCAAAGAATAATATAGATTCTTCTAATACCTCAATGCTCGATGTAGCATCATCAGTCATCACTGCTTATAAAAGGAAAAGATACGCAATCACTTGCGAATCACATGCGTAGTACAAATTATTTCTTTCAGGCTAAATCATCAGTTATGTGAATCAAAACAAAGCAAGTCAAGCTGTGGAATGTAATTCTCCAAAAAGGCTACCTCAATTTCTGATAAAGCAACGAGAATAACTCATAGATTTCAATCAATTTAACTACAGACCAACGAGATTACCAACCTAGAATTCTTGGATCCAAGTATCCCATTTCAATTTACTCAGAAAGAAACCATGATCCACACACACCAAACTCCAAAACCTTTTCTTAAGTTACACAGATATTCTCAGAACACAATTTTTACAAATACCTGTGTGGGCATCGATCTTCAAAACACCTAAGCTCTCCAGTACCGTCTCTGTACAACACAACCTGCTTGTCATATACAGTTAGGCCTATAGGAGCGTCATCTGGCACATTCTTGGAGAGATAAAGCGGGTACCATTCTTCAGTCCAATCATAGCTAACCACATCTCTCTGTTCAATCACCTTTTCTTGATTCGATGCTCCGAAAATTACACTTTGGCCACCACCATCCTGCGTATTAACACCAACTTCTTTTGCAACTGCGTTCAACTTCTGCCCACTTCTCTTAATTTTTTCATGTTGGTAGGAAGGGTTTTGGGATGGATGGGCACATAAAATGGCCTTGGGTTTGGCAATTTTTTTGTGAAATGGGCTAAGATGTGAGAAAGTTGTGATCTTGGGGAGTGCATCCGAGAAGAAGTGTTGCAATTGTAACACGGCCATGCTTCTTTTCTTGGAATCAGGGGCGTGATCAAGGAAGAACAAATTTGTCTTTGCTTATGTAAGAGAAAATGTGGGTAAACTTGCGGGAGACGAATGGGCTAATCCTTCTGGAACTTGTGCATTAATTCCAGCCACACAATCAATTCAGTGATATACCAAAAATTGGAAAAGTAAACTTCCACCGATATCCTTGACCAAATATGAGCAACTAAAGTTAGAAACTTGGGCATTGGAATCAATAATATCTGTGTTAGTTTTCAGATTTGCGTAACGCCACTTAATCAAGATTAAGATAATAAAATCAAGCTTTATCTTTATGGTGGGTTGTTAGTGAAACATTTTTCATTCTCAGTAAAAAGAAAAAAATTAAGTTTGAACGCTATCAAATCTCAAATTACTATGTTGAGCATTTTAACATCTCTAAAAATTATTTTTATTTTATAAAAAAATAGTTATTTATTTAAACATATAATTGGCCCGAAAAAAATAATAAATTAAAAGAATGTTAATAACTATGACGCAAACTCGAGCACAATAAATTGAATCTGAATCACCAACATTTGCTACGACTATGGGTCACTGTCCAAAAATGTAAAATATACTAAAAATGGAGAACATAGGACGAACAGCACTTGCAGTCTGTTGACAACTCAGTGCTCAAAGCCAAGAAAATAATTATTTGCTCAACATCAATTATTCGATAATGAATTTATCAAATCATATGATTTACAGCTTCCAACATAACAAAAAAAAAAGGCAGATTATGGTTGTTCGGAGACAGCCAAATTCGATATCAACTGAAGCAACTTAATAGTTCTGTTAGCTCCAACGACAAGAAATGGGATGCTCCTACTTTGAAACTGGAGGTTCTCCTAGCCATTTCGCGCGGTAACCGGTTCCTTTACAGTCAGAACAGCATGCAGAACCCTTCAAACACAGCGGTATATTTATGTCAGGCATCAGTGATCAAGTCTCCGCAAGAAATTAGATATGTGGTTCACATAACAATGTATTGGAGAGCAACTATTCATCCTCTAGTTTTACATAGTCACTTATACAGCACAACAATCGAAAATATATCGAAATGACAGGTCGTATACATCTAAAATATTTGAGTTGCCCCGTGATTTTTGGTGCAAGGGCAACCGCCCGCCACAAGGATTCAAATATTTGAATTGCACTATCGCTCTTTAGGGCTTAAGATTTTTGGTCCAACATAATGGTTACGTGCAGAATGAAGTCTTTACTTCGATCAATATTTACCTTTCCGGAGCATATAACACATGTGGTATTTCTGGAAGGGACTTGACACAGCATGTTATCACCTATAATGAAGAAACCAGTCCCACTGCACCATATGCATTCAACATGTCCCTCAGAGTTGCAACGAGAACATTCAACCGGCCTTGGTTGCTGCATTCACAATAGAGGTTGATCAAAGAAAGAAAAGTAGCCCTCTATACGGTTATCCAAAAGAAGTGTTGAATCAATGAAAGCGAAATACATTGGAATCAAGCTAGTAGATTCAATATAGATATTACAATCAAAGCGCAAAAAAAGTAAAAATTAACGGACAACGCTGTTTGGGATGAGGCTAACAAGTAACAACCATCCAACATAGGTTGCCCAACACATATGCTGAAAGTAGATACACCATTAAATATCAAAGATACTCAATCCCATCAGTAAAATTCGAATGATGCACAAAAGGCTACAGGAGGGGAAATTCCACCCTAGACGATGGATGAATCGCCAGCTCATCAATATAAGCCCGAATTTCTTCCTTTTCTTTCATACAACACTTTCTTCGTGATTCTACCAAATCAATTTAGGATCACCGGGTTAAACATTTTAGCTGTGGCTCATCAAAATATCACATAACAAATTAAAAATGCCTAATTTAGTTATGCCACATTCATCCCTCGATGGAAATTGAGAAACCCCGCGGTTTATTTTTTCAAGAATTCAAGACATCATACAGAAAAATCATCCAATCGATATTCATCTTTTCTAAAATTTCATGACAACCCAGCAAGATAATCGAATAGAACTTAATATCAACAGCAGAAAAACAACAAAAACCTGAGAAATCAACCAGGCACGCTCCATACGTTCAGAAAAATTAGGACTCCCGAAAGATTCTAACTTTGAAGCTCTTACTCTCCCCGCCCCAACACCGACCTTCCTTTTTGTCATCAATTCCACTTTCCCCCGTGATATGCCAAACTTTAACAGACCAAAATTAATGGGTTTGCAGCAAAAACAACACGACATTTTTGGCAAGAAATTTCAATTTTCCAACAACCCCACGGTTCCCCGCCCCTCCCTGTGATTTTTTTTTTAAAGTTCTGGGGGTCTTTCATACAAGACAGAACGAGATCACACGATCTTATGCAAACGCACGTTGTTGGCTTGATATGAAAATTTGCCTTGGGAATTCGCAAGACTGGAGGTCCAATTAAAATATTGTGGCCCGCCTATATATTGGGCCGTTCAGTCCTTACGCTCCGAACCGGACCCCACCCCCCCCCAACTTGGTATGTGTCCCTCTTGCGCTTTTGTCCATTTCGACGGCAGCACTTTGGTGTCAAAATCTGCTCTCGATTTTTCCCCTCCCTTTCCACGAGCTAACCAATGATTGGCCAAACAACGCCATCCTCACTAACTCAAATAATTAACGACGTTTTTTTTTTAAAGAAGGAACATCTCATGAGTAGTGTTCTTAAAAAACGCGCTTTTTATTTTAAGCGACATTGATTTAAGCCAAGCCACTCAATTACTCAGATATCGAGTGTTTTTTTAAGGAAGCTCATCTTGAACAGTGTTCTAAAAAACCTCCTTAACTTGAACCTCGACAAAACACTCCGCTTAGGAGAAAAGTGGAAGATAAAAGAGTTAAACTATGGTTAGATCGAATTAAGTGTAATTAAGGTGTTTAATTAAGTGTTTTTATGTACAATTAATCACATCTCTTTATTTTTAAATTTTTATTTTGAATGTATGTCTTTTTTAAAAAAATAATAATAAATTAGGTTTATAAGTTAGATATTTATTTTTAAATTTTATTTATGATTAAGCATATTTGATAATGATTTGACAAATATTTAGCATTTTTTAATGTGATATAGTTACAAAAACAAATAAAGATTGTAATTTTAAGATTTTTATGCTATTTTTAAATATGAGAATTAATGTATCAGACTTAAATTTATCAAATTTATATATTATTTTATCTATTTATTGGTTTGAGATAATTACAATTACACTAAAACTTTAAAAAAAAAACTTTTTCACGCTTAAGCTTGTACTAATCACGCTCAAGCTTGGAGCTCGACATCTGCGCTTCGGAGCGCTTTACGTTCTTTAGAACCTTAATATTGAGTAATTATGGAAGAGCTCTAGTTCAATTTTTCCTAGACATGTGTTGACTATTTGTAACATTATTTGTTAAAAAACAGATGGCATATTATTCAAACAATAATTACAATTCATCTCAAAACAATTACATAATTGATAATTAGATTTGACTCCAAAATCAATAATCCAAGTATTCAAATCACTAAGTAAAAGTAAAATAATCCATTAAACAAGATTTCAAAAGTAAATTATGCTGAAAAGATATTTCATCTTCAAATTGAGGATTAGCCGAAGTCATCCACGAGTGATTTGACTCATTAGTACCTATACTGCCTGCATTGGCTCATTAGTACTCTTTACTCTTTCAAAAACTTTGAAAAGTTGGTTCCTTAATCAGCCATCCATGAGCGATAATCGAATCTTCTCCGCATTCTTGAGACCGGACATTTTCATTCAGCAGCTCCTTAATTTGGTATTATCTTCCAACTTGACGATCTCAAATCACACTGCCGAAAGGCTTTACATCCGTGGTGACTGGTGATACTCAAAGCCAAGCCATTATAATTGTTATGTCATCCATTTTGGTTCTTTTACGTCAATGGCTACCGATTTCCTTTGGCCTGAAGTTATCAATTTTAAACACAAAAAAGTACACGATGCACACAGATAATATCATGACAGTGTAAAATACCATGCTAAGCACCAAAAGCAGAGGTAGTAGCACAAATTACTCGATTTGTGCGTGTTGAACTGAGAAAGAGCACAAAAATGACATGAAGAGCAAAATGGGAATTGCAACCACACGACTGTTGGTTCTAGTCTTCTAGAAGTTGACCTTCGGTTCTATGCTTTTTGTGAGATGGTCTCACGAATTGTATTTTGTGAGACATATATCTTATTTGGGTCATCCACGAAAAAATATTACTTTTTACGTATGTGTGAGACGAGTCAACCCTACCGATATTCATAATAAAATTAATATTTTTAACATAAAAAACAATATTTTTTCACAAATTATCCAAATAAGAGATATATCTCACAAAATATGATCCGTGATATCGTCGCACACAATTTTTTTGTCCTAAATTGGAACTTAACTTCAATTTATTTTAGTTTTTTAGAGGAATTTTAAAATATCTAGAAAAGTAGGTGTTTCTCGCTTCCCGTCTGCCGTTCCATTCACGCTCACCAAATCCAAAAACAAGAGATCAATGGAGCTCACTTCCACAACAGCTCAAAAACTATGATGGAACAGATCCATCCAAGCCGATATACGTGGCGATCAGGGGCCGAATATTTGACGTTACCACTGGAAAATCTTTCTACGGACCCGGCGGGGCGTACTGCATGTTCGCCGGCAAGGATGCCAGCCGCGCACTCGCTAAGATGAGCAAGGAAGAGCACGACGTCGTTCCCTCGCTTGATGGACTTACCGATAAGGAGATCGGCGTCCTTAATGACTGGGAGAAGAAATTCGAGGCCAAGTACCCTATCGTCGGTAGAGTTTCTAGTGCTTGAAAACTGGGAACCCTCCTTTTCTATGATTTTACTGTAAAATAAAGTGATTTGTGGTATGATCTATCGATATATGGAACTAGAATAAAGAACAATGCTTTTTTATGTAATATTTATGCTCGGATGTGTGTTTTGTATGAATATGATCTTGCTTATGGATGATTAAATTGGAAATTTTATTTAAATAATTGAGAATTTTATGCAGTTATTCTCATGGTGTAGCGAGTGATTGAGGGATTACTTTTATATTCATACTCGAGCCAGAATGTCCCTCAATCGTCCAAATGGTAATTTTATTCTTTTTATTGTTATTCTTGATTAGAATTATGGACCATCTTGTCAATTTTCAAATTGAATGTTATACAATGGTGAGGGGAGAAAGAAGATTGAAGTCTTTGGTATGTCTTGATCGGAGATTAACAATAGGGTAGACTGTAGACATTACTGTAGCTTGCATATCATTCATTATGCTTAAAATCAATCACCAGGGCTTTAGTATGAGTTCAGGTGATGGTGGTGTTTTTACTCTGTTTGATTCTTATCCTTGTCTCGTGGTGCTTATTTGTTCGAGCGGTTGGCACGTCAAGTTCCCTGAGTCGATTGTGAAGTTTTGGTCAAGTTTTGTTCTATTGTATTATGTGTGATCAATGTAGCTTAATAAAGAAGCCATGGTTGAATCTTAGTTTTGAAACTGTCTTGTGTATAATTGTGAATTCTTGATATCATGTTGTTTTAGTTGGGGATTAAGTCTGTTTTTTACGTTAAATGCCAGCTTGCATTTTAAGTTGCCTATGTTTTACAACCATCCAAATCTTCAACGACATTCTGTGCTGCAACCTTTCTTATGATAAATATATATTGGTTGTGTGTCTCACTGAATGTATAATCACCAATGTTACCGCTTCACCCTTTGTGGTGGCTGCACTGCTGTGCTACCTGGATTGACATTGAAGGTTGTGGGCTCAGGTTATCAAACCCGTGTGTTTTTGGGAATTAATCGTATAACGTAGACGCTTCACTTGATCCCTCTTTTAGTAACTTGTTTTTCAGTTATTAATCCACAGGTTCGGATTATGTCTTAAAGCATCGGTAAGCAACTTTAATTATGTTGTTTGATGTTACCGGGATCAGCCATGCAGAAGTTGCACTCCCCCTCCCTCCCTTTTCAAGAAAATTGTAATATTTGTGTACAATTTTTTTAAACGTATGAGAGAACTACGTTTTAATATTTTTATATAATATCTCCCAAATAACAATTTTATTTTGTTGGGTTGAAAGATTTAATTTGGATGAAATTTATGATGCCGAAGAATATGTATTTTCGGATGATCGAGAAGCAAAAAGAGATCCACGATAGGATAGGGAGAAAATGAGGCAATGTTATCTTGATAATGCATGCGTGATTATATTTGGTACATCGAATACAAAAAGTCAAAGAAGACAAATTTAATAATACATTATAATTAAGGAGGGGTGTAAAATATATTTTGTGAATGAATATGCTATTTGTTCTTCAATGCTAACCAAATCATTGACGATATTCTTCGTGAAATGGTGACGGAGTTGTGTGTGTTTAGATCTGACATAGAAAACTTCGACATATCAATAGTAGACATGTTAAATTTTTCAGAACTCTTCGTAACCATATTGCTTCACAAGTGGCAACAATATAGTCTGCTTCTTCATATGAAAGTGCGACCGTTTCATAGCTTATTTACGTCTGAAAAATCAGTGGTATAAATGTGATGATGATTGGATAACAGAGGTGGATGAAGGGACCGTTAAAGCTTCACAATGCTACTCTATTTTCTACGTACAAAAAGGTCTATACCACAGGATCTGAGCTGCCAACCCCTGTCGCCACTGACTGACCCTTTGTTTCCTATTGCTGGCTGTTGCTAGGCGAGGTATCCATCAAAGAAATCTCTCGTAATGGCATATGCTTTGAATGATTTTTGTTGATGGCACAAGCACCCGCAGCTTCGTTCCAGGAGGCAAAGCTTTGAATGGCCGTTCCACAAAGTGCATTTCCAAGATCACTGCCCTCCATCGGTAGTATCTTTTAATGATTCTTGCGGTTAAATTCAGTTGTCATTGCAGTTGAGAGTAAATTGTTTTCCAGGCGCTGATATTTGTTTGACTTGGAACAGGGTTGTCTCTTGATTGTGAAATGGCAACCAGATATTCCTTTTTCAATTCTTGGGGAAACCATAATTAGAAATTTACTGAAAATTTGCTTCGTTTATTTTGCTTTTGGATATTTGGATTGAGATTAATACATTATAAATGTTAATTCCATTTTAATTTTTTTAAGCAATACTGCAGTATATGGTGATACACTTGATCGTTTTTAACTAGGAATTAGTTTATCCAGTAAGGTGGATAGTTTTGCTGGAATATGAAGCTAGAACACATGGGAATTGGGATTAGGTAGGTATACAAATTGTTACTGAAAATTCAAAACTTATTTCTGCTTATTTTTATTTTTATTCGAGTTTGAGCTCGTTTCGAAGTTCGAAAATTTTAAATTTTGGTTGAAATCGCACTACATTAAGATAAAATATAAACCACATAATATAAAAATATTTCTGATTTAAAATTCACCCATTTTTAATACACGTCCATAATTTGGTATGAATTTCTATGATAGTGTTACTTCTAAATAAGAAGTATGACCAACTTTGATCAAAAGAGTAAGTGAGTATCGGTGATGTGCAATTAAATATTTCAAGAATTTGATTAATTAATTTTGGATCATGATAGATTTGGATATATTGACAGAATAATCTTTCTAAATCAGAAGTTCTCTATATTTTGTATAATATCATAATTTTTTTAACCTCAATGAGAAATAAAATTTTAAGAAGAGATAATTTTCTTAACATCAATCAGCCGACAAAATTAAAATTTTGTTTAAGTGCATTAAATTGTTTATTTAATCATTCAAAAAAATATTATTTAACAAAATGTAAAATATTGCAATACAATATAATGCGAGACGTTCTCATGAATCTATATCTATTAGACGAGTTCTGTTTCATGTTTACAAAATAAATTAATACTTTTGATATTAAAAATAATAATTTTTCATAGATTAAATCATATTAGATATAGGTCTCATAAAATTAATTAATTAGACAATCTCATGAGAATTTTTGTATGCTTTAATTAATTATGAGCTCAATGTATCATCAAAGGAAAATAAATTCTTAACAAATTCAATTTGAATTTGAAAATATAAAAGAAAATAGGATTTAGTATTTACGAAATGATCATAAATTGAGTGTTTTAAGATGATTTTTTAATGATAAGTAACTACAATTTAATTGTGGCAAAAATTTGTGTGAGACGGTCTCACGGGTATTATTTGTGAGACGGATCTCTTATTTGGGTCACCCATGAAAAAGTATCACTTTTTATGCTAAGAGTATTACTTTTTATTGTGAATATGGGTAGGGTTGACCCGTCTCACGGATTATGATCCGTGAGACGGTCTCACATGAGACTCACTCTTTAATTGTAACTAAATCATAATTATTTTTGTGGTTGTTTTCACTTCTTCTTTTTTTTTTTTTTTTTTTTTTTTGGCCTGAGATGCCAATGACACGTATTTTTGAGTAATTGGTGGTTCTAAATAAACGAATATATAATATGGATATTTTGTTATTTATACTTGTTTTAGCATAAGATTACTTCATATTTAATCCAAATGGGTCCATATTTGAATTCTTTTATTATTTTTATGGCGTATTGTCTCACTTCAGCAATCTTCGACATTTGAAGTTCCTCATCCTCGGTTATTTTTTTTACATTACTATTCATTGATTGTTGGAAGGATAAGAAATCACTTGCGCGGAGATTGTCAAGACTCGAGCAGTTAAGATATTGACTTCCCAGCTAAGCTTATTTGAGATTTCGGCCCTTTTGATGTTGAATTGATAAAAAAAAAAAAAGAATCAAGATCCGTTTTTTGGCAGAAAAGTTGACTTCTTTAACACAAACTTCGCAAATGTGTCCAAGAGCGGCTGGGTTTTGAACTGGGTTCTTGTTCGTTTCTTGAAAGCATTAGAGAAATAGATCGCAAAATCATGGGGGAGGAACCGAGACTCCTTCCTCATAATGAAGAAGTGCAAGAGAACGAGCAGCCGAAAAACAGGATCTTGAGCTGTGTTTCTACACCAGTTTCTTGGTTCAGCATGCTTGCAAAAGAATTGCACTGGAGTTTTGTGTTTGGGGTAATGGTTGTATATGGAATCAGCCAAGGTTTTGGCGGATCTTTAGCAAGGGTGGGGACTGAGTATTACATGAAGGATATTCAGAAAGTGCAGCCTTCTGAAGCTCAGGTTTATTCTGGAATCACTTCCATTCCCTGGATTATCAAGCCTCTGTGGGGTCTTCTTACTGACGTCGTTCCTATTTTGGGGTATCATCGGAGATCTTATTTTGTCTTTGCTGGTAAACATGTCTGATGTCTTTGGATTTGTTGAGTTTGATTTTCTTGTAGCTTATTTGCCTTGTTTGTTTGTCCCTTACTGTTTACATAAGATGGAGTTAGATCCAATTTGCCATATATCGTTTGATATTATCGTGATTCTTGATTGCAAAGCGTGATTCTGTCTGTTTCTGCTATAAAGTAGACTCCGTTTAGGTAAAAAGTTGTCAGTAAACTATGTTTGAACTCAACATGTCAGATGCTATTCTGTGAGAACTGGTATGAATTTTTTCACTTTACTGCCATTTGAATTGATAGTAAGGCTTCTAAGGCTTACCTATTTGAGTGATATTGGTGATTACAATATGTCAGAGGGATATAACTAGAAATTTCGGAAATTGGATAGTGAAATAAGAAATTATGACCTGGAAGGTTCAACAGTTTGTGTTTCTATGTTCTTGATGGGATTACATTTTGTCTCATAAGATATAAAGAATAAGAGTTGGAAAAAATAAATAATTACTTAAGCAGTATGAAAAATATGGAAAATTTCTGCATGCATACAGATTATAAGATGCTTGTTTCGTCACAAAAGCCCTCAAGTTTTCTAGAAGTGTCCAGGAGCTTTCACCAGAAGAAATATATCCTTGGATCGAAGTATTTCATTACTGTCAAGATTGATAAGACTTTGAATCATGAAGATAAATATTTTGGATACACATTTTGAATATTCAAAACTTTGCAATGTCAAATGTGAAAACTAAAGTTGATGCCACCACAATTATTGTTGGCTTGATTATATTTGTGGGAAAGATATATCCTTACAACTTTGTTTCCCTGTGATCTTGAATTTTTCCAGACATTTGTAGCAGACAGCTATTCTTCCAACTTCTTGAATATAAAAGCTGATGTCAATATGATACCAACGTACAAGTGATTCTATAGATTTTTTTGCCAGGTTTCCTCGGTGTTGTTGCCATGCTCTTCTTATCACTGCACAATGAGCTGCACATAGTACTGGCATTGCTGTTTTTGACAGCTGCAAGTGCCAGTGTTGCGATTGCAGATGTAACTGTCGATGCATGCGTTGCACAGAATAGCGGTACTCATCCTTCCCTAGCAGCAGATATGCAAAGCTTATGCTCCTTTAGCTCTTCGATTGGCTCTCTCGTGGGATTCTCCATTAGCGGTATCTTTGTCCACTTAATTGGTCCTCAGGTAATCTTTAGGCATCATTCTCGAGAAAATCTTGTATTTCGGTTTAGGGATTACAATTAAAGTGATTGTTTTACCCTTTAATTGTCAAAATAAAAAGGGAGTGTTTGGCTTGTTGATGATACCTGCCGGGCTCGTTTTGTTAGTTGGTGTCTTGCTCAACGAGCCTCAAACATCCTTTTTTGAATACGAACAGGTATTCTCATCCTCTTATTGTGGCTTTTTTCTTACCAAATGATGGAGCTCTAAATTTAAGTCATGTCATCAGATCAACCAGAATTTTATTAATGCTGGTAAAACTATGTGGAAGACGTTAAAACTTCCTGACGTGTGGCGGCCATGTTTATACATGTATGTATCCTTTTCGTTGAGTCTTAATATCTCCGAGGGGATGTTCTATTGGGCCACAGATTCAAAGGCCGGTCCATCATTTTCCAAGGTACATCTTTTCACAATTCTTTGTTGTCATCGATCCTAAAGGAATCATCTCTAGATCTCAGATGCTGGTCACATTTTGAAGGATAAGCGTCAATAGATTTTTAAGTAAAAGCAATGGCCTATTTTTAGCAACTATGGTGAACTATTTTTAGCAGATGTAGTCGTTAGTAGGACAAATCGTTTACGGGACTGTTGTAAAGTAGCACACAACAGCCCTACCCCACAATATTAGTTTCTCCATACTTGACTAAGTTTATGAATCCGCCCCTATTCAGCAAACAACTTGCATGCTGACACTTGCTATCCTCTGAACGCAGGAACTCATTGGATACATAATGGCAATCGGGTCGGTAGGATCCCTTTTAGGGGCGATACTATATCAATACAGACTAAAAGACTATCCCTTTCGTGATCTACTCTTCTGGGCTCAGATTCTTTCTTGTCTCTCAGGAATGCTCGATTTGGTGATGGTTCTTAGATGGAACTTAAAGTTCGGATTACCAGATTTTTTGTTCGTAGTGATTGATGCAAGTGTGTCTCAATTGATTGGAAGGCTTAAATGGATGCCACTACTTGTTTTAAGTGCAAAGCTCTGCCCTCCAGGAATCGAAGGCACTTTCTTCGCATTGCTTATGTCGATTGACAATGCTGGGCTTCTCACTGCTTCGTGGTTGGGTGGCTTGTTACTTCATATTTTTAATGTAACAAGGACTGAATTTCACAAGTTTTGGATTGCGATTTTGATAAGGAACTTACTCAGGATCACCCCATTGTTTCTGCTGTTTCTGGTACCAAGAGCTGATCCCAAGTCTACTATATTTACAGATGAAGTTCTGGATTCGAACGAGGATTCAGGTGTTGAAGAATTAGATGATGTTGAACTTGTAGCTCTGGTTAAGAGCGTGGATGGCAGATAGATTTAATGGGAAAGAGACACAGAAGATGCTGTGTTGTTTCATTCTTTAGCAGGCAAGATTTGTTCATTATGGATTGGTGGGCATGAATCTTGCTAATACTATGCTCGTTACGTACTTTCATACCGATAGGGTAACTTTGTTAGAGTGAGCGATTAGGTCGAGGAACAAAGGCGTAACAAGAACAAATATGTATTTGGATATTTTTAAAAAGGTTTACAATCCACGTTTTGAATCAACAACCTGTATATAAGACAGCTGAATTGTCTGTGAGACAATGCCATACTGTATTGCTTAAAATGACAGGCTAAAATTTCACACCATACGCAGGACAAGAAAATTCGAAAGCAAGAAGCTTGAAAGCACTTGTACAGTAATACATCACAGATCACACCAAGAAGAAGTTTTGTAACGAAATGGCACAAAGTTTTGTATATTAGTGTAGGATTTGGATAATAGAATCCGACTGACCAACTCAGCGGATTAAGCTTTTAACTGCAATATGCAGTAAGAAATTATCTGCACAACTTAAGACTTCATTGAGCCAACTTCTTTAAGTGCTGTAATGTCCTCTGCTTTATCCACTGCCGATCATAAGGTAGGTATGCCTGCACTGAGTGATCATAGCTGCAAAAAAAATAACAGGGAACTGTTTAAATTACTTTGACCATGGCAACAGCCTCTAAAAGGCAGTTCAGAATTAGGTCGTAGTTCAACAGTAGAAGATTGCAACTAAATGCTTAAAGGGCAGGAACGTGTTAGCCAGCATTTTATAGGGTAACGGTAGGACTGCATGAGGTAGAACTTAGCGTTTGAAGCCATCAGACGGTAGGCTGATAATTATAAGTTCAACAGAACAAATTGGTTTGCCATATGCAATTCCGTATTCAAGAAATTAAAATATTCATTCATTTGCACGCACTTTCATCGGTTCATGTCCATGATGGCCAGATTGGGCTGGTCTTCTCTTTGCACAAGAGAGAGAGAGAGAGAGAGAGAGAGAGAGAGATTTACATTAATGCACTCAAATCAGCAAGCCCGTCAATGAAATTGTAAAGATCTGAAATGTCATAAGTTATGTTTCTTATGGCTGGGTACAGTTCCTTGATTTTTCTTTCATATAGTCCACATATCCCTGCAGAACGTCATGAAACCCAAACACTTTACGATGATAATGTAAACATCATCCAAACCCTGTACAGTGAACACAATCTTATTGATGGCAATATGAAAACCAATGTCTGGGATGGCCTAGACACGGAAGGTTCAAAAAGGCAAAACATGACAAATAAAACAAGTGATTTGAAAGTGACAAAGTAACAAAAATATACAAGGACTCCACACATAAAATGGAAAATTAAGTTTCTTCTCTACACCTTTCAATATCTATTACGCGATTTAACCAACACATGATATCTCATAATGAAGCTTTTCGGAGCTTACAATACTCCAAATAAGTGTAACAATTAGAATCTTATATATAATGAAGGGTTTTGCATTCATTTCTCCATAATTGAATGTACTTACACTTGTTTCCCTAGCATGTTATCATTTTTGTACTTATACGAGAGGTAAGTGTCATGTAAAAATCTCATTTAATAAAACATAATTTAGTACATACCATCCATGGCTTGACTGATGGAGTCATAATCCATGAAAGTCCGAGTTGCTCGATGCTGAGATGTTTGCATGAGAATAATAGTATGCCTGTTCGACTGCATATGTTTTGCAGGTGGGAACATCAAAGAACTGAGCTACCACTAATTCATAAACTATTTGAAGCCATTATCGCAATTAAGTTGAGCATGGAAAAACGCTATGAACCTTGGATAGAATGAAGTTAAAATAGATAGGAAACAATTTCTACGACAAAGAATCTTCAACAAAAAGAATTATGATTTATGACTCAAAATGAGATAATTCCTTGGCTCCAGTATGCTTCCTGAGGTTAATTGTACACATGATGAACTCGCATTTCACAAACTAATAAGATTACTGAAACAGATGAAATGTAAAACAAGAGAAACGAAAATATATGTTAAGGTGGATAAGATTAAGAGGGAGTGTTGGAGTTCGGAGTGGAGATTAAGAGTTTCATGATAGGGCTGGCAGAACAAGATCATGAAAGAAGAATGTTCTTTCATCATGGTCATCCAGCAATTCGATATTATAAACGAGCCTGCATTTCCAGTATCAAGAATAACATTCACCAGAAATGATCATTCGAAGGATTAAGAATCTATGGTTAAAAAGACTCGACAACAAAAAAATCATCCCTGACACTTTCTTGTGCTCTTCTAATAAAAATTGCCAAACAGTAAGAGGAAAGCTCAACAAAGATTCTCTCTTTGACCTATACACTACATCAGCATTTGCATAAGTAATAAATGAAAAAAATAAAATATTTGCTCGGAGCCTGAATTAACGGATTCAACCTGTATCTAACCATAATAAGCTATATTCAAGCAAACACAAACGCGAATTAAAAACAAAATATAACAGACATATGTACACAGGCACCAACTTTAACTTAATGATTCAATAAACTTGAAATATTAACAGTAATTAGACGAATTAGCTGCACAAGTAAAACCAAAACACAAGAAGTTCCCCTAACAAATAGAATCAAAAGAAAAGGGAAAATTAGGTCATCAATAAAATTAAATTCCACAGAGGCGCAGATGGAGAAATAGAGATGGAAAGCTTTACCATTTCGATGAAACGAACAATTCAGAGGCGAGCGAAATAATGGGGACTAGTTATTCTCTGTATTCAGTTTTTTTATAATTGATATTTGAATTATTAAAATAAAAAAAAATGGAAGTGTGAGTTGAAATTTTAAATAAGAAACAAAAAAAATGTAATATTAATATCATTTAAAGATGAAATTGAAAGAAAAAATTGACGTTTTTTTAAATGATTATTCATATCTTCAACTTTAATAAAATAGAATAGATTTTAACGTCACATAATTATGGTCGCATTTTCAGTTTTTGAAAATTCTAATTTGATAACAAGTTTTTTTCGTTTAGGTTTTGATTCAATTTTATAGTATTTTATATATCGATTTATATTATTTAGAAACATATTCGATTGATTCATTGGTGTCATTCTAAAATTGTAAAATAATCATTTAATTAAATTTTTATAGTTATATATATATTATTAATTATTTTTTAGTAAAATTATAATTAGTTATACAAATTTCATATATATATATATGTGTATAAATAGAAATACAATAATTTATATTTGAATAATTAAAATTAAATTCAATTACTAATAACCTAAATACAAACAAAATATTGTTTTAAAATACAATTTAAATAGTCGATTCGGTTTTGAGTGCCAAAAAAACATAATAATTTCGGTTTTAAGATATAAAACCGAAATAAAACTTTAGATCATGAAATTCAAGTCATTTCGTTTCAAATTATTCAATCAAATTTACCTCAAATTATTTTAACGCAGTGTGATTAAATTAAAATAAATAAATGCACCAAATACTCGAACTAGACCGGACACTTGGCTTGGTAACTCGGTTCTATTGTACTAAATTATTAATTTTACCACTGGAAAACCAATGGAGAACCGAGAACACACATCTTGTAAGATTGAAGGGTGAAGTTAATTTTCCTTTTCTTTTCTTGTTTCAACTGTATTTCATTGACTCCCTCTATGTAGAAGAAATCAATATATCAGTCATAGCCATATACCATCATCGATTGCAGCTAGAAAATCTCTCAAGTTCGTTGCATAAAAAAAAATCTTAAGAAGAAGCCAAACATTTGAAGAGGAAAATTTGATGCAGGCGTGGCAAAATACTCCAAAGTTGTGGAAACAAGATTTTAGTCTATACATCACATGTATTTTTTAGAGCTGCATAATCTTCCTCGTCTCGCGTTCTATTTCTCCTTCTTTATAGTACTGGATAACATATATCTGGAGTCATTTATGCAGCTGCGAGTGCCTTCTGTATATCCTTCTGCAACAAATGGTAAATATGAACAAAATTTAGCGAATGCAACACCGTCATTCAAAAGCTTCGGAGAAAATAACTCGACAGAGCAGGAGTAGGAAGTTGATTGACAATGTGATTTGATGGAGTTTAGGGATGATGTTTATGTTTCCAGAAAGGTAATACTGAGATTTCTTCTCACTTGCAACTCTATAACTAATGTGTTCAGAGAATGGAGCAGTTACGGCATTCCGGCACTGTCTGTGACTTGTTTTATTGTAGAACCAAAGCAAGAAGTTATTTACCTCTATTTGATAAGGAGAAGTTGTTGGCGCATATCGTTGGACAACTACACCATTTTTGTCCACCAAGAATTTCTCGAAGTTCCATTTAATCAAATCACCAAATAATCCTCCAGCATTTTTCTTCAGAAATTCGTAAACCGGAGCAGTATTTGGTCCATTCACATCAATCTGTTCTAAATGAAAACAAGTTACTGGCATATACTTTTTTTGAATTCAAAAGTTGCAAGAACAAAAAAACTCAATACTAAGAACCTTATCAAAAATGGGAAACTCTGCTTTATATCTTGTGCAAGCAAACTGCTTAATTTCTGCGTTTGAACCCGGTTCTTGGCCCCCGAACTGATTACAAGGGAAGGCTAGTATTTCAAATCCTACATTTTACGAATTTTGTTGTCATCTATTTCAATTAATACAGTCATCACCAAACTAGTTAGGCCAAATGGCTTATTAGGTAGACTGAAGCCAAACCTAACCTTGAGTTTTGTATTTGTCGTAGACATTAGACAGCTCCGGGTAGTTTGAGGATGTCAATCCACTGAATCCAAATCCATTAACAAATATTAGTTCAGGACGCATACAAATATATATAAATCTTAATCAGAGAAACAATGTTAGAAGATTCAAACAGAACACGTAACACCAAAAATATGGAACTCTATAGAGTATATGGTGGTTGAAATACCATTTTGAAGCGACATTCACTATTAAAAGAACCTTTCCTTTGAATTTGCTGAGGGCAACATCATTCCCATCAATATCCTGTTTTCGATGAGAAAAACAAGACAGGGATATTAAGTAATAATCCAAGTAACTGAACTTAACTATCAATCAATCAGAATCAAGAACAAGAGAATTGGATATTAGTGCTGCACAAATATGAAGAGGCGTCAACATCTCAAAAGGGTAACGAAGGGGAAAAGAACATTGTTACCACCATGAAGAAATTGACAGTGCTAGAAATTGAACCCAAATACCAACGATAAGTAACCTTCTCTTTTGGTTTCATAAAGCCATTTTAGAAAGGAAGTTGGAAACATACAGAATTTTTGAGTGGCTGGTATTGCTAATTTTTTATAAATGCCAGTTAAAGGCTACTTAATCGAGAACATAAAATACAGATCACGCGAGTGAACAAGTAAAAAGGGTTACCTTGACAGTAAAGTCGTGTATAGTCTTCTCTGTGGCGGCTCTTGCAAAAACAGCTGAAAAATATCGGGACTTTAAGGGAAGCCCAGATATATTTGAGGACAAACTCGAGAACCCGTCTCGCCAGAAAGCAGATTTTGATGAACCAAGGTTTGTTTCATGCGAAGAATCAAGAAACGCCACGGAAGAAATTTTTGATCTGGGCTGTTGTTTGGCCGGGCCTAAAATACGGACAGGCAGAACAGAAGAGACGGTCATGGAAGCCATTGTTAGGTGCTAAGTGTCGCGCTCAGAGTATCGAAGTTTGCACGCTCTGTGGAAGAATGGAGAAAGAGCTGTTTGATGGATAATCGAGTGCAAGCGTGGATCGATTCCCGAGGTGGGGACAAGATAAACTATACTGGTCCACGGTTACACGGTTTGCGTTTTGTAATTAATTTTATGTATATTAAATCGAAAGATACCATAATTGTAAAATATAAAAAAAGATTAAATTATAATTCAAAATAATAATAATAAAATAAATTGTAATTTTTTTAAAAAATAAAAACAGAAGAAAACAGAATTACAGGCCAGAATATTATTTTAAATCTATAAATAGATATATTTCTTTCGTTTTTCGTTTTCCTTTTTTTCCCCTATGAAGCATTTAAATGCAATTTGTGGGATTTGTAGTAATTTATAAGGCATTGAAGTGTCAATAATTTCAAATTTAGTTGTTATTTACATACGATGCTAGCTGTAAACTAAATCACAAGGATTGGTTTAATCTTTTACTTTCCTGAAAAGATTGATTATTTGAAGTATTATGATGATAGGAATTATGAAACATTTGTTACAAAATATATGGAAGAAACAGAAAGGTATACGAAAAATCGACGAGCTATTGTCGTAAAGAAAACAGTAGCACAATGCTTAAAGTAAAGCAAACCGAGGTCTGTATATAATACAGTGTCATTAAAAGAGATTAGTCCCCTCTGGTATGTGCTTCGAGAATGAACTTGGACGTCTGTTTCCCAGGATACAACGGAACAACCAGCAGTACCCTAGCACGATATACCATTACGGCGAACTGAAATGTATATCAACTTTATCACTAGTGCAGAGTAATGACAGAGGAACAACAGCCATTGGAAGCAGCAGCAGCAGCCGAGACAACAAAGCAGAGCAAAGCTTCGAAAATATCAGAATGCAGGAGAGTGTGTTGGGTGTGTGAAGGACTTGAGGCTGCCCCTATATATAGGCACTCCGGTTCCATATGAACAGTCACGGTTGGCCATCCTAAAGGACAAAGGTCAGCCCAGCTGGAGAGTGTGTTGGGTGTGTGAAGGACTTGAGGCTGTCCCTATATATAGGCGCTCCGGTTCCATATGGACAGTCACGGTTGGCCATCCTAAAGGACAAAGGTCAGCCCAATTGGAGCATCAAAGGTCATTTCAGTTGGAACACCAAAGGTCGGCTGAAATACCAAATGTCTTGGTCCATAATTTAAATTTTCGAAAATAAAAAATAGCAAAAACCAGGTGAACCTTGGTGGGAAATTTTGCCTTGATCGGTCAGACATTCGACGCACCCACAAGTCACGCTCGTACACTTGCACACAAGTCAAGCATTTTTCCATTATAAAGTGCAACTCAATAATAAGCTCTATAAAATGCAACTCAATATAAGCCTTTTCCTATGTCGGCGTGCGCGAGAAAGAACCTCTTGACCAATCATTGTTACACCTCTATAAAGTGCAACTCAATATAAGCTCACCAATGCTATGTTTATTTTCCTATGTGGGATATTTCTCACTTATCAACTATTAGACATTGCTTGTCCAATTTCTCATTCAAAAGATACAAGCCCAATAGGCATCTAAGTCGAACAACATTTGCTACAAATCCGTATCGTATCAGATTAATGCATGAAATTCCATTTCCATGAACTGAACAAGCACGGTTAAGAACCCAGATATCCTCAGCGAGGCAAGGAGGCTCAATCTTCCCACTGCCATACCAGACCTTTTGACTTGGTAGAAGATCGTCGCCAATAGATCCAACATTTTTATAGTAATACGAGGCATCACCACAACATGTGCCATGTCTCCTTGACATTGAAGCTTCAATAAGTGAACAAACTCCTGGTTTAAAGGACGCTCGAAAGCTACGACGAAGCTTGTATCATTGATCATCGATCTTATTTCTTCGCCCTTGAGACGTAATTAGTCGTACTCACACATCTTCCTGTTTCTTGTTCCGTGTTCGAATAGTGTATTACCCTTTATGCTCCGACTGTACGTACCACATGCATGAATATGGGAGCGTGCCCGTTTCTGATGGTGTCAAGAGAGGCAATGTATATATTCAACGCTTTGTGTGAGAAGATTGATGTATTTCTTCCTTGTGAGAAGAACACCACTTGGCATCGACCGGGTAGCCTAAAAACTTGTGGCCCCAAATGGCCAGACTTCCGATAGGCTTCTGGAAAGTGTAGTTCGGGCCCTATAATTGGGATAAGACCAAAGTTTAGGGTTTTCACCTGTTTTATGGTAATCACAGATGATTTAAATTTCTCAGACAAGATCGAGTATGTATTACCTGGTTGAGAAAGAGGATAAGGAAGCCAGATAAAGCTGCATCAAAGTGAATGTATATTGGTTTTGTGAGAAGCCACATTCTTTATAACAAGATCAAGATTGTCTACACCTCCTTTAGCAGAAGGGTGTGAAGATTCCCTTCTGTCCACCATTGGTTTTGTTACTTTTGTATCCCCAGTACTCATCCATTCCGAGTCCCCACAACTGAGCAAACCAATCCAAAGCACCTCTCTCGAATCTTTTTGATGAATGCAAACCGTAAATACTCTCATTGAACGGATGATGTTGTTTAATGAGAACCCGAGAAACGGAGAAAGGGCCAAGTAATGGTGGCACTTTTGGTTATGTGGAACACATAACAAAACAAAAAATTAATGCATTTGCTTCACATATATAGCTCCTGCATCTGTTTATATATGCAGCTCATGAAAAAAACTGATCCCAATTATGTTTCCTTTTCCCCGGACGGATCAAGATCTTCTCACGATTGCTTATCTAGACGATAACAGCTGGCACTTCCTGTAAGATAATCTTGAAACGCATTCAGTATATCTCCCACACAATTCTCATCGCGTGTTTCCACCACACCGATACGGTCTAAATTTGCGTCTTCTCCGTAGCCAATCTTCGGGTAATTGAATTTGCCTGTCACGGGACTCGGGAGCCTGCAACACCGAAAAATCCCACTAAAAATATGGATTGCATGTTTAAATAAAGTACGTGCATGTGTTTGTGTAAGGTTAAGTATGCTGTATGCGTATATAGCTAGCTACCTTCTGAACTGAGTTTGAGGGTTTTCATTCTCCTTTTTTGGTTAAGTTTCAGTTCAGTTTGGAAGATATATAAAGTGAGCACGAGGAGGATCCACGTTAGCTAGTGCTTTTATAGAGGACGCAACCAGGCCGTGCACATATGTTTATTGTGTGATATTAAGCAACTATATATGCATACCATCCGGATCATAAACAAAAGCAAGCATAATTTATCGACAAATTCATGAAAATTGGTTTTTTAAAAATCATAAAAACTCATGTGAGACAGTTTTACGAGTCAATTTTCTGATACAAATATTTTATTTGGGTCTCCCATCAAAAAATATTATGTTTTTTCAAAAAATTAACTTTTTATTGTAAATATGAGCATAATTGACCCGTCTCACGAATAAAGTACCACGAGACGATATCATAAGAAACCTACTATTGAAAATAATTTAAGAGAATCTATTACTTATGTCAATGTGTCGATTATATAACGATAAATATTTGTGAATTTTTCATTGATTTATATTTAAAGGTGTTTAATTACATTCGTGTATATATTATATTTGTGTGTGTATATGTATGTATATCCACACACACACACACATATATATATATATGTGTGTATGTATATTTTCCAATACCAAATATATAATGATCCATATAATTAATGATTGCTCGGACTTTTTAAATTTAATTTTTTATAATACAAGTCATTTAAGTTACAAAAATCAAATTTTTCTTAGGTCTTAATCTATTATCTTTTTACTTATATAAATACAAAATAAATGTGTGGATGAAGGACAGTTTTTGCTATGTGAATTTGCTACTTTTGCCATTGATTTACTTCTAGTGCATGTTGTTTGTATCCATGGCATTAGCAGGGAAAAAAATCAAGAGTTAAGGGTGAAAATAATAATAATAACAACAACAACAATTAACAATTATAATAATGAAAGAAATTTGTTCAATATATATTCATATCCATGTCATGAATGTTTCTCATACAATTGCTTTGACTGAACGTGTATCATTAAATTAATTGAATTTACTATTTGTTTCCTTCTATTTACTATTTCACATCCCAAACATATATTGAGCTATACAATTAAAACTATTTAAAATTGAATAAATTGACTTGATAATTTGATAAGGGAAAATTGCGTTTTTAACTTATTTATTTATCACTTGCGGTTTTGGTCATCTATGTTGTCAAATTTCAGTCTTAATCTATTATCTTTTTTTTTGTAATTTTACTCATTTTTTCTGACGTGACACCGACAACAATGTGGCGCTGACATGTCGACAACATGACAGTAACATTGACATCCCGATAATGTGTGTAATGTTACATTAATATTATTAATGAAAAATTACTAACACTGTCAAAAAATGAAAAGATATAAAACAAAGAATGAAATTTAACAAAATAGATTATCAAAATCGCAAAGATATTACCGTTTCCATTTGATAAAATAATTCATTTAAGCTACAAAATGAAGATGTTCTTAGGTCTTAGAATGAGTCTCATGTGAGACCGTCTCACGAGTCATAATCTGTGAGACGGGTCAACCCTACTCATATTCACAATAAAAAGTAATATTCTTAGCATAAAAAATAATACTTTTTCATGGGTGACCCAAATAAGAGATCCGTCTCACAAATACAATCTGTGAGACCGTCTCACACAATTTTTTGCCTAGGTCCTTAATTAAGGGAGAAATGACTTTCTACTTTCTTGTTAACATTGTATTAGCATGTTTATTGCAGTAGTCAATTTAATCTGTTGTTTATTAATGATTAATTAATAGGATATTGAACCATAGCTGCTATTCAGTTTAGACTTTAGCATGTTTAGTGGTCAAATTATCAAATCAATTAATTAAAATTTAAAAAGTCGGAGCAATGATTAATACTTCTTTCAAGAAGCCATTTCACTTCAGTTCACACTCATAACGCAGTGAGACCACATGTTTAGCACCGATCCTGTCTTAGCTGATCACGAACGACTTTGCAGGAAAGGTGAACTTTCTGGGATGTGTGAAACCGTAGGCACGAAACGAGGCAAGGGCTGCGACAACATACATGACCATGATTCTAATCCAATTTAAGAAGACGGCCCAGCCTAGCACATGATCTGCTGCAAATGATAAGTTTAGCTACTTCAGAAGAGTAGAATATGGTGAAAAGCTGAATGAATCAAAGTGACAGCAAATGACTGCATGGCTTACCGTGCTTGAGAAACTTCACCGAGTAAATGCACATAATTTTGCTGGAGCTGACAAAATCAAATGACAATTTGGTTTGCTTCTTTGGTTATCTTTCAATCTAAAAAAACTTAAAATAGCTCGAAATTTTGAAAAATGAAATCTGATAGGCCATGAACCCCGCTCAAAGTATTCATTTAGTTGAACGAAAGTATTGAGCTCAAGCAAACAAATTTGTGAATTATAAGTAAGAGCTTGTTGGTTCCTTAAATCCAAATCTAAATATGCTAGTGATGTACTAAATAATATGATTTTCATTATTACTTCACATAACCAAGAATTCAAGGAAAAAGTATTAACCCACAAGGACTTGATTCAGTCCATATATTAAGCTTTATCAGTGATCCACAAAACCAGTAAAACCGTGTAGCAGATCTCTGATGAATTTTATCAATATACACACATCTTCAACCAGATATGATATGATCAACGAATATGTTGAATGAACATAAAGAGGCCAATTTCAAATTCTGCAATGGGAAATCATACAGACGACTCATACTTTATTTCAAGAAACTTTCATGTATATTAACCAAACTATAACATTTTTCAACTTTACTAAAAGTTTGGCAAAAAACAATTGGAAGGAACAACTAAGAAACTTAAAGCTATGCATTCCGACTATACATGACTTATGGAATATCTCGTTTGTGCAGTGCCACGACAACTAAGAAATTTAACGTGACTTGATCAGGCAAGATATTTTCCTCTTGCCTGCTGTTTTTGGGTGAATTATGCCATCCATTGACTTAAGTTCAAGGACTTCATTGTCTCGTACTCCCTGATCTGTGTCACCCTGCAATACATTAGAAAACTGAGTTAATGCAACACCAATTTTAACACCAAGAAAAACGATAAGTTGATGTAAATTAATGGTTGAATTACATTATGTGAATCTGAGAGGAGAAAACGATTAGAATTTTCTGGCATGGCTTCAGGACCATTGAAACTTAATTCACCCTTTAATGCTTTCGATTTTAAGTATGAATTTGAAAGATGCACAGGATCCTTTTCCGCGTTGAAAGCTTCATTTTGCAACAAATCATTGCGTCTTCGCCTCAAAAATCTGAAATTCAAGACTAAGTCACGAACTCATGGTTACATAAGAGTAAAAGTCTACTCTTTTCCATGGAATAAGATTGGAGTAATCCTAAACAAGGAACTTACCGAACTTCAGCCAAAATTGTATCTCTCTTTTGCTTTGCAGCATGCAATTTCCGCTTTCTTGACACAAAATCCTAATCAAGAATTCACATTACTCCATTGCTTAAATTGAGCTGACTAACTTGCATATTTACTAACAATGGATATGATACAAAAGGGGATTCATGAGTACGCAGATTTCAATCAAAGACTTTAAGCATTCAATTCGGCCCATTTCAATAGGCACAGAACAGTAAATATTTTGAATACAAATTATTGTTGAAAAAAAGCACAAGCCAAGAACCAACCAATTACACAACAGATTATGTTATTACAGCATCAATTGGGAAACAAAAACATAACAAAACTATAAATATTGAACCTTTTGCAGTTCCAAGAAATCCCCCACAAGTGTTTGATACTTCACTTTAGCCACGGCTCCATCATCAACACCAAGAGATTGGTCAACACCAGCAGACACAGAAAAATCCCTCTTCATCATCCGCTCAACGCATCGAAATTACCCAAAAAAAATCAAAGATTCAACAGAAAGAAGGGGGAAAAAACAATCCTGAACTAGCAGAAGGTTAAAGAGTTCCAAACAGAACACTCGTATTCTTGTTTATTCTTGAATCTCTGGATGTGATAAACCAAAACAAAAACCCATAAACAAAGCGACACAAATGGCAAGCAACGTAAGGTTCTGTTTGTGTGGCTGAAGGACGCTAGAATACATCTTCTTTTGTACCATTTCTCCCCTTCTCTTGATACGTTTTCCATAATAATAATAATAGTATTAATTTTGTTGAATGAGTTTCCTTTTATATTTTGGGTGCATATATAAATCATTGGTCCAGCGACGACATTGAAGATAGAGATTGGGAGTGAGAAGATTTGGGTTTGATGGGAGAGAGATACTTTGGGGTGGGCATAGGATATGGTGCAGAAGATCAATGGCTACAGGCTTACTATTGTCTGCAAAGTTCGGGTCGGATCCTTGATGAGTTTGATGCTGGAAATAAAATAACAAAAATAAAATGAAAAGGAAAATGTATATTAATTTGTTTAACTTAATCAAACAGAGATATTTATATGATAATTATTGCAGATTTTCTCTAAGAAAATAAAATGTTCGGTTCTCCAATATCTGAGATTAGATAAAATATTTGATTTTAACACCCATTAAATTGAATGAAGTTCCAGAAAATAGGAAATAAATTGAGATCCGACAAAGACAAACTTTAAGAAGTTACTCAACACAAAAATTGTTTAAACAATTATCTATTGTTCTTGGTTTTTTAAGAAGTATAAAAGGTCGAGTTTTTATCATAAGACTAGAGAACGACTTGTTTTAAAATTATTAAGCTCGCGAATAATCGAGCATGACTCGTTAAAACATGCTCGTTGCGTATTTATACTATTCCGGTTACTTCTCTTACACTCAAATTTCGATGTGAGATAACACAAGTTATTATGGTACACTAAAAAATCCAGCAAACTAGTCGAGCTCAAGCTCGCACACTCGGGGAGATGAAAATCCTTAAGTTCAAGCTCAGCTCGATAAGTTTAACGAATAATCTCGAGCAAGCTTTTTTACCGAATCCAGTTCTAGATAGCTCGCAAACGGTTTAATTCGTTTGTATCTCTAAGAGCAAGTATTGATAGATAAGTTTGCATATTTTTAGTGCTAACAAAAGACTTGCAACATAGGGGTGGCTACATGTGAATTGGGGATGAGAACGGATATGAATAGAATGGATAGCGATCCGAACTCAATTTGTTTGGGTCATGTTAAAATGATTATGTATCAAGTGAAATGTTTTATAGTTCCCTATTTGACTCATTTATTTTTTTACTATGGTATATGTTATTTTAATATAATTGATGGGAATAATAACTTTTGCTTCGAAGATTTTCCAAAACAGACATTAAATTGTATGATCATATCTTGTATCAAGTTTTCTCATATCTTGAATGTAAATGAGATTTTGTGGATTATATACACGTTAACATTTCTGGAATTTATATGAATTGTTGAATTGCATAGAATTACTAGTTTTGATATTTGATTGAAAGTGTGTTAGAGATTTTGTTTGATTTATTTTTATTTTTATATATAAATATACATGTTAAAAATTAAAAGTGTCAAAAATAATAATATGATATAGTTTTGTGAATATGTTGGCTAATCTCTAATAGTGCATTGTTTCCACAGAGCGGAATGATTTTATCAATTTTGGTTATTGATATATGGAACGATCTCCATTTATTTTTCTTCCCTTTCGAGTTTTGCACTTACTTTTTGACTTGGGAGAAATTTGTTCTTTATCTAAATATTCTCATGAGTATTCAAACTCGTGTGATCATTTTTTATTATGAACTTAAATTTTATATGACGTATAGTAATTATTTTGTGCTTAATTTTATAATATCAAAGGATTTTTGTTTCAGATCAAACTTGAGTTGCTCATGATCTTTGAGTTATCTCTTACTATTTTTAAAGCTGGGGCAATAGACCCAAAAGAATTGGTTTCATGGTATCTTTTGTTTTTATTTTTTGGATTTCAAAATTCATTATTTAAAAATTACAGTTCTGGAATGAGTCTTATATGAGACCGTTTCATGGATCTTAATCTGTGAGACGGGTCAACCCTACCCATATTTACAATAAAAAAGTAATACTCTTAACATAAAAAGTAATATTTTTTCATGGATGACCCAAATAAGATATCCGTCTCACAAAAACTATCCGTGAGACCGTCTCACACAAGTTTTTGTTTATGATATGATCTTCATTTAAATATAATCCAATTAAATTGTAGTTGTAATAGTTTCAAATTGTAGTATGATCAGTCATTAATTTTTACAATTATGATATTACTTATATTTGAATATAAAATAAGAGTGGATCTCATGTGAGACCGTCTCACGGATTTTAATATGTGAGACGAGTCAACCCTACACATATTCACAATAAAAAGTGATACTCTTAGCATAAAAAATAATACTTTTTCATGGATAACCCAAATAAGAGATCCCTCTCACGAATACGACCCGTGAGATCGTCTCACATAAGTTTTTGCCATAAAATAAATTAATCAAAGTAATTATAAAAAAATCTGTATAAGCATGCAACACATAACAAAAACCACTATTTTCAATTAAATCGTAATCGACCTACAATTGATTTTGTAAGTTTGCCTTTTTGTGATGTGATTTTGATTTTTTTATGAAACATCATTCCTAATCCATTATTTTTATTTCTGGACAATTTTAATCGTTTTTCGGCAATGTGTTGATATACATCTGCACTTAAAAAAAAAAGTAAAATTGTCAACATGAAAATATACATTATAAAAATAAAATTATATAAAACAGATTTCCAAAATCTTAAAAAACAAATTTACACGACCTCACATACAGTTTTCTCATTACAACAATAAATGGCTATTGTAACATTTTTTGTAGACATTTTTAATTAAATGTTGTTACAAATACTTAATAATGACACTTGTAAAAAAATTAATAATATGTAAAATAAAAAAAACATTAGATTAGTTTTCCTGACATTTTTAATTGATGTCATTTTTTATATGGAGGAAAACAATTATTTTTCCCACATCGTACAAAATTATTAGAAAACTAAAAATTTGTCACTATAAATAAATGTGGGAATATTTGGGTTGGATAAATATTAGAGGAGAGAAAATAATTGTTTCTTTCCATATAAAAAATGACATCAATTAAAAATGTCAGAATAACTAATCTAATATGTTTTTTTTTTCCCACGTTTATTTATTCTATTTTTCCCTCCTCCAATATTTATCCAACCCAAATATTCTCACATTTATTATTGTCACTATAAATAACATATACCACACTTGTAGTTGTCATTATAAATGATTTTAACTGACATATAAATTTGTCATTATTACTATAATAATAAGACATGTAAAAATGTATTTAAAACATGAGTTTTCCTGACATTTAAAATTGTCATTATATGAATAATTAGTGACACATATGAAGTTGTCATTATCATCTTATAATGACAATAAAAATGTCAGGAAGTTTAAGACGATATTGGAATAGAGGGCATTTGTTTGAAATGTTACTAAAACTTAAATGTCACTAAATATTGAATATAATAAAATTTATGAATGTCACTATAAACATTTATTCTTATAGTGTCCTATGTATAGTTTTAAATTTGACATAATTCCTTTCATATTACAAGCAAGAATTTTAAAAAAGAATGAAAAGTAAATAAAACGGATGTGAGTTAAGCAGCAGCAACACGTGTGAGTGGAAGTGTGGAACCCCATTGAAAATGGATACGTGTGGCTTCCATGCAGCTGTACAAGCCAAACGTGGCAACCACCTCATGATATATACGCCCATCCACTTGGAAATGAAACCGTAATCCATCACAGGATGAACTCCGATGATGTGAAAAAAGCTGGGTCAGCGTACCGGCGGAACATGCCTTACAGCCCTTACGCCATTGCTGCAGCCGCCCTCGCTGCGGTCGGAGGTCTCTGGTACTGGAACTCCCGAAGACAACAGGAAGACCAGTCCTCGCAGAGGGTCCCCGCCGATGAAACTCGGCCACGCAAATAGGAATGTGTACCGGCGTTATTGTATTATTTTCTTTGTTCGACTTTCCAGTTGTCGAATTTATAGGATGTAATGTAGTAAAATAATATTTTGATATTTATTGTACGTGAATTCTCATGTTGCGTAAGAAACATTAATTCAAGAATTATATGTGCTACGTTCATGTTTCTGAAAAAGTATGCTGGTATATTATGGAAAACTTAGCAATTTATAATTAGAAAATCAAATTTAATCCTACATTCGATTCATTCATAGAGAAACTTTCCGAGTTTGAGGCAAATTTTCCGTCAGTTTCTCGCTAGTTGCTACATAGATGAAACAAGAAGTTCAAAAAGACAAATTAATACAAAAAATTGACTTTTCTCCAAGAATTCCCCAGGCTCTCTCTCCAAAATTCACACATGTTCTTGGTCCCATCTTTATGCCTATGAAACCGCGCTACTTGTGCGTGGCTCAATCGATCTTGACGGAAGAATAAATCAGCCTTGTGAACCAGAAGCACGCGTAGAAGCCGATGGTGCCCGTGAGCACAAAGAACGCGTAAGAAGCAATCAACATGTAGCCGAAGTACAAAGCACCTGAGACTGGCTTCGTTATTTCCAGCTTGGTGAAGAAGTAGAACGTGGCGTAGAGGAAGAGGTATAATGCTGAGGATCCGGATGTCAGGTATGACCTCCACCACCAGAGGTAATCTTCACTGCACAACTGGAAGTAGCAGAGCACAATAGTTATCTCGGCGCAGGTGACGAGGAGGATGATGAAGACGATGAAGAGGAAACCGAAGATGTAGTAGTATTGGTTCATCCAGATTGAAGTTAGTATGAAGAAAAGCTCGATGAAAACAGCTCCAAATGGAAGGATTCCTCCGATCAATATGGAGAAGATGGGGTTCATGTACCACGTCTGTTCAGGAATCTGTCTCGGGATCTTGTTCGTTTTTACAGGATCCTCTATTACCGGTTTCTTGAACCCTACGTAGCTGCCCACGAACACGAGCGGAACTGAGATTCCAAACCATAGGAAGACCAGGGCAAACATTGTCCCGAACGGCACAGCCCCGGAAGACTTCTGGCCCCAGATGAGCGCATTTAGCACAAAGAAGACCGCAAACACAGCAGCAGGGAAGAAAAAAGCAGTTCTGAGGGCGATTTTCTTCCATTCCGTGCCTTTGAACATTTTGTAGAGACGTGCAGCGGCGTAACCAGCAAAAATTCCCATGAAAACCCAAAGCAATAACATGGCAGTCATCAGCCCACCCCGGTTCGAAGGGGATAGGAATCCTAGGACGGCAAAGATTGTCGTAATGAGGATCATTCCCAAGAATTGTACACCGGTTCCAACATACACACAGAGCAAGTCCGAGTTGATTGGAGGCCGGAACACGTCCGAATGGACTAATTTCCATCCAGTTTCTTCCTGAGCCTCTTCCTGCGTCTCAAGTTCGTTGTACTTGGAAATGTCACGATAAAGGGTTCTTAGCATTATCATCGCTACCATGCCAGAAAGGAAGAGAACAATCATCAGAGAGTTTACTATGGAGAACCAATGGATTTGATCATCGGTCATTAGAAGATAAGTGTCCCATCTTGATGCCCATTTTACCTCACTCTCCTGAAATACAGTTCGTATCACAAAACGTCCACCTCGCAAATATTTAATCAGATAAAGCAAACTAACAAAAAAACATGTCCCGTGAAAGGAAGATGAGAAGTTTTAGGCTATATATTTAACGACTCATCATCAAGGATGAGAAATTTATGGGAGACATGATCACCAGGAATGCAACGTCGTAAGTGAATATCACTTCTTGCTTATCTTCAACCTCTAGTGGAGAGTCTGAAGATGAAACTGTACGCTTAGTATGGGGATCACATGTAGTTAAACGAACATCCTTACTCCACTGCCCTTCATATTCATGCTTGACGCTAAGAAATAAAGAGAAACACGATTAAAGGTTTCGTGAATATAGACTTCACCAAGAGAGTACGTAATAGGGAGGGAGATGGTCTAGAAAAATACATCCGTGAAAAAACCCACCTAAATGGTGTGACCTCAAAACCTACTATTCTGGCAGTCTCGGTCACCTGATCCTTGTGAAACTTGACCGTGAAGCTCAAGTGGTTGTTGAGGAAGTATTTTACATCCTTGCTCTGGACATAACAAAAACGACGCCAGTGAAAAAAACGAAAGAAATGTTCCACAGATATCATTCAAAAAATTTAGGACGAAGTTGGTCCATTTACGCCACTATATTGTCCTTTGAGCCCAATATGATAACCCAGCTGGTAGATTGTTGGTCCTTCTTGTTGTCTTGGAATTGGAACTACCAATGGAAGGTTATCCAAGATCCTGTAGAACAAAAAGGTAGAGTTATTGGGCAAGGAGATGCTCTTAAATTTTAAATACACTTTAAAAATAACATAATTAAGATAGATATATGTTCCATACATGTTGACACGATATTCATCCTCAATCTTGTCTTTGAATTGTTTTGCAACTTTGGCGTCAAGTATAACCCGACAAAGAACACTGCACATTTGTGGTTCCCTCATTTTAAACTGCGACAGTAAGCAATGTTAATGACAAACACAACGGTTAAAAGGACTATTATATCAGGTAAGAAATTTTACTGACCACAAAGGGGGAATTTTCAATACGGTCTCCACGAAGCACTTCACCAAGATTTTCCCTACTGTCAACTATGGTTTTCGGAGAACAAAAGGGAAGAGAATAGTATGAGTAGGGAAGTTGAGTTCTTATTGAAGTCAATTTGTTCACTTTCACGTTCAGTGGAGCTCCCTGGAGTAAAATTATACATTAAAAGAAAAATATAAAAAAGGCTAACATAAGAACATTTCTTACTTCAAGCGGACCGCATTATGTAGAGAAGGAAGCATTGAAGATATAAACATAAAACATGCAATTTTATTAACTCCTCGAATTACACGCATCAGTTCTTCAAAAGAAGGGAAAAAAGACGGCCACTGCGACACTGAAGAGTCAACTCTCTTCTTGTTCTCCGATGGTAAAGTGTGTGCTCATTAAATTCAACTTCAGGTGGCACTAGATACAGCTTGTAAGTTAAATTTTATCTGTTTTTTCGGAGAATCTTTTCAATTTAATAAAATGGCCGAAATATGCAAATGCAACTTCACCAAATTAAGCAACTATTTATGAGTCCTTTTCCAAAATTATAATTCTCCGTATCTTCCAAGATTCAATATCCGGAATGGAACACATCCTTCTTCATAAGTCAGTCACTCTGAAGCATATGGGAACAAAGATGGACATGAAAATTCTGAGAGAAACGAGCAAGAAACTAAAGCAATAATCTCATGAACTAGATAATTTACAGTCTTGTAGATCACTTACCAAATATGACACAGCAATAAAAATATTAGCTGATATACTTGGTTTTAACAGACACACACACACACATTGATAGATATTCAAATTTCAAGTTAAATCCTTCAAACTTTAAGCTTTGCCCCGAGAAAATACATGAATTCGTCCATAATCAAAATTCCTCTTTCTTCTCCAATACGACCCTATTATTAAACTACGATTGATAACACGAGTTTTGTCATTAGTAGATCTCCGTCTTAAAACACAAGATTAAACAAAGAGCATTGTCCTCCAAAAATTCAATCTTTTCACCTCTTCTCATGACAAAAATCTAGTGGAAACAAGTATCGATGACTCCGATGCATTTTGTTCAAATCAAAACCTCTGATCAAATCTATGACTTGACAAAAACCCAATTCGAATAGCTAATTCCACATAAAAGCACAGAGAACGAAAAAGATCAGATCTTTAAATAGAACACAGATCAAGAAACACGCCAAAACTTCACTAATTCAGATGGAAGTACGCGAACATAAAAATGCTGTTCACAGAAAATAAAAAAATAAAAAAAATCGGACCTTTTGGAAGTCTTCGGGGGCAACGCCGGGAAGATAGAAGCCGATGGCATTGTGGGAAATCGTTAAAACGAAGATGGTTTCGAAGATGAAGATTAACCGCATTGTATGAGATTGAATCGCAGCTCTTGCCATTGTGGAATCAAATTCAAAGCCGTACTCTGTGCTTTCAGATCCAGAGAGAGAGAGAGGGAGGACAATGGGAATTAAGATGAGTTAATAATCTTTGTGTGTATTCAATTTCAAGGCTGTCGGTTGCATTAGTAGTTGCAATTTCACCAATGGCAAAACTGGCAATCACATCAAAGGTTTGTTGAAATCGAAATTGGTTATCTATATATATATATATATTTGTCTAAATTGCAAATTTATTCATTTATATTGGTTACTTTTAATTTGTTGTTATTCTTTGTGTAATCATTTTTCAACTTGGTCACAATATATGTCCATATGGTGCAGACGTGTAGTGTCACATCGTATGCGCATTCACTTTTGCATGTACATATGTTTAGTAGCCGCGGGAAAATTGTGCACGTGTGAGATAATACGGAAGAAATTAGTTTCATTGTGCACGTGGAGTAATAAATGTAACGGGAAATTTGGGTTCAGTCCCCAGCCACCATTTTTTTTGTGTTCAGTCCCTAGGTACTTTTTTAGTAACACATTTCCACATGAAATGTACCACATTTCCACGTGAAGTGTACCACATTTTGTATGACATAGTACCACAATTTTGTGGGTAGAGAGTGAAGCCAAAAAAATTTTTTGATTGGAGATTTTTCAATAACTTCCCCTAAATTTAAATCTCGAACTTAAGAATTTCAGATTATTCAATTTAAAACATGGGTTTTAAAAACAACGATTTATATAAATTTATAATAAGAAAAACATAAAAACTCTTGTAACACGGTTTCTTAGATTAATTTCGTGGGTCGACTATCTTATTTGGACCATCTTTGAAAAATAATTATTTTTTATGATAAGTGTATAACTTTTTATTGTGAATATCGGTAGGGTTGACTCGTCTCACAAATAAAGATTCGTGAAACCGTATCTAAAAGAAAATATTTTTAATGTTTATAATTTAGTTGATAACATACTCATCTTCAAAATTTTTAAAATCAATAATTTGAAAGAAGATTAACATAGTAAGATGTGATGGAGTGATAAATTCAAATCTCAAACTTGAGAAATTTTAAATTATTCAAGTTTTAACTTGGGTTTTAACAAATCAATAAATATTAAGTTCTGATATTATAATTTGTGTTTACAATAAAAAAAATGTAAAGTTTTTAAATTAGTTGTAATATACGTGGCTTTAAATTTTTTAAAATCCATAATTTGAAAGAAGATTGCACGATAAGATATGGAGTAATAAATTTAAATCTCTAACTTGAGAGATTTTAAATTATTCAAGTAAAACATGGGTTTTAAAAACATGAATATAAATTATTGTAAGGTGTAATAAATAAACTCGAACCGCCAACCTACCAAAAAAATTTGGGCTCGGACAGGAGGTTTTAGGTTTAGGATCAAATATGATTGGACTCGAAATCTAACCCGAAAAAAATTAGATTGTGTTCGGTTGATCTATATTAAAAATCAAATCACCCGTCAAACCAAAGTACCAAACTCATCCAATTCACTCAAGCTATTTATATTTTCTTACATTACGTGAACATCCCAGAGCTTTTTATTTCAGGGCTGATAAAGTTTAATGTTATTGAGACATGAATTTGTTGCATAAATTAGTTACATGGACACACGATTAAGTGGTTCATCATTCAATTTTAAACTTTTTTTTTTTTTTTCTGTGGAAAATATTGAGAGGATTAGATTATTTGATTAAAAATATTATGAATTAGTTCATTAATGAGAATGCTGAGTTAAATATTGGTGCAACATATTATTGGTGATTCTAACATTGTTATTGATACTGAACATTGAAAAGTGAGCAAGTTAAATTTTGTAAATTAAGGTTTTTTTAAAAGTTTTCATATTTTATTTATTTTTATTTCATACATTGTTTCAAAATTCGACTCCACAAAAAAGAGTGAAACGACATAGAAATAGTAGAGCTTAAAACTTGGAAGTAATATTGTTTGCTGAAATTTTTTAAATTATATACCGACATCATAAATTTTCATCGTTTAATATTAATTACTTCAAAAACAATTGTGTAGAAAATTCAAATATTTCACAAAAAGTTAGGGCCCATTGTGTGACAGTTTAAACCAACCCTACGCGACTCGACCCATTTGAGTTGACACCTAAATATTAAGTCATGATATTGTAATTTGTATTTCAAACATTATTTTTTTAATATTTATTTTAAAGCTATAACATACATAGCTTTAAACTTTTTAAAAAGTCCTCGCAAATCATTTATTGTACTGAATCGATTTATTTAATTATTATTATATATCAATACTGTCGTAGAGATCTGTAACTTTAAACAATTTTTAAGGTTCGTTTCATTTTTTGAGATGTGAAGGTGAAAAATAAAATATGACCATAATCTTTTTGTAAAAATGTGGTAAAATCAAACAAAAAATATGTAATTAGGGGATACTTCCATTTATGAGAAATAAAACCCTAATCCATCGGGCTTTTCCACACACACCTAAAACTTTGTGGGCTCTAACAGATGAATAATGGATCTAGAAGGTTGTCCGAAAATGGACTGTTTTATTGCAAAACTTATAAAAATTATAGATAATTTTTGTAAAAAAAAAAAAAATTGTAACGAATTCTCGTGTTCTGCAGATAACACTTAATTTGCAACCGCCTTCGGTAAAATATTATGGAAATTTGTCAGTCTCGACTTAAAATTCTAATGCAAAGTATAGACTAATAAAAGAATGGTTTGGTCGACGTGGTCGCGAAAAACAAATAGTTGTGCCAGTTTTATTGATATTTCGTAGAACTATCACAGTTATTATCACGCGAAGTATTTTTATAATAAAATTATAAATAATTATATAACTTGGAAAATTTTTAATTGACACAAATTAAGAAAACTACATAAAATGTTCCGCAAAATCCTTGCTCCATTCCATGAAAACGCCGAAATTTAAGAAAAAACCGACCTTATATTTACACAACTATTTTAGCCTATAACTTTGTCATGACAGCGAACGAGGAGATTCAACATCTTAGAATCATCACGCTCGTTAATTGTCCCACATCGGTTGGATAAATAACTTGAGTTGTATATATTGGCTGGGACAATCCTCCCCCTCTTGAGCTAACTTTTGGAGTTGAGTTAGATTCAAGTTCCAATCTTAACAACGTTTTTGTCTCAAATAATAAAATAATTAAAATTAAAAAATAACAATATTGTAATTATTATCTTTTAAATTATCATCACATCACGCGAGCCAAGCTTATCGAGCAAGCTACTATTCTTCAATTGAACTCAAATTTCAACTGGAGAGAAGGTTCGAGTTTGGGTTAGGCTATAAAAATCTTCTTCTGTTTTGACTTGGTAAGCAACCGTGCTTTGAAATGGTGCATAAATTCTTGCTATTTATTGTTCTGTAAGTTTTTCCATAGATTTCTTCAATTAAAAATCAGACAGTTAGCGTGATCATGTATATTGTATAATAATAATAATAACTAAAAAAACCTATTTTTCCTACCATTGACCAAATTAATGGTGTCCATGTACGTTTTGATTTCTTACAATTAGAGTTTAATACTGAGTTATTATATATTGAAATTTCAAACATGACTTAAATAATTAAATATGGAAAAAGATTATCTCCAACCACAAAAAATCCATTTGGTGCAAGTTTTGCACTGAAATAGTGTGATTTTTGCATCAAATACAACATCTATTTCCAACAAATTTTCTTGAAATCTTATCCAAAAAAGAATATTATCGCAATATTCTTGTTATTTTATATATGTTAATTGTATCTTTTAATATTTTATAATATTAATTTCTTTGTATTAAACTATTATATTATTTAGTTATGAATTATATTGTCATATTAATTATTTGCATTTGTATTAGACTATTATATTATTTATAAATCATTAAATCAAATCATTCCGTAATTATTTATAAATAATATAAATAAATAAAATCAATAATTAAACATTTAGTTATAAAATTAAATCATTCCGTAATTATTTATAATTAATGTAAATAAATAAAATCAATAATTAAAAATTTATTTATAAAATTAAACGAATAATAGTTATTAAATTTTGATGTTTAAATATTTAATTATTAAAAAAATAAATAAGTATTAAATTATTATCTATATATTATTTATAATTATTACAAACAAATAATCGTATTAAGAAAAAATGATTGGCCCTGCACCAAATTAGGACGGGCCATTTCAGTGCAAAATATAGCGCCACGAGAATGAAAAGCTGCGCAGCGTTGGAGATGACCTTATATGTCATCTCGACTGCCAACATAGACTACACCAATTCTACATATAGCATTAATGTTAGTCAAAGAAATGTGACACAGACTCGAGAATGTGGAGGTGTCTGTGTGTGTGTTTTTTTTTTTAAAATTTAAATTCACGAGTTCAGTACGTATTTTATACGATTGCCTCAAAAGAATTAATTAATTCGGATATATTCATTTGAAGTAATCGTAATTTTAGTTATCTACATAATGCGTGTGTGTGTGTGTGTGTTTATATATATATATATATATATATATATATATATATATATATATATGTATATATATATGTATATATGTTTATACATATATATACATATATATATATATATATATATATGTATAATATATATATATATATATGTATATATATGTATATATGTATATATATATATATATATCAGCGTTGGAGATGACCTTATATGTCATCTCGACTGCCAACATAGACTACACCAATTCTACATATAGCATTAATGTTAGTCAAAGAAATGTGACACAGACTCGAGAATGTGGAGGTGTCTGTGTGTGTGTTTTTTTTTTAAAATTTAAATTCACGAGTTCAGTACGTATTTTATACGATTGCCTCAAAAGAATTAATTAATTCGGATATATTCATTTGAAGTAATCGTAATTTTAGTTATCTACATAATGCGTGTGTGTGTGTGTGTTTATATATATATATATATATATATATATATATATATATATATGTATATATATATGTACATATATATATATGTATATATATATGTATATATGTTTATACATATATATATACATATATATATATATATATATGTATAATATATATATATATATGTATATATATGTATATATATATGTATATATGTATATATATATATATATATATTATACTTCGTGGGTTTTTTTTTTTTAAAAAAAAGTTTATAGGTCGCGTCGAGCCTTGCTGTCTCTAGCAAGATCGAATTTAATATTTTCGATCTCCACTTACATCGGTTCAAAAAGCTTCAAATTTAAGCTATAGTCATGTATAACTATATTGTCACAAAATATTATAAAAAGTGGGTTTCACTTTTGCTAAATAATCTAATCTAATGCATTAATTTTGTCTACCATTTAAATTAACTCACGATTTTTTTACAACTTTTGCCAATAGAAAATTGCGCGCATATATAAAATTGAAAATTTACATTACCGATTTTATATATTTGTCAGTCTCTTTGCAATTTGATTTTCTGTGTTGTTAAATTTCAATAGTAATCTACTATCTTTGTTTTATTGGTAATTTTATTTTTTTTCCCGATGTGGTACTAATGTGAGACTTACTAACACTCTCGATGAAAGAACTAAAATTGTTAAAAATCAGAATATATACCCGCATGATAACTTAAAAAAAATCGGAAAAAAAAAAACATATATTATCAAAAATGAAAATTTTCCTATAAAATTTAGGACATGTACATATAGTAATGGACGCATGTATTTAAAAACTAAAGAGGATAATGATTACTCCAAAATTAAACAATATCCCCTAAGAACTGTATGCAATCGTAATATTTTATTGCAAATTTGAAGTCAACGGAATGATCCATTCCACCAAGAAACATCGTTTTAATTAAGTTACATTTAAGAATAATAATTATAATACTTAACTTATATTAGAAAAATCAGTTCATGACACGAACTTTCTTTGTTTGATGGAAGAAAAGCGTTAGCTTCCTATAAAACCCTCGAATTGGAACACGTAAAAATTTATTCGTACACTGTTGTCCCCATATTATGTCTCAAATGGCCTCCTCGTTGTCTTCCAGCAAAATCGAACCTCCAACTTTTGGAAAATTGGTTACCATTCTTAGTATTGATGGTGGAGGCATTCGGGGGATTATTCCAGCCACGATTCTTGAATTTCTTGAATCCGAACTCCAGGTAAGATATTTTTTTTAGATGTCGCAATCGTAAACATACAACCGATTTTTTCTATTCAGAAAACCCAAACAAAACAAAAAAACGGGGTGGGTAATCTTACTTGATCGAGGGTCTCCATCACGGACTGTTGGAGGAGGCTACTCCACGTATTTTTCACGATAAATTATATTTTTATAAAAAAAGCTACCAAAAAAATAATAATTATGCCCAGTAAACCCTCCCTCTAATAATTTGAATCTTGTTTATTTATTTATTTTTACTTGAAATAATTTTTCCCCAGAAATTAGATGGTGAAGATGCTCGGATCGCAGACTACTTCGACGTTGTGGCTGGAACAAGCACGGGCGGACTTGTGACGGCCATGTTGACTGCACCTGATGCCAACAACCGACCATTATATGCTGCTAAAGATATTGTTCCCTTTTACATAAAACATGGACCTATGATATTTCCATATAGAGGGTATTGAGTGCAGATAAATTATTTACACGTTGATAACTTTTTTAAAAATCGTCGAAATTTGCTAGGGTTCTTGAATTATTTCCTTGATTCTTGCAGAGGTATTATAGGATCGATGGAAAATACAATCGTTAAACTTGGGAACCCCAAATATGACGGGAAGTACCTGCACAAGTTGATAAGGGACAATTTGGGACAGACCCGGTTGCATGATACCTTAACAAACGTTGTCATTCCGACGTTTGACATCAAAAATTTGCAGCCCACTATATTCTCCTCCTTTGAGGTATTTTTTTTTTTTTATCTTTTTTTTAATTACAACTTATTAGCGATTAATTTTAGTACCAATCAAAAATTGACGAATTGGAAGATGGTTATAATTAATTAATTTGTCATATAATATAAATTCATGCAGACGAAAAATTCTCCAGCTTTGGATGCACTGTTATCTGATATATGCATCGGTACTTCTGCTGCACCAACTTATTTTCCGGCTCACTATTTCACTAACGGTGATGGCTCTGGGAATTCTTCCGAGTTCAATCTAATTGATGGCGGCGTCGCTGCTAACAATCCGGTATAAATATATATGATAAGATGCCAACTAAAGAACGAGTCAAGTTCAAGTTATAATAAACATGTAAAATATTATATATGTTCGTTATGTAATGTAGAAAATATGAACTTAACTTCCATAATATTTCATGTAGGCGCTGATTGCCGTCGGAGAGATAACGAAACAAGTATTCAGAAACGACCCCAATTTTTTCCCGATCAAACCAATGGATTACGGCAGATTGCTGGTGATCTCATTGAGCACGGGATCTGCAAAACAAGAACAGAAATTTACAGCAGAAATGGCTGCCAAATGGGGTCTGTTTGGATGGTTGATTCAAGGAAATTCAACCCCTATTTTAGATGTATTCAATCAAGCAAGTAAAGATATGGTGGATTATTTCTTGTCCATCGTCTTCCAGGCCCTTCATTCTGAAGATAATTACCTCCGGATTCAAGTAAGACCCAGAAACCCAACTTAAAATTCGTGTCATTTTTTTTCCATTTCAAAAAAAAAAAAAAAAAAAGAACTTGATTATTTTCTTAATACAGGATGAGTCATTAGTAGGGACGAATGCATCGGTTGATGTTTCGACGAAGAAGAATCTTGATGAGCTTGTAAAGATTGGACAAAATTTGCTAAATGGTCCATGCTCTAGGGTTGATCTGCAAGCTGGAGTGTCAGAGCCTATAGTCAACGGAGGAACAAATAAGGATGCTTTGATAAAGTATGCACATAATAACATAGCTTTCAATACTTTTAATTTACGCAAGGAAAATTATGATTTTAGTAATATATTCGTCTCTTTATCATGTGTATATATATATTTTTCAACGTGTCGCTGATGTGTGAAGTATCACATAAGTTTTATCATAAAATAAATATTAAAATTAAAAAAAACATTGACAAAAATTGCGAAACATAACCTCATTTTGACAAGATGTACAGATGACGAGATTTTTCCAAGAATCTAAAATACAGCACCGACAAGTTTTTCTTTGTTCAATTTAAATTCAAACTAGTCATCCTTTGCAAAAGATGCATACAATTGCATTTTTAAGATAAAATATAATTATACGAATTTATTTTTACATAAACAGTAATAAACTGATGGAGAAACTTTTCCCTCTCTAAATTTATGCTGAAGTTTTGATTAATTTTGTTTTATTTTTATCATAAAAGAAAATTATTTTTGGAAGGGTAATATATATATATATATATTTTATAGAGAAGGTTTATTGGAATTTTTAGACCCATTAATAACATAAAATAGATACTTTGGGTATCTGTTAGTATTTGGAAACAAAAAAAAGTAATTAATCATTTTGATTTAATATTCTTTGTTAGGTTTGCAAAAATATTATCCGATGAACAAAAACTCCGAAGATCAAACTCACCAACGCAAAACAAGTCGGATACATGATTGTGGATTACGAAGGACGAGCAGCAACTGTGGATTTTATAATTTATTTTGTGTGTGTGTATTTCATTTATTTAGTTTAATTCTCTAAGGTATTATTTGGTTAATTTTCATGTGATTTTAATTGGTATTTTTATTGTTGTGATTGTAAAACAATATTATCCATATACCGTATTTCATCGGGCAGATTTGCTAACCTCGCCCAGCTCCGTGAATACTCGACCATGAAAGTCTATTCTCATTAATGACATTGAAAAAACATTATTTAATAAATAATAATTAATAATATATAAGGTCCAAAAAAACCAAAATAATTTTATGCAATTAAGTACATGATCTCGAATAAATCATAAATGGAATTCAAAGAATATATATATAATACAACTACCATACTGTTTATTTAATTAATTAATTGTACGTAGATTGGCTGGTTAACTGGAAATTATTCATCCTTATTATATTATATATAATTTTGGGAAAAAAATGTTTAATTCCTATATTTGAACAAGTTGATAGAGTCCATATACGTTTAATAATTGATTTATTATAATTCGTGTTTTATTGTATATTAAATTTTAAACACGTCTTAATTAAATAATTTGGCGTAATACTTGTCCACGACTATGACGAGCATGTCTTAATTAAATATTTTGGCATACTAGTTTTATCCACGACTATGATGAACACGTATTAATTAAATACACACAAAAATTACTATGAGACCATATTACAAATTAATTTTGTGAGACGGATCTTCTATCCGACCCAATTCATGAAAAATTACATTTTTTTATGTAAAAAAGTATTAGTTTTCACTCTAAATATGGATCTAGCCTACCCATTCCACGGATATTAATTCGCGAGATCGTCTCACATAAGAACAACTCAATAAATAATTTGTTAAATCAAGATAGCGAAAATAATTTAATAGGTCCGTTAACTTGTACAATTTTTATATTTAGTTAACTAAGTTTTCAAATTTTGTTTTAGTACAATAATCTTTAATTCCTCACCAAAACAAAAATTTGAAAACTTATTGAACTAAATGGAAATTAAAGATTATTGTACCAAAACGAAGGAAATTTGCATTTTGGTTCCTTCATGTTTGTCTTTTATGATTTTGATATTTTATGTTGTCAAATTTCAGTCCGAGTCTACTATCTTTTTGTTTTTGTTTTTTGCATTCGACGCTGATGTGATGCTGATAATTGTGGTGACACATTAGCACTACTGATTAAACATTACTAAATTAAAATTTTCGAAAATTGAAATATACAAGACTCATGAGACTGAAATTTGATAACATAGAAGATATAAAACGCAACTATAAAAGACCAAAAATGTAATTTTTTATTCCAATTTTCGTCCATTTGGTTCTAATTGTTGACGTGACACTGAATATAACATAAAAAATTTATTGATTTTCAGATGTAACGTCAATAATTTGAAAAAAAAATAGAAGAAAATTAAAAGTTAGTATATCAAAACCAAAATTTGAAAATTTAATATTTCACTAGTTAATGGACCAAAAATTATTTCCTCTCAAAGAAAATGTTGGGCAGATATCATGCTACATCATCTCAACTTTTCCTCAGTCAATATGATTGAAACGCTATTGCTCACATAATTTCAAGTAGGGTTCCAACTTCACATTTTCATAATCGTCTTAAATAAATTACAAAAAAAGTCAAGCTTGGGGATTTTCATCCGATATCGATCATCGCCATTCAAGTTGTCTACATAATACTTCATTGTATTTAAAAGCATTTTTTAGTTCAACCCTTTGCTGTACTTTAGCTTTCGAGATAAGCATGTGGTCTCTATATAATTAAAAACTTAAAATTTTAAATTGGACTAATTACTATATTATCGATTAGTATTATTTAATTTTATTCTGATTTTTCACAAATTATAGTATTTAGTGCATTAATTATGTAAACGCCTGCCAACATGTGGGCACTAATATAAAATTTAGGACACAGTCATGCATGTAATAAAAAATTAAAGAGGATAATGATGAATCTAAATTCAAACACTAATATTCCTTAGCCATCTTATTTTAGGATAAGTTCGCGTTACCTATTATAACTTTAAATCACTCGTGTTTTGTCACGTTATCACTGTGAACATTAATATTATCTATGCATTGAAATATAATAAACATTTGGATACATGATTGGGATACTACGTACCCTAAGGTAGCGTCTCACGACCTCTCATGTTATCCTAATCTTTTATTGCAAGCAGATGATCCATTCCACCAAGAAACGTCGGTTTTAATTTACATTGAAGAATAATTAATACCTAGCAGTGCCTAACAGCTGACCAAAGCCAATAGATTATTTTTTTTAACAGAATTTAGAAATTTAAATAATTGGCACGACGTTTGATTGATGTGTGGAAAGCATGAGCAAAAAAAAAAAAGAAAAAAAAAATTGTGGTTCGTTGAATATTACAATAATAATAATCAATATTCATGGAGAATCCAGATTTCTTCCTATAAAAACGCTCGAGTTTTGTCCACCATTGCACAAAATAAAAATCAAGTCGTTCACGTAAGTTCTTCAATATTGTATCTCAAATGACCTCGTTGCTATCTTTCAATAAAATCCAACCTCCAGCTCTTGGAAAATTAGTGACTATTCTTAGTATCGACGGCGGAGGAATTCGAGGCATCATTCCTGCCACCATTCTTGATTTTCTCGAATCCGAACTCCAGGTATAATACTTCTAGCTATATTTAAGATTGTAACGAATCGAGTTATTGTGTTTTGAAAACAAGAAGAAAACATGGTTTCAGCTCAAATTGAAGATGAGCATGAGGAGGTATCCAGTTGGAATTAGAGTTGACTTATTTTACTATGCAGTACTTTTCATCTTTGGTTTCAGGATCAAATTATGCAGTAGTATCTGTAGATTTAAAATAATTCTAAATAATACACACCCGATCGAGCACCAGAAAATGAAAAGGCCAATATCGAATCTGCCGAAATCACTAATTAACTTGCAAGTTTCAGACTTGCACTCCATCTTTAATACTTCATCAAGGACTGGTGGAGGCCACTGATCAATATATTTTGGATGTTAAAATCAAACTATATCTTTAAATTATTTGAAAAATGTATGATTTTTTTTCTTTTGGGATGGTACAGATTTCCTCCTACTTTCCGCATAAGCACCATCTTCGATAAAATTCAAAAAAAAAAATTGTATTAAACTGGAAACTTTTTAATTAATCCCCAGAAATTGGACGGTAAAGATGCTAGAATCGCGGACTACTTCGACATTGTGGCTGGAACGAGCACTGGTGGACTTGTGACGGCCATGTTAACGGCACCTGATGCCAACAATCGACCATTATATGCAGCTAAAGATATTGTTCCATTCTACCAAAAACATGGATCTTACATATTTCCGAAAAAAGGGTACGCATAAATTTATATTCTACCGGGCAGGATGTCTTCGGTTTTTAAAATTTTACATTTGATAAATTTTCATGATCATGAAATTAGGGGTTCTAAATATATTTGTTTGATTCTTGCAGAGGTATCATAGGATCAGTGGAAAACACGTTGGTTCAAGTTGGGAACCCCAAATACGATGGAAAGTATCTGCACAAGTTGATAAGGGACAATTTGGGAAAGACCCGGTTGCACGATACCTTAACAAACGTTGTCATTCCAACTTTTGACATCAAGAATTTGCAGCCCACCATATTCTCCTCCTTTGAGGTCCTTGTTTAATTCCATCTCTTTCTTTTTTTATTTGTTAGCGATCGCAAACTTTGGAGAGAATGGATATAATATATCTGATTTGTATGTTTTTAACTTATTTTTATAATTTGTGTGATTATTTATTCATCCCAAACGACTATTAAAATGCACGTCTTTATATTATGAAAATTGACGCTGACTTCTTTCTTTTTTATTAATTCATTGAATGGCATCAAGAAGGAATAAATTTTTTGTACCTGATCTTTCAACTTCATGTATTATTTAATATTTTTTCCATTAACTTGTTCATTCTTTTGTTCCGTTAAGTTTTCAAAGTTTTGTTTTGCTACATTAACTTATAATTTTGACTATTTTGGTTCAATTTACGGTTATTTTGGTCTCTAATTTTTTTAAAAAAAATAGAACAAGTTCTAAATTTTAACATGCAGATCGAAACGATCCTTTTGAATGTTGATGTGCGTCACTTGGGATAATAATTAGAGGTATCTTTAATCAGAGAATGTTATAAATCTTTCACTTTTTTTTCTCAAGCATTTTTTTTATCATGTTTGTGAATATTAAAGGGTGCCCAAATGCATTTCACCCCAATATTTTACGTATTCATATATATCTAGAATAATCCGTTATTTGATCAATACTTTTGACCGAAAATCAAATAATTACTAAATATTTAACCATTTGTTTGTCATATATAAATTCATGCAGACGAAGAATTCTCCAGCTTTGGATGCACTGTTATCTGATATATGCATCAGCACTTCTGCTGCACCAACTTATTTTCCGGCCCACTATTTCACTAACGATGATGGCTCTGGGAATATTTCCGAGTTCAATCTAATTGATGGCGGCGTCGCTGCTAATAATCCGGTATAAATATAAGCTTAAAAAAGAGTTAAGTCGAGTCGAGGTCAAGCTATAATAAACATGTAAAATATTATTGCATGTCCTTATGTAATATAAATATGGACTTAATTTCCTTAATGTTTCTTGTAGGCATTGATTGCCGTCGGAGAGATAATGAAACAAGTATACAGAAAAGACCCCAATTTATTCCCGATGAAGCCCATGGATTGCAGCAAATTGCTGGTGGTCTCATTGAGCACTGGATCTGCAAAACAGGAACAGAAATATACAGCAGAAATGGCTGCCAGTTGGGGTCTGTTTGGGTGGTTGATTCAAGGACATTCAACCCCAATTTTGGAAGTATTCACTCAAGCAAGCAAAGATATGGTGGATTATTTCTTGTCCATCGTCTTCCAAGCCCGTCATTCCGAAGAAAATTACCTCCGGATTGAAGTAATTCCATGAAACTCGTCTTAAATTTCATATCATCAATTGTTCTTATCCTTGGTGATCAGTTATTTTTGTCAAGTAGTTTTTTTATCAATTTGCGACTTCCGTCTTATCAAAATGACATGACTCTTTAGTTGGACCCAATGCATCGTTGATTCATTTTCAATATTTGTGGTCATGATACATATGGTGACCAAAACTCGATCGTTTTCTTAATACAGGATGATTCATTAGTTGGACCGAATGCATCGGTGGATGTTTCGACGAAGCAGAATCTTGATGAGCTTGCACAGATTGGACAAAAGTTGCTAAAGGGTTCAAGCTCTAGGGTTGATCTGCTAACCGGAGTGTCAGTGCCTGCAGTCGACGGAGGAACAAATGAGGATGCTTTGATTAAGTATGTTTCAAAACCCTTAATATATTCCATTCTAATTCGAACTAATATGAATTGAATATAGTTTTACATGCAATAATTTTTTGTGATTTTATATGATAATTTTCTCTAAATTAAGTTTTTGTTTAATTTTTTTTCTCAGACATATACAACAGTTCAGCAGTTTTAGGAAAAAGTTTTGGCGAATTTTAGAAGATAGAAATATAATATATTTTTAATGCTTGGTAGCACATATTTAATTAATGATTATCTTGTATAATACAATTTTTTTAAATAAAAAAAATTGTGTAGGTTTGCCAAAATATTGTCTGATGAACAGAAACTCCGACGATCAAACGCAGCTACTCAAAACAATTCGGATACTTGAGAGTGGATGATGCAGCGACCAACCATGTGGATTAACTTATGTGTTTGTATTTCATTGGTTTAGTTCTCCAAAATAGTGTTGAAAATTGAAATAAAATAAAAAAATTACTTGCAACTTATGTGTGTGTATCTCATTGGTTTAGTTATCTGAAAAATGGTTGGAAATTGAGATAAAATTAAAATTACTTAATTACATAATATTATATATATATATATATATATATATATATATATAATACTAGTAAAGTGCACGTGCATTGCTTGCACGTAAACAACTAAACTGTTGAAAATATATGAAAGAAAATTTGATAATATTTAAATGAATTAAAATGTGACTAGTAGCATTTATCAATTAAAACAAACCAGACGGTATATGAATCGTAAAAGGTTATCTTATTCACTTGACATATTTTTTAATATGTTTTTTGGTTGATTTTGACAACTCAACAACTTTTTGTCGTAGTTTTTAAAATATGTGTATAATCATTTTGGTACACTCAACAAGTATACTATCATCTTTAACACTTATTATATTATATTGAATCCTCATCTGGGATCTAACATTCTTGTAGTTTGCTTATCTATCACGACATTTTTTCGGTTTTCTAAATTTTTTTTATCCTGTAATTTTATATTTCCGACTATTTTTTTTTTTTGTTGAATGATTTTCAGTTTATGACAATCATGAACTGTAACTCCTAAAAAAAAATTATTTTAGTCGTGATATGTTTTCACTTGTGAGTAAAATTATATATAACAATATATATATATATATATATATATATATATATATATATATATATATATATATATATTCCTTCAACAACATAACCAATGAACGGTATTGTAATTTCTTCAAACATCGTAATATTTGTAATATCATTTTTATATATTTAATATCAATATCATTAACATATAGTTATAATGTTAATAAATTTTTAACAATTATTTCTCAATTACTGGAAGAAATAATACTTGAAAATCTATTCAAATTGCTATATATTACAATCATGTCCTCGTTTAATTTTATGCAATTTAGGAAAATCATCTCGTTAATCATTTTTTTAGAACTTTGGAACAATGATTGCGTTCATCATAGTTTCAATCTCATTTGTTATGTCTAGAACATAATATTATATTATTCATTGAGACAAAACAAATTTTCTTCAATCGAGTTTACATTTTGTTTATAATATTTTATATCTTACGGAACGATATACAAAATTAATTATTGTGTCTTCAAAATTCTGAGAAGAGGCACGAATAACGTAATTAAAATATACCTATGAGATATCATTCAAATATAGATAAATGTATTTGTTTTATTCAATATCTCATCTATAATAGAACTGTTTAGATTTCATGAGTATTTTATGATAGTCAAGATTAATTTGTTGTAGAATTATATTTGTATTTCACTATTTGACTAAGTGAATTTATTTGGCGAGAGTTTTCAATACTACCATCTTATATCTTATGAATTAGCTGATTAATCACTTTGACTTAAAAAGAGACAAAAATAACCTCTTAGCCACATTGGAATATATCGAGATAATATTAGAGTAAATAGAGTGCAACTGGCTCAATGTCTCAAGTTACTAAAAATTCACAAAATTGATCTATTGTGTCCACAAAGCTTTAGAATTGTTCTCATACCATTATAAATAGAATGAGAATTGTGTACACTTTATTTTTTTTTTAATTTCTTTTCCTGGATGAAAGAATTTTTTTCTTTTTGAAAAACGCTTTTATTCTTTGAGAAATATTAACATTTTATATGACATTCATACAACATAATCAACACAAATGATATATATGTCTTCTCATTGTAAGACATTAAATGATTAAATGAAGCATATTATTTAGCAACGTATATAAAAAATTGATTAAATAGCTTAAAAACAGTGTTTAAAATCAGTTACATACAAACATTTCTCTCAATCACGTATCTCAATTGACACATAAAAAGTCTGAAAATATTTCAATTCTAAATGGGAGAAAGAAGTTTTATATGAAATTAATATTTATTAATAATTTATTTTTATTCAATCTGTCTCATCTCCCTTAGTCTTCCCATTGTTATCTATCTTAATATGGTAGAAATTTTCATGAATTTGACTGCAATGTATAAATTTAACTAATTAAACTAAAATTAAAATAATAATTAGTTTGATTGAGTTAGTACATTATTAATAATCTTTTTAAACTAACATAAAAAAATGAATTAAATAACATCATGAATATGATTATTTGTAAAAAAAAATAGTAAAATAGTAAGCTCACAAATGAAAGTCATATATTTAATAGATATATATTTAAATTTAAAAGTAAAATTAAAATAATAAATAACTTAACTAAGTACTTCATCAATAATCCTATTAAATAACGTAGAAAATAATTTAAACAAGCTCATGAACATAACAAATTATAAAACAAATAAAATGATAAAATAATAAGTTTACAAATGAAAATCATATATTTATAATAGTAAAATAGACGTTAGTAATATGAATTTTTTTTAAATATGTAACATTAATTAAATTAAGTTTAAAACTAAAATCAAATTAATAGACGGTAGTAATATTAATTTTTTTTTGACAGCGTAATATTAAATTTTTTTTAAATATGTAACATGTAATTAAATTAAATTTAAAATTAAAATCAAATTAATAATTATTTTGATTGAATTAAGTATATTAATGATCATATTAAACTAACATATAAAATAACTTAAAAAACCTCATTATCACAACAAATTGTAAAATAAATTAAAGAGTAAAATAGTAAGCTCACAATTCAAACTCATTTATAATAGTATTTGTTTTTTAAATATGTAACATGTAATTAAATTAAATTTAAAATTAAAATCAAATTAATAACTATTTTGATTGAATTAAGCTCATATTAAAACAACATATAAAATGACTTAAAAAACCTCATTAACATAACAAATCGTAAAATAAATGAAATGATAAAATAGTAAGCTCACAATTCAAACTATATATATATATATATATATATATATATGTATATATATATATATATATACATATATATATATAATAGATTAGATATTAGATATGACAAAAATTTGTTTGAGACGGTCTCACGGGTCGTATTTGTGAGACGGATTTCTTATTTAGGTCATCCATGAAAAAGTATTACTTTTTATGCTAATAGTATTACTTTTTATTGTGAATATTGGTAGGGTTGACCCGTCTCACCGATTAAAATCCGTAAGACGGTCTCACATGAGACTCACTCATTAAATATTAGATATATATCAGGGTATTATGATTATTTTTGTAATTGTTTGCCTGTAAGTTTTGCAACAGTATGATAATCTGATAAATATATATGCTCTTCATTATTCTAATTGTTGATTTTGACTTGTAAAAATACTTATAATCGTGTCATGTAAATATTTTCTTATAAGATTATATTTGTATTTTTCGATCTCATGTCAATAATTAGATCGAAATAGTCGAATATTAAAATGTAACAAACAAAAAACAAACTTTACAAAAACATGGAACAAAAATCTAAAATTAAACAAATTTGTGAAAGAAAATAACTATTTTCCATATTTTTAAACCCAAATGATAGAAATTTTGCCTTTTTATTGTTATTTTTTTAATAATAAATAGCAGAAGTCCTATTCTCAAATATATTAAATCATATTTTTTCCACGTTGCTTCACCAATCACCTCCTACTTCGATGATCGACTCATATTATAATAACGGATACCTAAGAAAAGTCGAAAATTAAATTGGACAACAATTACAAAAATGGATGGCGTGCATTAGCGGCACAAAAAGCTTCTGCACGGGGACCAGTGAGCTACAATTCTGCAAGAATTCTGAATAAAGCTGAATCACAACTTCGTACAGTCCATATCTCCAAGCTTTATGCGCACACACATGCACAGAGAGAGCAGAGGGGAATTGAAGGTTGGATGTTCTTGAGATTCGCTACTTAAGGAGAGATCTTTGAGAATCCGGAAGAGTTGTATCAAAAGACGGTTCCATCAATCGATCGCATCGTTGATGGAATATTCATTTGTGATGTAGCGTGGGTAAAAAAAGTGAAAAAAGAAAGAACGAAAAGAGACGTGGCATAAGGAAATATTTCTCTACCCGTTTGCTTGTAGCTTTGCTGCTGTTTGGCTCGAAGGTCGATGCATTTTCCTAAAGTGGTGTGACTAAGAAAAGAGTGGAGGCATTTCTTACACCGCTGATACACTGAAAGTCCTGCAGGTGATGGGATTTTTGTTCTTTTCTCGTGGGTTTGTTTTGTTGTGTTTGGAATGGAGTTTTTGTACGGTTTATTCTTGCTTTATGTTGGAAGAGGGATCGAAAGGTGGTGGAATGATATAAAGATTCATGCTTTAATTGTGAACCTACTTGGTTATTAGTGGTCGTTTTTTTCGTTGGCTCGTTGGTAAAATTATCTTTTTGTTGGGTGGTAAATTTTGAGATTGAAAATTGTAATTTCCGGGAAGAAAATATGAAGTTTATGAAGTTGGGATCGAGACCTGATGCTTTCCAATCTGCAGGGAGCTATACAAGGTGTGAGTGTTGTTCGTATCGAACTTTTACCTTTCTCAAATATTTTTCTTTTAACCCTCTAAATCATCATATACTGCATGGCCCTTCTCCGTTGTAGAAAAGCTGACGCTTTTTTAGGAAACTATGCATATGCATTGCCAATATTGTTTTTCTTCCCTCTTTTTCTATGCAGAAAAGAAGTAGGTAATTCTCCGTTAATGGAGATTTGGTAATATTGTTCCTTAGGATCAATCACAAACTTCAAGTTGTCGTGCAAAACTCAAGTTTACATACTCCAACAACACTTAGATAACCAAGTTTGCAGTTATACGCTTACTCAAGTTGTTTCCTTGAGTAAAATGACAATCAAGCTGCTATCGGCTGGCACACCGCCCTTAATATTGGCCCTTGGATCATAACATTAGACAAAATGGACATTCTAACTGATAAATCGTGTTCGGTGCATTCGCTTCTGCAGGCTTGTATCATCTGAATTGTTAACTGATGTTATTATAACTGTTGGCGAAGTGAAGTTCCATCTCCATAAGGTGACTCTTTGAGACTATTTATTAACTGAAGCGAGTTACAACTTCCACGCGATTAAGTTCATTTTCTGAATTCCTCTTAATTTTTTGTATGGTGATAATTACATTTACCCTTACAACTCTGTTAATGACCTGTTTCACTAGATGAGATATTGTACTTTTGATGCTCCTTTACAGTTTCCCCTCTTGTCTAAGAGCCACAAATTACGAAAGCTGGTATCGAAATCCAATTATGAGATCCCTGATGAAATTCAGTTGGTCGAATTTCCTGGTGGGCCTAAAGCTTTTGAAATCTGTGCTAAGTTCTGTTATGGGATGGTGGTGACTTTGAACCCCTACAATGTTGTGGCTGCACTTTGTGCTGCAGAGTATCTAGAGATGACTGAGGATATTGATCGAGGCAACCTCATTTTCAAGATCGATGTATTTCTCAACTCCTGCATTTTACAGAGCTGGAAAGATTCTATTATTGTTTTACAGACTACTAAAACTCTTCTTCCATGGTCTGAAAGTCTGAAGATCGTCGTAGCTAGGTGTATAGATTCTACTGCATCTAAAACCTCAGTTGATCCTTCAACAATCACTTGGTCTTACACATACAACCGAAAAATGGCAGTGTCAGACAAGATGGTTCCAAGCGTTATGAAATTTCCCCAAAAAATAGAATTTGTTCCTAGAGATTGGTGGGTTGAAGATATATGCGAGTTGGACGTTGATTTCTTCAAACAAGTTATGGTGATGATAAAATCAAAAGGTAGAGTGGAGGGAGTTTTAATTGGTGAGGCGTTGAGGACGTATATGGCTAGATGGTTGCCAGATTCTTTAGACACTTTGGTATCTCAAGACCATGTCCTGAAGAATAAGTCTTTGGTGGAAACCATAATTTGCTTGTTGCTTTCTGACAAGGGAATTAGCTGTTCTTGTAGTTTCTTGTTTAAGTTGCTTAATGTTGCTTCTTTGATCGGGTCTGATGATTTGGTGGTGGTAGATCTGGTGAGAAGAGTTGCTTTTAAGTTGGACGAAGCTAATGTTAGCGATCTTTTGATTCCTGCAAGGTCTCCACAACCTACCACCTATGATATAGATCTTGTTCAACATCTTGTGGAACAATTTATGACAAATGGAAAACAAATAAGCAAGAATAACAAAAATGATGGTGACTTTGTTTTAGAACACGGATCTTGGTTAACAGTTGCAAAACTAATTGATGGTTACCTTGCTGAAGTTGCTTGTGACCCGAATCTCCAGGTCCTAAATTTCATCAAATTATCTCGGTCAATACCCGAGTCAGCAAGACCAATTCACGATGCATTGTATGCTGCCATTAACATCTATTTGAAGGTATCCCTGTTCTTCAGTATGCATCATTAATTGTGTTTATACTCTTTTTTCCTGATTACTCTTGAACCACTCCGAAAGAATTTATTGGAAAGGTTTTGCTGCATGTTTATTTCTCGACTCCAATAGAAGGCGATTCCCGTGCAAGTATATATGATAACTTAGAAATCAAAGAATATGATGTTTATTTGATATGATTTTATGGTCATTTCCTCTCAGAAACTTTATTTTCTATATATTTTCACTTTGTATATGGCGGGATAGTAGTCTTCTAAGTTGAGAGGGACTAGTAGTATGTTTTAATACTCTGGGCGTTGTGTCGTGGATGTTGATATATTTGCGGTTGAAAGTTAGAATTGTACTAAGCTATTAACATGATCGCGATTGGCTAATTGTTTCGCAGGAGCACCTGAGTCTGTCAAAAGCCGAGAAAAAGAACTTGTGTGGGCTTATGGATGCCAAGAAACTGACTCCAAATGCGGTCATGGACGCAGCACAAAACAACCAGCTACCACTTCGGGTAATCATTCAAATCCTATTTTTCGACCAAGCTAGAGCAGCAGCCGGTACTAACATCCAGAGCCAACAAAAAACCGAAGGCAATTGGACAAAACTAACCATGGGTAGTTGCAGATCCCTCAGAGAACAAAAGGATGGCTTGACTGTTAAAGAAGAGGACTATACCAAGAATGGAAATTTGAAGAGAAAAGGCAGCAAGAATACTATAGGATCTGCGGGACATCTGCTGCCATCTCGTTCAAGGAGTATCTTTGACAAAGTGTGGATCATGGGTAAAGGGATCGGAAACAGCAACGTTAAGAGCTTGGAGACGTCAGCGAGTTCACAGAGCCCAATCTCAATGATCCAAGGGGAGACCAAGTCCTATGGTTTATCTTCAAGACACAGGAGATACTCAGTTTCTTAGAGCATCATTAGAAAAGTTTAGTACGTAGGATCTGAGTAGATTGAGGTTCGGTCTGAACAAGATGTGGTTATTTATCGTTTTCTGTTGCAGGAAACTCAAAATTCTTGGAATTCTTGTCCTGATGTGTAATTTATGGGGTGTTTTCATCAATTTTATTTATTTATTGTGAATGAAATGAGATTATAAGATTTCAACTAAGGGGGTGATTAATCACATTCAATGACCAATTAATTCACCACCAGACCGTTGATCTTCCTTTCTAATGGTTAACATCGAAAACCTTCATCTACCCCAAATCCCATTTCTTGAAACCCTTAATTTTATGGAATTGAAACTCGGGGGGATTAGAATTGGAAGGTTGGATAATTTTACAGCTGGGTCAAAAGAAACAAACAGCTAGCTGAATTCACTGATGATTTAATGTATAGTACACAATTGAGAAAGCCAGATTTCATAATTACACACTATCTTAACATCTACCACGCCAAAGCTTAACCAATACAGTAGTACTTGTACAGGGAACCGCCTCATCTCCTCTGGAAATTGAATGTTTTGATGGCATAGGCAAAAATTACGGTGAAAAGTACCACGAATCCGAGAAGTATAGCCGCAACTGGTCCAAGCATGCTGTGTTTGAACCCGAAGTAACGGTCCAAGAATTGTTCCACCGTTTCGTCTGTGCCTTCAAGTGTATCCTGAACTTGTCCAAATTGCGACACTATGAAGCCATACAAGGTGTAGGCCACGGGTGTTAGCCAGTAGTACCATCTCCACCATATAGGTATTCTCTGTCGCAAGAAATAATACATTCTCTTGTTAGTGTTTTGTGTCTATAGAGACCAACACAATGGATGGTTGTTGGAGAACTTACCGGTCGTGGGACAATAAATCCGGAGAAAAGGTTCCAAAGTCCGTAGAAGAAAGAAGAAACAACCGCAGCTACGTTGTGATTAGGCGTGACAGCCACAGCCATCATGCCATACAATACAAAGTACAAAAGTGAGAAGAACATGAAATATAAAAACCAGAAAAATTTCGCGACGGTCCAGTCGAATTTCATCATGGAGTAGACGATGAGACTGTACACCAATGATTGTACGAAAACATATGGGATTTCGATGAGAAACTGCAATGGAACGGAAAAGCTTTGTTAGGGAATCTCAGCATCAAAGGTTGCAAAATTCATGCATCTTTCGCTGGTATTTACCTGTGAGAAAGCGTATGGTAAAGCTGAATACATTCCGGCTGCTTTTTCTCGGTAAAAGACCGTTCGCTCGACAGCCACGACAGGCTGAGCTGTCGAGGCGTATTGGAATCCCAGAAAGAGGATAGCAGCATACATAGAACCCATGGCATTGAATAGATCTTGTTGAGTTTTCCTGAGAAACACAACATCATCTCAATAATATTAACAGGAATGGAATAGAAGATGTCGTAGACCTGTTAAGAGGTTTGTTTCAATTATCTTCGGGCTTACCATTTAGAGCCAAGCTTCCAAAACATTGTGCCGAATATAAGGGCAATGCAGACTGTGAACAAAAATCTCACGGCTGTATAAGGAGGATTCCGCCAGTACGACCAGTGTTGTTTCCACAGGCAAGCTACACATTGCATGAGGAAAGATTGGGAGTATTGGTTACGGAAATACAAATCTTTCGTGCCGGGACGAGGGACGCTTAACTCCTTTATCAGGGCTTTATTCCTCCTGCGGAATTTTCTTGTACTCGTGAGATTATTAACATATAGAACTTTACAAGAATGAAAAGTTTTTTTTATTTTCTTCCAAGGAATGAGGGGATAATACTAACCCATATAGTTCTGATTTTTTGTAGTGTTCAGCAAAATCGATCCCCAAAAGCAGTTCTTGTGCTGAAGTGGAGACTTCCAACATCCAGGTTGCGGGATTGATACCGTCTTTAATCTTCTGTACTCCTTCCACTCCTTCAAAGTACTTGATCAAATGGGATGAGTGGTGTCCCAATGGTCCAACATATATATCTTGCCCTCCCCGTTTCATCAAAAATAGCTGCAAAATTGTGTCAATTTAGTGAGTCATTTCATAACCAAATTTTATACATCTGTTTGAACTTCGATTCAGCTTACCTCATCAAATGCTTCAAATATGTCTATGCTAGGCTGATGGATGGTGCATACTACAGTTCTTCCGGTGTTAACGGTATTCCTGACAGTTCTCATCACAATTGCAGCGGCTCTAGCATCAAGGCCTGACGTTGGTTCATCCATGAAGATGATAGATGGATTTGCTACAAGTTCCACTGCTATTGTAAGCCTCTTTCGCTGCTCGGTCGAGAGACCACTGATCCCAGGCAATCCAACCAACGCTCCTCTCAGAGGCGTAAGTTCGACAAGTTCCATTACCTCTTCAATGAACATCTGTAAGCAAATGAGGGAAGTTGTTTACTCGGAGAATCTTAGGACACAAATAGATTCAATACATAAAATCATGTCTGGATGTACTAACCTTCCTGGTCTTTGCATCAACATCTGGAGGCAACCTTAACCAAGCTGAGAAAATAAGGGACTCGTGAACAGTGACATTTGGTGAATGAATGTCGTTCTGCTCACAATATCCAGAAATCCTAGCAAATGTTGCCTGGTTCTTCGGATAACCTGAGATCGTAATAGTTCCCTCGATGTATCCACCTGTTTTTCTTCCAGCTAACACATCCATCAAGGTTGTTTTACCGGCTCCACTAACACCCATCAAAGCTGTAAGAACGCCTGGCCGGAAAGTGCCGCTTACACCCTTCAAGAGCTCCAATCTATCTTCAGTGGCACCTTGAGCTTTCATTTCCTGCAAAACATCGAGTACTGAATGAACAACTTATACTTGTTTAAGAAACAAATGACACATTTGGAATAAGCATGAAGAGATTGTTTTTTCAAGCAAAAACATACTGCTGGCATGTCAACTGAGTATCTAATGTCGTCAAAAGTGAGGGAATGAGGCTCGAATGGTAGAATCATTCCTCTTTTCCGGTTCGCATTGGCTACATCTGCATCTTCTCTGACAGACGAGGATCCAGAAGAGACACTTCTACGCTTACTAGCAGCACCAGGAGCTGAAACTTGGTTAACTAAGTCACCCTGTTGGACATCTTCACTTTCTTCAGGCAACACAGCTCTAGGCTTATCAAATGCTGCAAAAAAATTTGACTGTATTAATTGCTGAATGTTAAAAATAAAGAGCTTGAAAGAATTCAGTGTAGAAACACCTACAGTCCAGGAACGTTAGTGCCAGAATATAGAGAGCGTTGAACAGAAAGACAAATCCAAGTGTAACTCCCAATCCTATCCAATACCAGTATGGATAAGGAAAGAACCCTCGGGCCTTCAACACTGTTTCTCCCAATTTGACTCCATTTACCAACTATAAAATGATAAATTCTGCATTAGTTTGGTGTTAACAAATGTGTATACATATAAACACGAAAAACAATCTAAACTTGAAATGGACAATCCATTGGCTTACTTTGCTCCAACTGTGCCCTGTGAATTCGTTGACAAGAATCGCGTTTTGCGTGTACATCAATGGTGATGACCAATAACCCCATATCCACCATGGTTTCACGTCATCTGCCATCATAATATGTGATAAGTTGTCAGATTTTTTCCACGAGCTCGAGCCCACGAGAGGTGGACTAACCGTAGTTTGTTTTTTAACAATCGTCTTTTGGTAAAAAAATAAATTGGAATCCATTATCAACATTTCATACCTCGTGACAGCACAAAGCCACCTAATGCAAAAAGCATGAGCAATGCAAACAGGCCGAATGTGTTCGCAATAACCATAGTCCGTCCCAATGCTCCAATAAGTCTGAACAACGCTCCTGCTGTCTGGTGCAAAGTCAGGAGTAATATGTATTGCTTGAACAATCTGCAATAAAAGAATTCTTGGTCAATAATATTTTGAAGAAAACTGATGCATAAGTTGTTCAAAGGAACGACATGCATACCTTCCTACGTTAGGATCGAATCCGATGATGTAGTAGGAGAAAAAGGTCCATATGGCCACTTCAACGAAGGTAATTGGAATTTTTAGGATCCAAGATGGAATAGCATATGCCCATGCCGGGAAGAAGGACATATTCCTTTGCTTGTAGAATACAGGAAGCTTGTAAATCGTCATAGCAAGCTCGGACAATCCATTGAACAATGTAAGAATCACAGCGAAAAATAGAGCACCGATATATATGGAACCATCATCGACAGTATCTTTGTGCATCTTGACTCGTAGGAAGACAGTCGTGGCAATCAATGCCAGCGTAATTAGCTGCAAGCAAATATTAAAAAAAAAATCACTGTTAGCAATATGCAGTCGACTTGACAAATGTACGTATAGGAGGAGTTCTGCGTGTAAGTGCATGCCTGGAAAAGCTTGAAGTAATAGACAAATGCATTTCTTTTCATCAACAAATATTCTCTATCTTTGCAGGCTTTCAGGAGTTCTTTCTGTCCAACACCAGTACTTGTCTTTACTCAGAGCAGCTGGATGGTTTTTGCTCTTATCGTACGGAATCGATAGCTCATCCCCTAGTCTTTGTCCGTCCGCATATGACTGGAACGCGTCGACGAATTCACTCACTGTGATGAACCGGTAAGGCTCATCCTTACGTGCCCAATATTGCTTCTGGTCTTTTTTCGACGTCACCTGTGTATTGTAATTTGAACCTCTAATCAGAACAAATGCAACACAATATCTTTAAAAGGTTGTTAACTTGTTATCTTTATCATCTTCCTGCTTACCTCTTGCAAGAAATCGGCAACTCCTTTCCTCTTGGGGCATTTGAAACCCATGGATTCGAAGAAACCGACCACGTTTTCTCTCGGGCCATGATATACAATCCGGCCATCGGACAAGAGGACAATGTCATCGAAAAGATTGTAAGTTTCCGGTGCTGGCTGCAAGAGGGAAATGAAGGCAGTTCCCTTCATAATGTGCACATACTGTCGAAGCATATTGACAATCTGGTAAGTCGTGGAACTGTCCAGTCCTGTCGATATTTCGTCCATGAAAAGTGCTTTTGCGGGTCCAACCAGCATTTCACCTGTCACATTTTGTTTTTTTTTATATATTAAAAAAATTCAGGTTTCTATATAAATGATCCCTCAGTACAAGCTGAACTTGAAAACTTTGATCTTCAAAGCAAGTTTCAATTACCGGTTGTAACACGTTTTCGTTGTCCCCCGGAAATTCCCCTTATCATCTCATCCCCGACCATGGTATCGGCGCAAATGTCGAGACCCAAAACCTTGAGAATATAATCTGTGACAACATTCGCTTCATCTCCTTCAGTTGCCGCTGCCTGCATCATGTTTGTTTCGTAAATATTCCCAGTCAACATAGAATAAAATAAAAATGATGATTATATTAATAAGTCCAACCCGTGTGAGTTAAAATTCAAATTATATAGCCTTTGATAGATAGAAATATTACAAGTTATGAAAACAATTTTTATACTAGCTAGTATACTACTTTTATATCATACGATAATTTAATATCTTTTAAAAAAATATAAATAATTCTTTTATTAAATCTTGGAGCCCGTGAATCATGCGGTGTTGCTAGATTCCGATGAATAAAATATAATAAATAAGTTATCCGGTACAAAATCAATTTCAAAGAAATTATTTAATATTAAAATACAGAAATAGTCAGCCTCCGGACAATATTCTAAGCAGAAAAGTCTAAGTTTCTAGAAAGCTTAAAACTTTTCTGGGTGGACAACTCACCACATCATTTATTCACAGAATAATAAATTAAAAAAATGCGAGTGGGACTTTATTTTTCACCTTCATGTAGATATCGATATCTGGGTCAGGCTTGATATTTGCTGCTTTCTCCCTCCTCGACAATTCCGCCAACATTTCTGTTTCAAAAAACAAAGAATTAGAAAATTTATAAACTAATATTTTCTTTTCAATAACCCTATTTTTTAAAATGTAATTTCGATGTTATTACCGTATCGATCGCCTACTCCTTGGCATCGAGCAGAGAATGCTAAGGTTTCTCTTACGGTCATTTCTCCGATATGCAAATCAGTCTGGCTGATGTATGCTGCGGTTCTTTGCGGTACAAATTCATTCAGTCCATGTCCATTATAAGTCACATTTCCAGAAACCTGAATATATTTTCAGTTTCTCAATATATATATCATATATGGTTGATTATATATATATATATATATATTATATATATATATATATATAAGTAAGATTAAGATGCTGACTTTTAGAGTTGGATCAAGCTTTCCAGCCAAAGCCAACAGAAGGGATGTCTTTCCTGAACTTGGAGGGCCTAAAAGTAGCGTCATTCTGCAGAAAACATTCATGAAAAATGGGTATCCGATATAAAATTTACTAAATTTCTTGGCTTAATTTTAGTCTTAAATTACCTGCAAGGTTTGATGATTCCGCTTACATCCTTAAGTATGGTGAAAGGCTTCTTTGCACTCGGGAGCAAATGGAGAGTGTTCAAAACTCCCTTTAAACAAAAGAAAAATCATAAATTTAGATACCAAATCTATTTTCAGCAAAATATATATGCATGTATATGTTATATGTAATTATGGTATATATAGTTTTCTTACCTCCACCATATTGATAATGAAGTTCAGAAAAGTGGGCAAAGACCTGCTCTGGCTAAAGGCTTGTGCATCGATATTCAGATGCTCATATCTCACTTCAATCGTGGGCAAATCAATTCCAACTCTGCAGCAACACGTGATTCGAAACAAGAAAATCAGCAACCAAACGCACGAGTTCATTTTGCTAGAAAACCCAATAAAAAGCAAAACAAGGCAGTACCTATCAATCCTGTTCCGGAGCTTCCGCAAGAACTTCTCGTTATCTTCGTCCACGGTATTCACCAGCCTCTCGACCAAGTTCCTTTTGTCATGGAATCCAAGATCACCAACATCGATTTCATTCGCGCCTTTCGATCCGAATAAGAGCCCTTTTCTCAGACGATCGAAAGTAGGCAGTTTCTCAAGCGCAGCCCATTTCAAGGCCTCTTCGTCATCCTCCTCACGCGAGGATCGAGAGAAAACTTCGATACCCGTATTCCGCCATAGATTGGAGCTGTTAGCTCTTCCACTCGCTCTTAAACTGCCACTTGCTTTGTACAGATCACCGGGATCCATTTCTTGAGCCTGTCAGCAGCAGAAGTATATGTTGCTCGGAGATTCTCACTCTTTAATTTATGGGTTCGAAATTCTCTTGCTGCTACAGTTTTCTGAGCATTGAAACCAAGCCTTTTCTTGGTGTTCTTGAAATGAAAAAGAAAGGGAGACAATGTGTAGTATATGAAGTGGGAGTAGTTTCTCAAAATGGGATCCTTTTTAAAAACAAAAAATTATCAATGAATGGATCTTGAGAAGCTTCAAGGAAATGTTCAGGTTCAACTGGCCAGCCTAATTTGACTGGAGGAATTTTTATATTAGAATAATATTACAGTTATATAGCGGTCAATATTTGCCATTTTCTTTTCTATTCACATATATTATTATTGATAGAAACATTTTTGGAATCTAGATATTTACATCTACAATTTACCTAAATTCAATTTTTAAATCGGAAGTCATCTCATGATTTTCATTAATTTTTTTTTTTTAAAAAAACAAAGAAATATAACTCCGAATGTTAACTATAAAAATAACACAAATTCATTTAACATATCGTTTATGAGACAAGTCAATCACGTCTATATTTACACTATTAAATAATATTTTTGATATAAAAAGTGATATGTTTTCATAAGTGACCCAAATAAAATTTATGTTTCACAAAATTGACTCTTGCAAATTTTTTTAAAAAAAATTCAATTAGCACGTGTGTAATATTTATTGATAAAAATATATTAACTGCAAATATTTTAAAATTTGTTGAAATAAAATTTTTACTCCGTATATTAATATATATGTTATTATTAATTAAAGCAAAAATTATAAGCGAATACGTTGGTAATTAATAAAGTAATCAGTTAGAATGCGTCTACGAATATTATCTTTTTCTTTTCTTTAATAAAAATAGGTTCCAATAATTTACCGGCTCGAATGTAAATTACAATATACAGAAGAAGACTATTTTTAAAAACAAAACATAGCGTTTGTCCATGTCGATCGTAAACAAATACAGCCAACATCTCTCTCAGCCGTAGCATATCTTACACGTAAATATTCGACAATCTGGCAGCTATCCATTCTTGATTGGCGACTCTTAAAATTCTTGAAAGAAAATCTAAAATTACAATTTTATCTCGATTTATTTTAGATTTTAGTAATGTAACTGATATATATTTGGTTTTAATCTAATAGCTAAATTTTTTTATTTAACTTTTTTTTTTTGCCAAAAGTCGTAACTATTTTGAATATTGTTTATTTGACATCGATGTTATTATACGCAGCTCATGTAGCGAGAATAAACAAATAGTACACACATAAAAATAAATCTAAACAAAATTAAAGTAAAACAGCACTAAATATTTTAAAACTGAGAGGAGAAAAGCTTGTCGTTTTCTTTTATTTTTGCTTAAATAGATTTTAATACGTATAAAATATATTTTATTATTGTTATCTTGTCGTTTAAAAAGATATCAATATCAAATAAACAATATTGATAGATTGAATTGTTTCGGATGAAAATGACAAAAAAAAAAAATCCAAGTCAGATGAGGAAAACCTAACATTAACATAACTAAACTTAAACATAGACTAAGTTATATGACTAAAATTACAATTTTCTTTTCTGCCAATTCTATGATTTCTATTGTCACAAAATTAAACCTAGAGATACATATTAATTCCATCTTGATGGGAAAATTTTGATGAAATTATATCTGAATGGATCCGTTCTTTGCATCGTGAGTTGGAGTCTGAGGCCACTTGACATCATTCCACTTGGAAAACTAGTCAAACTACAATTGAGATTTGGTTATAATCTTTGAAGAAAGACAAATTAATATTCAACCCCTTTTGGGTTATATGAATTAAATATAAAAAACAACTTCTAGGGTTGAATCACATTTCAGTCCTTTACTACTCCAACAAAATGGAGAAGGTACTTTCGTGTCCCAACTGGTTATTAGGAGAAAACTGTATTTAGCCGTACACTTGTTATCGTCACATCAGAAATATGACTAAAATTATCAATACAAAATACCAAAAATACAAAGAGACGGACATACATGACCAAAATTTGCAAATTTCTTGGGTTATATTTGTGAGAGTTATTTCAAAATTTTATTTTGAAATGAAATATATAGTAGTTTTCGATATATAAATTCACTCATACTTAATAGATTGACTAAATATGGTTTAAAATGAGATTGTTTTATCGACAAATTTAAAAATTGATATAAAGCATATACATGAGGCAAAATTCATTTTGATTTTGAATATTTTTTAATATAGAAATCAATTTTATCTCTAGTATTTTAAATCAAGAACATTTAAGATACCTTTTTTTTAAAAAATAATTTATTCCTATAGTTAATTTCTTCTATATAATGTTGAAGTTAGACTTTTGACCCGGCTATAGGATGTGTTCATCTAGAAGATGTGTGTGGATGAAATTTGCACCACTCGAGACGCTTATTTTTTTTTAATTAATTCTGAGTCATGCGGCCCACACATAGTGCGATACAGAATAAATTAATGGCTCCCTTCTAGAAGGATAATCTTGAAATACACAACAATTGCATAAAAAAAATTTGCATTGCTTAATTAATGAAATACTATTACGCTACGTTTGGTTGGATGAATTAAGTGGATTTATGATTTTTTAACTCATCTAATATCATGTTTGATAGGATTTTTATTTAATCAAGTCAATTAATCCTATAATGATTATGTTATATTAATTGGGATAAATAATCACTCCTCACCTCCTAAAATTATTTATCCAACTCTTAATACATCCTATGTATCGAATTTTACCATTCTCCTATATTCAAACTTACCAATACTTACCGTCACCGATCGCCCACCGACAGTCGGTCGAACACCGCCGACACTGCTGCCAGACGACCGCCGCCGCCGCTGCCGCCAAAGTGGATGGACAATTTTGTCAATTTATCAAAAGATTCTTAATTATCTCCTTCTCGACAATTATACCAAACATAATATTATTTTATCATTATCTACTTCAATCATTCTTTTTATTATTTATCTCTTAACCATTTCATCATTTTATCTTTCAATCAAACATAACCTTAATATTACCATAGCGATGTTGTGTTTAAATTATTGACTAGAAATGGTAAAACTTTGTTTTTTAATACATATAAATGTGTGTATATTTATTTATTTTTTTGCAAACATTATTGTAGACTTCGAATATGGGCAGACTGCTTTGAATTCCAGTAATGTGAAATAGTTACACAGCACGTGATAAAAAAAAGGTTCAAATTTAGACTTTATTTGAGTGGGTCTCCTGTGAGACCATCTCACGGATAATAATCTGTGAGACCGGTCAACCAGACAACCTGAGCACAAGAACATACTGAAGATTCAAAAAGTAGGGATCTCCGTCATTATTCTTTTTACATTTTGGTTCGATATCAAACGTGGGTTTGTGAAACACCGTTTTTTCTGCAGAGAAATATACTGCGTTATTTTGCCAAATTAGCTCAACCCCATTTCTTCTGCGACCAAGGGGAGCTCGCTCCTTTTTTTTAAAAAATTTTTTTTAAATTTTTTTTATTTATAAATATTTGTATTAATGATTATAAATATTATTTAAATAATAATATAATATTTATTTTAGTATTTAAATAATACTATAATATTTAATCATAAAATTAAAAAAATAATTATGTTTTTTTAATGTTTATTTATTTATGTTAATTATTAATAATTAAAGAATAATTTGATTTATTATTTATAAATAATATAATTTAGTACAAATACAAAAAATCAATATAATATTACAATTCATAATACAAGATATTAAATAAAAGAAAACAATTAATATATGGAAAATAAAAAGAATATTTCGAGAATATTCTTTTTGACGTAAGACTTGAAGTAAATAGATTGAAAATGGATTTTATATTTGGTGCAGAAATCGCACTATTTTAGTATAAAATTTGCACCAAAATAGATTTTGTGGTTGAAGATAGCCTTAATTTCAATGTTCTGATTCAGTCCCATAGACAGGCTCCTCTGCATGCTGAGAAATGAGCGTCACGGTGTCCTTCCACCAAGAAAGCTCAGCTTCTTTAAGCTCAAGCTGGTGACTAAGCTCAGTTATCTCTTCTTGTTGTCTTGCTTCCAACACTTGATGCAATCTTCTCTCAAGTTCAAATGGATCGATGCCGCAGAATTGATCTTGATTGCACATCATCAATTGATAAGGCTGCTTGCCAATGTCTTCAAAGCTTGAGGTGAGGCTCATTTCAGGTGCACTATCCTCTACATTTCTCTGTTACAACATATCACAACTTCAAATATTTTGACGATTGGTAGCTTTATCATGAAAGCAAGAAAATGGAATGATTCCATGTAGTGATGGAGCCACGATTCCTACTTAAGAGACGAAACTAACACACTGAAGACTTAGGTAGTGAAATTACACTCGAATGAACAGTTTATATGGGGAGTAGGGTTATTACCCCACCCCCTCGTCACGGATTCCAAGATATTGTTATCTTTAGGCTTGAATCAACAAATAAGAAAGGATGATCGAAAAATTAAAAAACTAAAATATAATCTGGCACGCTTACTCTATAAAAATATTTAGCTTGAGCATCTTAATCCAACTTAAACATTGGCCACATTATCAAAGGCCTTGTTTTAGGCCAAATCAAGGAGTAAAGTACGACATAGCAAACAATAGTAGTCTTTATCTAATAGCCCATTTCAACTTGGAGTATCAACAAAAACACCGAAAGATTTCAAGCCCATCAAAAGAGGCAAGCCTAAAAGCCTGGTTTATCAAATGTGTCCTCTCAAATGTCAATAACACACAAGTTCTTCAAGTCGACGTGGGACTGCAAAATATGATCTCATGAAAATTCATACTTGGTCTAAATTAAAGGAATACCTCTTAATGTTTGTACCCGTACATGTTATCTTGTGAACAATCAAATGCATACCTCTGAATGCTGATGCTTTGAGGATTTTGAAGGGATTTCTGTATCGATTTGGAGTTGCATACGATCTAATTCAGCCTCAAGTTCGTCTCCAATTAGATCCATTCCTCTACTATTTTCCCGTATATGTTGACCACTGCTGAAATTTACTTCGGGGCTTTCAAAATTGTGGGAAGATAAGTACTGACTACAAACGGTTTTTTCAACATATGATATTTCCTGGATATCACTAGGGAAAGATGGAGCCATCATAGAATCAGAGCAGTGCTCCTTTTCTTGATTATTTTGAAATTCAGTTCTGAAACTTTGAAACAAAATCTGCATTTGTCTGTGCAAATTCACCATTTTGTTCAGCTCATTTCTACTAGCAGCAATCAGAAACATAAGACCAAATCCAACTCCAAGATTGAAAGAGGCCTCTTTCCCAATTTCTTCTGTGTAATCAAATGAAAATATTTAGTCCTGATTTCCAGTCAACAATGATTAATTGGCTGTTCTATTCGCAAAGAAGGACCCAGGATATGCGGACTGGGTGGAAAATCTCTATGTCTAATCATTTAAAAAATGTACGCAAATGAAATATTTGAAAAAAATGAAAACAATAGCTCTGTGCGTGAGTTTGGCTTCTAGATAGCTAGTTCTAACTCGTCCTATCTTAAATGCATTTTTTTCTGTTAAAAAAAATATTTCATTTGCTCTATATATTCAAGTGAATAACATGTTTTTGAATACCAAATGAGATGGTAATCTTATTTAAAAAGGTACATTCTCCTCCGAATTTGAATGGCGCATTTCAATGAATTACAAATTGAAGTGTATTTACACAGCATAAAAGTTCAATGTGAATATCAATTAAAAAAAAAGTTTACTCGCTTAATCATGAAATCACCTGAACTTTTGGGTGCAAAAGAAGGAGGTGACCATCCAAAATCCGTCGAACCGTTCACCCGCCTCCTATTAACGCCAAAATTTCCCCCGATCTTCGGCATTTCCCAATTTTTCCCCATTTCATTTTTATCACCCCTGGAATTTCTCCCATTCAACCATCGAGACAAAATCAATCGAGGTGAAATACAAGAAGCGAAGCTCCGGTAACTCCGAACTCTTCTCTTTCTGCATCGCCGATCCATGTCCGCCGCGACGGTGCCATCATCCATCATTTTTGGACAATCTGAAACATGACTGAAGAAGCCATTGTGCACTTATATAGCGTTAAAACCACTGTGGCTGAATCAAGAATTGAATGAAATGGATCGAAAATTAAATATTCGTTCCCACTATCCATTAGTGCAGAGAGAGAATCGTGAAATGGTTTGGTGATTGATCAGAGTGCAGTTCACGGGTTGAGAGAGACAGGGTTCAACTTTTTTTAGCGTCTCTCCAGATTAGTATTTATTGTGGCATCTAATCAATCTAAATCAAAATCCAAAAGTTAGCGGGCTTTTAATGCGAAAGTTGAAACATTGTTTTGAACGATGTTTTTATAATAGCACGGGAGATCAAATTGATATGTCTTAAAATCAGTAGTTCAATCGTTCGATCGGATCAAAACACCCGTCCAACTAATTCTTAATCAGTTTAACCGATTTTGATCCTTTGACAAATAAAAGGATTTTTGGGTCGATGTTCTAACCCAATTCTAGACCGGTCCAGTTTTGAAAATATTGGTTTTGATCGTGTTTAATTATGGGAGAGCGATCGATTCGTGAGCACTTAAACTGTTATGTTTTATAAAATATCTGAACGTCGTTTTATTCATTTAGTTTTATTAAAGTGACATGATTGAGTTGGTTTAAATATTTGAGTTTATATCAATTATTATTTTTCATAAAGAGACGAACCATCTATCAAATACTAAACCTTATTGTTTTTTTTTTTTTTCGAAAAATACGTTCAACAAAAAATGGAAGATTTTTTTATGTGACTTTCACGTGAGCTTTCACTCAGACTATAATGAGCAAATCATAATCGAATGGGATTGAACGTGACGTTTGCGTCAATTGTAGATTTACATAGAATTATCTCCATTTATTATTTAGATATATGTTGGTGAATATGGTCCCGATATTTATTCATTCACTTCATACACGTGATTGAATTGTCCATTGCAAATTAGCTTTATCCAATAAAATAAATAATTTGCCAAAGTTTAAAGATGTGTTCTCTTGAGGCAATGGCCGAGATCATTCATATGCGCGCTTGCGTGCGTGTATGTGTGGGTGTTTTTTTTCCTTCTAAGTCCCTATCTCTTGGGTTCATTATTGCCTCTAAATCAAGAAATTAGGTGTTCTACAAGAGGTGGACAATCATTTCTTTTTCTTTTGGTAATATGAATTAGAAGCTTATTCGGTAGCATTTTATTTTTAAAACGTAAATTATTTTTTAGAAAAAGACGAATACCTGAATGAACCCTATCCGACCAGGTAACCCGACTAATCGGATAATCACTCGAGTAAGGTCGGATAACAAAAACCATACCCGACCAAATCATGTACCCTACCCGTCCTATGTTCTTTGTCACCTGTCTGATAAGACACATTGTATAGCCATACATAAATACAACGATGCTAGAAGACAAGTTATATTTTATGAAATCAAACTATAAAGAGTCGATGACTTTAGTTTTATATGCAAATGTAGAGTTATTTGGACCAATTTTTTCAAGCATTCATAATTTTCAAAAAGAAATATATATTATATAATACCGTAAGTTGACATAACATAAATTTATTCTTCGTGTATTTTTTCCTTAATATAAAAAATTAATTCTTTTTTGTCCAATATAATATTTTTTATTATTCATGTGTTTCTTGATAATTTTTTACAATATAAATTTATTTTTTTGGGTCAAATATATATATATATATAAATTTGTTATTTATATTTACTATATTACAGTAAATTAACACAATATGAATATTATTCTTTTAATTCATAAAGATTGTTCAGATAACAATAAAAATAAATGATTAATTTTTTGATATTAATGATGATGATTTATTTTAGTTATTTGTGTTTGTTTTTTGAAAAAATAAATATTTACAGTTATTATGATTCCGATAAAGTTGAGTTGAAATTAAATTTAAGTGTACTAAAAAAATTAAGAAAACTTGAAATTGAGTGTGAAAATACGATTTCTGCAATTGCATGGATTCCATTGATGGTATTTCATGAGTAGATCTTTTGTGCACTTATTATTATTTGCAAGATTAGTCAATTTTATTCATATTTATAATAAAAGTAATTTTTTTTAATGAATGATCCAAATAAAATATTCGTCTCACAAAATTAACATCTCGAAAAGTTTTTGTGTTCATAAAATTGGGACAGCCGTAGTCCATTACTGACCTAGACTGTATTTCCCTTTAAAAGACATCTTTTTTTTTATTAGTCATAAAATTTTATAAAACACCACACAAAAAATATTTGTAAAATAATTAGAAACCGAAAAATAAATTGATAATTGTATTCTCTAATGTGTTTTAAGCGACATATATGTCGCATAATAAAAAAATTAAATTTTAACAACATATTATATTTTTCCAAACTAAGATACTCAGCATAATTTGTATTTTCATTCATTTTACTCTTATGTAAGGAATGTTTTAATAAAATAAAAAGAATGTTGGAATGGATGGATAAAAAAAACCTGTGAATGAATTAGGTAAGCTGTATTAAAAGAGTAGGTCTCATGTGAGATCGCTCATGGATCTTAATCCGTGAGACGGGTCATTCATACATATATTCACAATAAAAAGTAATACTTTTAGCATAAAAAATAATATTTTTTCATGGATAACCCAAATAAGAGATCCGTCTCACAAATATGACCCGTGAGACCGTCTCACACAAGTTTTTGCCGTATTAAAATGCATGACAATTGATAAAACAAATGTTGCTAAAAAGATAAAATCGAAAATATCGATGTCAAATAGACAATATGAATCATGAAGATCTAATTTTTTTTATGCATCAAACTCGACTAATCTATCAAAAATGCTAATCCAATCCACTCTATGGCAACCTGGAAATTCCTTAACCAACTTGATCACCGTAAAACACAACCTCGTTATCGCTTGTCATGCACATTGGCATGCCAGGAAATAAGAATATCAATGGATCACTTGCTGCTCTTGTTAATTTCATCCAACATTTACTGCCTTTCAGCAACCATGCTGCAATCCTCATCTCTAGATCACATGTGTAGAAACATAAATTTCCTCCATCGTTCTCCAAGAAAAGAAACTTCTTTTCGGGATTCCCTAGTTTCTTTAACAAGTTATCTTCAGGATCGAAAGATATCATGCTGTGAAATGATCCAGCCAGGTACAAAATCCAATATACAACTCCTTCAGCATAAGTCCCTCGTAGGTTTACATATCCTCTAAATTCGCTTTGTCTCTCAGCCCAACTGTCGTTTTTAGTGGAATAAACCAAGTATTTTCATCCTTCTAGAACAACTATAACTTTATAATCATCTTCATATTTATAAAGCAAAGTCCATAACTTAAGGAACGACGACCATGGACGGAGGGGGGGCAAGAAAGGATCGAGTAATTTCTTGTCATGGGTTCAGTAACACATACTTCTGGCAAGTTGGGCTAAAAGAGCCCTTGAATAAATCTAAAGGTTGGCAGACTCGAATTCTTTCGATGGAAATTGAACCGCCGATTGCACCTCAAATTCCTGGCGTTCAGACTTGATCAATCTATATTTCCCATCAAAAGATGAAGCTGTCAAAAGAACCATTGGGAGTTGGACGTATTTGATTGGTTAAAAGTGAATCTTGGCGAATCCCGAATCCTTGATCGTGGCGCTCCATGATCTGCGGCAGGTTCTGAATCGGAGAAGAGACTTGACGGGTAGTCTTGAGAGTATGTTTTGCACGATATCACAAGGAAAATCAGAGGTATCGTCTTCTATTGCTGGCCTTTTTTGTTGGTTTTTCATAATTCATACCGTCTCTGTACAGAAGAAGATTCCGCAAATTTTGTTCTATCGAAATATTTTCATACCAAAGATATGGAAAAACTAATTAAAAGTTGAATCGATTGTTTGTAAATTAGATTACGTACTTTATTGAACAGGCAAACGTCAAAAAAGTGTACCTTATATGCTGACATTATAATTTGATAAACATTTTTTAAAAACCGTTGAATACTGTGTACATTAATTAAAAAGCAAAAAGAAAAAGGTTTCTTCACGAAGTCAACCCTTCACCCACCCACTCGTTTTCTTTTTATTGGCGATACTTCAACGCCATCCCTCACTTCAAAATCCACATTTCCCCCTTCACATTTTCCAATCATTATCCAATCTTTCATAATTTCATCGACACCCTTCTTTCGGCCTTCTTTCATTTGATGTTTCGGATCTTCAATAGCGCAGTATTAACGTTCATATTGATTGCTGTAGTCTGTAAAATGGCGCAAAGCACCAGAATTGATGAGCTGTTGAATCTTGATTATCTGAGAAAGAGCTTGGTTCGCCAAGAAGACACCATTATCTTCTATCTGATTGAGAGAGCGAAATACCCCAGAAATCTGGCCTTGTACGAGGAAAAGTGTGTTCCCGAGTCATCGGATTCTTTGTTTGATTTCTTTCTCAAAGAATCCGAAGCTCTTCAGGCCAAGGTATACTCTTCTTCTTTCCCTTTTCATTTCTTTTTTATTTTCCAATTTTAAAGGAACTGATCTGGATTATGGTCATAAAATGTGTGAATTTTGTTAGTATGTGCCAACAAAAAGCTGACTAACTAACCCAGTAGTTTATTATTTTTTCGATAGTGACAATATGAATGTTTTTAATTCTTAAATCGATTCTTGTAAAAATAAGTTGTTGGTTCGAAATGCTCATTTGAATAATAATATAAAGAAGAATAAGTCATCTCTGTGTGTATATATATAGAACCACACACAGAGATGACTTATTCTTCTTTATATTATTATTCAAATGAGCATTTCGAACCAACAACTTATTTTTACAAGAATCGATTTAAGTATTCATGTTATGTTTCAAAATGATATATTTAATTAATGAATATCACATCATTGATGTTGGTATTGTTGATGGATACTGGGTATCATAACAAAATTATGTATTTATATATATATATATATTTATTTATGTTTCTTCAGGAATAATTGGGATGTATTAATTTTTGTAATTCATATGGCTTGGTTGATGAGTTTTTGGCCCTGGTGCGGAGTTTGAACCATCATTTGTAGTTATCTTGAAATATGCCAAGCTCAAATTTTTGGAAGATTCGTCCATGATTTTGTGGTCAACTTTGGCTTCTTTGGGCCAAGGCAACTTGAATGCACCTTGAATGAAAGGATTGTGTACTTTTTTAAGTTTCAAGTCCTACCCAATATAATAATCATTTATGATTGCTTGAATTTTTTAATGGTTTGTAAAGTTTATGTTTATGCAATATCGTACAATTTCTTCTTACATCAAAATTTGATAATACCATTTCTCAGCGTGGTTCAACTTCAACGTGCGTGCTTTGATTTGTGCCAAGAGCCATAGGATCCAGAGTACATGTGTTGCACCTTAGTAGGCGTTATGCCTTCAATAATTATGGTTGGATTTTTATTAAATAAAATTGGAGTTTTTTCACAAAGCAAGCTACGAATGTATATAAAGCTATAAATAGGAATTTTGTAGTTAGAAAATTTACTTTGATTTTGATCAAGCCGTGCAAGGTTGGTCGCTTGCTTTGAGCAAGTGTGTTGTGGTTGTGGCGGGTGTCTTATCATATGGTGCATCTGGTTCAAAAACAAAGAAAAAGAAATTTAAAAACCATTGCCTCGCAGTGTTGTTACCCATTTTCTCTGCACAAGCGTGTTACATCAGTATTTTTTTCCTCGTTTTGTCTTTCAAGTGCGTGGCGGAGTGATACTCGAAGGAAGCAGCAGAATCCATCTCAGTGATATGGCGAAAATTAGCTCTTAGGATTAGTTTGGTCGGTTCGCTTTCATTCCTCTGCAGCCAAACTGACAGAAGAACATGGTGTTTCTGTAAGATTTAAAAAGAAGAATCATGTTAATAGACATTTTTTGCCGATGTCTTTAATGGCCATACAACATAAAAAGTGTACATCTAGGACTACGGGGGTGTTGGTCTCAATATTTTCGTATATGAAAACGAATCCAGTGGATGTTGAATTAGAAGCCTATATGAATAATGTTTATCATCGTGTGAAGTTTACGAGTAAAACTTTCCACTGGTTTGTTCTCAGGCTGGTCGTTACACATCTCCAGAAGAGAACGCCTTTTTCCCAGATAAGTTACCAGCTCCTTTGGTGCAAAGTCTCAACTCTTCTACGCAGGTAATGATTGATGATTAACTGAAGTCTTGAGATTATCTCAGCAATTTTACCAGTATTCTGTATCGATTCATATGTTTTCTTTTACACTAATGCATTGTTCCAGATCTTGCATCCTGCAGGAGCTTCCATTAACGTAAATGACAAAATCTCACATTTTTACCTCAAAAAATTGCTACCTTTGATTACTAGTGAGGGAGATGATGGGAACTATGCCGCCACTGCAGTCAGTGATTTAGATTGTTTGCAGGTAAAGAAAAATATATGCGTAAACAATTTTTTACCCGCAAAATGAATATTGGATGGTAAGATAAGAGCGGAGTTCAAAGTTAAAGACTAGTCTGGTGGAAGATCATCTGAAACTTGCTAATATTTCTACGATTTCTCAAGTCGCAATGCAACGTTCATATTTTTAGGCACTTTCAAGAAGGATTCACTTGGGAAAGTTTGTAGCCGAGGTTAAATTCAGAGATGCCCCCGCAGACTATACTCCAGCTGTACATGCTAAGGTAAAAACACAATTCACTTATATTTCAAAATTATAAACCCCCAAGAAGAAGAAGCAGTATCCAATCATATGTAACTTGAATTCTAGCAGAACAGAGAAGCTTTAATGGAGTTATTAACTTTTCCAAGTGTGGAAAAGGCGATAAAGAAAAGGGTGGCAAAAAAAGCAATGATATTCGGTCAAGATGTGGATCTCCAAGAAAACGACACTGATGGCAAGTACAAGGTTAACCCCTCTGTTGTTTCTCAGTTATATGAAGAATGGGTGATGCCATTAACAAAATTTGTTGAAGTTGAATACCTTCTTCGTCGTCTCGAGTAAAGGTCATTTGTAGCATACAACAATCTTCAAATGATCTATGAAGCCTTCTTACATAGTTAGGAATTGAAGAGGTTTTTGGAATAAATATTGGATCTTTGTAATGTCAATGTGTAGGGAACATTTCACATTTTCTCCCTTATTTTTTTAATGAAGTTTATTATGATGTTTCGGTGGCGTTTAATGAAATGCTCCCTTCAATATAGGCTTTCCAGGTTTTAATTTTAAATTATTTTTAAGATAATTAGAAGTGCCACCTTATTCACCCCCATCTCTATCTTCACCTTCATTACCTGCTACTTGTCAAATGCATCACTCAAAATCGTCAGGTATTCAGTCTAATCTACCAACACCATCGCTTCTTCAATTAAGACAAGAGTCTCCGCCACTACAAGCATTGGTATCAGTAACATCATCTCCACCTTCACCACAGCCTTCTCAATCCAACCCTTACTCATCTGTTCCAGTACTGCCAATCATAGAATTTTGCCTCGACTGTAAAATGTCAGGTCACATTAGACTGCAGTTGCCAATGCCTCATCCACCACCTCCTCCCCCACCTTGTACTGCATACCCTACATCTTTGTCTTCCCATGGACAATCATTTTCTCCATCCCCAGTCTCTTCTCCATCTTGCTGCTCAGAGATGGCTTCTACTCCCTGTATTGACCCCACTCAGAGGTTCTTTTTGCCCGAATCTTTTTCATGTCCAATTCTTATTCCAGAAACCCATCATCAGACCCCCCCTCCACCCTCTGTAAAAAAGACACTTCCGTCTATACAAAGTATATCTCCACCTCCTCCTCTTCCGCCACCTTTCTTAGAAAGCTAAATCACCATCTCTATTATCTTTTCCTCTGCCTCCCCCTCCTCCTCCCTCTCCCTCAACAACTACATATCGCTTTCCGAAGGTCTTGCCATTAGTTGCTCCTCCTCCCTCTTCTCTCTCAAAAACAGCTTCAGTCCCCTCTGCTCGGGACTTTTCATTAGCTTATCCTGTTCCCCCTCCAGCATTGTCCTCCTCAATTGGCCCGACAATTCATAACCTATCTATCATCATTCCTTCTCTGACAGCTTCATTATCTGGGATTCTTCAAAACACAAATTTAATTATTAACGTAATTAATAAAATACACTGACAATATAAAATTTAATTTTTAACTATGAAATTTAACTTTTAACTAACAAATCGAAGAACTCGAATTGAATTTAACAACATTAATAAAAGACAAAATTTATAATACAAGGACAATATGAACAACAAACAAATTTAATATAAAGCAAATAATAATAATAACTAATAAAACATACAAAAATTAAATATAAGGACAGTATGGACAAAACATAATTCAACTCACCTAATTGGGCTGAATGTTGCCCGTTTATATTTGATGAATGGGAATATTATTATTTTTATCAAATAAATTATTATCGATTTATAATTTATTTAACATCAATATCTTAAATTTATGATAGAATTAAGGATAAACAAAAATTTAGTTAAACGAAACTAACGGGGACGTCAATGTAATTCAATCATTTAAAATCAAACTAATTAACATAAGTTTTGTTCGTCCTTAATTTTGTTAATACTATTATTTTTTATTAATATTCTAAATTTTATTACTTTTGTCATTTCTAAATATTTTTAGCATCATCGTATATTAAAGTATTAAACAGTTTGATTTAATTTCTTTTTAAATAAAAAAGCTAAATTATGTAAAGCAATTTATTAATAAAATGTAAATTTTTATATTAAATATTAATTATTTTTAATTAAAAATGTATTACAATTTTTTCCCAAAAAATCGATTAACTCGGAATGCATAACACAGTAAACGATTTTAATTCAATTCGGTTTATTTAGTTTTTTAATAATGCAATTCGTCAACTCTCACGAGATTAGACCTCAACTATATCAGCCCTCACCCCACCCCTATACAGACAAACACATCATTTGACGAGACCACACGAGAAAGCACCAAAAGCCGTAATCCATGGCTTTTCTCTGATTTATTAATCATTATTATCACGCATCCAAAGCCCATTTTGCCTACTTTCTGCATGTCTGGAAACAAAAGTCAATTGCTTTGGATTCTGCATTGACTTCAAGAATGACAATATTAAAATATTCAAAGAGAAGAGGAAAAGAAAATCGAATACACGAGGGATAGATTCCTCTCAAGTCATTGCAAGCAAAATGTCAACATATGTTTGTTTGGTCAACTTTCGAATGCTCAGCCACCCCACCTCTTTCACACTTGTACCTAAAATCTCAACTCAATAGTATATTAGACGACAAGGTCCAAACTTGAGCGTTCAATTAGTCTCATTTGCCATCAAATGTGCAAACTGATCCTTCTTTCTTGATATCTAAACGTCGATGGACCTAAAATCAGAGATAAAAAAAGGTGTTAATAGGGTCCCTTTGTTACTCACTTTTGTCACCAAAAGTCCCCAGTGGAAACCCCATCGGCGCCGTGATAACACTAAGGACTTCTCTTTTTCCTCGTGAGAATTAAATCCTCTGTTATTTATTTAACACTAAGGACTTATCATAACCTTTTCAGCTTTTTCTTTTTCCCACAACATCCCACCCTCCCGTGCCTCATTCTTAAACAAATCTTTTGTCAAAATGCAATCTTTTGCTTTACTCTTTGTCAACCCATGAATCCTTGGGTATAAAATGAGTTCAATCTGAGCTTCCCACGGAACTTCCTCAACATAAGCTACCCCAACAGGCCTCAAACAAGAATACTCTTATTCTTTGATCGTGCTACCCCCGTTTTCTTGTTTCTTTCTTCCATGAAATGGAGATTGGGGAGAATCTTGTTCTGAGAGAGAAACAGAAGAGAAAGTTTCTTGAAATCTGCGAGGATTCAAGATCTTTGCTTCAAGAACTCAATCAAGATCTTCTTGAAAGAGTTCTTTCATGGCTGCCTACATCTACTTTTTTACGCCTGACTTCAGTGTGCAAGAAATGGAAATCAGTGGCGGATTCTGCCACCTTCAGGCTCGCTTGTTCTCAAGTTCCTTTTCGTGATCCATGTTTTTTCATGGTGGATTCTGATCCCCACCTTAGCCAGCATCCAGTAGTATTCGATTCTGCCGAAAAGAAATGGAAAAAATTGAATCCCTTGCCTCTGGTCCACCCGAAAAAGAATCAGGAAACTTGCAGCAATTCCATACCCGTTGCTGCATCAGGTGGGTTGATTTGTTTCCACTCCACAAATGGTGATTTTACTGTCAGCAACCCTGTCACCGGATCTACCCGCCTCCTCCCGGCGCTAAATTCAATTTCTCAGCAACCCATTCTTTCCATTTCGATGGCGGCGAATTCCGAAAGATTCAAGCTTGTTTTAATCTTGGACCAACTCCCAAATCTCTCGTTCAAGATGTACAACTCGTATACTGATCTATGGGAAGAGGAAATTTCCCTCAACCAAAAGATCAACAACTCTGCTGAAGCAGAAAAAAACGATTATCATTCGCAGTATTTCTTGACCAGTGGTAACGTAGTGTCCGCAGATATGCAGAGGAGCCCATTTAGGCAGTACTCAGCGGCACTCACAGTTGAAAATGGAGACGAAATTTTGTATTTCCTTAGCTCCTCCGGCACGGTGGTGTCCTGCAACCTTACCCACAAGTTATTCTTCGAGTACCCGAGGCTACTGCCTGTTTTTTCAGAATTTTCAATTGATATTGTTGAGTGTGGGGGCCAGATGTACGTTGTTTTGCTTTCGGAATTCTTTGAAAGCGCCAGTCTTCGGGTATGGAAATGGGATGAAAATATGCATGCTTGGCAGCAGATTGCAGCAATGCCACCAGCAAGTTCGCATAAGTTTTATGGCAAGAAAGTGGACATAAATTGCAGTGGAGCTGGTGATGAGATGTTAGTGTGTTTGTATTCTGCAGAAGTATGTAGTTATGTTATGTGCAATTTGGTCAGAAACGAATGGATTGAATTGCCACACTACCACACAGAAGATGATAAAGCCAGAGACTTTGTTTGTGCTTTCTCTTTTGAGCCTAGGATAGAAGCTGACATCTGAGAAGAAGAATCGACACACTTAAAAGGCCCTTTTTCTTTTGTTTTATTTTATTCACTTCTTTGCAGTATTTGTATGATTTAGGAAAAAAATTATGAAATCTTTCATTACATATTTTATTTATGATCGGCTACATACGAATTCTTCAGCATATTTAACTAATACCTAGCATATATATAACATACAAGAGATGTATGTATCAAGAGCTTATTGCCAAGCACATATTAATAACATACCAAAATTTACATATTTTCGAGCCTATTGCTTAGCGTCAAAAGTGTCCTGTTTCAAGCTCCAAAACACGACATACGGCATACTCAACAACCATAGCGAGATCCTCAAACTTTCTATTAAGCATTGACAGCACAATGAGATCCACATTATTTACAAGTGAGTTGCTGCAAATCTTCCCCAAACTAACAATGTGAGACATCTTTCTCCTCAGCGTGTACGCCTCGAACATTAGGCGGTCACCCCTCAGGTGCCGCACCCTGTGCAGAGTGGATTTCAAGTCTCCCATCTTGAAAACCAGGCCATCCACATTGAACAGAAGGTTCAAAGTTTGGGAATTGAGCATCTGCTTGTTTTTTAGTCTGGGAATCAAGTCTACAAATTTTCTTATTTCTTGGAGCTCCCGAATGCTAAGGGTGATTGCATCACGTGCTGCCAGCTTCTGGAAATATATTTCTTTCCTGTTGTGAGGGTGTATAGCATGCTCGGTTGCTGAGGCCATAGAAATTGTGAGGGTGACTAGTAAAAGAATTGGGAAAATCATTGAGGGATTGATCATTATTTTGTTCATGATTTTTTGTATTTTTATGAAGAGGGTATCAGAGAATAAATCTTGTTTGGAGTTGGGGATTTGAATGGCAGTGTACAATTTATAGTAGCTTTTGGTGTTTTATTCGAGAAAGTAACTAAGTTGTGAGGTGCTTTTGGTGTGATTTGAGTTTGTTGATAACAAGAACTAAATATCCTTTCATATCTTGCGGTACATTTAGACTTTAGCCATGGGTCACGTATCTGGAAATAATACTAACAGACTATTGTTAAACACGGATAAAGATATATTATAGCAGCCGCAAGACACACATGGGACTGTGGAATGCGTACGTGAACCTATTTTGACAAGATTTGTACATTCCCTGTATTTCATAAACTCAAACTAACCAAAATTGCTCATTGTAAAACCAACATGCAAATATAACTAACATTGTACCTCGTTAATAAACATGAAAGACATTTACGGCCTAAGCTAAGAGATGAGATATCATCGAATTATGGGAATCTCGGTCATGATTATTGATACTATGGATTATATCCACTGGAGAAATTAGCTTAACAAACTCCCTCAGCTCCGTGAAGCTGCTATGTTCACTGTATGGTACCTCGTACCTGAAGGAAATGTAGTGAAAAAATCGAAGTTCAAGCTTCAGTTACTACTTAAAACAATAAATCCATATACACAAAAACTCGAGCTAGACCTAATGCAACTTAACTTCAGTGAACTGATAGTGGCATGGCACCAATTGGTGTTCGCTAGGCATAATTAATTTTACTATGTTAACGGAAAAATAAACTCTTTTACATAAATATTTTGTAATGTTGGTAAATTAGTTCACCTTATAATGGTGCCCTGCTGCCACATTTTCCCGGTAGACTTCTTTCCTTTTCCAAATGATCGGCCAGTGGGGGAGAAGGCAACTATCAGACTATATCGACCCTGTCAGAAATTGAAGGAAATAGCCATACATAAATTAAATTACACAAATGAAAAGTTGGTGTCAACCTGTGAACCCAACACAATTATGTCTTACTTCGACGACAAATAAAATTTATGTGATCCATCCATGAGCTTGACATATTAAGGAAATATATTTACCATGTCCACATGGGCACAACATGAATACGGCTCTCTTGTTCATTTAATGTAAGCCATTGCATATTCTCTTGTTGCAGATCCAAACATTCCAAGGAAGAAGGATTGGATTGATCCTGGGCTTTGTGTTGGGATTGGGCGGTGCCATCTGCAAAGATTGAGAGGTACGTGTTGCTTGTTTCAAATTTGACTAGACAATAGAATGGAGGGAAATTAGGGGATTCACTGTTTCTTGGAACGTGTAACGTCCTTGCCAAAAATACACGTGTGCCTCACCAATATTGAAATAATAAATAAATAAATTTTTCCCTTCATACTCACACAAAGTCTCAAAACCCAGAAGTACATGCTATATTTTGTTTTTCGATTTTCCTAAATATATAGGTCAGATTTATGTTTAGCATAATTTTTTCTTATTTTTATTAATATATATTTCTATTTTACTAAGTCTTGAAATACATATAATCATTTCTTGAATTATTTAATAAGAATAAAATAAAAAATTCGTTCAATAACATTTTTAATATGTTTAAAAACAAGCAACTCTATACATTCGGGCCGGAAATTGTATATCATATGCTTTTATTTACATAAAATAACAATATGTGCATCGCATGATTAAAATATTAATATGTTTAAAAAAAAATCTATACATTTTAGACGGATATGATATATCATCTGCATTTATTTGAATATTTAAAAATTCTATTATAAATATTAAAAGTTAATGGAAAACCATTACATTTGATCATTTTCAAGGTCATCAAACAAACTCATTTTCGATCTTTTTTGAGTATTTTTAGCCAAAATGACAACTAATACATGAAAATTTAAGGAGTATTTTTCTCATTTTATAGCAATTTAAACATGTCTTCTCTTTCACTACAACCTCAATGTGGAACAAAATACGCTGCTTTCCAATGCTACATTCATTACTCGATAAAATATCTCAACAAACTAGCAGAGTTCAAACTCACGATATTACGAACCAAATATATATTCTTAAGCTCGAGTTCGGTTCGATAATATTCACAGATGATGTTGAACGAGCTTTTTACACCGAGCTCTATTCGTGAGCAAATTGATTCATTTACATCCTATATTTGTTAATGTATATTCTCTATGAGATTTGGACATGAATAGGGCAAAAGCATATGATTAAGTGTGCACCTGACACGATTGCCTTTGTTTCTTTCCCCCACATTGTATGATGTACAATAAATTACAGATGTTCGTTTGGGGGTTGCCTTTGTTTCTTTCTCCCACATTGTATGATGTACAATCAACTACAAATATTCGTTTGGAGATAAGTATTTGAGCAGTTCTGTTGGAGATAGCGCATTCAGTGCAATAGTCTTTATCGATTTGGAGGATAGTGAGTGATGTTTAACTGGTAAACTTTCCATTGAACTTCCAAAAAAATGTCAATTTTCTTGTTCAGTACAATCAATCTTCTTTGCACTAAGTCACTGTTTGCATGTCCACGTTACGCACATCACTTTGTAATTTTGTGATGGGTTGTAGTCCAACAAAATGCACCACTTTGGAAATGACCGGAGGACTTTGAGTGGTCAGATAACTGATTTTTTTTTTATTAGTATATGAAAATTCATAACTTTATTTTTACAGGTCCAGTAGACCGTCCATACGGCCCACTGCCCGATCGACCCAAGGCTTATCCCGATCTTGGGCTCTCTCTATAGGGTCTTTTCCCTCACGGGCTTTCCATAGACGTCGTACGGGTTACTCATAGAACTCCTCCAGCCCATGAAATGGAGTATGTGTCTTCCCAAGATCGAACCTAAGACCACATGGATATATAGTTACTTAGCACAATCCTGGTACCAATTGAGCCAGTGTACCGAGTAAAACCTCGAACTATCTCAGAGTCTGCAAATCTTGTTAATCAAATAAATTATCAGATAAAAGACTTTAATTGATTGCTATGTGTTGAAAAATCCCAAAACAATTAACAAAGTCAAGATAAAAGGCAAAATTAAGAAGCAAACTATTTATGCAAAGAATAAAGACAAGATGGAAAAAATAGAACCTGTTACGATAATAGCAATGGTAATATTAATGTACGATAGTTGGATGGATCCAATGATATAGCAATGCTAATATTAAAATTGTTGGAATTAAAATAAAACAAAAAGAGAAATTTTAAATATGAAGTTAGGTGGTAAAATGATATATCTGAAATTCCAAAAAGGTTTCACTAACACATAAAAATTAGTTTCTATAGATATTTTAACTTAATAAATAATAATAACAAAGATAATACATATTTAGTTATCAAAATATTTTTTAGTAAAATGACCATTTATTAACAATTCAATTCAGAAAATGCGAACTAATAAAATGGAAGGGCAGAAAGGAAAATAACGGACGTCCATTGAATTCAAAAGCAAATGCAAGTCGCCAAAGTCACCGGCTAAGGGCTCTCGCGTCGTTGAGCGTCATCCTGCCCCGGAAAACATAGAGCGAAGATAAATAAAGAGAAATTAAAGTAAGTTTGATGATTCACGCCGATATTCACTTTATTTAAACTCTCTGTAAAGCAAAAGTACAATTCAAAAAAGTTGCTATGAAGATTCTTCTTCAATTTTACTCTAGCTTCACATTGCCCGCCCATTATTCCCGATTAATGTTTGAAAAAAATGTGATTTTGGAAAATTTATGGGTTCTTTTGCTTCATTCTTTGCCTTTCTTCTCAGTTTATGACAAAAGATTTGATTTTTAATGAAAATTTCAAAATCCATGTATTCTCTCTGCTTATAATGCTCCATTGACCCACTTTTTGTTCCAAAAAAGCATATAAAGGACACCATTTATGCTTCTGTATCTTCGGTGTTTCAAATAATAAGCACTGCGGCGGTATATTCTATTCTCTTGCATGTATACAACTCTTCAACTTTTTTTTTCCTGAAGAGACCCGACCTATTTGTTTTGCGAAATATCTTAATTTTCAGATAAGTAGTCCCCTTGCATTGCATTTTATTGCGAATTTGGTTGAAGCTGTTCTAAATATGGGTGGTGGTATTTGGGGACGGGGAGGAAGAGTGGAGTTGATAAACGGTAAGGGGTGTTCAAGGAGATTTTTTGATTTTTCTTCCTCATTCAGGGGCATTAACTCCTCTCCGTTGGAGTCCATGTCTCCTGCTTCAACTGCCTCTATTACTTTGGGAACTCCAGTGGATTACCACGGACCTTTATCCGGCCTTGTCATCTGCGTAACCGGGCTCTCTAAAGGTGGAAAGATTTATTGCTACTTATTTTGTTTTTTTTACTATAATGTTCGTACTGTGTTTGATTCTGGATTGCGTACCATTCGACTGAACTTGAGTAACTTGAATTGTAAACCAATAGACCAAGGTGTCGAAGATTAGATGCTGACCAGGAAATCAGCATTTGAATCATCATGACTCTGTTAATATTCGTAAATGTGATGCTGTGAAACTGAAGCTTTACTTTGCTAAGTTGGAATCTTGGGAATAATTTTTCTGTTTACTGAACGGAGATTCTTCTTGAATTATTAATGTTTCCTGCTAAAATTAGTTTATGGAGAGGATGCCACCGATGCTGCAGTTGGTTTTACTAATCATGTTTATATGATATCAACTACAGAAACAAGGAAACAGGTGAAGGAAGCAACAGAGAGATTGGGAGGTCAATACAGTCCCCATCTTCATCCTCGATGCACTCATTTGGTGGTTCAGATATCCTTTTTTGTCCAGATTTCATTTTTTTGCATGAATAGTTGAAATGGAGGATAGTGAGAGATGGTATTTGATGCTCAATCAGTTGCTTGTTAGCACTTAACAATCATCACAGCTTGCGTGGACATAAATTTGAACATGCCATAAAACATGGGCCGACAAATGGTTTATTCCTGGTCACACTCAGCTGGTTTGTGGACAGCATCAAAAGGAATGGTAACGATCGCTGTTTCATGTTGAGTATTTACATTTTTCTGCATCTGTGGAACCAAATTCTATTGTCAACGTTGTGTTTTTATCGTTGATTTCATTTCAGTTAGGTTGAATGAATCTCTCTATAGCATAAATAATGTTGGAGGTACTGGTGCCCAAACTGATGATTCGAAGCGGCTCGATCAGAATGCTGGAGCTGAGAATTCTTGCCTTCGAGACAGTTTGCTTAAGCATACCACACAACTTGACACGATTCAATGTCCCCTATCACGGTATCCAGAAGGCGAGAGTAAAAGACGAACTGATCCTTCATTCTGGTCCGGTCAAACGTTTTACATCGACGTGGAAGTCCCTGCTGAACTTCGTTCCAAGGTAAACTTGGATTTTCTTCAAGAAATCAAATAACTTTCCGAATATCTTATTGATGGTTGTAGATATGACTTCACCTTTCCTAAAAAATTACCAGGTCAGTGGTCTTTAAATTTTAAGTCATCGACTCTCGGCTTCTTTCATATGATGCTTATAAGAGATCATTTGATGCCCGTTCTTATTGAACTTCACTTCTCTGGTTTAAATGATCTCATTATTGAAGAAAATTAACTATAATGCATTCATTCACAGGTCACCGAGGTTATTTCTGCACAAGGAGCTAGTTTATTAAGTCAATGGTTTGTTGGCAGCAAAGCGAGCCACGTAGTATGTGAAGGAACATCGGCTCGAAAATATCTGGGGCACTCTAGTTATCTTGTTACAGTGGGTGCTTCTACCCAGATGTATACTCTATCATATTTTAAAATTTCTCGACCTTGCATGAATATATGCTCGTGATTCCATATTTCGTTTATGGAAATTTTTTCGTTTTTCAAATCTATACCACATTCTAAGTATTTTTTCTCCTGCCTTAGCCACTATGGGTTCTGAAGTCTGCACAAGAGAAATGTTTACAGAGACTCGTTCACTTATCTGCCGATTTAGCCAGGTTCTCTGGAGTTATGCTTGATGGATTTCAGGATGGTGTTTCCAACGAGGTACATGGCCTTTTCCGTTCACTTTTCCCTATACAGGACTGACCATCTATTACTATACAAAACTTTATTGTTGATTGACATTGCAACTCCAAGTCCTTTAAATTGTATAGCAGTTTGGAGCTACCCTTATTCCATGTTCAGCCACAGAAAAAACCCTCCTCCCCCTTATTCTCCTTTTTCGTTTAAAAGTGATTTTTCTATGTAATAACAAATGATGATCAAAAAATGTAAGAGAAATCAATCCAGTAATTCATTTGGTAGTTCCTTGACTTCCTTCCCATTTATTTTGTGCAAATGTGTTAGTTTATAAACCCAATAGTTGTACCATCCCAAAAGGCTGTTCTATCGGGAGATGTAACTTCTTGAGTTTATAAAACACTCTTTATTAATTTAATATATCAATGTTAGACAATGTTACTCCTTAAGAACCTAACATCTGCAGCGGCCCACTGTAGATGGTTTTTAATCACCTTTTCCGATGGTCTCTTTCGACTCTCAACGAGAGCACCAATGTTAATTTATAAACTTAAGAGGGGTACCATCTCAAAAAGTTTGTCTATTGTTGAGTTTACTCTTTATTAGTTTAATATATCAATGTGTGACATGTGTAACAAAATGAAAGCAAACACGAAATTTCTAAATTTCACCAGTCACTTTGGATTATCTGCAGGAAATTAAGAGGGTAATGGTCCCTGGAAATGTTCCCACTTCTGCTATTAAAGTCAGCCATGAAGAACGGCAAGCGATGGCGAAACTGGCTAAAGATGGGGTCAGAAATCATAGGAATCGTCGAATGCAGGTATATTTGTTTATTCAAATATTTGTCTCAGTCTTTTGCTCTCAGATTTGATGGCATGCTTTATTCTATTGCAAATTCAGACGTGTCAAACTCCAATACGTCCAATAACACCGAGCAGGCTTTTGGATTCCATAAGTTGGTCAATTTCTGATCCAACATCAAAAGCTTGTATCTATACAGACTCTTTAAGTGTCGATGTCATTGAAGACCAGGGATCAGCGTTCTTTGATGTGAAGCCAGATGTAAAGGAATCAGATACTTTATTTGTGAACTTATCCAGACCACTCGCAGAAAGGTTATCTAATGTTCTGAACTTGTGCTCTCTGGTATTATGCGTTTTGTGTTCTTGAAGTTTGCTTGCTTGGAATTTGCAGTCAGAAATCTGAGTTGATATTCAAAAGCCATTTCCTTACTATACTGTTCCCTGTCGATCGATTTTCGGAGATGGGACCATGTTCAAGGACATTTTTCAGTAATAAAGGCTTTACATGTCAGCAAGTTTTGGATCATATCTACTCATTTTACCAGGTCAGTATATCCTTTTTCATTCAATCTAAATCTAACATTGCAATTGTTAGAAAAACACGTTTCTCACAAGTCCGAGCTCATAGGGTGGACCAACGATAGTTTTACAATTTAATGCTTTCCCTCCCATGTAAGCTAGAGAGCGGAAATATATACTCGAAATAATATCAAAAGATGTAAGCTTGCATATTGGTGATGTCTATTGGGCAAAAGAGGCCAAAATATTACCATCCAATACCTATTTAATAGCCATGTAAAGAGGATCGCCCATTAGAAGTTCAAAGCCTCAAAAGCTTGGCTCTAATGTTATGTTAAAATTCATTTTTATCCAAAGCTTGAGCATATGAGAGGTGGACTAACAATATCAGTAGACTATATGTAATTGTACTCAGGAGAATATGTCGGCCGAGGAAATCGAGGTTGCGATCCACACAGACTCCAGACATGCTGACAGGCTTCGAGCTGCTTACTGCAGCAAGGCAGCGGCTGAAGTTGGTTATGTGGAGTTCAAGCGGATTGATTTTCTTGGTAGTCGACAGAGTTTTGAAATGATGAAACGAGTTTCTGGTGATAATAATTCTAATGTTTACGAGCTGGTGATCAGAGCTTGAATTTCTGAACACACAAAAAGATTTATGGTGTACGCTTTACTTGTTCATAAAATGTTGCAGATTTCTTTGTTTGTTCATCAGACCTGTGGAAGTTGCGGCTGTATTTTTTGTGTATTTGTGATGAAATTTTTTATGAGATTTTGTTTATTTGTAAGATTGGATTGTGATCAAAATTTTGGTAAAAATTATATATAAAAAAGGATTATTTTTTCGTTTAAACACCATCTCATGTGACCCAGCTCACACTTGTCAATACAAGTTGGGATCCATCATCTTCTTCATGAGCAACCCGGCCTTCTCCCTAGTCTTGCCCGAGCCCCTCACAGAGATATCCGCCACCACCGACGTGAATTCTGGCAGTCGCATGGCTTCCTTCATGCACACTTCAGTCTCATCAAATAACCGTAGAAGAATCTCGCATGCCCCCTCTTTACTCTGCATGCGAAGCTGTGTCAACACTCCCACCATCCGGGCTACTATCCTATCTGTCTTCTTCAACTCATTCAGCCCTTCCTGGAAGCGTGCTAGCAGCCCGAGAATGGTCAGTGATGTATCGGAGAGATCCTCGCCGTCGGCACTCTCCGCCAACTCCAGAAGCACCGGTATCGCCCCCGACCGCACAGCCAGAGTGCAGTTGCCATGGAACTGTACCAGCTCCGCCAGGGAGCTGAGGAGATAGTGTGCCGCGGGGCTTCGCGTGTCTGAGATCGCCTTCACGAGCACCTGAGTAAAGCAGGATTCTTGGTAATTGACAGAGATTTGAATCAGTTTGTACTGAATAATATGCAGATATGCGCACGATAATAGCTAGCCTTGTAATACTTCATGATCCTTAATTTTTCAGCTAGATTTCGTTTTTACTACTCAAAATGCACTTTTTGATCTATATTACATAAGAATCAATATTTATGCTTTGGTAAATTCAGGGCCCTGACTCGTATAATCTTGGTTACTAACCTGCATGGTTCCAGCAACACCGAACTTAGCTTTATTTTTGTCCAACATGGCCAAACTGCAAAGCAAAGAAGCTGCTAATTTCACGGATTCTTCTGAGGACGACAGGATCACAGTGTTGAGATGAGTAATATTATCGATATCTGCGAGCGAGTTCTTCAAGTTGGGATTCAGCGACAGATTAAACAGAACGGAAAGCGCGAGAATCTGAACAGACGCAGGGGATGGGGATTTGGAGAGGTTAACCAGTGCTGCAACGGCGCCATCTGTTTGCGAAAGCAGGTTCCGATTCTGCGGGCTCACTCTTGTGATTGCCACCAGTGTTTGGAGTGCCACTTGGGTTTCATGTTCTTGATCGGATCGAACTTCTTTGAGGCACTCCACGATGGCCTCGCGCACTCGACTTCCCATGGTTTACACGTATTGATTGCAGTGCTGGAGTTGAATGGTTTTTGAAGAGGGTAGATACATACATGTATTGTTTCTTTGAACAGAACGACTTCGATTACTGCAATGTCGGAATTTCTGAGGAAACAAGGTCGTGGCAAAGCTTGAATTGTCCGCCAGTGCCACTCAAAATAAATCAAGGAAAACCCTCATTTTATATATATATATATATATATATATATATATATATATATATATATATATATATATATATATATATATATATATATATATATATATATATATACTATTTATTAAGGCTGAGCACCTTATAAAAACTGTCAAGGAGGACACCATCTTTTTTTTCCAGTTTTACCCTTACAGTTATAGTAATATTACACTTTTGTTTTTTTGTTTTTTTTTATTTCAACACACACTTTTATTTTTATTTCAATCATTAAATATCAATTTAGTCCCGCCATAATTTGTCAATTTTTACTTTAGTCTATCGATAATGATAAAAAAGATTGTACACACACAACGCGTGTGCAGAATAACTAGTATATATATGGTCTACCTTGGCCATTTTAATATTTTATATTGTTCAATTTTAGTTATAATATATATTTTTAAATTTTGACAATTTAATCTTTTTTTAATCGAAATGATGATATGATATTTAGACATCAACATCATATTGGAGCTACGTTGACACAACATAAGTGTCACAGCACCACCTCAAAAAATTAACTAAAATCGAAAAAAAAAAAAAAATCATTAGGGTTGCGCCAGTCATGTCCCCGTGTGTGTATATATAATAGTTTAGAATGCTAGATGGTGTTTGACATCCAATTATAACAATCCTTTATCAGAAAATATATTTTTTTAAAAATCATCAGGGTTGTGCCAGACTGCCAGTCATGTCTGTAATAGAATTCGGGTTATGAATTGGTGCTGCTCCAAATTCATGATTGAAAGTTCAGAATGAAGGCCCAAATCTAGACAATTTGGTCGGCCCAGGCCCAATAAAAAGACAATTTATACTCTAAGACGGGCTACGCTGTCAATTGGCTTCAAGGTTGAAATTTGTACACTGTGGAGAGGGGTACTTGCTGTAAGATTGATTGAGAATGGAAAAGGGAGAGGATAAATTATGGCGGGTGCTGGAATTCTACAGTGGCATTGGTGGCATGGTAAAACGTTTTCATTTTTTTAGCTATTCTTGCGGATTACTTGTGGGATTTTCGTGTAACTACGGGACCTTTTTGTGAATGATTCCCATAGAGATATTCATTGATGAAGGCGGGAGTGAACGCGGAAGTGGTGGAAGCGTTTGACATTAACGACACAGCGAATGATGTATATGAGCAAAATTTTGGCCACCGTCCCCACCAGGTTTCACTTTTAATTTATTTTATTTATTGTCTCAGTTGCACGCACCCTGTGCTTTGTTAATTGATCTAATCTGAGAGGGCTCTTCTGATTTTTGTTGTCTCTGAAGTTTGTATGACTTAATTTATGGATATTAATGAAGTTTTGAGTTGGATGGAGTTTTTGTAACTATCGGAGAATATTGATTAGTCGGGATACAGTTTCAAAGAAATCTCATTTACTTCTTATCAGTAGGATAACCATTTGTATTAGCTGGAACAGTATATATGTAATTATTAATGTTGAGAGAAGGCGTCAAATTGGGTTGTTAATCTGCGTCTTTGTTACATTAGTTAGGATGATGTCTTATCCTTCGCTTATACTTTTTAAATTTTCGCGTTTTGTTTTGTAAAATATAATCACGCATATGTATACACACAACAGGTTGTGGTTGTTTTATGATTTCAGTACCAATGTTTTGCCAATCTTATAATTAATACATCTACATTCATTTATGATGATAGGGTAACATTCAGACCTTGAGTGCTGCTGATCTCGACTCTTATGACGCAGAAGTGTGGCTTTTATCCCCCCCTTGCCAACCTTACACGCGACAAGGTGATGGATTGCTTTCCCTCTTTTCTTTTTCCGTACCATTATGTTTTTTTTTTTACTTTTGGAAAATGGAATTGTTGTTTTCCTGGTCGATCGCTGTTTCCTTCTTAAAATTTCTATATTTTAAGGTCTTCAGAAAGGGTCAGGTGATGCTAGAGCTTCTTCTTTTTTGAAAATTCTTCAACTCATCCCGCAAACTTCACGGCCTCCACTGATGCTCTTTGTGGAGAATGTAGTTGGATTTGAGGTTTGTTTATGCTACATTTACTTCTCGGTTTGGGTTAATCACATCTATTCTCCATAAAATCAGTTTTTAGGTGGTTTTTTTTCCAGATTTTCGTTTCTTGTGAAGCATCTTTATATAACCGTGGATCTCACTAAACCTAAGTACTGAATGGAAAGGCATCGGGGAATAAAGTTTTAGCTGGTTTTTTATTCTCATCTTCTTACCATTTCTCCAAACTGTTGTGCATCTATCCCGTTTTGCTGTTTGTTGCAGACTTCTGATACACATGAAAAGATGATTTCTATGCTGAGAGAGATTTCTTTTAACACACAAGAATTTATTCTAAGCCCTTTGCAGTTTGGTGTGCCATATTCTCGGCCACGATATTTTTGCCTGGTATCTCTCTTTCTGCGCTTATAATTTATTTTTTATGTTCTACCTAGCATGGACAGATCTACTTGCATGTACATATCTCTAGGACTGATATTGATTGAGGCTAACTGGGTTGAAAATAAAAATTTACCAAATTTTGCTGCTTTTTTATTCAAATTCTTTTGCTAATATGTAGTTGCAAACCATTTTTGTAATCAAACTTCAGGCTAAAAGGAAACCTCTGTCTTTCTGTAAAGCCCAAGTCAATAGTTACCTTGGGGCACCAGGCCCTGTACTGTGGTCTGATGAAAACATGGTGACTAGCGAAGGAGTGGAGTTAAATGGATACTGGGATAAATTGCTCGAAAATTGTCGTCCGATAGAAGATTTTCTGGATTTGAAGAATTGTGTTTCTGATGCGGAGGAATCTAAAGAAGGAAAGAGGGCCTTCAACAATCCTTTGAACCAGTATTATGTTCCATCAGCCCTTATAGAAAGATGGGGGAGTGCTATGGGTATCCTTTTTTCCCTTGGCTTATTGATAATTTTTTGTCAGCACATTTATTTTCTTATATTTATCATCTTTAGCGTTCAAACAATACCTTAAAATGATTGCAGATATTGTTTTCCCAGAATCACGGCGCTGCTGTTGTTTCACAAAAAGTTATTTTCGGTACGTGAAAGGCACGGGTTCCCTTTTGGCAACTGTCCCGGTAGGTGTGCATCAGAAACCTGACTTCTATGATATTTTCGTCTACACATAACCAATCACTCTTCATAGTAAAAAAATAATCATAAACCAACTCTAACTTCAGCTTGAGTCTGCAGTATAATAATCACTAGAAACACAAGAGCCCTTTCCAATCACTTGCCAGAAGCATCCATAAAACTGTCTTCAGTTTCTCCTGAATCCCAGCTTGTGTCTCACACAGACTTTATTTGGTTGTTGGTTAAGATGAGAAAGCTTCTCAAGGAATGGAACACGGTTTTTAAAATCATACACTGCAATTTTTTTTTGATATCTAGCCATTTTGTCCTACAATTTGTACATGCATAAAATCTATATTTATTTATATACCTTTTCTTTATGCCGTATCTGTGGTCCTGCGTGCATACGCATTGACATATGAATATAAGTAGAGATTGTGTGAAATCCAAACCCGAGTTTATGTTAGTGATTTTGAAATACTAAGTAGATCATTTGCTCATGCTCCTCATCGACAAGTCCATTGAAGTTTATCGTGGTTTAACTCAAATTTCTTTGTTGATTTATACCATTATCCTCAATTTAAGTGTCATAATGTACATTCATATTACCTTGTTGTCTGAACACTATGCAGGGTATGGTTAAAGATCAAATATCTTCATTACAGGATCTTTCTCTGAGATATTTCACACCAAGGGAGGTACACATGATTATTTTGTTAGTGATTCTGATACCGGTAGTCTGGTATAGTTCTTGGCTCATATGATGGGAGTTATTGTTTCTATCACTGTTTCCTCAAAGTGTGCTCTTTTTAACGCCGCCTCTAGGTTGCCAATTTGCATTCGTTTCCGGAGGATTTCAAATTTCCGCCACATGTTAGTCTTCGTCAACGGTATGTTTCTACTTTTGTAATTTATCTAACATGGGAAAAACGGTATTTAGAATAGGCATGGAGTGTCAAATAGGGAAAGCTCAATTGACTCATGTTGACAACTTCTGAAAATAATCTTCGTTTTGTTCCTGCAGTTATGCTTTGCTGGGTAACAGTTTGAGCGTTGGAGTAGTGGCGCAGCTGCTATGCTATCTTTTCGCTGACGAAACATTATAATGTTATTATTACAATTCATATTACTGCAGATCCAAACCCTCCTATGTAATACAGCAACCAAAACACGAGATGGAAGGAAAAACTGATATTCAGAGACCTTGTTTCATCTTTGCAATTCTTGAGTAAAGAGTAATATGCCCTCTTTTATTGTATGTAATTTTACTTGCAGAATTCTGCTCATTTTAATGTTGGCTTTAGGTGCTGCTTACTACAATAGTAAAAAAATTCAAATTTTATCCATGGAAGCTTGGGTTTTCCAATGTATTGAATCACTTAACAACTAGTTGGGTTTGACGCTGAATTAACATTAGCATGTGAAGGTGGTTTGGTCTATCTCTGTCAGAAAGTAAGTTTGCTAAAATATTCTAAATATGTAATTGTTGTCAAACTTCCGAGTGGCATGTGGGTTCAAATTCACGTTAAAAACAAATATTTGGATTTGGTTATTGTTTGCCAATTGAACTCAGTTATCAAAATTCATATCAATTGTAATTGTTTGTTAACCAATCAGAGTAACAAAATTTAATGAGTTAATTTTGTTGCACAAAAATAAACGGAATTAAATTGAATTCATTCAGAATATTTATCTCCCCAAATACAAAATAACTGAAATAAGCAGAATTGATCGAACTTAAATGTGTACCAAAAATAATTCTCTCTCTTTAAAGGTCAGTTTCAGGCAAAAATAATCAAAATTAATATGAATTATTGGTCTTTTCGGAATTATAATTTTATGCATTGAATTAATTAATCGGAATTAAATACTTCTAATATTTTATTTATTTATTTCAACTTAGGGAGTAAAAACTTTGTTTGTGGAAGGGATAATACCAAATCCGGTGATTTCCCAACAGGCGCGTGGCCAATAATATTCTTTCCTGCTCCAACTCAAATGAGGTGGTTTGGTAAAAATTAAGGCCCTGAGTTTGCAAATTAAATAAACCCTAACAACGATCAAGGTCTGATTTAAAGAGAAATCATAGATCAAAACCTTCAAATCTAGCAGTTCTGATAGAGAAACACCGTCCAATTTTGAAGAAAAGGTAAGTGTTTTTTCTGTTTAAGGGTTTGATTTCGGTTCGTTGATTTTTAAAATTGATTTCTGTTTTGCTGTTTAAATTTGGGCCTTTTGAAAAACTTTTTGTTTCGTTTGAATTTAGGATTCAATTCCTTTATTGTCTGGTCGAAAATTTAGTTATTAGATATATTTTGTTAATGATCATGAATATGAACTGGTTAACAGGTTTGTATGTAATCTCTAATATACACGGGAAATCGTGAAAATAGCTTAAACTATTCTATTCTCGAAATTTCATACGGGGAATCAAGTCATACCTGTTTTGTTTTCGGGAAAAAATAGTACTGAATCAACATCTATTGAATGGATTTGGAGGTTTTAAGTCAACAGAGATTAATTGTGATACGAACTGGTTCAAATCAATTATTAGTTTGTATTGTTGTTCCAGAGGCTATGGAGGTGTAATGTAATTTTTAATATTTTCTGATAAATTTGCAACTAGGAATTGTTGGCTCTGCGTGGTTAAGTGATTTATGGATAAAAACCTTGAGTGTTCCAGAAAGAGAGATGGGATCACTAAAGTCTTTTTAAAAAACTTCTATGGCACATAAGAAACCAATAGATTTCTTCATTAATTTCAGTCTTGTTTGCTGTATTATCGCTTGGTAGATAGGAAGGAAGTTCTGGTCTTTCAGCAGCGTTATTTATATTAGTATTTATTTTCATCTCTATGTTATGTTGTGCAATAACTTGCTTTTCTTTGTCACCGCAGGTTTTATTATATTTATCGTACACGATTATTATAATGAGATTCAGAAAGGGGGATAAAGTAGAGGTAATGAACATAAAAGAAGCAGCAATCTCATGGCGTACTGCAGAGATACTATCTGGCAATGGCATTACTTATCGAGTGCAGTATGACTTTTATTGTGGTCTGCCCAGTGAACAATTGGTGGAGACAGTATCACGTAAGCTTGTTAGGCCATGCCCTCCTCTTGTACAAGGGATGGAATGCTATGTTACTGGTGATGTTGTGGAGGTTTTTTATGAATCTTCATGGAATATTTCTTCTATCTTGAAGATTTTGGGTGGCAAAAACGGATATATGAGCAATGAGATTCGTTTCCAGGATGCTTCCTTCCAAAATCAGTACTTGATAAGATTGCTTGGGTGCTCAAAGGAACTAATTATTACCCAATCGAACATCAGGATGAGACAAACCTGGCATGATGACAGATGGATTCTGATGGATAAGGTTCCCTTTTTTCCTTTTTCCTCCAATCAATGCAAGCATTATTTTTTTCCCTTTTTTCTGTCTATTTCGACTTTTATGCCAAAATATTATCTGGATTTCAACAGATTGGATTCATTAATGTATTGATTTATCTGGTTAATCTCGTTTTCTGTAGTTTTTATGCTTCATTGTTAGTATCTTTATTATTGGATGCTTATCTTTTTATGACTTATGTTTTCTTTTGTTTCTTATTTGAACCACTGCCCCCACTTTGAAATAAATTTTTTACACCAAGTAAATGTTATTGATATACCAGTGCAGACCCATATATCAGTCTTGCTTGTGAACTCTTCTTTTCAATGTAAATATAATTGAAGAATTCCTTATTTGCGTTCACTGATCTCCTAGTTTCTCCTGTTTACAGTGTTGCAGAGGAGGGGAGGACGTTATAGCTAGAATGAACTTTGAGGTGCCAGAAAGTGATGGAGAGGTTAAAAATCAACCACTAAAATATTGTTCGAACAATCAAGATGACATGTCTTTTTTGAAATTGTCTAAGATCTCTTCAAGGCCCCGAAAGAGGAAGCGCTTGTATAAGTCGTCTACTATTGCTGCACCTGATGGAAATGTCCGAAAACTAAGAGAAATTCAGAAAGATGGCAAAGAGCTGAGGCTGGTTGCTGCACCATTGCTTGAAAAGGTAGATGCTGTTGCTTCCCCGAGAGAACTTTTGGGCAAAAAAAACATGCATGCTTCCTTTAAGATTACATCAAATGGATATAATCAAAAGGAGAGGAGAAAACAAAAGGACGTTCTTGACTTTTCTGGGGTTAGAAGTTCAGAATTAAATGGTCCTGACAGTGATGCCTGTTCTGTGGGTAGTTGTAGCATTACTGATAAATTACCAAACAACTGTTATAGTAATTTAAATCCCCAGTGTTGGCGAGATACAGACACCCTCATTAGCGATGCAGAATCAGTTTATTCAGGCATTGAGAGAAAAAGATGCTCCCTTCCTCCAAAAGAAGAAATTGAAGTCGATATTCGTAAGTTAGAGTTGCATGCTTATCGCTGCACTCTGGAAGTTTTTTATGCTTCTGGTCCCTTGAGTTGGGAACAGGAAACATTGTTGACAAATCTTCGTATAATGCTCCACATTTCAAATGATGAACATTTGAAGGAGCTGAAGCACCTAATATCTGCGAAAACTTCTGTTTATGTTTAGTAACAAAAGAATAATTGTTTGATTCCTCCGCCTTTTGTTGAAGGATTTAGTGCCAGTTTTTTGTGTTTTAACAATGTAAAAGGCAACATGAACATTATGATCTTATCTTCTGTCTTTTTTACTATATCCACGTCTCTCCGGATAGTTGCTTTTTTATACATATTTTTAAATAAGAGATATGTATCGCATTTGTATTCATTTAATCAATGCATACATTTCTTTCAAAGAAATAATTAAATTCATATTTGTTTTTCATATGATACGCCGCTTTTCATTTGTTGAAAATATAGAATATGCTAGTGATAGCTTAAATATCTTGCCACTATAAGACACTTATTGTGGGCAAGCATTATATATTTTATCTTACAGGTTTTAGAAATCCATACAAGTGTTGAATGAATGATGATGCAATAATCCTTTAAAGGGCTACTTCCATTATGAGATGTCTGTAGTAATCTTTTGTTGCTCTGTATTTCTTTGATGTATTATAAACTCCAAAATGCACATGATTGGTAAAACTTGCTTTTAATTTCCAAAAGTGCTGACATTTCTTGATGAATGGTTAAAGGACAATATCATCTGCATGTTGGCTGCTGATTTGGGAATGCATATAAACACAAAATGCTGAAGGCATGCTTGTTTTAGTTCTGTTTCCAATTTTTGAGGATTGGGGTGTTAAAAATAATTATTTTTCTTCGGTTTGGTGTATGATACGTTATTTGTAGTTGATTTCCTTTGTGCATATTTGGCTACTCAAATTGTAGTTTGAGTATTCATTGATCAATCTTCAACTCCCCTGCATTCTCCAGGGCTATGGTTGGATGCATGTATAATTTGTTTCCAAAGGTTTAAAGATGATGCCAGGGCTTTCCACTACTCTCCTGGCATTAACTTTTGGACGCTTCAGCCGTCTACCTTCAAACAGATGCAAACAACCTGTAGCCTTCCCTGAATTTACAGTTTAGCATCTCTGTTTATTTTACTTCAGCATCAACTGGATATACATACCTTTCTTCTGGTGGACGAGGAAGTACCTCTAAACGTGAGAGGAGTGCGTCAGCCAAAGCAAGGTTCTTATCTTGCTGAATTTGTGCTATTATATTGTGTGAGGAATGTGGTAAAAGTGATTTTATAATTCAGATATGAATAATTGAGTTCCCAGCATGCATTTATTTAATTCAAGTGTACATTCACCAACTTTTATCTGTATCAGTTGGCGCTGGGCTGATTGTTGTGTGAATGGAAGTCTTGGATTGAAGGAGCTATTGAAGTCTTCATGCTGTTTCATGAGATTCTAGTCAGTTTGAATGCTGCAAATGGTGTTCTCGTGAACATGTAATTTCTGATAATTGTGTAATCTTCTTTGTGATGCCTTCACATATCCTTGTTATTTTTTGACAAAATTTGGCAAGATTCAGTCTGTTTACATGCATGTTTTACTAGTTTTTTCCTAGTGTGCTTGCTCCCATTTTGTACAAAATTCTCAGTGAATGTGCATATATCACAAGTATCTCAGAAGAAAAGTTGCGTGTAGACAATTCGTGTCTCCTGTCGCAGAACTTTGCGAGGAGATGAGAGTTCCGGAGCTTGAAACCAAGGGAAAGGATGAAGCACAATAGCACATCAACACAAGACTCACATAACGATTCAGGTGAGCGTGGCTCATTCAACGGATGTGTGCACGGGTATAGTTTCTTTAAACCCTATAATTTATTATCATTTATAACGAGTATTATTTAGGTTATTAAACGAAGGAAAAGCTAACATATTATACATGAAGATGGCATTATTTTATTTACGTACTTTTATGTGGCCGACACTTACTTTGGCTCCACCATTCAGATAATTGAACATGCCTGCATTTTCTTGCACACACAAGGGGACCATCACTACAAAAATAGACACATTTATGATAACTCCCAACTACAGTCAAATTTTCCAATTTATTTAACTCAAAATGCAGTATAACATTTGATAACTCAGTCACACTCCTGATGAATAGACTGTCAATTCTTCAAGTTGGTATTTAAATAGCATTTTAGTAGGGTAATAAAAAATGAAAATCTTCGCCAAATCCCTTGCATAATCCAAACATTCTTGGTATAAATTATCCCAAGATCTGAAGTAGCTTTGTTTAAACGAGTCGTCTGGGGTTTCGAACGCTAAGCAACTTTGTATCATCAACAACAGGCCCACAGAGTGAAGCATAGTCATCCCTCCTCATATGGTAGTAAGTGCTCAGAAACATGATACGTGTACGATTTGAAACCGCCTCGAACCGCAGCACGGCTCGTTTGTATCCGCCTGTCCCTTTTGACTCATAAGGAACTTTGAGGGTGTCCCTACCGGCAAACGCCTCAACGATCATCGACCCCTCACACGAGTTGCTGGCATCCCCGACTGCAAAAGTGAGCTCGTAAGTCTTCCCTACGATGGTTCGGGCAACCTGGGCAATGGCACTTTCTCGCCCACCCACGAGCTCGATGGCCCGTTGGCCGTGTGGGACAGAGAAATGGGCAGCATCGATGTATTTTACAGCTTTGAGGGATTCAACCATCCAGGCTGGGAGAGCAGAGTTATCATCCTCAATATTAGGTGGGATTAGGACACCCGTGGTAGCATTGGGAAACATATATGCACCTTCTTCGAAGTCGGCATTTTTCAGTAGGTTAGCTGCAACAGAATAATAAATATGTTCATCCATTGAGCAATTATAGTTCCAAATCATCTTGATTGTCTCGAAATCTAGAGCATACATGTGACCTGACTTTCATCTAGTTTTTGGATTTATACTCTAGTCCTTGTTCTATATGCACATTTTTGCTCTCCTCGAGAACAGTATATGGAGAAGCATGACTTGTGAAATTGCCATGGCCGATAGCAATAATAACGCATGGATCCACGTTATAAAACTGCATAAAGGTTCACGTTCTACCAACTTTCACTAAGTGCAAATTATGAGTAAATAAGTTTGATAATCTCTCCCACCTAAGTGGCTAATCTATGCGTTTATGTCCTATCACAGTCATGTATAAAAATGAAGCGTGCCCATATCTCTACTCGTTTAAAGATGCACATCTATGTCTGTCCTTGCTGTATAGAGAACTAAATGCAGCAAATTCAAAACCATCTGTTAGCATTAATGTCACCTCTGGAGGCATAATCAGAAATACAGAAAAAATGAATAATGAAAATCTGCAAATAAATTAATGGCAGATGAATGATTAAAGAGTAAATGCCTGAAGAACCAACACGCTTTCTAAAACAAAACACGCATAAGTAGCTGTGCCTATAGTCAGTTGATAGATTTCCTGAATGGGAAATGAAATGTGATTAGCTATCTCTTTGTGCTTTTTAGGACCATTGTTTTATTTTTTTTGAGTTGGGAAGATGATTATACAATCAATTCCGGAACCGAAACATCGTCCCAAACATTTAGGAGCACTTTTTGAATTAAGCTTTGGTGGTAAATTCATTCAACTACATTCTGTAAATAGAGTGGCAGAGGCAGAGTTACAGAAGATTGGTAATGGCGGTAATAAAAAATTTAATGCTGAACTCACATTTAGTAGCTTTAGGAGGATTTAAAACCCGAATACCAATAGAATCAACCAGCGGTCCGCATGCCGGATCTTCTTCTCTTCCTGGATTGTGAAGCAGGATCTCAGCCACATCGAAAACGGCTCTGAACGCCCACGCGTACAAATCCCAACCATTACTACTGTACAATGTCTGAATCGGCATCAACCCGAAGTCCGGTTTCACTGACACGTTTAGCTCCTCGGCCTGAGCACATGTTCTAGCAGCACTAAATGTTATTGCATACAAACTTCCTACACTGACATTTACTCGCTGCTTAACGGACGCTTCGTTTCCTAGCCTAACCGCGGCAAACCCCTCGGGCACCACTAGTATCATGTCACCTTGTTTTTGCCCGGCTTTGATGTACTCAACAAAGCCTGAAGTCTCCCAATGTGGTATAGCATTGGATTTAAGCACAACGGTTCCATTAAGGTCCGAGCACTTTGGAGTCTCCTCGAAGTTGCCGTTTTCTAGTGGCCCTTCATTTTGTACGTACAAAACAATGCATACATTAGCTTTAGTCTCTCACAAAACATGCCACGTTATTAAAATAAGAGATGCATCATATAATATTGTGGGAAGCAATCTGTTGTGAATATGTATTGATTATGAAAATTTTTTACTCATAAATTAATAATGATAAATACAATATAATGTGGCAGAAAATTGCCAACTGGCTAACTTCAACTAATTTTCTTGGCCAGCGTATAAAATCCTTGTAAAGGTGAAGTGATCACACCAAACTTTTTCAATGAATGGCTGTGGAATATTATCATTTCAATAAAATAAAGTTCGGCACATGGAAATATAATGGAGTGTCGTTCTCTCTGATAATAAATTAATAATTTTTCATGAATATGTAAGGATAGAATAAATACTCATTGGTCTCAAATTACATTCTAAATATAAAAAAATCCATCCATCAACCATTCAAGCGTGCAAAGGAAGAAGTTTCATCAATGAAATTCAAAGTTTTCCAAGATCTTGAAATCAATTTTGTGAAAGTAAATGAATGCCTAATTAAACCTTGGCCCATTACAGCAAAGAACACCACAAGTACACCCACAACCAACATTCCGAGCATTAAATAACCAAAACAGGAAAATTAGTCATCAACAAAATGCATCGAAATTCAAGTTCTTGGAGACGAAAAGACAGAGAAATCTCAAAATAGAAGCTTACCATCTATGAAGGCAAAAGCGAAGCGGCAAGTGGCGACACACAGTAGCACCGAAAAGATGGTGAAACCACCCTCCATTCTTGGCTGTTGCACAGAGAATTAATAGTAGAAGGCGTTGCTGTGTCGGGTTATACGATGCTTTGAATCGGCCTTTTTATGCATGCCAGAGTTCGAAAATGGGCTTCGTTTCTGGGTTTAATTACGTTGGTGTCCAAAGTCCCATTTCTATTACGAGGGGTGTTTGTGTAACTTTGCGCAGAGGTTCTTGCATGATGAGTTCAGTAGCCTCACATGGGCGCATTTAATGACCACTTTGCCCTTCGGAGAGAGATGGCGAGCCAACTGCTGCGATATGGGTGGAAAGGAATTTGATTGGGTACAATATTATTCTTTTTTTTTATTTTTTATTTTCTACTTCAAGAGATTTGAAGGGCCCAGTAAAAAATAAGTGGGCCAATATTATTATGGAGCAAATATGTTAGATACCATAAAATCTATCAGACCTAATCCGAAACCGCGAGAAGTGGGTTGTTTTGGGCTTCTTTAAGTTTGGGCCTTCAGGTTAATGAACATGGCCCCGTAAAGAATTTCAGCCTCATCTATCGCTTCCTCTCTCTACCGCACTCTATGGAATACCTAAATTATTACATATTTATGTTGATAAGAAAATATAGACTTGTGCAATTTAAAATTTTTTTTTTAAAAAAATAAAATTATGCTTCATTCCATCAAAAACACGTCGTCCCCAATGTAGGATCATATATCGAGGTCAAAATTTTTTATATATATAAAAAATATTGTATTGTATTCAGGTATATTCTTTTCAAGTGATCCATTTGCTAAATAAAATATTCAGGTCATTATTATTTATTACTATGCATTGCTATGATTTAAAAATAAAATGAGAGTTTGTCAGTTATAGTAAAGTATTGGGTTCCAATTATTTGACATTGATGCAAATTCAAATTGAGAAACAAATGGGACTAAAATGAAACCAGCATTTTGTCATTTTCATTTGATGATATGCCGTGGCAACGAAATTCAACATGGTCATTGTTGACAAATAGTATAGTGACAATAAGCATTTGGGCAAACAAGAACACGGTTCGAGGAAATATTTTTTTGGGGTTTATTTACTTTTCTTATTTTACAAAATTTGGTTTTATTGTGTACTATTTTTTTGTGTAATATTTCACTGGAATGTTGACGTGACACTGAAAGATGATGATGTGACATTACAAAATACTAAAATGACATAAAAAAAAAATACTGATGTTGAATCAGAAATTGTCGATTTATATGATATCATGCCAATATATAATTAGATCAAAATATAAAAATTTAATAAACCAAAACCTGAAATTGCTTTTCTCACAAATCTGGAACATATCTGGCAACGGTATTTATAATTTTATTTTTATCTTGTCCTGATCTTGAATATCTTTCGATCACTAAAATTGTAACGATGATGATCGATAGAACTATACGATAATAATATATCATAATTAAACCCTAGGTAAGATGTCATGCATGGCTTCCATTTTCACTGATGAAATGTACATTTATGATACAGAGATGTAGGGAAACTGCATTAATTTTGCAGCTGATAGAGAATTAATAGTTCTTTAAGGAAATGGAAATATTCATGCACCGCAGCTCCTCAAGAAAATGAACCTATGTTTTTTTCCCATAAATCAACACAAACCTATATTAATTAAATTCAGTGTCGGCTGCATGATTAAATTGGGTATGTCTAAATCTAACATTTAAATTGTTTCTGTGTCTATCGTTCTCTTCATGCATATATTAGATATGGTGTCCTGCAAATATTCTCTAATGAAATATCTCCTTTAAGAGGTTTATCCCTACAAATTTCAAAAAAAGTGATAGATGGTCGATCTTTGTTGATTGAAAAATCATGAATATTATATTACATTTTGCAAATATTATTCACGAATTTTAATCTATTTCATTCAGGCATATGATATTTGAAATGTATCTAAAAACATTTAATTTATCATATTTCAATAAGCTTTTTAACTTGTGGAATACGTACTACTATTATTTGGCATATTCAAGATTGAACATGGTGTGGATTTTCTGGTGTAGAGTTATGCATATCACATGGTTTTGTTTACTTTTATTCGAGATCATCTCAATGCATCTGACAACTTTTCAAATTCATCTGACAACATGATGAAATTATAATCTTGTATTAAAAAATGCATGTTGTGCTTAATCCCACGACAAATGATCCAAATCCGAACATCTATGAATATTATACGATGCTCCTATGATAAGAGGCCAATACCTCATCAATTCACTTAGCTTACTCTTAGGCGTACAAGTCATTACCTCACTCAGTTCAGGCTAGAAGACCTTATAAGCTTAGCCTTGCATCCCAGATCGATGGAGTTCCACATGAACGCATTGGAGGATATTTGCTCGAGTATCTCCAACTTCTTCGCCGATGATGAAACAAACAAGTGCATGTGTTTGGGCGTCGGAATGAGTGGGTTCTATAATTGTCGATGCCCAAGTCTCATGATCCTGTTATGCAGTGAACATATCTTGAGAATCCTGAACATGGTAGTTGAACCAGAGTTTTTTACTAGAAGAAATTCGATTTTCAGTTGTATTACTTAATCATTAAATATTGAAGAGATACAAAATGGAAGGTGATTTATTAAATACAAGAACCAGTCCTTACATTAAAGGATGAGCATGCAAGCGATCACATGGAATGTCCACAAAAGTAGCTGCAAACACTTCTTCTATTTCTTCATATCTCAGCTTTGAGAAATCAAATTCAACCTCCTAGATGACACTACAAACCATGGTATGATTTGATTTTATACATGTGCAGTCACGTTTATAGAAGTACAACGAATCTCGTATCATGTGAATCTCGTCGTCTATATTTCGCTGGGCACATTTACAAAAAAGAACACTTGGCAAATAGAAAATTTCTTTCCCAAATTGAATTCTTAAAACACAAATGCATTCGAAGTTATCTGAAAAGAAAACTTTTTTATTTTCTCAATACACATTTTCCATGTCTTAACTACTAAATTCAAACAATCTCCAATCAATCAGTTCAATCTACCACATCCTAACATGTCTATTTTCTTTAGTTAGAAGTCCTTCGGTCGATAAAGTTTTCTATCAAAAAATGCACTGTCAATCTCATTCGCCTATACTTCATCTTAGGTTTTGCCTCGTACACTCCACCCCTTCCCATATAACTTATTGGCAGATGCTATGCTGCACGTAACACACCGGTGTAGTCTTGGCCATTGATATGCATCCCACCGGGTGTAAAATTTCCCCAACTTAATGGTGTAAAGAAAAAAAAGCCAACACATCACCTAAAAATCAATGTAACAAAGGCTGTAATACCTTTTGAGTGCAGAAGATTTAAAATTAAACTCCTCGAAGTTGCAACTTCCATGTAAAAATGATGGCAGTCCTTTGTCCACACTTTAAAAATCCCATATAAGTAAAACCGTTATTTCCCTAAAAAAATAAACTAATTACTCATTAAGAATTGACGAAGACCGTGAATTTATTATTGCAAGCACCAAATCCAGTAGAGCTGCTGGTAAAATTTTACAACCACACGGAAAACAAACGCCTAACATATAAGTCAGCCAACGGATCATCAAATATCAACCAAACAAAAAAAGAACACATTATAGTCCACTTCTCAGAAAGGGTCAAGTTCCTTATTTTTGATCATCGCAAATCCATTCAGGGAATGCTACGCTGATAAAGGGGCAAACCACCAAGTGCTTCGCGCTCAGCTCTCTCTCGCTTAACCTGCAGTGATATTATGAAGGAAGAAATAAATACTAGCCAGTACTAAGTATTGAAAATTAATAAAATTGGGGGTTGGGGGTCGAGGCAAATTAAGAACCACAGTGACATCAAGGGTATTGGCCTAAAAGCTAATACAGTTTGATTTGGTTATTTACACCCCCATTTGGATTCAAAACAGGTGAGGCAACTCAGCACCATTTCTGTTAGCCAATTTGCATCAGATGTATACATGCAAAACATCTCAGGAGTAATCAGGCAAGAAAAGGAAAACAGAGACACGATATGATATATTTTGCAATACCCTGGTGGATAGAGGAAATAAAAAATTGAAAAAAATATAGTACTTCAATTACTTTAAAATGATAGTTTCGCACTAAGCACAATAACACGGCATAAAATACTTACAATAGTTAACATCTCCTGAAGATAGCTCCTGTATGGTGTCTGCATAGACTGTCATATCGAACAATAGGATTATTAGCGCACACAGAATATTAAAAGTCTATAATTTATCTAATTACTCTAATGACAGTGCATTGGAAAATGTAAAATGGAACACAAGCAGTCAGATAAAATGTTCACATTGATATTAGGACCATCAGGACTACTCAACAAATGCGCGAGAAAAAAGATCAACGCCAAAAAATTTGATAGATCGAACTATACTTAATCCTAAAAGACTGAAATTTGAATTAAGCTTCCAGTCCCCTCATTGCATGCAATCTATGGCATGGACAATATATTACTATCTATGGCATGGACTATATATTACTATCTGATGCCATTATCATCGAACGAGAGAAGAGGAAAAGGTGCTTGTACAGGATAGAATGGACAGTCTTCTTCTAACAAAATGAATCTAATTCGCATATTACAGTGCCCCTTTTTGCTTCTGCTCCAATAATGTAGGATTTTGCGAATTTCAACAGTGCAGAAACATGGTACGGAAAAGTGATGAAATAAGATTGATTCACAGTTGATTTGATAAAGGGTTGGCCCAGCAGTGCAGGGATTCAATAGTGGAGGTTGTGATGGTTTTGGAGGCTAACCGAGATGCACTCACTAGAATGAACAATTCCACAGAAATACCTACGAGCGCGAGCAGAATAGCTAGGATTCCCAGTCCCACGCTGGGTTATAAGGAGCATTGAATTGGTTAATGAGTGATTACAATGAAGTTTTATAGCAACTTCGATTAACAATAATCATAGAGCAAGAATGGATACAATACAGTAGCTACATGAGCCCATTATGCAACCCATGCTTACGCGGGCCAGTCATGACAATAGCTGATATTTGGTACTATTTTTCAAATAAAGAACAAATATTCTCCAAATAAACAAAATTTTTATAGACGTAGTGATTATTAAAAAAAAGTATCTAAAACAATCCAGAGGATGTACTAAAAAGATTATTGGAGCAAACTTATGGGGATACCTACGACCGCAATAATGTTTTGTACAAATCAGTAATCACAAGCATAAAAAAAAAAGAGAATTGACAAGAAAATGACAGACTTCTCTACATTTAAGAAAAAATCAGGGAACACGATGAATAAAAAATACCACATATGTGAAAGTGTTTTGATTTCTAAGTCAGCCACATAATTTTTCCAAAAAAGGGAGAAAGATACACAAGGGTTCAAAGACCTCTGATTGGCTTTTCACACCTATCATGCAAATTTTGTGAGGATAAATACTGATGCATTGGATCAGAGTACTTTTCTAGGCATCATCAAGCGAACTATAGTAATTAATAATCCAAGGGACACTTAGTAGCTTCTTCAGAACCCAACATAGGCAACATAGGTGCATATTGATATAAATCAGTAAGTGCTAACAAGAGTTATCTGTCAATAACCCTATTTCCAAATTTCAAATGGTCCACAACCCAACATTAGATTCTATCACAGTAAGTTTAAAAATAAATAGACAAACAAGTTTTCACACTATCGCATAGTTTCTGATTCGTGGCTTCAAATAATAGAGAATGTGACACGCACACACACTCATGAATCATGATAGGTATTAAAAACCTTAGAAAACTTTGTCATTCTCCAAGAATCGAAATCAAACAAGACTGAGACAAAACACAACCCGGTAATAGGCTTAGCTTGATAACATTTTCATTCAACAATCATTTTCTATTGGAAACTGGCAAATTCAAATAATACACGAGCATAGAAACAAAGGAATTCACCAAGAAATACTACCAAATCCACTCAATTTATCAAATCAAAATCAACAACTACTTACTCTCAGAAAATCCAAACATTCGAAGCTGTTAAGGTGACATGAACAAATACTAAGCTAAAAATTCACCTGAAGTTCTTCAGAAAGTTCTTCGTGCTTCATGGAGAGGTCTATGGCGCGCTTCAGGCGCTGGTTTCTCGCATCAACGATCTCTCTCGGCAGCCGATTTAGCGCCTCCTTTATATCCAGATCGTACATCGGATCGTACAAATCATCGTATCGTAGCCCTAATTCAAACATCATAAAACAAATGAAAAAAATCGTAAAAATAAAATCACACACGCATAAGCAAATCTTATCAGTACCATATTTCCGGAGGCGACCGGAGATGGCTTTCATGTGCATAGCGGCGAGCGGATTGCGCCTCGGGTCCACAAGCCATTTGGAGAGGGAGGACAGCATGTCTTCACTGCGTCTAGAAATTTCTGCAGCTCATTCCGTTTGCGCTTTGGGTGTATAATGGAACGACCTTTGGAGCACTTAGTTGGGCCATATATTCCAAACTCCTCGACCCATTAATCAAGCCCGTTAACTAAGTTACTTGGCCAATATTATAAGCCCGTTTATATACCCTAAGAGTTACATTAAAAGAAAATGAACTAAAAAGCACATATGCAGTTAAAAATAACAATTTTGACCTAAAAATAATAATTTTAACTCAAATTTGTATACGTTACGCAATATATTTTTTACAAATAAAATAATAATATTTTATTTCAAATCAATATATATTCTATAATATTTTTTCATAACATAATGAATCAAATATAAATTTTTTACTTAAAAAAATAATAATTTAAATATAAAAAATAATATTTTTCACAACCATATATATTAAACGATATTTTTCATACAGCCCGAATCGCTCCCGATGAATATATATTTGATACACACACGGTCCCTGCAATATCCAAAATCCTGATTCGTAGACCGAGAAAGAGTGCTTCTTCCTCGTCTTCGTCTTCGCTGAAATTCAATTTTATTCGTTAAATCTTGAAATTTTGTAGATCTGAAGAATGTCTGGAAAAGGGGCAAAGGGTCTGTTGACGGGGAAAACCCCAGCATCAAAGGACAAAGACAAGGACAAAAAGAAGCCCACCTCTCGCTCCTCTCGCGCTGGACTTCAGGTTCATTCCTGCTCTCTTTCTTGTTTTTTTCTTTTTTCTTCTGGTGGAAAGGAATCGATTCCGACGTTATTCTAACCCCGCGCACTATTTTTTGTGTGCATAATTCGTTGGTTTTTTTCTGTTTTTGTGTTCTTTTTCTTGGTTTTTCCCGCATGTTTATGGGGGGTTTAAGAGGTTCACTTTATTTTTACAGTTTTTTTCTGTAATTTCCTTTTTTATAACTGATGAGTTTTTTCTTGTGTGATTTTCTGTAATTATGTTGTGTTCTTGTTGAAAATTTAGTGGGAAAGAGTAGTTGTATTTCCCTTTTAAATTTTTTTCTGGTTCTGGTATATCCTTGAATTAAGTAATTTAATAGCAGATCATGTTTGTACGTGTGGTTGGAATTGAAGAAAAACTGTGAACTAGCGCACACTAAAGTCTCAGAAAATAGTTATCGACTTTAAGTTATAGTTAGTAAAGGCGGAAACGGAATGTGCTTAAACTCAAGGTTCGGCAAGGTGCAACTTTTACCCCGAGAGATCTGCCCAAGGTGTGTATGACAGTGGTGTGCTTTGACGCCTTTAAGATGTTTAAGTTAAAGGAATGGACACTTTGATTGAAGTTAATATAATAAGCATTTACATGTGTTTATATTTCAAAGATTATGTTTATTATTGATCAATGATTTGTTAATTACTAACCATGTTCCTCGTGATATAATTTTCTTTGTAAGTCTAAGTTTTGTAATACTTTTACTAAATGCGAGCCTGTGTTTCACATCAATAGGGTGCATGCCTCAACTTTGTTCTTGAGCCTAGGGTACAGGGTGCGTATGCTTCTAGTGTTATTTGCGCCTTTAATAACTATGCTAAAAGCATTGAGCTATTGAGTGTTACAATGGGATTTCATAGCTTTTTGGTAGCTTTTAGTCATTGGATATGTTGTATGTGATGATGTTTCTAGTCTGTGGAATTTGTGTGTGAGAATGGGTTCTTGCATGAGTGCAACCCAAATTGTATAAAATGTTTTTTTGAGTGTCGCAACTGCAGCATATAGGCAATAGAATAATTAATATTAGTTGTCTTTTTGGTACCAAGATTGCACATTTGATTCATTTCAAGCCTGTTGCAGTACTTATTAAGAGTAACAATAATAGATTTTAAAAGTGTATGTTGTCTGAAGGTTTCATATGTATTCTAAGATGTAGAAACAATTTTCTGTAAATAAGACCGAAAACCGAAAAGAATACTACTGTCTTCTGCTGATATTACTGGGGTATGTATTTGTCGCAAAAAAGAAGAATGATTTAGACTGCCAATGATTTATTTTCATTCGAATATGAAAAAAGAACCATGATTCATTTACCAGTGTGATGACACGTTGCTAAACTTTTACAGGCTCCCAGGAATTTTGTTATAATATACATCGAAGAGTTCTTTTTTCTTTCTAAAAAGTAATAACGTAACAATAAGCTTTTGTTTGCTTTGCAATGGGAGATTAGTAGATATTACTTAATTTTACACTCCTATAGTTCCCTGTTGGCCGAATTCACCGGCTCCTGAAGGAGCGAGCTACAGCTCATGGACGAGTTGGTGCCACAGCTGCTGTTTATTCTGCTGCTATATTAGAGTACCTAACTGCCGAAGTGTTAGAGTTGGCTGGTAATGCTAGCAAGGATTTGAAGGTGAAGCGTATCACACCACGTCATTTGCAGCTGGCAATACGTGGAGATGAGGAACTCGATACTCTTATCAAAGGAACGATAGCTGGTGGCGGAGTGATACCACATATCCACAAGTCACTCATCAACAAGTCCTCCAAGGAGTAGAAATCAATATTCTTGAGTAAACATAGTTAACAGTGGCAGGTGCAATTCAAGATTTGAGCTTAGGACTTTGACATACTTATATACTAGTTTATTCTCATGTTATGAAGTTGGAGTTTATGGCTTCTGTTTCTTTTTCAAGTTTAGAACTTTAAAGAAACATGGCGGATAGCGTTTGTTTTCTATAACGTGTGATTTTGGTGACATTACTTGAGTGATCAATTTCATGTGTAATATTACATTGCGTTTTGTTGCTTTTGGTTATGCAATCCAAATTAAATCGATTTGTTCGGTCGATCCTTTTTCCAAAATAATAATAATAATAATAATAATAAAAATATTAATAATAATAATATTAATATTATTATTATTATTATTATTATTTTTTTCGTTTGGTTTGTTCATCAAAGCGAACCCACAATCTGAATATAATCGCTCGTGGACTCCTTAACAATAATGCCAACAATTTCGAAAACTAACAACTTGCTGAGATAAATTCACCTTCATGCTACGATTAGATTTGCCATTATTCCCTTGCGACAACTCTCTTTACAATACAGTTCACAGATACAGAAAATCCCTCCAAAATCGAGTACCCTTTTGTCACAGATGCAAAATTAAGTTTTGATTATTTTTAAGTATATCTTTCTAATATAAAGCAATGAATGGTGAAACCATATACATTCAAAGAAAAATGTAATCAAGGTATAACTTGAGAAGTTGGTGGTTTATCAATTTTTAGAAAATAATTATGATTTTTCTTAAACATTAATAAAAGAGTATAAAAATTCGATCTTATTTAAATTAAGAAAACCACATTGTAATTTAATTTTTTAAAACAATCAATCATGTTTATTTGGAAATTATAGTTAATTTGTTTATATTTTGGTTTTCTCTTATGAAATTTAAAGAAATAATTTTTTGATATAAATAATGTGAGAATTGGAAGGTTAAGGATATAATTTTTTATTGTGCTTATGTTTATCATTCAAAACCAAAAATATATTTTTTTTTTATTTTCAAATTTTTATTGTTTTATAGTTAATTGAATTAAAAAGGGTATTTCTATTTCTAAATTTAAAAAGATGTATAAATTTTGTTAAATTTATTAATACTTATCATTATGTTTTTATTCCATTGAATTTTTTTAGCATAGTGCTTTGATTACTAGACTTTTAAAGGTGCCCAGAAAATAAATCAAGCCGTTAATTTTAGTACCCGTATACCTTTATGAGCCGGCCAGTATATAAAAGATGTACAGAGAATAATAAAAACATTTTAAAATGAAATTAAATATAAGTATGAATTATCTATTTTGAACTGCAACTGCTGTCTTCTACAAGAAAACCCCTCCCGGAAAACTGAAGCCATATTTCAATTCTTTCGACTCATTTCTACCATAACCGAATGGACGATTTTCAGAATGAGTAAAGTTTCAATTGGTCCATCAACGTAACATGATAATCATCAAGACGAGAAACTGGATCCAAGTAGTTATCTCTTTGTTTGAGATTCGGTAATGAACTTGGAAACCACATAGCAGTCTGGTGGAGTAATGTTTGTATAATAGTTGTGGATTGTTTCTGTGATTTCAAAACCAAATTTCATGTAGAACTTGATCGCATCCTCATTATTCGTTTGCACATGCAAATAAACCTCACCAATGTTCTGCTTCACACAAAGATCAAGCACATGATTCAATAACCTCGAACCTACGCCACATCAATGAATGAAGTCAGGACATAAAGAGCTTTTTTTCCCGCGGATACTACAAAAGAAGTGGGCACCATTTGGAATTAGATAATACATATTTGAATTACAAATAGTGGAGATAGAAGAAAGAAATAACATAATTGAAGGCCTGTGTCCATTCTACACTACCTAGCCGGCTAAAACTTTTATCATCACCTGTTTGTTTATATAGGTGAATATTTATTAAGATAATTTTGATAAAAAAATCTCTCCTAAAACTAAATCAAAATGAAATTATATCAAAGATATAAAGGAAACTCATTAACTTCTTACATGATTCCAAAATATCTTCATCGATTACTAAAATTATTGTATATTAGGAGAAAGGACTCTACTTAAATAAAAAAAATACAACTTTGTTTTATGATTTAAGATATCCTGAAATTCTGTCACTACAGCTTTTGTAGTAACAACCTGATTACACTGTGTGATGAAGTGTGATGAAGACAAATTATGAAGTGGAGTGATCAAGGTGGACATCAAATTCCAGAGGTCCACTTTTGTGCCCATATGTTCAAACAAATTGTACACAAAACCATTATGACTAAACATCATCTCCACTATCTGTATGCAACTTTTCATCAGTTCAGCCCATACAAGACATTAATCCAAACTTTTTAGAAGTAAAATAAAATGGAAGAGGATCAAAATACTCACCAACACCCAATCCACGGTATGGAGCCAATACACCCAACGTCATTATGTATACACGAATAGCACCGCTGTCTTTCTTCTCAAGACGGCATGCAATGGATCCCACACATATGTCACTGTAATAGGCTGAAAATATAAAGAAAAACTTCAGAGTCAGAAACACAAGTAAAATCTGTCACAGACTGATCATCATGCCTGTTCGAATATGACTTTAATTTTTAAGCAAGCACGTTTGCTAGTATTTTTCCAGTCTGATCAATAATATTCTTGTAGAATTATCACAAAATATGCATTTCCAGCCATTAAATTTTCCAATTATGCTTTTATCAGATACCTTACTGGGAGAAAGTTGGAGTACTTCTAATCAATGGTTCTATTTGCTCAGGTACCCCTTTGACCTGGCGCCATGAGTTTACATTGCATTCTGTTTTCTTTTCTTTTTTTTGTCTTTTCTTATAAAAAAAACATTGCATTCTTTTCTACCCTACAATTACCTCTTTGGCACAAATTAGCATTTCTTTTAATTACATAACAGCAACTTACAGTCTTGGCATGCTTGCTAGTTCCTAGTTACCAATTAACTAATCTAAGGCTAGGTGGAACGGGAAGAAAAAATTTGTCCTCCGTGAACCCATACACCAACCAAGTGTCCCCTCCGCTATGCTCAATTTCATTCATTTTTTCACAAATGGCCAAGTTTTATGAGAATTTTCCTATCTTCTTGCCTCACTATGTTTCATGATATATAAACTTGAGACGAATTGCTCCTACACCAGTTCAGATTCTGTGGATGATGGAAAGAATTCAACCTAAAAAGTTTGTTGCTGCAGCCTGCATGGAGTTGCAGTAGATGGATCACGACTCACGTAAGTGAGAAGACTAGGTAACCATCTTCTTTCTGTGGGTCTCAAGGGGTATGGTATGGAATCGATGGAAGACTAAAGCAATGCAATGTAAAGAGAAATATATTCCTCATGTATCATTGAAGCATATTCGTTCACGTTCTGAAAATAGCAGAAAGCCATTAAATTGAACACATAGCACGGGTAATCATAGTTTTTCTTAACCCTGAAACACACTTAAACTAATATTTTTCCCAATCATAGCGACACAGAACACGATTTTCGAACTTACTCGAGATATGACAAAGCAATGAAAAACCCAGTTAGCTCAATTGGAAATGAAACTAATCCAGTCGGAAAACGAACACAAACCTAATTTGGTAAATTCACCGGAGGTGAGGGCATCGGCATAATACTTATCGTTGTACCGAACGGGGAAAAGAGCAGTGTTGAGCTTCTTCAATTGCATCAGATTCTTGTCCCTCACACCGTCCAATGAAATCGAAACTTCTCGGCCTCTTACCCCCATTATCAACTGGTAATCTCCTTCGTCTCAGACAAGTTATCTGCACAATGAAATGAAAACAAGGGAGCTCAATTTTCAGTGCTTATGTAGTCAAATATACGTAGAGAAGAAAAAGTACATTGCACGGAAATAAGGAGCTGAGGAGCGGAGGCCGAGCGGAGGGGGTACCGCAAACGATGAAACTGGAGGCTGCGCCGTGGAAGATATAAACGGCGGCTTTGTTATTATTCTATATTCTCGCATGAAATGACATTTTGACCCTTATATCATACCCCTTCCAAGCGTTAAAATATTTTATTTCATTTTGTTGATTTTGATTTCTGAAAATATATTGTTATGATAAAAATAAAGTAATTTACTAATTTATGAGTA